>NC_136430.1:285137443-285817443 GCF_052849685.1 Lactuca virosa
TAAATAACTCACAGATTTCTCTTATGTTTAGACACCTCTTGTGTCTTAATTTACAATTCTTTTCATCTAACTCTTTGGTACTGATCGACTTTAATTGTTGTGGAAAATGGTTCCGACAATTACAAATCGATACTTTTCTCTTATTCCATCATTGTGTTGTGACTTCTAATCAGTCTTCTGAATATAGCAACCTACTACTTAAGCATGTCGTGGTCTCTTCTTAATCGCATCATGAAATCAAAGTACATTGTCATATTCTTCTTAGAATATTACTCTGGCTCTTTGGTGATGTATATCTTTAATCATTAGGGAAATATGATCCCAAAGATTTCAATCAAATACGTCATTTTCGAACTACCACCTGATGATTCTAATTTAATATATCTATTCATTCAATAACTCTAACTCTAACTAAAATATATCTATTTCTTCTTTTGGTAGCTTTAACGCTAGCAACGAAAAATTTCTCTTCTCACCTCCACTTAAGCACATTTAACATATGCTTTCCAACCTAATTAAGCACCTCAATTAATTAGTTCCTGTTACGTCCCAAAAGTATCAAGTAATAATTTCATTTTTCAATCACCAAAACCATTCAACCATTTGTTCAAAATACAATCAGAGTAAAATACGTTTTCAAACATCCGAAAAAAAATCATAAATCAGAGATGCAGAAATAAACTCCATGGGATGCAGTGTGTGACTTCCCTATTTTCACGGTTAGAAAAGACCTTTTTATTTATGCTTATTCTAAAACAGAGTTTATTTATAAGTGTGGAATTTGTCCCATAAAAAGTATTTCAGAAGATATGGTTTTCATTGATTATTTAAAAAAATACTTAGGATGACATAACTGATACAAGAAACATAACCATAAACATAGTCATTACTGAACTTACAACATCTAATGACCTAGATTTCCTCGAATCTCTCATCAGATCCAAACATCATATACCTTTGTACCGCTACCTGTGATACAAAGAAACTGAGTGGGTCTGACTTGGGAGCCTGGTGAGCACATAGGGTTTTCAACCCATAATAGTATAATTAATTTGTTATAAGTGTATATTTCACATCAAACAATAACCCGATTACCCATTCTTATTATTCTCACTCCTTGATCCTAAATCCGATGATCTCAAGGGATCTATCCTAGAGGATCTCTAAGTAAATAATATTGCTTCGAGGACTCCTTAGCAATATGTGTTAATAAGATAACCATGGGGTGAACAGATTACCCATTTGAATAATTCATTCAAACCTACAGGTCATAGTCATTTCCGTATGTTGCTCCATAAATCAACAGGTCAAGGACTTGTCCATGTATTGTTCAGTAACACCTACAAGTCATAGACTTGTCCGCATACAATTCATCAATGCCTACAAGTCGTAGAACTATCCAAAAAAAATTATTAACATCTACAGGTTGTACTCGTACCAATGTATAATTGATTAACACCAATAGGTTGTAAACATGCATGTGTATGGCTTATAAACATCTACAGGTTGCAAACATGTCCATGTTTGACCCGACTTGTCTAGAATAGTCTATGATCATCATCAATACTCTACTAGGTGACTACATTGTTAGTTTAGTAGTACGATAAAAGTCACAGTCTCCCATCATTATTTTCATCTCTCTTACCCTATACTACCTCATATATTATAAGTATGAAAATACATATATGGTTAAATAAAATCAACTCATATAGTTTCATCTAACACAGAAGGTTTTAATCATAGATAATAGGCACATATAGCACTTAATTATCTAAATAATTCATATTTATGTGTAAGATGAAAGTAACTATGCACTCACTTGCTAAACGTGGATGACTCGTGAATTCGGCAGTGCTTCGCCTAACACCTTGACTTTTCTTCTGATGTGACCTAAGTATGAATATCACTTGGTCTTATATTCCTGGTGACTAGTGATATTCTAGATTCTTCAATAATCCCAATGTCTCTTGATCTATAGCTAATAATGAGCAACCAGGTAAGATCATATCGGAGGTAGGGTCCGTTTGGTATACATATTATACTGTTTGGAAATCCCACTTGAAACACCTCACTAAATCTAGCCTAGACATCACCACCACAAGTAGATCAATCAGTATTATGACATGGAATCATTGATAAGTCTTATTTATAGGTTCATAATAACAATTATGAATATAAATATAAGTTACACTTGAATTAATATAAGTGTGGCTTAACTTACAGATGTTTTAGCGAAACCGGGAAAGTCGCAGGCATAACTCCAACCTAAAAGCTTCTATTTGTCGGGATATCTAGTGCCTCAAAGCCTGGCTAAATATTTCTAGAAACTAAATAAATTTCAGAACTTAAAACATCAGAGAGATTTAGAGAGGTTTGGAGTGGTTTTGTGAGGAAATGAGAAGAAATTCGTAGGGTTTATATAGATTCAGCAGGCACGCTCCACACACAGACAAAAGGTGAGATGCGCCCAATGGGTGTTCTAGCTCCTCTGCCCTTTTGCTACATGTCACGTTCAGATTTTACTACCTTATTCTTCTAGATTACGTACACGTATCATGTTCTCGCTTTGCCATGTGTAATGCCCACATTACGCCACACAGTCGTGTCTCTTGATGGAGCTGGCTATCCGACCACGCCACATGGCGCCACCAGGTGGTGCCACGTCATTAGACGAGGTAAATTCTAACAGATCTCCGTACGACCATAACTTTTACATACGAGCTTTGTCTTCGACTTTCTTTATATCCTCGGTATCCACTCGACCAGCTCCCCAACTCTCTTTAAGGTCTCAAAAGCTAATTCTCACTCTAACTATACCTCATATTTAGACCGCTTTAGACTGTTAAAGTCCGTGCGAAATTCATAACACCTTGATACAAACTCAGTTCTTGACTTTTTTTATATCGACAGACTCCTAATCACAAGATCTTCAACTCTCGTTTAGATTGTTTTGTCTAACAATCAACCGATTTGAATTTTGATTTTTGTGTCCATACTGCTGCGCTAAAACTTCGAAAAATCATAACTTCCTCATACGAAGTCAGATTTGGGCGTTCTCTATATGCACACTCTTGGTTTTATGATTACCACAATTTTCATTTAGATTACTTAGGGTAATGATAAATCTATCTAAACTTCACTTTTTACGATATGCATAGTCGTGTCAGTTTAATCGTGAAACTTCAAAGAAGCATAACTTCTTCATATGAAGTCGGATTTCATAGTTATTTATATGTATGGAATCTTTGTTACACCTACTACAACTTTGGCTAAAATTATTTATCCTAAATAACCTTCTATCGAAATGTTGTTTTATCGCTTATTGATAAATTCCCCTATAACAGGTAGTCTGCAACGTGCAAGACTAGCGATCTTCCTATTTGAGGGCTCAAATTTTAATAATTATCACTTATTATATCATAATTGTCTAGCCTGAAGTTTGCAAACATTACATAGTGCAATCAAGACGAGTCCTTCCCTTTAGAACCAGAAGTACCTAAAACGTTTAAACATTAAATCGTAACCACAAAGCTTAGAGAGTTCCCAAAAAATACCACATACCATACATGTAACGGGTCTATTCCAACCCCATATGAAAGCTATGGGCCAAACCATAGTATGAAAATCACTTGCTACAATGGGCCAAATCATGGTCTTTCCTTGTAAAGAAAGGGTCCAAATCCTGGTCCAACATACAAGTGCCAAGGACCAAATCTTGGACTTTCATACAATTTCTAGGGGCCGAATCCCAGTATTTCATACATGTGTCAAGGGTCAAACCCTGGTCTTTAATACAATTTTTAGGGCCAAATCCTGGTCTTTCAGGCAAGTGCCAAGAGCCAAACCCTGGTCTTTCATACAAGTGCTAGGGGCCGAATCCTGGTCCTTCATACAAATTCCAGGAGCCAAACCCTGGTCTTTCATACAAGTACCAGGAGCCAAGCCCCGATCTTTTATACAAGTGCCAGGGGCCAAACCCTCATTTTTTATACATCTGCTAGGGGCTAAATCTTAGTCTTCCATGTAAGAGTCACAAAGACAGCTAAAATCCTACATAATATAGTGAGAGAAATTGCCTTACACTCGAAGTCGAAACAATCATAGCTTGAAAAGTCATGAAACTAGTGCTACAACCCACTTATCGAAACACCCAAGGTCAAACCTTAGTCTACACTCTAAATCTAGCAATTTGACCAAAAGTCAAAGGTCAAATTCAACTCAAAAGGCCACTAAGCCATGGCCAACCCATGGCCACGTCGTGGCAACTAAACTCCAAAATAGTTGTGACGTTCCCTTTCACTACGTCATGGCAAGCACCTTATAATGTCGTGGTTCCTGCATCCGTACATCTTAATGGATTGAGTCTATAATCCATTGAGTCTTCTTTCATAATCTCCAGTAAGCTTCTTGGGACCCTAAAGGTCCATAAAAATCTAAACTTTATGGACATGCATGACCTATCCATGTCCTTTACCCAACTAGGTCAAAAGATAGGGAAAATGACCAAAACCTCATGCAGAGATCTCAACTCAACCAACATCTAGATCCAGAGAGTATAATAACCAAGGGACCTAGGTAAGGCTTCAGCCTCTATCCATTTCGAGAAGTAGTTTGTTATCACTAGCATGAACACCTTTTCACCAGGAGCTTTTGGTAGCTTGGCAACTATATCAATTCCTCATTTCATGAATGGCCAAGGGTAAACAATAGGATGCAACGTTTATGCTGCTTGATGTAGGATGTTGCTATGTCTTTGGCAAGCATCACATTTTTTGGCATGCAAGAAAGCATCATTTTTCATTGTTGGCTAGTAGTATATGGTCCTTAATGCTGTCGAGCATAAGGATCTACCCCTGGTGTGGTTTCCATAATCTCCTTCGTGCATATCTTTTAGGACTTTTGCAGCTTTGTGATCTTCTAAGAATCTAAGGTATGGACCTGCTATGGATTTCTTATAGAGTCTTCCTTGGATCATCACAAATCGTGAGACCCTCATCTTGAATGCTCTCGCACTTTTTTATTCTCTTGGGATTGTGCCACTTTGGAGATATTCTATAATGGGTTGCATCCAATATTTGGAGCACTGTATAGGATCCTGAATGTTGGGACCCTGGCGGTTTGGATCCTGAGGAAGTGGTTGAGGGTCAGGATCCTCGATTATTGCCACGTTAGCTTTTTGGTCATGGTGATTGGGATCATCTAGTTTATTGGAGGGATCTTCTACCATTGGGAGTAGTATATGGCTTATATGGATCCTAATTTCTAGCAGGATCCAAAGGGAAGATCCTAGGTTGGCTAGCGCATCAGCCTCAACATTTTCTTCTCTGGGAACTTGGCATAGGCTAAAAGCTTCGAATTTAAAGACCAACTTTTTGTGGATTTGGAGGTATAATGCTAGTCTTTTGCCTTTTACTGCACATGATCCATTAAAATGATTAGTTAATAATAAGGATTCAACGAAGACCTGAAGATCCTTGATTTGAATATCTTTGGCCAATTGTAATCCCATGATCAATGCTTCATATTCAACTTTGTTGTTGGTTGCATCGAATTCACAGTTGACTGCCTTGGGTATGATGTCCCCCTGTGACGATTTTAGTATGATCCCTAGGTCTTTTCCTATAAAGTTTGAGGATCCGTCAGTGAAGAGTGTCCATCTTCCCAAGCTTTCTTCTTTCTGGAGTTCCTTGCTTTCTAGCTCTACTTCAGGTTGTAGATCATCACTGAAATTAGCCACAAATCCTGTTAGTGCTTGTGACTTTATTGTTGATCTTGGTTCATAATTGATGTCATATGTGCTTAGCTTTACAGACCACTTTTCCATCCTACTTGACATCTCTGGTTTCAACTAACATTCTTGATGGGGTAATTAGTTTTCACATCAATAGTGTGTGTTTCTAAATAGTGTCTTAATGTTGTGGAAGCGGTTACTAATTCAAGTATTAGTTTTTCAAGATGGGAATACCTGGTATCAGGATCCATGAGACTTTTACTTACGTAGCATATGGGATGTTGATCCCCATTGAAGTCTTTGGCTAAAGCTGCACTTACAACGTTAGAGGCCACTGAAAGGTATAAGAGGATTGGTTTCCCATCTAGTGGTTTCACTAGCAAGGGTGCAGAACTTAGATAATTTTTTAGTTCCTGAAATCATCTTCATGCTCTTTATTCCACTAAAATTTTTTGTTCTTCTTCAATATATTATAGAAAGGCTTGCACCTTTCTGAGCATCTTGAGATGAACCTGTTAAGTTCTGCTACTCTTCCTGTTATTCTATGAATATCCTTCGTCGAGGATAGGGATCTTAAATCGATGATGGCTTTTATTTGCTCCGGACATGCTTCTATTCATCTATTAGTCACCATGTATTCAAGCAACTTGCCTGACCTCATTCGAAAGTGGCACTTCGAAGGGTCTAGCTTCATGTTATATTCTTCTGGTATGTTAAATGCGTCTTCAAGATGATTAAGATGATCCACAACTTTCTGTGATTTTGCCACCATGTCATCAATCTAGACTTCCATGGTGTCCCCTCGTTTATCCTTGAACATCCGGTTGACTAATCTTTGGTATTTTTCACCTGCATTTTTAAGACCAAAGGACACAACAATATAGTAGTATTTGCATGTTGGGGTAACGAATGTGGTATCCTCTTGGTCAGATGGTTCCATTTGGATTTGTTGGAATCCCACTGATGCATCCATAAACATTAGCAGTTCATCGCCAGTTGTAGCGTCTATCATGGAGTCTATGTGTGGTACGGGGAAAGGATCCTTAGGAAAAGCCTTATTCAGATATCTATGGTCCACACATATTCTCCATTAGCCGTTCTTCTTCTACACGAAGACCACGTTGGATAGCCATCTTGGGAACTTGACTTCCTTGATCATCCCTATTTTGATGAGCTTTTCTACTTCTTCTTGGATGATCTGGTTTCTTTTAGGTGCAAACTTTCTTTTCTTTTGGTATATTGGTCTGAAAGAAGGATCAATGTTAAGTTTATGAGTTATGATATTCTTGTCTATACCTGTCATATCCTTATGCTTCCGAGCGAAAGTTTTTCTTCTATCTTTCAGGAACATTACTAGTTCTTGTTCAATTCGTTCTGACAGTGAGGATCCTATCATGATTTTGGCTTCAGGATCCTCGAGATTCAGGGGCACTTCCTTTACCTCATTATCTCTTGTCTCCAACACACCTCGTGTCCCCTACTTTAATTGTTATCCTTGTTGTAGTACTGTTGAAGATTTCATCGAAGTCTCGTAGCATTCCTTGGATTCTTGTTGATCATCTTGATCTTTATTGTCCCCCATGGAGTGGGAATTTTGACAAATTGATGGTTTGTCGAGGGCACAGCCTTCATATCATGGATCTATAGTCTACCTAGTATAATATTATAGGAGAATAATGTATCGATTACACAAAAGTGTTGCATAGAGTTTAACCCTCTATGTAAATAGGTAGCTTTATTTTGTGGACGATCTGTTTTGTTTCGCCACTGAATCCGATCAGCACTGAGGATCTTTTAACTATTTCGCCTTCGGGAATGTTCATCCTTTTCAGAACGCCCAGGAGTATGATATTGACTGAGGATCCTCCATCAACAAGGATCCTTTGGACAAAATGGTTGGCAATGTAAAGAGTGATCACCAGGCCATCGTGATAGTCAGACCCTCCAGAAATTACATTGATTACCTTATCATCCGCAGGAGGGGATCTTGGTTTTTATAGAATGTTATGAGGATCCTGATCCTTTTTTTGTATCTTTCCTTTCTTCTTATGAGGATGTCCTTGAGGTATCCTTTGCTGAGTAGGTAACTAATCTCTTTTATTAGGGCTATAAAATCTTGTGTAATGTGACCAAAGTCCTCGTGGTATGTGCACCATTTGGACTTTTCTTTCCATGTGGTGGACTTTTCTCCCTTTCTTGGTCATCTCTCTTTGTCGCCAAGATCCTGCATGGCAAATATTAGACCTGAAACATGAAAAACTGTAGTCAGTGATCTTAGGAAATTCTTCTTCCTCCCTTTCATCTTCAAGGGCATTAACCCTATGATGATTGGGTCTGGAATAAGGTTTAGATTTACAGGATCTCTAAGCCGAGGGTTCGACCTTCCTATTAGGATTCTCATATGAGCTTCGTGGGTTGCTCCTCTTTTGGATCTCCTTGTCTTCTTCGAGCCTTATAAACCTTAGCGCTCTACTCCTTACTTCATCCATTCTTTTCCATGGACTCATTACAAGGTCTTTGTAGAAAGGAGAGTCTTTCTTTAGTCCCATTTTGAACGCTTCCACAGTAATTGCCATGTCGATGTTGGGGATATTCAGAGCTTACCTGCCAAACCTATTCACGAAATCCCAAAGGGATTCCTTAGGATCCTAAACCACCCGATAGAAATCACTAGTGATCTTCTCTAATGATCTGCTACAAGAAAATTGGTTGTTAAAAATATTAACCAAATATGCAAATGAAGTAATAGAGTAAGGAGGAACATTTAGTGTCCATTTCAAGGCTAATCTTGTAAGGGTGGAACCAAAACCCTTGCTCAGTAAAGATTCCTTCAAGTATGTAGGAATCGGGATGATCTCCATGCTTTCCCTGTATTATGCTACATGCTCTTCAGGATCCATTGTCCCGTCATAAGGCTTCATGTTGGGAGTTTGGAAGCATTTTGGGACCTCAGTGTTAATGATTGCAGGAGCAAATATCGATATCATGTGGCTTGTTGGGGAGACTTCCGGTACAGGTTGGACGTACGCTACAGATCATCTGTCATAACTGTTGAAGTTCTTTGGCCATGATTGGGCTTATTCCTTCATCAACATCTATGGGGGATGTATGCTTGATAGTGGGTATGGACTGGCTAAGCAGGTTTGGTGCCATTATTGATTGTGGGGGCTGGCGAGTGGTAGTTCGAACCCCAAGTGTGGGAGAATTGGTTATCTATGGAGAGGGCACTAGGGTTGGTTCAAGGTTTTGTTTGGCAGCCAGGGCTCGACAGTATATTCAGCACGGGTGTGCAGGTAATCTGGCTTATGTGGTTGATACTCAAGTTAGGGAGCATATTTCAGTTTCAGAGGTACCAATTGTCATGGAGTTGGTTGATGTTTCCTCGGAGGAGTTACCCGATATGCCTCCTGAGAGGCAGGTGGAGTTCCCGATATAGTTTGTTAAGAAGAAGGATGGTTCACAATGGATGTGCGTTGATTACTAGGAGTTGAACAAGTTAACAGTGAAGAACCGTTATCCCTTTCCACGGATTGATGACCTCTTTGATCAGCTGCAGGGTGCATCTTGGTTCTCCAAGATAGATATGAGGTATGGGTATCATTAGGTGAGAGTGAGAGAGGAACACGTGGAGAAGACCACATTCCAAAGTCATTATGGGCATTACGAGTTTGTGGTGATGTCATTTGGGCTCACCAATGCGCCTGTTGTCTTCATGGATTTGATGAATCGGGTATGCTGGTTGATGCTCGACCGATCTGTCATTGTATTTATTGATGATAACTTGGTGTTTTCCAAGACAAGAGAGCAGCATGAGGAGCACCTTCGAGAGCTTCTGGGGGTTTTGAGGTGGGAACGGCTTTATGCCAAGTTCTCAAAGTGTGATTTTTGGTTACGAGAGGTCCAATTTCTTGGGCACCTCGTTAACCAGAATGGGATTTTCGTCGATCCAGCCAAGATCGAGGCGGTGATGCAGTAGGAGGTTCCAAAATCTCCCTCCGAGATCAGGAGCTTCTTGGGTTTAGCAGGGTACTATCGGAGATTTATTTAGGATTTCTCCAAGAGTGTGGTACCCCTCACTCATCTGAAAAGGAAGGGGTGGATTTCCGACGGGGCCCTGAGCAGCAGTCGGCGTTTGAGACTCTCCGACAGAGGTTATGTGAGTCCCCGGTATTGACCCTTCTAGAGGGAGTCAAGGATTTTGTGGTATTCTGTGATGCATCCATCACCGATTTGAGACGCGATATCCTACACATGTCCTGGAGTTGGGGCAGTGATGTTTGCCCTCAAGATTTGGAGACATTATCTATATGGGGTTCGTTGTACTACCTATATGGATCACAAGAGTTTAAGATATCTTATGCAATAGCCAAACGTGAACATGAGGCAGCGGATGTTGCTGGATGTGGTCGGGGATTATGACTGTGAGATCCTTTACCATACGGATAAAGCGAATGTGGTAGTGGATGCTTTGAGCCGCAAGTCGGCTGGGTCTTCGGTCGGGGAGGTGTGTATGAGGATATCCGTTGATTATTCGCTTTTGGGATTGATCAGAGAGGCACAGGCAGAGGGAGTTCGGAAGGAGAACTGGAAACATTAGAGGATCAGGGGTGAGATCGACCAGTTTGTCATTGATAGTTGAGGGTTATTGACCCGGTGTGGTCGGGTTTGGGTTCCAGTTTTTGGTGGGATCAGGCAGACAGTTTTGGAGGAGGCTCACAAGTCTCGCTTCTCTATACACCCAGGAGCCACCAAGATGTATCGGGATTTGAGATTGAGTTACCGATGGCCGAGTATGAAGAGGGAGATAGTCTGGTATGTCAAGAGGTGCTTGACTTGTAGGATGGTCATGGCCGAGCATCAGAGGCCGCATCACAAGATGCCTCCTCTGGAGGTTCCCATGTGGAAGTGGGAACAGATCACCATGGACTTTATCACCAAGTTGCCAAAAACGGCAAAGGGTTTTGATGCTATATGGGTCATCGTGGATCGATTGACCAAGAGTGCCCACCTTTTAGCCATATAAGAGAGCTCTTTGGCCGAAAAGTTGGTCGATGTGTATATACGGGAGATTGTTGGTCATGGGGTTCCGGTCTCTATTGTTTCCGACCGAGATGTTCAGTTCACTTCCTGTTTCTAGCAGAAGTTCCACGGGGAACTGGGCACGAGGTTACATTTCAGCACTGCATATCATCCGCAGTCTGACGAACAGAGTGAGCGGACTATACACACCCTTAAGGATATGTTGCGGGCCTGTGTTATTGATATTGGTGGCAGTTGGGATTCCTACCTACCTATTTTGGAGTTCTCCTACAACAAAATTCATCACTCCAGCATTGGTGCTCCGCCATTTGAGCTCTTCTATGGTCGGAGATGTTGCATCCCTGTTTGTTGGGGAAATGTTGGTCACAGGGTTATGGGAAGAACCAAAGTAGTCTTTCAGAACACGAAGCTTATCCAATAGATCAGGCAGAGACTACAGACCACTCAGAGTCGGAAGAAGAGCTATGCCGACCAGCGCTGATCTGAGTTGGAGTTTCAGGTCCGCGATATGGTGCTCCTGAAGGTCTCACCCTGGAAGGGTGTGATACGCTTTAGGAAGAGGGGAAAATTAGGAACCGGTTTATTGGACCTTTTCGGGTGATTGCCAGGGTTGGCAAGGTGGCTTACAAATTGGATTTTCCGAGCGAGCTCATTCAGATCCACAACACTTTCCATGTCTCTCAATTGTGAAAGTGTGTGTTAGACATCGAGGTAGTGGTTCTGTTAAATGATATTCAGGTAGATGAGTGCCTGAACTACATTGAGAGACCGGTAGTTATCCTGGAAAGGAAATGAAGGTCCTGCGCAACAAGGAGATACCTTTGGTAAAGGTACAATAACAACATCGAAGAGGCTCCGAGTGGACCTGGGAGTCGGAGGCTGAGATACGGGAGCATTATCCATAATTATTCAACGTAGCCGACTTCGATGACGAAGTCTAGTTCAAGTGGGGAAGAATTGTAACATCCCGATGATGAGGTACTTTTAAATTTGACCCTAAAACTGAATTATATTGCATTTTGGTCCCTAAGTGTAGGAAAGAGTGCAAAAGGGCCCATAGTGGCATTTTGGTAAAATTAGGATTGAGGAATACGTTGTACGTATGTGTGTACGCTAGGCGTACACGTTCTACGTAGGGAATACGTGGAATGCATGCAAACCCTAATTTTAGGGCTTTAACTCATATTTAAGCAACCTTATGGACTCATACCCTCTTCTTACCCAACCTCCTTCTGTGATTTCAACCCTCAAGTACCCTAGAGCAAGAGAGAGAAAACGTTGAGCTTTTAAGAGAGTTTTGGAGTGGTTTTGGAGAAAGAAGAAGGTGGTAAGAAGATCTTGGAGTTGAGTGCACTTTGGATTTGGGATTTCTACTTGGTTTACAACATCTTGAAGGTATAAATCTTGCATCTTTACTACTCCACCTTATAGATCTAGGTTTTTGCTCTTTAAGTCACCCTTTTTGTCCCAAAATGATGATTCATGAACATATCATGTTCTTGACCCATTAAGTTGTCCTTTCAAGACCTTGAAAGGGTCTTGATTCATAAAAATAGAGTCTAAGTGGTTGGTTTTGCTCCATGCATCATTTAGAAGGTCTTAATGGATTAAGAAGTTGATTTAAACACTTAATGGATGTGCAAAGTCATAAAGTTGGAAACTTTATGACTCTTGAGGGTATTTTAGCCATGGATCTGAAAAATAGATGTGAGTGCTTAAGCAATTAAGCACTTAATAATAGTTTTGAACTTTTGGGAGTACGCCCCGTGTACCTGGATTACGCCCTGCGTACGAGGTCAACCACCATGATGGTGGTCAACAAGCGAGTACGCCCAACGTACCTTCGGATTACGCCTCGTGTACTTACTCTGAGTTGACTCGGCTGAGTTAACTCGGCTGGGTTGACTCGGTTGACTCATTTGGTTTGACCAGTTTGACTTTGACTTTGACCAAGTTTGAACTTAAGGGTCTTTTGGGTATTTTAGGATTTTGATTAAGATTGGTCATTTGGTTGGAATAGGTGTCGATTAGAGCTGAGATTTGGAGTCGAGACCTCATCATCTTTTGTCCAATTTGTGAGGTGAGTTATCCTCACTGTACTTGCAGGTCTAAGGCACCAAGGCCGGCCTGATTAGATATCATGTTATGTGATAGTATGTTATCGTGCTATAGTGATCTGTTAGATCGGTATCATGGTATATAGGATGATGTTATGCTTAGTGATCTGTAAGATCTGTCTGATTGTTTATTGACTAGTTATATGTATGTTTATCTATTATGTATATGTCGACATGTTGTGTATGGTTAGGTTGAGGCGGACCAGTGTAGACTGATGGCCAAGAGACCCAGGGCGTCCCGGATAAACTGTAGGCCCGAGAGGCATACTAGTCAGGCCGAAGGCCCAGAGTACAGTCCAAATAGGTTGCAGGCCCGGTAAGACATTCCAGTCATGCTGAAGTTCCTATGAGCGTTCCAGATAGTCTGTAGGCCGGTGTGCCCTTCCAGTTAGGTTGAAGGCTCTATATGTGTGTTATATGTTATTATGTTTATGTTTGTGTGGTGGTACTTTGGGGGAACTCACTAAGCGTTGGCTTACATCTTTGGGTTATGTTTTAGGTAGTTCGGATGACCACGGGAAGGCGACAGTGTGACCGTACACATCCTCTTGTTTATGACTTATGATTTTGGGAGACTCTGATGTTTGAAAATGTTTTGAAAACTATGATTGTAAACAATTTATGAATTTGGGTTGATTTTAAAAGTTTATATTTTTTGTGATTTTATGGATGTTACAGTCACATTCACGATGAGGGTCTCATGATTTGTGTTGATGCTAAGGAAGTTATACAAAAAGTTCATGGCCGGTCCATACCTAAGATGTTTGGAAGATCATTAAGCTGAAAAAGTCCTAAAAGATGTACATGGAGAAGATTATGGAAACCACACTAGGGGCAGATCCTTTTGTTCCAAAATACTGCAGACATGGTACTACTGCCCAACAATGAAAAAGAATGCCTTCTTACATGCACAAAAATGTGATGTTTGTCAAAGACATAGCAACATCCTCCATCAATCAGCAGAACCTCTACACCATATCATCTCTTCCTGGTCGTTCATGAAATGGGGAATGGATATAGTAAGCAAGTTGTCAAAAGCTCCTGGTGGAAAGGTCTCCATGCTTGTAATGACTGGCTATTTCTCAAAACGGATAGAGGTCGAATCCTTTGTTCAAGTAAAAGACAATGAAGTAATCTCATTCATCAAACACAATATCTTGACCAGGTTCGGGATCCCGACCGAAATCATATGTGTAACGGATCCCAATTCATAAGCAAAAGAACTAGAGAATTTAGTACCAGTTGGGGAATTAAAAAGATAACGTCCACTCCTGTTCACCCTCAAGCTAATAGTCAAGCAAAAACTAGCAATAAGATCATAGTCACAGTTAAGAAAAGGCTAGATGAGAAAAAAGGAAGATGGGCTGAGGAACTTCCTTTCATCCTATGGGCGGATATGACAACATCAAAAATAGTCACAGGTCAAACCCCATATTCCTTGGTGTTTGGAAGGAGGGTTGTGATCCCAACTGAAATGGTGATCCCAATAGCAAGATACCAATTCCAAAATAAAAAGAACAACGATGAGATCCTAGCCCAGGATCTCGACACTATTGATGAACTCAGGGATCTTTCCAGGATCTACATTGCTAATCATCAACAAAGGATCGCTAAAGCATACAACATAAACATCAAAGTCAGAAGATTCCAGGTAGGTGACTTGGTCGTTAGGAAAGCATTCCAAAATACTAAGGATCCTAATGTAGGCAAGTTAGCACCCAAATGGGAAGGGCCATATCTTATCGATTCAAAAAAAGGAAATGGGGCATATTTGTTGGACACAATAGAAGGAGACATCTTTCCAAGATCCTGGAATGTAATACACCTAAAAGCGTATTTTATGTAAGTTAAATCTTTCATTTTCCAACAGATTCAAGGTACGCATTCTTTACTCTTTACTTTTGTCTAAATTCTTTTATTTTGTTTTTTCTGAAAAGACCATTACTAACTTAAGCATCGGAAGGGCGTTAGCAAAGCTAACGCCCACCCTAAGCTAATGTTTGCAATTTGCAGAGATTCAAGGATCCTAGCCACTACGAATAGAGACTGATCATCGCTCCTCCGACTAAGGGTACTTAATCCCGTCTAAGGTTTAAAGAGTTAATAACCTCTTTCTCATGGGTTTAGGTTTCTACACCTCGCTTGGACGTACGATATCTCACTATAGGATGTGAGTAAGAGGGTCATTTCACGCTTTAGTGACTTGGCAACCCTCTTATTTCTAAACATATGCTAAAATGCTAACGTGTAATGTACGGTTTATAACATTGTCATGTTATCTTAACTTGGGATCTTCCCCAATAAATTTCTTAATTTGGGATCTTCCCCAATTATTTTTGAAGTTGGGATCTTCCCCGATTATTTTCTAAGTTGGGATCTTCCCTAGTTATTTTCTAAGATTGGGATCTTCCCCAATGACTTTCTTAAGTTGGGATCTTCCCCAGTTACTTTTCTAAGTTGGGGTTTCCCCAATATTTCTTAAAGTTGGATTTTTCCAAGCACAAGTTGAACGGGGATTTTCCTTAGCAAATTCCTAAGTTGGATTATCTTGAGAGGGATCCTTCCCTTTGTAAGTTCCAAGATCCTAGGGAACTGAAGGACTTAGAACACGAAATTTCTCCTAAGTCAGAAGACTTCAAAAGGTCGAAACTAAACCTAAGGATCATCAGGTTCTAAACTCAAGTATTCTCCACCCCTATCGGACCGGAGCATCTTGATCTTTTTACCCAATTGGTTTTAAACTTCCTTTTGGAATTCCTTAAAATCTTCAAAAGTTTTTGACTTATGCTTTATTAAGTAGATATATCCATATTTACAAAGTCACAAAGTAACGTTCACCATGCCTCCTGGTAGATCTGAACGGTCTACATACGCCAATGTGGATTAAGTGCAATAGATCCTTATCTCGTTCATTGTTTCCTGTGAGAGGTGATTTTGTCATCTTTACAAGTAATCATGACTCACATACATCATTCGACTCTAGGTCAAATGATTCAAAGATCCCATCCTTTTGGAGCTTGGAGGTACATTTCTTGTTTACATGCCCAACACGACAATGCCTCAAGCACGACTTATCCAACACATTATTAGAAGAACCAACATTTAACATTAGATTATTAGAGTTTCCTACACAAACAACACTTTCATACACACCATTGCAAGGACTAGCTTTGAAAATAAAAGAACCATTTTTGTAAATTAAAATTCCACCATTATTATTATAAATGAAAACCAAAAATTATCCTTGTACAATGCATGAAAAAAAAAATTTCATGTCATATTTGAAAATTAGCAAAAATTAAATAAACTAAATGAAAACCAAAAACCATCATTGTCAATGCATGAAAAGAAATAATGTTTCATGTCATATTTGGAAATTAGCAAAAATTAAATAAAATAAATGAAACACCACTATCAAGCACGATCTTATATTCTCGATCCTTGTAACATATGCATTTTGTTTGTTTCCCATGATCAGGTTTAGCTCCCCATGCTTTTAGTCATCTACTTTCTTTTGTTCCTGCAAATCAGAGAAAATGTGAGTACCACATCCAATATCAAGAACCTAAGAAGTAGAAGTTGACACACTATAGAGTTCAATCATAAAAATACTTTAGGTGCCAATACCCTTTGATTTGTTTTTCTTAACATCCTCCAGGTACTTCGAGAAACTACGTCTTTAGTGGCCCTTTTCTTGGTAGTAAAAAAAATGGCCTCTTTTGGGTCAGTTTTAGGAGCTATCTTAGAGTCAAATTTTCTCTTAAGACATTGATCGAAATATCCAAACTTGGCCTTACCCTTGAAATGAGAAAACATATTATTCTTGTTAGAACCACCATGCCTAATGGACATGAAGGGAGCAGTAGGGTTTGAGCTTTTGGCTTTCACCAAGCTAGCTTCAACAGTTTTCAACATGCCATGTAACTCTATAAGGGTCTTGTCGAGGTTGTTCATATTATAGTTCATGACGAAATGATGATACGAACTAGAAAGCGAGTTCAAGACCATGTCAGTGGCCAACTCCTTTGGAGATTCGACACCCATTTTTCCTAGTTTGTCAATGTACGACTTCATTTTCTAAACGTTCGTACATACAAAATTCCCATATTAATGTTTACAAGCCATCAATGATTTTACGGTCTCGAACCTTTCTTTTCGAGCCTGCTCTTGGAATATTTCCTTAAGATGCCCATTAATGTTGAATGCCCCATGGCTCTCAAAACTCGTTTGGAGTTAGGGAGATATGGTCACGAACATTACACAAGCGACTTTCGTCGATTCATCATAAAGCTTGTTATAAGAAGCCACTTCTTCTTCAGAGGAGTCATCATCCAGTAGAGGGAGATCTTGATCGAGGAAATACTCTTTTCCCTCATATCTCAAGGCAATTCTCAAATTACGAATCCAGTACAAATTGTTTTGACTGGTGAGTTTCTCCTTTAAAAGAATGGGTATGAGTGAGAAGTTGGAGTTTGATGGATAAGGATGAGGAGGAGGAGGAGAGTTGTTGTTTTCCTTCAACATTTACAAGATGGAAAGTTTAGTTAGCTTTGAATTCATCCTTAAAATAATTATTAATCCTAAATGAATTATTAACAAGGCTATGACCCATATTGGGCTTTAGGATGTGTAAAGGAATGTTGTAAACACACAACAAAGTTTTCTAGGTAGGCAATTCACTTTGCCAATTTCAATCTTTTGAAATTCCTAGATTATTTGAGATTCATTGACATTCAATGGCATGTTAATCTCAGATTATGTTAATCTCAATTCAATGACGTGGATGCCACAAATCATTGAATAGATGGTGAATCAACCATGCAAAACCGTGTGACCCTTAATATGAAATTATCCTTATGTTGATGTGTCGGCTAACCATACACGCTTCATCAAACGAATAATTTCACAAGCGACACATTATATTAACTTATATTTTCATAATGATGTGTTGGTTAACCATGCATGCTCAATCATCAAAATATAAAAAATATGTGCATTTTTATGAGTAACACATGACTCAAGTTTTTAATATAAAATGGGAATTTTGTTTTATTATTTGATTAATACTTTTAATCTATAAACAAAATTGGATCGAACCCTTTCATTATCTCCATTCTCAAAATACAAAAAGGCATTGAGGGTGGTAGGCAATAATGCTTTTAAAAACCAACCTCATTAGAAATAAAAAAACATCCTTAAACCTCTCTTAGAGTATTAGAGTGGTTGAGCTTAATCTTGATTCAACGATAATGTTTTTAATTATACATACGAGGAAACATGTCGTATGATTGTTATACATATAGTAATCATATCATATACTAAATTTAAACCTTTTAAATTTATAAAACCAAGATTAGGGTTTATGCAAAATTCACTAAACCTAGGAGATGGGTTGTGAATTTCATATGAGAGAGAGCGATGGTATGATTAGAGAGGAAACAACACCCAAGGTTTAGGCTACAAATAAGTCCTTAATGGATTCAAACTCTTCAGGTTAATCTTTATAAGATTCAAAACCTGCCATATCCCTCTCCAGGAAGATGTAGAAATCGTCCATCGTAAGGCTCTAGAAGCTTCTAGAATATTTTAATTAATCATTTGGGATTAATCAATATTCAAGATCTTTAATTAATTAAAACTATATAATTAATTCCAAAATAATTTCCAATTAATTTATTAATTACTTAATAAATTAATAACTTATTTTCTCCATTTCCTTATTGTTATTTGGGTCATGAGGCCAACCCAAAAGGACCCTGCTATTATAATAAATATTACCAAAATATTTAATGACCGTGAACACTATTTCCAATATTTTAATGTGTTGCATAATTGTGTTTTCAGTTCTAATGTTTAGTCAAATTTCCAATTTTTTACAGCTTTTCCTTCCAACTTTATGCGGCCATACTTTGATCGTACAAAGTCTAACTTTTATGAATCTTATATCCATATAAAATTTTTAATGGCTAAATACTTACAAGTCTTAATCTATTTAGCCCCAAAGGTGGCTCTCCAAGCTATAAAATTTTCGGTTTACCCTTATAACCTATAATATACTATCAAATGATCTAAACTCAGTTCTAAAGATCATAAAAACATATAACAATGCACTAACTAAGCATGATACTTGAGATTTCATATTTTTGTTACATTTGACCAAATTACCCTTCAACTTCAAAATTTTCATATAAGATCAAAGACTTGTCAAATTTTTACAACTATTAGTAACAGCTTGCTTTACAATAGAGTTCACAGTTGAGTGTGAACTCAAGTGTTTATGTAATTGTTTGATGTTCCTATCCACCTAACATTCTTGCTTGTCAAAACTTGAAAAAGATTGAAGTTTCAAATGAAGATAATATTTGAATGATCATTAGAATAATTTTCGTTTATTATAATTACGATGATTGGTAGGTCTCATTTTAATGCTTAATTATTTTTTTATCAAGATAATAAAAATATTTACAAAATAAAATTTTATAAAAAAAATATTTTACAAACTAATAGATTTTTTTAATAAAATTAAAATGAAAGATTAAGAAAGGATAATGTAACGACCTAAACTTCCTTCTGTCATCGAAGTCAGCTTTTGGACAAGAATGGCCTCTACAGGCCTCGCAAGATAGGTCAATGAATCTGTCCAGTTTTTCAATTTTGTTAACATCAACAAACACATTAAGGCTTTAATCAAGGGATTAAGGTTACCTAAATTTTCACCCATTTGGCCTTGAACAAGTGTGTTAAGAGTTGAATTGAGTACCTAATGAAAACACTAAAAATATGATTAAAACTCAATTGAAAATAGAATGTTATAATCACATCAGTCACATAACTTTACACCCACCAGTTAAGAGCTTATTAAGCTTCATATTAAGATACATACTAAGATTTCTTTGGGTGGAATTTTAGACAAGATCCTCATGATAAATAAGGGGCTTTACTTCAGCCCTTACAATGGTGTTTTAGGGGAGAAAAATTCAAGACATTACAATAAAAAAAATTGCATTACTTTTCTAACTAGACGTTGACATCTCTTTGCTAGAATAACAAGGTACTTTGCAAGACACTTAGGAACTGTTTCGAGAACCTTTTGAATGGTTCAAAACATGGTCTTTTATATAGGAAAATCATATGTAGAAAATTATAAGATTTGGTGGTTCAAAATACAAGAAACATGGCACCAAAATAAGGGAATTCAGCTCATGATTTCAACTATTTCATCAAGTAATTGGAACAAGAACACATAAGAATGGAAACTCAAGAACTTAACCAAGATTGGTTGATCAATTTCCAACCATAATCGAACCCACAAGAAATCGCAAGACATGGAGATGGAATATAGCATAACAAAACGCCCAAAGACACACAAAAAGAGTTAAAGACTTCATAAATTCGGCCAAAAAATCTAGCATTTAAGCCCTAAACACATGAGGAATAAAAGACCAAGAACTTACCAAGTTCTAGTGATCGATTATTCACAGCCTTGCATTCCCAAACAAACCCGTCAACCTCACTCACTCCCTCGCTATCTATTTGTCTTTCTCGCTCGTCTCTATCTCTTTCCCGCTCATCTCCCTCTTTTCTTCTTTTGCGATCGAACACACCACCCCAAAATACGGGTCGACCTCCTTCAATCGCACCGGGCTTCCCCTACGATCGTGTGTTTGTTTTTTCTCAACTCTTTGATTTTCGATTGTGGCCCAAGAAGAACCGATGGAGTTGTTTGATGTGTTCATAAGAGGCTATAAGAAAAACGTACGATCTATAAAACCTCTTAACCCGTCGATCACACTCCCTTCGGGTTACTTGAGATTTAAAGAAAAAATAAATAAATAAATAAAACCTATACTTACATGGTTTAATTCTTAATAGCCCGTAAACCTGGATTAGTTAACAATTTAAGTTTCCCTTAATAACCCTTTAGCCCTTCAACCTTCATATAAACCGTTTATTAACTTGAAATTCACTCTTTTAAGTAATTATTTTAACCATAAAGTCCCATATATTCATTTAATTAAATTATTTACCTTTTAATTATTGATTAATCTTCTTATATATTGTGTAATTCTTTTAGATATTAAAATAACACCTTTTTTGATTTTATTTATTTCATTATAATATCATAAAACTAAAATCAATTGAAGAAATAGTTATTCAAGTAACGAAAGATAGCTTCGTTGAAGGAAGTCCGGATCGCTACATATAATGACTTATGAGAGTAACAAAAATTTTCTTTTTTACATACATAATTTACTAATAAACATATTTCTCTTGGATTGTCCGATTGTTTTTGATTCCCTATGCTGGATTTTCAATTGGTGTGGCATTTCTATTCAGAGGTTCCTTTCGATTTCAGATTTTGTTAATTTTGCTGCCTCATGGGGGAACTATCCAAAAAAGAGAAAAATATTTCTTGCTATCTGCTATGGGTTTCTATGGTGTATGTGGAAAGCAAAGAACTACGTTTGGTTTAACAGAACCCAAGTGAGCTCTTCAAAGTTGGCGGATAATGTGATTTCTATGTTTTTAGTTGGTTGAAATATATAGGTAATTTTAGAAATTATGGATGAGAATGTTAGGTTTGTTCCCATTTTGACATTTTGTAAGTTTTGTTTTCTTTTTTTTTTGTGTCCGGTCTTTTTCCTTTAGGCCGTGGTTTTAATAATATCCGTCGGTTAAAAAAAAAAGTTAATAACCACTTATGATATTTTCTAATATAAAAATTCAATCCACGATATATAACGATAAATAAATAATTATAATAAGACAATTGACGATTTTTTATTTTATTAAAAACTTTTTCATTGGTTGCAATTCCAACAATTATGGGCTACAGGCCACTCTGAAGGTATATAAATATTTACCTTATCCGTCCGTTGGATTAATTTAACAAACAATTTTTCAAGGGTGTTATTATATCTATCTTTAGCTCATATAAATTTTCAAATATTATTATTCACATCAGGTATACAAATGAGATACACAAATATTATTATTCACATCAGGTATACAAAACAATTTAGAAGGTACATATAGAATTTCTTTCTTTCAATTCCAAAGAAAAAAAACCGTATATACAAATAAAGGTTAAAAAAAGGTTCATATAGTTTACTAAAACTCAAAGGGTAAAAAGTTTACTGTAAAAGGTTCCTGCGGAAATAAATTTTTTTCTTCATGATTAAACTATTAAGAGTTATATTCTTTTTCAAAAAATCATTGTGAATTTTGTTCGTTCCTTAATTTAAAAAGCAATCGGAAATTATTTTTTGGTTAAAGATGATTTTAGAAGGGTTAATGTTCAACTAACTTTCAATCATTTATATTTAAATTTTATTCGATACATTATTAATTCATCGGAAGTTGATATTGCATCCAAATAACATCAAATATGACAAAAGATATATAAAAGTCTTTTTTTAGTGGATAAGACTATTAGGTATGAAAAACATGTTATTACATATTATCATACCTAAAATATCTAGATTATCATCTTAGTCATATATTGGTGTTATAACATCCAATATGGAAAATAGGCAACACCAAATAACATTTGATAACACTTCTTATTTTCTATTTTCTTTGTTATTTTTATTTTTTATGTTTTTAAATTCTATTTTTCCAATTTTTTTTATTTTTTATTTATGTTATAGTATTTATAAAAAATATATAAATGAATAACACATATAATTTAATTAAATCCTAAGTTAAAAATAACATTTAATTAAATCCTTCGTCATGTGATCTTCCTCGGCTTCTTGATGTAGGAACTCCAAATGCTCACATTGCAATTCATATCTTTTAAATGTGATGTCGTAGTGAACTTCAAATTTATGTTTCAGTTACATGTGCTCTCGAAGTCTACTTTCGCTTTCATTTACATGTCGTTGAGCCCTCTTCGGCTTGTCACACCCTATCGGTCATCGAGGCGGGGAGATCTCTTCGTTGTCGTTGAGGTCGTCCGAGAACTCATCTATGCCGGCATTGAGGTCGATGTTCGTACGTGCGTAAGAAATATCGACCGAACCCGAGCCGCGATACCTCTTTGATTGTTGTTCTGATGATGTTGGTGTTTTAGACCATTTTGGGTCGTCCTTAACAATCTCCCAAATTTTTTCGTGTTCGAAAACATGACCCGTCTCGACATGATATTGGTCCATCACCGCTTTAAAAACATCGAAATCGGTCGCACCACTTTGCTTGTGCGAGGAAAGTTTGTTGTAGATGGAATTGAACTTGGTGCACTTCTTACTAATTTGAGTCCACTTGCCACTCAATATATCGTGATTGAGATATGTGTCATCCTTCTGGCAAATTTCGCGAAATTTGCCGATCATAACTTCCCAAAAATGACTTTTCTCATATCGTTTCCCTTAGTTGGGTTTTTTGATGTCCCGTACCACGACACCACCAACGCATACTCTTCCTCTGTTGTCCACCATGTTGGAGGTTCTTCTTCTGATTGCTCCACCGCGACCGCGACTTCTTTCCATTTCCTTATTGCTCTCCCTTTCTTGATCGTTGGTTTCCAACTATCCCCGCTTGTGTCTCGAGAAACATTTGTTGTGTGGGTGGTGGTTGTGTGGTTGTTTATGGCATGAACAAAAATGTGTTGAAAAGGTTTTGTATATGGAATTGTAGTGGAGGTGAGGCAGGATTGGAAAAGTTGCCAGAAAATGGTAGTTATGATGAGCTTTGCGAGGTGAGGATGTTTGCGTATGCCTCATATTTTTATTTGACCCATCAGCACGAACACCTGTTTGTTGGGTTTTGAGCATTCTAACACTCCTATGGTGTACATGCAACCCTAAATACCTTGGATCTATGTTTTATCTATTATACATGCAAATATCAATTTTCAAAGGTATTACCCTAACTAGCATACAATCATATGTACTAGGATAACAAAACTAGATAGAATACATATCTCTTTGTTGTAGCTTGATTCCATGAAGCTTAAGAGCCTAGTGCCCCAAGTGTGACACCTCAAATGGTTCACACAACACCATGAACATCTTGGAATAACCATGAGAGAGGATACTTGACTCATAGAAATCGGCTTGCCCTCTTGTGTATGCACTAGTGCCAATTTCACCAACCAATGGGGTTTTTATATAGTGTGCATATTAGGGTTACACCATGTAACCCATGACTTTACCTATTCCTTATGCTCCATGGGTTTTAACCTCCATGGAGTATCCATGGGTCACCACATGGGTTAAACCCAACATAAGGAATCATGGATCATAAGCCCACATATATAATAATGAATGATTTATACAATCAATCCCCATATATTTAATTAGTTTCTTTTGATCACTAAATTAATTCCAAATTAATTCTTGATCAATACTAATTAAATAATATGATTTCATATTAATATATTAGAACTTATAATATATTAATATGCCATAAATATCCTCTTCTCACAAAAGGTCTATCCAAATGTCCCGATGCCATGCAACCCAAATGGACCATGCCGAATCGGGTCAAGTATATACCAATTATAGTTATGGACTTAGACACTAATCCAACAGTCTCCCACTTGGATAAGTCTAATAACTATTATTGCAAGTACAACTCCAACCTGACCAGCAATCGTAACTCTTAAAAGCTGTTGCCGAACTCTGAACAAATCAATGACGCGTCCATTAGAGAAGTGATCATATATTCCTCCATTCTAGATATCATATGGACTGAGACATGGATTGTAATCATTCTCTTTGACCATTTGTTGTTTCCCGGTTTCTGATTTATGACGACCGACTAATTAAACAAATCAAATCAGTCCAGGCTTGGCCAAGCACTTAGGGTGTCATCACTAAATCATCGAGGGGCCCACATATATCGCTTTTATCCCTTTAAGGGTAAAAGGAATGGATAAAATTTGACTCGTATGCTTGTACTAACTACTTGTTGAATCATACATAAAGGCACGTTTTAAACATCGAGTTACCAATGTGTTTTCGTGCAATCAATGTATAACCAATTCATAGTCAACAACTCATATCTTTAGGTTTGAAGAATATATGATATTATCATCTCATGATTCACTCGTGATAAAATCTATGAAGTGATTCAAATGAGCGTGGGTTTAATCCAATACTCGAATCTCATTCCAGGAGCACTCATGAATGTTGCAGAAACCTTTTGCTATGTCTAAACACTTTAGACATCTACAAACCCAATTCATGACGGTCTTGCCTTAATACCTACTTCCAACGTATTATCGACTGTGGATGGTTTGAATAACTTAGTCATTCGGTAAGAATGACCTAGTTATTCTGGAAGTCAAAACATGCAAAGTGAAACACAAGAATAATACTAATCCTATATGGCCCCAACACTTTGAGTGTAAATAAAAACACCTTTTATCTAAGCACCATATTGATTACTCATTATTCATTGTATAATGTTTCGATTTATCAACTTAATACTTGAATAAAAACAATAGTCATGCCATGCTCCAAGCATGCACACTATGTTTGTCTAAACAATAGCTATGCCATACTCCAAGTATGCACACTATGTTTGTCTTATGATCCTTACTTTGTGAAACAGATCAATTGACAATATTTCAATGATGCTCATTTCACAATCCCAATCCTTATTGTAAATGTAAGAATACCAAAACTCTTGCCATTTACTATAATCTATTAGATTCTAAACTTATATGCAATGATCCCCTTGCAATGAATATGCACACAAGTCACAAAGACTTGGCAACAGACATTACAAAGTATTCCAATGGAGAGCAATTCCATGGAAACGAAGTCTCACATTCAAAGTACATTCCTTTGAACACCCTTCTTGCATTAAATTCTCTAATCTTACACATATTAAAAGAATAACTTCCACCTATGGAGACAATTCCATATTCCCATTTTGACTATCACTTCTGAACAATAGTTGCCTCCTTTCAGAATATGTCAATATGGTCCTATCTCTATACTTCCAATTGTCCATGAGCAACCAATCTTTGGCAAACCTCAGATTGTCCTCGACAATTGCTTAATCATTTTAGTCAAATCCAGTTCTATTCCTTTTTCCCTCTTAACGCCCTAGGCATTTGAAAAATCTAGAATGGATAAATATTATAGCACATGTAATCGATCCTATACCCGAAGCATATGGGACCCGATTCATGATATAAATTTTTTTTATTTGCCATGTTCTCAAAATTCGAACTATGAAGAGGGATGCCGTAATCATAATCGAATTTTGAGAATGCAACATATATAGAATTTCCTTATGTTGAACCATTCCGACATAACATTCATATATATCCTTGACTAAAGTTGATTAAAAATCTCAATCTAAGCTTTTAGAATTGGAATGAAGTATAAATCCTCTCCCTTAATTATAGCAAAACAACTTTTCAAAGCGAATTGAACCTTTTGTTTTCTATAATTAACATTGCTAACTTGCAACACTAACCATAATAATCATGCTCCCACTAGCACAATGATTATTATCTTACTAGCACAACACTTATGCTCCCACTAGCTTTGACATGTACTCAGAAATCAACTGGACTTCTAGAAATCAATACTTTATTGAATTTCTTGCCAAAGTTCAGATTTTTGATACAAGATTGCTTTGATAAGACTTTATCAAAATCATACACCTTTCCTTAGATAGCTCACATGTTTGTCTAGACCTTTTGCCATTCTTACTATTTAGTGTGTCGGTTAACCACACGCGCTCAACTAATGACTTTGAGAATGCAATTATCACAATTGTTATCTACTTAAAATCTACTTAGTGAAAGCGTTACCTCACCATCATTTTCATGAATCGGAGTGAAACCTTATGACACTTAGATTTTATTTTTATGGTGTAAGTGTTCCTATCCATGCGAATTTGTCAAAAGCATAATCATAAGACAAGGTTAGTGACAAATCCAGACTCATATGGACTGAACTTGTTTAATCTTACTTTCTTGCCACCTGGCAGCATATGGCCTACCATTGCTTCCAAGTTGTAATGCAAACAATTGAGAACTCATATAACTCACAAGCATAGTCAACTTTTAACTGGAATAGACACAGAAATGAGAATATCTCAGCACGATAGGTTACAAACCTCAAGTCGTGGGCTAGTGATTAACAATACTCTTAATTAGTTCTTGAAACTATCTCAAGATCTTTTAAGACTCCCACTGACCTCTTTACATATAAGATTCTCTTATCAAGAACCATTCCTTGACAAAACAAATATTCAAGAGTTAGTGCAAATTCTTATCAAGTTAAACACTTCATACAGTTGGTCTTAATTGGTCTTTGTTTTATCCAAAACATCACAACTAACAAACTTCAAATGTACAAGAATACGAAACATCTTACTCTACATTTGACAAGTGTTATAAACTTTCTAAAGATTATGTCACTCAAGTTACAATCTTGGAGTATGACTCTAAGAGTTGATTTTAGAACGAAGTATGATTTATCTTTTGATTTAACCATTTCAAAAATTCATGATTCCTCTCCTTAGTCAAACAAATGCACTAAGGTGTCCTTAGAGGATCAATTGTGATATGGTTTCATAATCACTAAGATAATCATAAAACAAGATACTCAAGTACTCTCCTATCTCTTCAGATTGGAGAAAATTTTATCTTTCTGCCTTATTTGATTCTTCTCATCCGTTCTGCCATACATTCAAACTTTTCCAATGTTTCAGAATTACACTTAAACTTGTAAGTATAACCATATTTACTAAACTTTAGTAAATCATGACGAATAATCTTATCATTCCTTGTGGTCGACTTGACCATCGTACAACCAAGTGTACCCAATCCTTTAGTCCTTCACTTTACTCACATATACATGTGAGCAAGGACTTAGTCTTAATTTCCCAACAAATGAAAATTCTCACTCATCATACAATACAACTTGCATGATTCCAAGTTTCTATCCAACTGAAACTTGGGTGATGAGAATCTTCCTTATTTGGTAAATTATGACACTACCACAAATGAAGGAATCAAATCCATTTTCCAATATTGCTTATCAATGGAAACATATAAACAACAATTTTTTCACAAATGCCGTTGTAAGGATACTTAAAATAAATAAAATCAAAACCTTTTCTTTTATTTTAAAACTTGCGGAAAAATCTTATCCTTACAATGCAAATACACATGAAAAACATGTTGTTGTCTATTCTTAAGCAATATATCATAACTCTTGAGTAGCATCTCAAAATTTTGATCACCGAACCTTGCGATCGAAATCCATCTTCGCGATCAGAATCAACATACTCTTTTTTTTGGTTTCCTTTGATTCTTTAAAAACATCAAAATGTAATTACATTACATCATGTATTAAGAATCTCCAAAAGAGACTTCATAGAGTTATATAATGGACTTTAACCTGAAGCAAAGTCAAACCTTTTTTACTTTTACCATCCTTATGAACTTTCTGTTGGATAAGGTGTCTAAGTCCATAACAATATTTGAGATGCACTTGACCCGACCCGGCATGGTCCATTTGGGTTGCACTTCACCCGAACTGTTTGGATAATCTTTTGAGAATTGTATGCTTATGGTTTGTTGATATATTATAAGTTATAATATATTAATATGAAATCATATTATTTAATTAGTATTGATCATAAATTAATTTAGAATTAATTTGGTGATAAAAAAGGTGACTAATTAAATATGGGCTCTTGTATTTTATGTAGTGTGGGCTAATACTCATTTGGAATGGGCTTGGCATGCATGGGAGTCCATGGATAGTCCATGGAGCTTTTAACCCATGGATCCTTGGAAAGGAAGAGTCATGGGTATTAGGGTTTACATGGATGTAATCCTAATCCTCCACACTATATAAAGGAGTCTTTGGCACTTGATTTGGCGCTAGTTGTGTGTGAACAAGAGTGGTGGTCGATTTCAAGAGTGTGCATTATTCTCTCAAGAGTTTTCCAAAGTGTGTGGTGATTTGTGATTTCCATTTGAGGCATCCACACTTTTGGTGCTAGGCTCTCAAACTCCAAGCAATCAACCACTACTAAAAGGTATGTCATTCTACTAGTAATTTTATGATTCAAGTTCCCCATGCCATGCTAGTTAGGATGTAAACCTTGGAAATTCTTATTTGCATGTATTTTAGAGAAAACATAGATTCAAGGTTTATAGGGTTGCATGTACACCATAGGAGTGTTAGAATGCTAAAAACCCAACAGTGGTATCAGAGCCTAGGATTGTTTTCTTGAATACTTGATGCAAACTGTTGAAAAAATCAAAAATCTTGCTGTCTGGACAGTGGACTCGCCGAGTCCATGAGGGGACTCGACGAGTTGTAGAGGTTTGATTATGATGGCATGTGCGGAATTAAGAATGATTTAGTGAATCATCAAGTAAAATCAAGAACACAAGAAGTAAATAATTCTGTGTAAGCTCTCATTAGTTTTCATAGAAAGAGTACAAAATGGGTCTTGCAATTTCTCTCTCTAAAGTAATGCTCTCAAAGTGTTCCTTAGATAAAATGAGTGTCACTCACTTCCTTATAAAGGAAAGACAACTCATTATGCACAATCAAAGGAGTAAGCCCTCATAACATCCAAGAGTGACTTTGCACCCTTACATTCTCCCCCTCAAAGTTAGGATTGGATGCTCGGCTTCAATCTGCAACGAGCACGTGCGATCAAGACCAAACTCCCCCTCGAAGTAAACACCGGTCTTCAAATCCGCAAATGAAAGATCCGTTCGAATACCCATCATTCTCCCCCTTTTTATAATAAAAAATGATTATAAAACCCATTAAGGGTGAGAAGCGCTCGAGAAATGAACTTTACAAAACTCCCCCTTGATGTGTGCCAAAAATAAAACACCAAAAATCTTGCACGAAAAAACAATCATGAAAAAACCACAAAAATTTCCAATTTATGAAATTTTTTGACTTTTTGGGTGAAAGTTGCAAGATTTTTCAAAAACCGGGTAGAAATTGTCACTTTCTGAAACTTGCAGGGACCCATTGCGCCAAAACCAGCCTAATATGCGAAACTCTATCCCATTTGCGAAACTGGGCGTAAAGTGTAAATTCGCACAAACTGCAGGGGCAGAAATGCATTTTCTTCAACTTCTCAGCAAAAACAAGCTTTTTTCGAAATTGGGCAAAAACTGTTAAACTTTCGAAACTTCAGGTACTCTTTTCGAAAATTCTGCATAAGTCTTCAAAATTGTCGAAAACATGTTCCAAATTGTCGAAAATTTTTTATATGTGTCAAACAGTCGAAACTTCAGGGACCATATGCGAAAATTCTCCATTACTTTTCCAAACTAACGAAACATTTCCCCAAAAATCGAAATTTGTAAAAGGTGACAAACAGTCAAAACTTTAAGGGCTAAAGTCGAAAATTTTGTTTCTTCTTCTCCAATTCGTTTCAAACGTACGAAACGTTTTCTCTCTCCCCTTCGTACAAAACTTCATCTGCCCATTTTCTCTCTTCTCTTCGTTCAATCAGAACACCCTTCGTACGAATTCACAGCACCAAAATTTTCTCTCTCGCCTTCGTTAGATTTAATCAAAGCACCAAATTAACGAAAATTTTCAGTCCATTTTAACGAAAACAAAGGCATTCGAAGCCTCTGAATCTCATCTAAATCATTCACATTTATCCACTGAATCGACATTTCGTTCCAGTTCTTCCCAAAATCATCTTTCGTTAGTCATCAAATACCAAATTTTCGACCATCCTCTTCAATTTTTCGTGAATTCAGTTACACAAAATTCCAAAAACCTTCATTCTTTAAGGAAAACCCAGTCGATACCAACATCCATCCAAACCATTCGATCCTTCATTCCCAGTCGATACCAACGAACAAATGAAAATCAACTTTTCGAAACTTCAAAAACAAATTCATCGATTTTACTGTTCGTCCCAACCATCGATTCCAAATGTCGACCAAACACCCAACTCTTGGATGTCGACATACCCTTCCATTCGTTAGCAATCAAACAAGTCGATATCAATACCCAGTCGATACAAACCAATAAACGAAAACCATCTACTCCACAATCATCGTTCCCAATTCTAACGAAAATAAACTCACACAGCTTCCCATTTGACATCGACCTGTAACCATTCGACTGTAAACACGATTATCATATGAACAAAATCGTGAGCTCAAATCAATCAGATAGCGAAGCCATTGACACCAAAACAAACTATCAAAGCGAACATCTTTGAGTTCGTGATTCTCAGCTCGTTCCCAAATTATCGATATCAAAACCAAAACAAATTTGACTTTGCGATTCCAAATCAATCTTCAATCGTTCACACCTCCGATTTCACAACCTTCGAAACACAGTAATCAACATACACCTTCCCAAACGATCTTAAATCGACCCTTGATTCCTAAGATTCGAAATCAATCCTTTCAATTCGATTTTGACTTTTGCAGTTGACTTTCAGTTCTTCAGTCGACAAACAACAAATCGAAACTTTTCTAAACAATTTCAGATCAAACCCATTAATTCATCAATAATCAGTATGATCTTCATTGTTCTTCAACTGTTCTTGAGAGTTCTTCAACAATCAATCGAACTTCTCACTAGATCAATACAGATTTAAGACTCGATATGCAAAGTTAAAACAACCAATATACTTCAATCGATCACGAGAACAGAAAATGTTGAACATAGATTAAGTTTCGATTTCATTAACCAAAAAAAATCAGAAGACTCGATTACGATTTATCAACAATGTAAGTTGAAATTTCAATTTTGACTTCTATTCTCCGATTTTGACTGAACGAATGGACTGATTCATTTGGACATTGGGCTGAATAATTTCGGACTCATTAACCAACAGTAACAAAATGAGATGTGGACACGGATTTTGAATCTAGTAAGATTAATTGATTGGGCTTTTGGACTAAACAATGAACAGTGAATTTCAAAATAAAATTTTGGAATATGATTTTGATTTTTGTGATTTTATCTAAACAAAAATAATTGGATCAACTATGGGGTTGAAACAGATTAGATCCAATGAGGCAAATCGATCAAAAATGAAAAATGAAAAGTATGAATCGAAATCATGGACGTTTTGGAATCCATTTGAGAATTTGAGATACCTTTTTGACGAATCGAGTTCCATTTTCAACGAATGAATCAAATTTAGAAGATCTTGGCTCTTTTGTTGGAACGAGAAAATCTCCAATTTGAACATTGTACCACCCATTATGCGTGATGTACAACTCGTTCTTCGTATTCTTCGTGTTCTTCAACGATCCAAGAACATCTTCAAAAGAACCACCAACACTTTTGGGTTTTGACTTCAAATTCAATGCAACATTTGGAGATTGTTGCTTAGGAACCCAAATTTGCTTCACGGATTTCGGATTCACAACAACATTTGACGATTTTTGTGAATAAACCCACTTGTTCTTCCTTTTAATCTTCTTCTTCTTTTTCTTTCTCATCTTTTTGCATCTTGAAGACTTGATTTCATGAACAACCCCACTTTCCACAACTTCTTGAGTTTGAATCAAATCTTTTGGAGTTTGATACTTGTGAATTTCTTGGATTACCGGCTTCCGATAAGGAATCATTCCTTCAAACGAATCACAAGAACACAAAATATCATCGGTTTGAACTCCAATCGAGCAAAAAATCTTTTCATCTTGAAAATCAACTTGAACGCCTTTTTCTTGAACATCAAGATCATCATCAAGAACACCTTCCCGAGCTTCACGACAATCTGCATAATATTCAAGTTTATTGCTTCTATATATGCATTCAGCACGAAAAATTCCTTTTATGACTTCTCCATCTCTTCTATTTCTTCGTATCTTTTGATATGTTGTAACCAAACGATCAAACAAATCTTTGGTTTGAAAAATTGGACAACTAATTAATTCTCCAACTTCATTCTTTTCTCCATTTACAACTATATCACATTCACTTTTCAATCCAACAGTCAAGCTATAAAGAAGATATTCAAAAGTGCATTCACCTTGAACATCCTTACTATGTATCATCTATTTTTCCATGATTACAAGAACTTGAAAATTTCTAGAGAGAGAAAGTGATTTTGAATGGGTTTTCTAGAAAGAGAAAGTGAAAATCAAGGAGATCTCTAGAGAGAGAAAGTGAATATGAACCAAATTCTAGTGAGAGAAAGTGGTACAAACAAGTATTCTAGAGAGAGAAAATCGAATTATGGATCAAATCAAGGAAAAATTCGATTTCTAGAACACAAAACACTCTCTAAACACGAAGATCAATAAGAACATGAAGAATCACCAAATCAAGATAGCCATCAAGGATCAATTCTTGATCCAATCAAGAACACCCGCTCTAATACCAATTGTAGTGACTAAAGAACATGGTTTGGCATGCGGAATTAAAGATTGCACAATGAACATGGTGATTTGGGTGTTCAAAAGATGTATTGATTATGTATGGTGGTACAAAAAGGGATCTAGATCTAGTCTACATAAATAACACACACTTACACACTCAACTTTTACATCTCTCAAGAACACCTCTACAAGTGGACTAAACCCACCTTATATAGAGGTGTTTACATGTCTCTCTCTCACTCTCTATATCATGTCAAAATGCTAATACACCACATGCAAGTGGGTCTACAAAAGTCAAACATTTACAAAGTCAATCATGAATAACTTTGTACCCCAACATTTGTAGAGGTTTGATTATGATGGCATGTGCGGAATTAAGAATGATTTAGTGAATCATCAAGTAAAATCAAGAACACAAGAAGTAAATAATTCTGTGTAAGCTCTCATTAGCTTTCATAGAAAGAGTACAAAATGGGTCTTGCAATTTCTCTCTCTAAACTAATGCTCTCAAAGTTTTCCTTAGATAAAATGAGTGTCACTCACTTCCTTATAAAGGAAAGACAACTCATTATGCACAATCAAAGGAGTAAGCCCTCATAACATCCAAGAGTGACTTTGCACCCTTACACGAGTCCAAGCATATCTTCATCCTACTCGTCGAGTAGGTTCTTGCACTCGACGAGTAGGAGGCCCTGAGTGCAGATTTTCAAGTTTTTTAGCTGGAATTGGACTAGAATCATTACACTAAATTGTTTCGGACTTATAAAACCTGTTTTTGATATTGTAATGATTATTCTAATCCAATTTCAAAGGCTATTATCAAAATTTCAAGTTTTGTATGTGTTCATATGATTCTTAAAATTGTTGATATGGATGTTCATGAACTTATGAGTTTTGTTAGATCATAGGAATTATTTGCAAAGTGTTTGTTAGTTAATTCTTGATCTTGATGTGTTTTAATGGAATCCATAACTTGTCCTCAAGTTATGGATTACCAAAAGTCTTTTCTTTTAAAGTCCATTAAAAACCATAGGTTACACAAGTTGAAGAGTCTTTTCATCATAAATAGTTTTATGGACTCCATAACTTGTCCTCAAGTTATGGATGTCCAAGAGTCTCTTCATTAAAAGTTTTTTAAACCTTAATTAAAACTCATAAGTTATGAAAATCCAAAAGTTTTTGAATTGTTCAAAACTTGCCCTCAAGTTTTGGAATTTGTAAAGTCTCACACACACTTTAGTTCCAACCCTTAGAGTTTTAAAAGTTAAAATTCAACCCTTATACTTTATAGTATTATAAGTTAATAATATATATATGTATAAGAGTAAGTCAGTCTTACCGTTAGTAGACCTTATTCACGAAACCGGTCTATAAGGGGGGTATAAGGTTGTTGCCTATAAAATGGCAGCTTAATGAGTGTCTACTCTCACCCACCGCTTCCTTGACTGGTGGAGGGTCGTTAGCCGAACGGGTAGGACAAGGACTATAATTATCATTAAAAGCATAATGATGAATATAAAGTAACTAAACCTCTTATAAATTCTCAATCTTAGTTACTTTAGGAAAATGTGAATTTGGTGCTAACCCATGAAATTTACACTTTGTACCTTACCAAGTCGTTGGTGGAGCGTGTGTCGTTAACCGTCACACTAACTTGGACTAGTAAGGATGGCAAAGGGTGACTTAATGTTTATCATAGATCGGTGGAGCGCGTGTGGTTAACCGGCACATTGATTAGGTGATAATATTAAGGGTACCAAGTGAATTTGCATGGTTATTCACACCTTGTTTTGTGATCCTCGGCATCCCAGTCACAAAATTTGAGAGGGAACAATCGAGATTGAAACATGCCATTGAAAAGTTCAATGAATCTCAAAAGATCTAGGAGTTTCAAATCCAATTAAAACCTAATAAATTATTTCGTTTTTCATGGTGGAAATTGGTGAATCGTCATTCGCCTACCTTCAAATATTCTATAGCTTGGATTATGGCATCCCTCTTCCAAGTTATAAAATATTGTGTTGGGTCCTAGCCTTAATATTTCATATTGGGTGTTATATTAAGGACTTTAAATCAACTATCTTGAATATCTCCCAAAAGGTGTCTGGTTCAGACAATTATGATCTTCCCAAATCTCTTGGAACAAGCTTTCCTAATGAAGATGATGTTCCATGGAAATCATACTTCACTTCCTCCACCTCCTCCAATTATTCTCCCTAACCCACAAGTTCTTGAATAGTTCAAAGTCACTCAAGCCCTATTAGCAAGCAAGGTCTATATGTGCTCACATATTGACAAGTTGGGAGAGTCGGGTGTCAAAGTCTTGAGAAAGTTGGTTGTTCAATCACTTTCTAAGTCACACAGTGAGTTCCTTTGGGACTACTATGACATGACCCTTAATGATCTTATCTATTTGCTAGGTGCAGCTGAATCAGCAATGATTTGGAGCACTGGTAAAGCAAATGTGATAAGAAGATCAACTTCCCAAACTTCCATGGACATTGACAATGGTAACATTGAAAATCCAGAAAAGCTTTCTCTTCCCAATGGAAAGGGATCGGCCATAGTCAACTCAGTTGACCAGATGGTAAAGAGAAAGGCTAAGTCTGAGTCAGTCTCGTGTACCATTCCCAAAGAGTCCATATGCTTATATTGCCAAATGAAGGGGCATTGGTTGCAAAGCTGCCCTGTTTACCTGAAAGATCATAAGGTTGGTCAAGTCAAAAAGTTTGACTCTACTTCAGGTAAGTCCACTATCTAACTCTATTAAGTTCCTATTTGGAGATTCTTATTACATGATGTGACTGGGTCACATGTTGAAGTTTTAAGAATCAAAGAAAATAGAGGAAGCTTAAAGAAGAGTAAGCTGATTCTGATAGCGAAGATGGATTTCGATCGCATGGTTCGGTGATCAGAATTTTTGAGTTGCTGCTTAAGAGTTGTGATAGATTGCTTAGGAATAGATAACAACATCGTTTTCATATGCATTTGCATTGTAAGAATAAGTTTTTCCGCAAGTTTTAAATAAAAAAAAAGTTTCGTTTTTTATTTTTTTTATTTTAAGTATCCTTACAATGGCATTTGTGAAAAAATTGTTGCTTATATGATTCCATTAATAGCAATATTGGAAAATAGATTTGATTCTTTCATTTGTGGTAGTGTCATGATTTACCAAATAAGGAAAGATTCTCATCAACCAAGTTTCAGTTGGATAGAAACTTGGAATTATGCAAGTTGTATTGTATGGTGAATGAGAATTTTCATCTTTGGAAAAATTAAGACTAGTTCCTTGTTCAAATGTATATATGTGAGTCAAGTGAAGGACTAAGGGATGGAGTACACATTCTTGTGCATTGGTCAAGTCCACCACAAAGTTCGATAAGACTATTCGTCATGATTTACTAAAGTTTAGTAAATATGGTTATACTTACAAGTTTAAGTATAATTCTGAAGCATTGGAAAAGTTGCGATGTATGGCAGAACGAATGAGAAGAATCAAATTTGGCAGAAAGATAAAAGTTTCTCAAATCTGAAAAGATGGGAGAGTACTTTAGTATCATGTTTTATGATCATCTTAATGATTGTGAGACCATATCACAATTCATCCTCTAGGGAGATCTTAGTGCATTCTTATGGCTAAGAAGAAGAGTCATGAATTATTGAAGTGGTTAAAATCGAGAAGATGAGTCATACTTCGTTCCAAAAACAAGTCTTAGAGTCATACTCCAAGATTGTAACTTGAGTGTCACATCTTAAAGAAGGTTTATAACACTTGTCAAATGTAAGCGTAAAATGTTTTCTACTCTTGTACATTTGAAAGTGGTAAGTTGTGATGTTTTGGATAAAACAAAGACCAACTAAGGCCAATTGTGTGAAGTGTTTATCTTGATAAGAATCTGCACTGACTCTTGATTATTTGTTTGGTTGTCAAGGAATGGTTCTTGACAAAGAGAAACCTATAGTTTATCGCTAGTACACGACTTGAGGTTCTTGAAAGTTTCAAGAGCTAATCAAGGATAAAACCTATAGTTTATCGCTAGTACACGACTTGAGGTTTGTAACCTATCGTGTTGACATAATTCTTGTTTTTGTGCCTATTCCGGGAAAGTTGACTATGTATCTGAGTTCTGTGACTTCTCAATTGTGTGCATAACAACTTGGATGTAATGGTGGGCCCTTGTGCTACCAAGAGGCAAGAAATCAAGATTAAACAAGTTCAATCCATATGGTTTTTGAGTTTGTCACTAACCTTGTCTTGTTATTATGGTTGTTAAAAATTCTTATGGATAGGAACACATACACCATAAAATCTAAGTGTCATAAGGTTTTTTTCCGATTCATGAAAATGATGGTGAGGAAACGCTTTCACTAAGTAGATTTTAAGTAGATAGCAATTGTGATATTTGCATTCTCAAAGTCGTTAGTGGAGCGTGTGTGGTTAACCGGCACACTAACATGGACTTGTGAGAAATGGCAAAAAGGTCTAAACATTATGATTACGACATCCCTCTTCATAATTGTTTAGACACACATGTGAGCTATCTAAGGAAAGATGTATGAGTCTGAGAAGCTTAGATAAAGTTTTGTCGAAGCATCTCGTATCAGAAGTCTGAACTTTGGTGATGAAAGTCAATAAAGTATTGATTTCTAGAAGTCGATTTCTGAGTATATGTCAAACCTAGTGGGAGCATAATTGTTATGCTAAATAATTATTATGCCAGTGGGAGCATAATCAATTATGATAAGTATTGTTACTTATAGAAAACAAAAGTTTCGCTTGGAAAAGGTTGTTTTTGCTATAATTAAGGGAGAGGAGATTATACTTCATTTCAATCCTAAAAGTTTAGATTGAGATTTCAATCATCTTTAGTCAAGGATATATATATGAATTTTATGTTAGAATGGTTAAACATAAGGGAATTCTATATATATATTATGTTCTCAAAATTCGATTATGATTACGGCATCCCTCTTCATAGTCGATTTTCGAAAACATGGCAAATAAAAAATATTGTAGCAAAAGATTGATCTAGTATCATATCTTTATGTGAGACATCATGAATCGTGTCCCATATGCTTCGGGTATAGGATCGATCACATGTGCTATAATATTTATCCGTTCTAAATTTTCAAAATGCCTAGAGCATTAAGTGGGAAAAAGGAATAGAACCGGATATGACTGAAATGATTAAGCAATTGTTGAGAACAATTTGAAGTTTACCTAAGATTGGTTTCTCATGGACAGTTGGAAGTATGATGTTAAATTTTGGAAAGGGCTATATTGACATATTCTGAAAAGAGGTAGCTCTTGTTAAGAATTGATAGTCAAAATGGGAATATGGAAATATTTTTCATATTGGGAGTTGCATTTTAAGAATCTATTAGAAAGTTAGAAACTTTTATGCAAGAAGGATATTCAAAGGAATGTACTTTGAATGTGAGACTTCGTTTCCATGGAATTGATCTCCACTGAAATACTTTGTAATGTCTGTTGCCAGGTCCTTGTGACTTTTGTGCATAGTCATTGCAAGAGGATCAATGCATATGAGTTTAAAATGTAACAGATTATAGTAAATGACAAGAATTTGATATTCTTACATTTACGGTAAGGATTTGGGATTGTGAAATGAGCATCATTGGAATCATGTTCAATTGATCTACTTCACAAAGTAAGGGTCATAGATAAACATAGTTTTCATACTTGGAGTATGGCATGACTATTGTTTAGAAAACATAGTGTACATGCTTGGAGCATGGGACAACTATTGTTTTAATTCAAGTGTTAAGTTGATAAATCGAAACAGAATAATGTGTAATCAATATGGTGATGAATAAAAGGTGTTTTATTTATATTCATAAGTGCTGAGACCATATTGGATTCAATTATTCTTGTGTTTCACTTTGCATGTTTTGACTTCCATAATAACTAGGTTATTCTTTCCGAATGACTAAGTTATTCAAACTTCCACAGTTGGTCATACGTCGGAAGTAGGTATTAATTAAGACTGTCATGAATTGGGCTTGTAGATGACTAAAGGTGTTTAGCCATAGCAATGGTTGCTACAACATTCATGAGTGCTCAGAAGTTCTAAGTATTGGAATAAACCCACGTTCACTTGCATCACTTCATGGAATTTATCTCGAGTGATCGTGAGACGGTAATATCATATAAGTCTTCAAACCTAGAGATATGAGTTGTTACCTATGAGTTGGTTGTACATTGATCGCACGAAAACGCATCAGTAACTTGATGTTATAAAACGTGCCTTTGTGTACAATTCAACAAGTAGTAAAACAAGCATATAAGTCGAAGTTTATCTATTCCTTTTATTCCTTGGAGGATTAGAAGTGATATCTGGGCCCCTCGATGATTTTGTTTTGACCTATGTACCGGGCCCGGTCAGAACCTAATTGATGTGTTCAATTTAGTTCTATGTCAAACAAATCAGAAATCGAAAAACAAACTGCTGGAAAATAAGTACGACGTTGTTCCATATATTTGTCCGAATGATATCTTGAGAACAGAGGATTATATGATCACTTATCTAAAATGGCGCTTCATAGTTCAACAGAGTTTTGAGAGCTACGATTGTCGGTTGGTTCCTGAAGTCATATCTGCAAATATAGTTATTTGACTTATCCAAGTGGGAGACTGTTGGATAAGGTGTCTAAGTCCATAACAATATTTGAGATGCACTTGACCCGACCCGGCATGGTCCATTTGGGTTGCACTTCACCCGAACTGTTTGGATAATCTTTTGAGAATTGTATGCTTATGGTTTGTTGATATATTATAAGTTAAAATATATTAATACAAAATCATATTATTTAATTAGTATTGATCATAAATTAATCTAGAATTAATTTGGTGATAAAAAACGTGACTAATTAAATATGGACTCTTGTATTTTATGTAGTGTGGGCTAGTTCTCATTTGGAATGGGATTGGCATGCATGGGAGTCCATGGATAGTCCATGGAGCTTTTAACCCATGGATCCTTGGAAAGGAAGAGTCATGGGTATTAGGGTTTACATGGATGTAATCCTAATCCTCCACACTATATAAAGGAGTCTTTGGCACTTGATTTGGCGCTAGTTGTGTGTGAACAAGAGTGGTGGCCGATTTCAAGAGTGTGCATTATTCTCTTAAGAGTTTTCCAAAGTTTGTGGTGATTTGTGATTTCCATTTGAGGCATCCACACTATTGGTGCTAGGCTCTCAAACTCCAAGCAATCAACCACTACTAAAAGGTATGTCATTCTACTAGTAATTCTATGATTCAAGTTCCCCATGCCATGCTAGTTAGGATGTAAACCTTGGAAATTCTTATTTGCATGTATTTTAGAGAAAACATAGATTCAAGGTTTATAGGGTTACATGTACACCATAGGAGTGTTAGAATGCTAAAAACCCAACACTTTTAGGTAAATTCGGCAGCTTCGCAACCAATGTCCCTTCCTTTGGCAAAAGAAACATATGGACCTTTTGGAAATGGTACACTTGATTGTCTCCGACTTAGCCTTTCTCTTTACCATTGGTCAAATGACTTGACCATGGACAATCCCTTTCTATTGGGAAGAGAAAGCTTTTCCGGACTTCCAATGTCACTATTGTCAATGTCCAAATAGGTTTGGGAAGTAGATCTTTCAATCTAATTTGCTTTACCAATGCTCGAAATCATTACTGATTTAGCAGCATCAAGCAAATTGGTAAGATCACTAAGGGTCATGTCGTGATCTGTTATCAGGGAGTGACTGAAGAACCAAGTCAACAGCCAGCTACCTCGAGACTTCGACACCCGACTCTCCCGGCTTGCCAATATGTGACTTAACCTCTAAGATGTAAGCACATATAGTCTTTGCTTGCCAATAGGGATTGAGTGACTTAGAACTTTTCAAGTCTTGAAACTTGTGGGATAGGAGAATTATTGGAAGAGGTGGAGGAAGTGAAGCATGATTTCCAGTCCCATTAATGCACAACAAAGGGATTAAACTTTCACCTTGATTGCCATGTGGGATATAATCTTCATTAGTAAGGCTTGTTCCTAAAGATTTGGGAAGACCATAGTTGTCTGAAATAGACATTTGTGAGGGACAAATTCAAGTTTAGTTGATTTAAGCCCTTAATACAACACCCAATCTGAAATATTAAGGCTAGGACCCAACAAACTATTTATAAATGGAAGAGGGATGCCGTAATCCAAGTTACAAAATATTTGAAGGTAGGTAAATGACGATTTACCAATTTCCACCATGAAAACGATATATAATTAAGTTTTAAATGGATTTGAAACTCCTAGATCTTTTGAGATACATTGAACTTTCAATGGCATGTTTGAATCTCGATTGTGCCCTCTCAAGTTTGTGACTGGGATACCGAGGATCACAAACAAGGTGTGAATAACCATGCAAAATTACTTGGTACCCTTAACTTTATCACCTAATTGATGTGCCGGTTAACCACACGCGCTCCACCAATCTATGATAAACATTAAGTTACCCTTTTCCACACATTGTCAGTCCCATGTTAGTGTGACGGTTAACCACACACGCTCCACTAACGACTTAACAAAGGTGCAAAGTGCAATTTGATGGGTTATCACCTTTTCACATTTTCCTAAGTAACTAAGATTGGGAATTTATAAGTGTTTAGTTACTTAGTATTTATCATTATACTTTTAATGAAGGGAGAATTATAGTCCTTATCCTACCCGTTCGGCTAACGACCCTCCACCAGTCAAGGAAGCGGTGGGTGAGAGTGGACACCCATTAAACTGCCATTTTATAGGCAGTAACCTTATACCCCCCTTATAGATCGTCTTCGTGAATGAGGCCTACTAACGGTAAGATTGACTTTATCTTATACATATCTATATAATTCAAATTATAATAATAGTATAAGGGTTGAATTTTAAACTTTTAAAATTCTAGGGTTTGATTTGGAATTAAAGAATTCATAAGCAAAACTTTACAAATTCCAAAACTTGAGGGAAAGTATTGAAACTTTTCAAAACTCTTGGATTTTCATAACTTACGAGTTTAATTAAAGTTTTAAGAAAAACTTTAATGAATAGACTCTTGAACATCCATAACTTGAAGACAAGTTATGAAGTTCATAAAACTATTTATGACAAAGATGACTCTTCATTTGTGTAACCTATGGCACTTTTATGAGTTTTAAGATTCATAAATGTGACTTTTCATATAACTTGGGAACAAGTTACAAAAACACATTTTGTGAACTACTTTTAGATCAATTTGGATTGAAAACAACTAACACATAATTTTTTTCATTAATCTAACTTAACTCATAAACAAGGTAACACAAAAAACTTTTGGTAATCCATAACTTGAGGACAAGTTATGGAGTCCCTACAATTTCATTAAGATCAAGAATTATACTAACAAACAATTTGCAGATAATTCCTATGATCTACCAAAACTCATAAGCATGAACAATCCATATCAACAATTTTCAAGAATCATATAAACATATATAAAACTTGAAACTTTGATAATAACTTTGAAATTGGTTTACCATAATCATTACCACATCAAAAACAGGTTTTATAAGTCCAAAACAGTTTAAGGTAATGATTCTAGACCAATTCCAGCCTTAAAACTCGAAGATATGCTGTCAGGGGGTCCAACTCATCGAGTGCATGAACCAACTCGACGAGTTGGATGATTTTACACATGGACTCGTCGAGTCCATCAGTGGACTCGGCGAGTCCCCAGCCCAGAACAGCAAAAACTTCGATTTTCAGCAAATATAAGCAAGTATAATTGAAAACAAGCCTAAGCTCTGATACCACTATTGGGTTCTGAGCATTCTAACACTCCTATGGTGTACATGCAACCCTAAATACATTGGATATATGTTTTCTCTATTATACATGCAAATATCAATTTTATAAGGTATTACCCTAACTAGCATACAAACATATGTACTAGGATAACAAAACTAGATAGAATACATACATCTTTGTTGTAGCTTGATTCCATGAAGCTTAAGAGCCTAGTCCCCCAAGTGTGACACCTCAAATGGTTCACACAACATCATGAACATCTTGGAATAACCATGAGAGAGGATACTTGACTCATAGAAATCGGCTTGCCCTCTTGTGTATGCACTAGTGCCAATTTCACCAACCAATGGGGTCTTTATATAGTGTGCACATTAGGGTTACACTATGTAAGCCATGACTTTACCCATTCCTTATGCTCCATGGATTTTAACCTCTATGGATCACCACATGGATTAAACCCAACATAAGGAATCATGGATCATAAGCCCACATATATAAGAATGAATGATTTACACAATCAATCCCCATATACTTAATTAGTTTCTTTTGATCACTAAATTAATTCCAAATTAATTCTTGATCAATACTAATTAAATAATATGATTTCATATTAATATATTAGAACTTATAATATATTAATATGTCACAAATATCCTCTTCTCACAAAAGGTCTTTCCAAATGTCCCGATGCCATGCAACCCAAATGGACCATGCCGAGTCGGGTCAAGTATATACCAATTATAGTTATGGACTTAGACACTAATCCAACACTTTTGGCAACATACAAACCCAATCTAACCAATTCAAATGCTAAAATGGAAGCAATTTGATAAACAAATCCACGAAAAAAGGGAACTTTACATGTTTTTAACTCTAAATAGGGTTCAGTTTATTAAATAGTAACTAATGATTCTAGTAGAAAAAAATAGAAATAGTTTGATAAACAAAGCAAACTACTAATGATTTTAACGTACTTTCAATTTCAAACCTTTCCATATGCTTATTAAGGCATTGTACTTTACAAAATTTATTCATCTATAAATTCTACTTTGAAAAAAATTTATCAGGACATTGTGTTTGAAAAATCTACCTATATACAAAAATGAAAACTGATTTGTATTAGGATAACATTGTTATAGTTGGACAGAATTTTCAACATATAAAGTTATAATAAGTAAAAAAGAAAGTAGGATGCTATGGTAAAAAAACAACAAAAGTACATCTCTGTTTCTTGCATTTAGCCCTTAAGAATTTGTAAAATATGGGGAACCAATCACACCCTATAAGGATTTAAATTTAGAAATCAAAGATTTAAAGTACGTAAATATTATAATTTAGGAGCCTTACTTTTAGCAATCAGAACCAAAAACAACTCTATTGGTAGCAAGTGGATGTGCAACAACAAAGCAAAAGCTTTCTGAAACCCACCATTCATGTTAACAGCTTTAAATTGAGACTAAAAATGGGAAAACAAAGAGAAGAACAGTCAATAATGACAACAATCAACCATTTGCTTAACAAACCTTTTATCTTTTGAAGCATAATATCTTCATAAATATTGAGCTCTCACTTTAAATCTTGCAGGGAATCCTACAAATTATGGCAACTCATTTAGGGTTAATATCATAATCATAAAAGATAGTATATTTGGATTTTTTCTGTGATTAAACTTCAACTTTATTCTTTTCCTAAAAAGACAAACATTTTTCCATTTATTCCAATTTCACCATTTTAGAAGGTTCACCGGTAGTCTATCTTCTAGTTTTTGGCAATTTTTTCCTGAAGATTATCGGTAAAGGTAAACATGTTCAAAGGGAAAAAGCAAAATAAATTGAAAAACCAAAACGATTTTTTTATCCTAATTACAGTCATATCAATTGTCTCAATTTGTTACTCATAAGGACTTAGGAAGAAACCTCATATAAATTACAAAAATCCATATTTTCTAATAATATATTAGTAAAAAATTTAGAGAATCTTACATGATGTAGTGGCTCGATTTCACAGATTTCTATCTGAATTTTCAGGAACAACTCACAGACCTCAGAAATCGATAGTAAAAGAATGTGTATGTTTCACATGGAGAAAACCTACAATTTAAACTAACCAGTAGCTGCAACCTGCAAATAGAAATTATCACAAATTTGTAAATTCTACCAATATTTAAGGACTAATTCTTGTACTTTTGAGTAAGGGATATACCTATAAACCAATAGACTTCATATGGTGTTCATTCTGAAGCTCCCTCATATGACCACTGACAACAAAAAGTCCTTTTGAAGAAACACAACCACGATTAACACTCCATCAGCCACATCACCATCGACAATGGTAGTTTTTAGACCCTGCAGATGTCAAATTCACGTTTAACCAAAACAAAATGCGGATTAGGAAGATGAAAAGATTACAACTTCTTGATATAGGGTAAAAAAACATCAAAAGCTATTCATACTTTCATATATTCGTTTCATTGCTTTTTAACCATACACATTAACACAAAAAAGTATCTGTGATTAAGGTTGCTGATGCGAATTTCTATCAAATTGGATTAGGGTTGGGTTTAATTTGAATATTCATCAATTGGCTTTCAATATTGTGAATATTGTTCGTGTCCACATCTCATGGATAGTTAAATTTTATGCCATAAGAAAACCTCCCAGGTAAAAAAAAGTACCTGTGATGGAGGATAATGAATAACAGGGACACATTTCTATAAGAAGCAGAATATATGCGCATAAAATTTCTACTTAGACTGGTTCAATCAATATACGTCTTTAAATATCCATGAGATGTGGACACGAACAGTATTCACCATCTTGAAAGCCAATTGATGAATATTCAAATTATGCTTAACCCTAATCCAAATTGATAGAAATTCGCATCAGCAACCTCAAAATTTAAAAGCAAATAAGAAAAAAAAAAATATAACCAAAATCAACTTAGTTCACAAATGGTGGAAACAATGATTTAGAGCCTAAATTGTATAGAAGCTTTTAAAAAATAGATGCTTTTAAAAAAGAGCGATTGTTTTTTTACTTGGGAGGTTTTCTTATGGCTTTGTTGAAACCCATTGGACTTGTAGCATCATAGGAGGATGCACAAAAATAATCGGCGGCGAGGAGGTAGGCACTGACTCATTTTCCTTCAGGTCGATTGAACATAGCCCACACAGACGTTAGGTGAGCATTGTCTTCCTCAATCGATGGTGACAACGCCGATAAGGCTTTCTACCGAGGTCAAAGGTTTATTGGTGGAAAGGCGATGAGTGAAAAAAGGAGATAGGTACATATCTGCATAAAACGCAAAATCAAGGATTAATTTTTGGAAGCTGACAAAAAGTTTCCAAATATCTTTGAGTTCACCGACTTGGAAATTCGAGGAGAGGAGAGAGTCCATTGTTTTGTTATCAGGTGGAGTACATTCTAGAAAAGAAGAAGCCAATGAAAGATAGATGAAGCAGAGAACGAAAACAAAACGGTGGGAAGCTCTAGTGAGTTTTGTTTTCATCCAATGACTAATCCTATATTTATTGGTTATAATGGCGGTGGAATACAGATTAAAAAAGCGGCGGAATCAGATAGATCAAAAAAATCCCCACCAATAGGAATAGAGTATTGTTCCTAAAGGGGACTCGCTTTTATATATATATATATATATATATATATATATATATATATATATATATATATATATATATATATATATATATATATATATATATATATATATATATATATATATATATATATGTGTATTTATAGGCGAGTAAAATTTATTTATTTATTTATTTATTTACTTTTTGACCATTCAGCAAGAGTCCCAAATTCGACCGTTTGAGATTTACAACCTAAAAACCGTTTGTTGCCTCCTTTTGCAACAATAACATCCGATGCCATAACGCCCAAAAGCGTGCTTAAGGGGCGGTGTTCGAGCCTTTATTACGACGTGTTTTCGATGTCACCTCATAAAAACATGACACCCGTTGCCCGTACCCATCGATCTAACATAAGTAAAAATAGGATGTTTGCTTTGCATATCCTTTGATTTGATTTAAATACAAACTCCTTAATTTGACTTAAATTAACCTATTTTGATTTGATGTTTTTTGTTTTTTTTTTCTTATTTTTATGTTTTTTTTGTCTTTTGTTTTTTGTTGTCATTATTATTATTATTATTATTATTATTATTATTATTAATTATGTCATTTTTTAATTATTTGTGTTTTAGATAAACATTATTTTACATATAGTTGTATTTTTATTTTTCGTTCGGACTATCCATATGTTATTGTTTTTGTCTGGATTATTCATATGTTATTTTTTTGTTCGACTATCTTTTTGTTACTTTTCCGTCCCGTCTATCTCTGTATTATATTTGTATTTCGACTATCCATGTGTTATTTTTTCCGTTCGGACAAAGATTGTCTGAATGAAAAAAATAACATGAGGATAATCCGAATAAAAAAACAACATAATGATAGTCGGAACGAAAAAATAACACAAAGATAGTTTGATTGAAAAAAATAACATATGAATAGTCGAAACGGAAAAATAACAGAGGGATAATTGCAATGAAAAAATAACACAGAGATTATCCGAATGAAAAAATAACATGTGGATAATCCAACCGAAAAAAACAACGCAAAGATAGTCGTAACAAAAAATAACACAATGATAGCCGGAACGAAAAAATAACACAAGGTTAGTCTGAATGAAAAAAATAACATGTAAATAATCAAAAAACAGAAAAATAACATAGGGATAGTCGAAACAGAAAAATAATTCATAAGAAAAAGGTAACAAATATTGAATAATCTGAACGAAAAAACAACGCAATGATAGTATGAATGAAAACAAGAACATGTGGATAATCCAAATAAATGATAATACATGGATAATCCGAACGAAAAAATAATACAATAATGAATAAAAAACAACACTATAAAGTTTGAACATTAATAATAATAATAATAATTGTATTTATTGAAAATATTAAAAAAAATAGCAAAAAAAAAAAAAAAAAAAAAACCAACAAAAAGACAAAACAACATTTCAGGGGTAAAAGAAACAATTAGGGGTACCGCTGTCAAAATTATACAACGAAAAACCAACCAATATATATGAAATCGTATATTTCAATTGTTAATTGTGTTTATCATTTGCAGTTTTAAGAACATTATGTAAATCCTTTGTTCGGATTAGTTAATTGTCATTATCATTATCAGGTTAAACTACAAAATTAAAACTTATTTTTAACTTACTTCAATATAACTATTTTGTAAATTAAAAAACTACATAACTAATATATATATATATATATATATATATATATATATATATATATATATATATATATATATATATATATATATATGAAATCGTATATTTCAATTGTTAATCGTGTTTAATGTTTACAATTTTTAAGAAACATTATGTAAGTCATTTGGTCGAATTAGTTAATTGTTATTACCACGTTAAACTACAAAATTAAAACTTACTTTATTTTAATAGAATTCTTTTGTAAATTAAAGAACTACATAACTAATTTCTTCACTAAACGATAAAATTATCCGATGTCTTTACTTATTTTCAAATCTTACAATAGAAAAATTAAAAAAAATTGGTATATATCAATACAAATTTGTACAACCAAACTTGTAAGTAGTCCAATATATTGCTAGCAAGTATATATTTTATACCAAATATAATTGATACGGTATACGATTTAAAGAAAATTTTTTTGGCATCGTAACAATTGCTCCCCGTATCATTCTTAAAGTCCATAGGAGAATATTATAAAAATTATTGAAGACATGTACTTTATTAAGAGAATATATCTTACTAAAATAAAGGAAATCGATATAAAGTATTTTTCTGAACATGTCTGCAGAAATTATATGATTATGCATTGGAAGAAGCGTCAACATGAAATTGACATACATATGGATTGCGGAATGATATGATTAAAAAAATAACAATAAAGGTTTATTGATACTATCCTAAAACAAGAGCGGAAGATAAAAAGATTTTAAAACAAATTCGATTATGGTATTTAAAATTTTTAATACTAGAGCTTTCAGATTTCTTTTAGAGGTTTAGGGTCACTCCATTTAATATCTTCAACCTATGGATACAAATTTATTTTTTTACATTAGTCAATATCTCAATAATATTTATTTTAGGTAAATAAAAGAAAACTATAACCATATAATAAAAAAGAATCATATTTTCGGCTGATAATTATAATTTGAAAGACATAAATTATCATATTACAGACGTGTTTGGCAAAAATAGGTCTGTCCCCAGGTATTGAGTATGTTGTTGGAGTAGGCTGAGGACTCCGGTGTATTTTGGGTTTGATCGGAAGTTGTTATTAGAGATCGGATGGAGTACAGAGGAATCTTAGTGATCTCATTGGTTCGGAGTGCCTCAAAGGATTAATTTTCTCTGATCGGGTAATACTCAAGTTGGGGACTGGGAAGTAGATCCGATTGGGTATTTGTTAGCCTTAGGAAGGTTTGGGATTAGAATATCCTGTCATTCAGGTTCTGGGAACCGGGTTAGACCTTTCTTATGACTGTCTATGGCATTTGGATAGGGTTGAAGCGGTAGGCCAACAAACCCTAAGAATTTCAACTAAATAGTTGAATTGATTAGACATGTTGGTATTCTAACCCAAAGGGGGTGATATGGGTTAGATATGAGTACCATACTGGTTGGCCGGTAGTGGTAGGTATGGTGATGATGGTTTGAGTTATTGTGGGTCATGTAGCGTTCCTTATGTTGGCCGGAGTTGGTGGCAGGGCGTGGAAGCAAGTCCAGCCAGTCGGTTTCTTTTTCAAGAAACGCGTGGGACTGCTGTGTGTATGTGTCTTTTGGTTCAGTAAGTGGTAAGGTGTCCGATGATCGGGTAGTGGGCAGACAAGCTGGGACCAAGGAGGTTTCGACTTCGCTTGAGAAACGTCATATGATAGCAAGAAGAGTTGAAATGGGTTTATGACTTGGGATTCATGTGTAGTAGTAGTTTTTGTATCGTTATGATGCTCATGATGAGAGAAGCGTCGATTAGGCCCTTCGAGTGGCAAAGGAAAGTGGATATCTGCAGGGTCGGAGTGTTGGGCAACTGAGGTAACGACAGTAGTGTCGATCAGTCATCGGGAGCATTCCAGTCATGAGATGAGGGCCGGGGAGGGCATACCAGATTCATGCTGTGGGCTCAGAGGCAATCCAGACCTATGTTGAGGACCACGTAAGGGTATTCCAGTCATAGGCTGTGGGCATAGAGATTGTGTGGTTATGTCTGTTGGAGGAGCGCATTCGGATTGGATGTATTGTTGAAAATTCGGGGGAGTTACACTCGGTTGTGACAAATCTGAGGAGGGTGGATGAGACGCAAGGATAGATCCTTGGATCTCAAGTTATGGGTAGACCCGAGTTATGTTCATAGAGGTATTCCAATCTAGGGTATTCCATCCTAGGGATGACCGAACCCTGTGATTGATTGGACCTGATACGTTTGGTATTCCAACCCGAGGGTTGACTGGGCCAAACATGTGTGGGACGCGAGGGTATTCCATCCTAGGGATGACTGGACCCGTCGTAGGCATGCCTGGTATTCCAGCCCGAGGCGGATTGGGCCAGGCATGAGTGTTCGTGTTTCAGTGGATTGATTTTGTATGATGTTGAGGGACAATTGTCCTGTCAGCACAAAGGGTTCGCCTCAGGAAGAGGGAAAGTTGGGTTTCCGATACGTTGGATTATCAGGATTTTGTCAGTTGGCAAGTGGCTTGTAGGTTAGACCTTTCTAAAAGGTTCGGTAGGGTTTTGCATCATCTTTCACGTCTCGCAGTTGCGAAAGTGCATCAGGGATCAGGGGCGGTAGTATCGTTGGACGACATTCAGGTCGGTGAGCGCCTTTGTTATGATGAGAGGCCTGTGGCCATTCTGGAGAGAAAGGAGGAAGGTTTTGCGGAACAAGGAGGTACCTTTGGAAAAGATACAGTGGGAGCCCAAATGAGGGTCCGAGTGGACGTGGGAGCCGGAGGCAGAGATGCGGGAGCACTATCCAAGGTTGTTCACCGCAGTAGACTTTGAGGACGAAGTCTAGTTCAAGTGGGGGAGAATTATAACGCCCCGATTCTCGAATACCAATTTATGGTTATGAATTCTCATGAATTCAAGATCTACTCGACGAGTTGGTTGCCTGACTCGTCGAGTAGCAGCGGGTTTGGGCCACGTGTTTAAGTGACCAACTCGCCGAGTTGGAAGAGTGACTCGACGAGTTGGAGCTGGAGGGTGAAATCCTAATTTTCAGGGGTTTGGCACCCTATTTAAGGGATCATTAGCCTCCCTTTGCAGCCTCTTGAGAGTCCAGAAACCCTAATTCGTGTGTGTGTGCCCCATTGTGTGTTTTAAGCTTTGGAAGAGGATTCTTGGTGAGAAGAGCTTGGGGGAAACAAGTGGATTGAAGCAAGGAACTCGTGGGAATCAAGATCTACTTCAGTTGGCATCTTTTGGGAAGGTATTAAGCTGTTATCTTAACCCCATTTCATTCTAGATCTCTTTGGATGAAGTTTAGGGCTTCTTGGCTTGGTTATGAAGCTATTCTTGGGTATGAGCTCAGAACTGAAGTTGTAACTTCAGATCTGAACTCTCTTTGAATTGTAAGTCCATAAAGCTATTAGCTTTGGCAAGGATGAACCCCTCCTTAAGTGTAAAACCCCATTTCAAGCTTGGTTTTGGCATTTTGAGTCATTAGAGCCTTGCATGCACGTAAAGTTCGCATCTTTACGTGATAAGCATGCCTTGGGTACTTGGATTTGTAGTATGGAGCCTTGGCATGGCTTAAAAAGCATCTGTATGGATGAAGGACTAAAAGGACTCGGCGAGTAGCATGGTAGACTCGACGAGTCATATGAAGATGGTCTTGAACTCGACGAGTTGGATGAACAACTCGGCGAGTCCGATGAAGATTGCCTTGGGCTCGGCGAGTAGCATGGTGACTCGGCGAGTTGGCAAGTTATGCAAGGAACTCGACGAGTAGCTGAGGGTACTCGACGAGTTGAGGTCAACATGGACTGTTGACCTTGATAGTTGGCTTTGACTTTGACCAAGGGTTGACCGTTTTGATTTTTGAGAATAATTGGTAAGCGGGTATTTATGAATTGGATCATTGATGGTTATAGGTGTTGGAGCTTGGGGCAGTATTTCGGGAGTGTGATCTCATGGTTCAGTCCGGCATTGCAAGGTGAGTTATCCTCACTGTACTCAAGGGTCTAAGGCACCAAGGCCGACCCTTTGTCTTGTTATTGGGATTATTCTGTTATGATATGTTAGTTCGGTATCCTGGTAGATAGGATGGTTAAATGCTAGTATGATCTGTTGGATCGGTATCCTGGTAGATCGGATGTGGTTATGCTTAGAGACCTATAGTTAATCTGACTTCCTACGTGCTAGTTGTTATGCTAGTTAGGTAGATTTGTAGGACTACCTGTAGTATCATGTGATTATCTGTATGTGCATTATTTGCGTTATATGTCGACATATTATGTGGGATGGGTTGAGGAGAAACTGCTCCGTGCGGTAACCAACAAACCCGAGAGCATTCCAGATACGAGCTGAGGGAGACTCGTATTGTGGGCTCGGTGGCAATCCATATGTGAGCTGTGGGCTCGGAAGGCAATCCAGACTCACACTGTGGGCCCAGGGGTAATCCAAACTGTAAAGTAGTGGACCCAGTACATGCTGTTAATTGTATATTGTTATGTGAAGTGTTTCGGTATGTTGGCATTCCAACCCAATGGTTGGGGGCCTGGGGTATTCCATCCCAATGGATGATTGGACCCATAGTATGTTGTTGTTATTGTATGTGTATTGTTGTGTGTATGGGTATTTTGGGGGTAACTCACTAAGCTTTCGGGCTTACAATTTCATTTTATTGTTTCAGGTTCAGCGGATGGCCGCAGGTAGGCGAAGGCGTGACCGTACACTTCCTCGATTGACGATTATGATTTGTGGGAACTCTGATGTATAACTATTTTGAAAACAAATTGTAATAATTGAATGGTTTCAAATGGTTTAAAAAGTTTTAAATGGCTCGAATTTTATGGGTGTTACAGATACCACATACAACAATAAAAATACAAGCATATAACCAAGACTCTTGTAACCTAAGACCGATATGCCTAACAAACATCGAGTATCTAGGTTCACAACACTTTAGTTGATCTTGCCATCAACCCCTAGAAATGAAGATCTAGATTGGCAACACTTTAATTGATCTTGTCATCAACTCTTTGACCTTCAACATTAAGTTGGTCCGCCCGAATATTTTTGCCTTCCGCACAAATCTGGCCTGCCTCATCACCATAACATATGTCGACATATACATAATACATATAAACAAACAACTCAACATCACATGTAACAATCTACAAGCCAACCTGCCTAACATCATACTACAGTCTGACCACATCCTAGCACACAAGGACACATACTGTAATATACAATATATTGAGAAAACTCATCTGATCTAAATAGCAGAATCTTACCACCAACTTCATCATAAAAGCAGCTAACTCAAGCCACCTAATGCAACCGAGACCAATCCTTAGACAAATATTCAATTTCACCAAAGTTAGACCAAAAGTCAAACTGGTCAAAAGTCAACTCTCTAGTCAACATGCGTGTCTCGCCCTCCACTATTTTCCACACGCCCACCATAGGACAAAATAGTTAGGATTCAACTCAAAATCAAACGCGTCCAAAAAACCCCCAAATGTTTGATGTGCCCATAACAAGACGCATCCAATCTTACCCTGTCTATCCCTTATATTTCTCCTTAAACCATTAAGTCCAAGCCTCTAACTTTTGGATCTAGATCTCGTTGATATCTAAATGGGTAAAGTTTACAATTTTATTTATTAAGACATCCCAAACAAACTAGATCTAAAACCCTAATCTTCGAAATGTCCAAGATTGGATTTATCTTCAAGCATAGAGTAAAGAGAGCTCTTGCATGCACACTTTACTCCACTTAAACATCATATTTGAAGTAGATTATTGCACTTAGATTATGGAGTTGTAAAAACTCCATATATTAGACCATATGGGACCAAAACAACCATTAAAGCACTAAAACTCTAAGTATTCATAGATAAAAAGATGAAAACCAATAAAGCTTGAATCTTTAAGACATACCAAGGTCCAAAAGATTAATGAGGGAAGATTTCTTCAATTGCAAAGCTTTAAATATCAATCTTGCAAGAATAAATCATTCCAAAACCACAAAAACACACCAAAATGGATGAGAGGAGAGAGGATAAGCTCAAAACCTTCAAAGGGAGGCCAATGTTTCTCAAGGATTGATCAAAGGGTTAATGAAGGCCGGGAAATGACAAAACCTAGGGGTTGGTATCCTTTAAATACCCCCAAAACCCTAAAAACACAATCAACCCATGGGCCAGAGGCACACAACGCCTTTAAAGGGCACCCCACGTCCCGTGTGATAAATTCTAAATTTTCAACAAATGCGATTTATGGCTTTCTGCTTCGACTCATCCTTCTACTTTCCTTTGGAGTATAAAACCCCCAAATAAAGAATGTAAAACACCATCAGAAATAAGGTGTTACATTTCTCCCCTACTTGATATAAATTTCGTCCTTGAAATCCACCTCGACTAGAATACGAAAGATAACTGCAATGCAGATCCTCAAAATTTCCCCAAACCTCTCACCAAAAGATTGATACCTCCGCAAAAGGGTTTACGCAACCAAATGGAACAGAGACAATCCCACCAGGAAAAACCTAACTTTGTTTTTACACAAACTGCTCCAATTTCCTCTCTCACTCTAACGACCCCATCGAACTATTAGCGAAAACACTCCAATCAGAAACTCCAACCCCGCAAACACAAACCAAACCCAATGATAACTTCAATAGACAAGGAACACATCGGTATGCAACAATAGAAATAATACTCAAAGACTGATGGTCAATCTCGTAATATAGTCATTCCCTAGTCCTTGAAACTAGAAACTCTGCCATACCATGCTGAAATAAGCACTTAAAAGATTCTGACCATAATAACCAAACTAATTTCCGCTCTATAAATTCATGACTGAAAGACCTCAGATGTACACCTGACTTCCCAGTAAGTAATCACTAACCTACCACTCCCATGGGCATAACAATTAACAAACCAAAATCTCCTATTGTGCCCAGACTTCATCCCAACTCATGTGTGCAATCACCTGATAGATCATCAAAGAGACCCACTACAAACTCCATCACTGGTAACTTAACTGATATGAAACGATTCTCAAACATGGATTGACTAAGAAGAAAATCAACAAGGAACTATTGATATACAACCATGAATTTTCCAACAAGTCAACATCCTACCACTGCCCGACCAAAACCTGCTGGCTACTGAGCCACCAGTAGAATGCCCATACCGATCAAAAAACTAACTATGCCAAAAGACTAATGAACCAAGACCTAAGTGTCTCATTAAACAAAGTTATATCCATATTGGTTCATGATACATCATGACACCATCTAGTCATTGGAATGAAAAGATCACGGTACTACACCGCTCTTGCCATCATTCATCCATGGGCCTGAAGACTCACGACCAACACCTCAGTGGGCCTATAGGCACACGACCATCATACTACCGACCTAAAAGAACCCATTCAACATCTATCCCATCACTTTCCAAACACAACACGTGTTATACAATTCTATAACACTCAAACCCACTGTCTAGGCTACTACCGACACAACGCCAAACGAAAACAGAGTTGCATGTAGTAAGAAAACAAGATAGACGGTTGAACACTTTGTTCTAACTCGAAAGAAATATATCTTACGAGAACCATGTCATAAATTCAGACCAAGAGTTCTCATGCTATCTTATTTAGTCCACATGCAACTCTAACAAAATATTTGAAGAACTAAAAAGATTACCACCCCCCCCAATGAGAACATGCAACCATCCCCATATCTACTACATTCCTTCTTCATTACAACCTTACCCAAAGGGTGAAGTACCATCGGATCTGACGAAATGACAAACCTCAACCGCTAACAGAAACAATCTCCTAAACAACCGACACAAGATACTAAACCTTAAATAAAACTAAACAGATCTCCATCAATGCGAAATTAACCTAATAAAACTCCCAAATTTGGAGTAAATTTCCAAAATAACCCAAAAATATTGTCATAACCCTGATCGGATCGACCCAAAATACCAATCCTACCGACGTGACATCCCAAAATTGGACTCTACGTAGATCCGAGGTCACACCTGAAAACAAATTAAACAACATTGCTCCGACATCTGAACTTTCAATAACCAAGGAAAGCTGCCAAACCCAAGCATGTTAGAAACAAAAATTCCACAACTAAACAACCAAGGGTGTACTCACCTATAAATCTAGATTTACAAATGACATAACTTGAGGAAAGGTTGACACACCAATTTCACCTTCTACTAATAGAGTTTGAAACCTTCGAACCACCTCAGATGTTGATTATGAAAGTAATGACTAAAGGATCGAAAATGGACCGACAAACTACACTTAATGATCCCACATACTAATGAACAAGGCCATGAAGAAAATATACATACGAAAATTTAAAGCTAATCAGCAGATCAACAAATACCCATCATTGATCATAGATATCGATGCATACTGTGAGCTAAACATGCTCTATATACCTAGTACACAACCCGAGCGGCCCAAACACTTCCTAAAAATGATTAATGACCATAGTTAATTCATTTCCTAACATCGCTCTACTATGAGGACAAATTATGCATTCCTGAAGAAGTAAACCTTATGGAAACTCACTTTACACCCACGATCTGACCATTTCTTCAACTCTTCCAAGCCCATATAGAAATTCGATGGATCCTTGAAGAACCTAATAAAAAACTTCCTAACCACAAGCACTTTGATGGTAGCCTACTTTCCTTCTCTTATGCAACAATAAACCTGAACCAAAAAACTCGCATACTTAAACCACAAATTTCTCTGACTTATTGTAGCAAAATCATAAGATCAAATAGTTCGTTAATCCTCTGATAGAATACTCAGTTCTCTCCCATTTTCTAACTACCACCGACTAACGTCTACAAATGATAAAGCCTCATACCGGCTTAACTAGATACATACCAACCTTGACTCTTGGAGTACATAACATAGAATAAGATAATCCTTCAGATAATAATCAACAAATCTCAAGGAAACTCTGAATCTCAGATGGAGACCTCGAAACCTCCCTTAGCATCACTTCCTCAATCTTAGAGAAGTTGATCAGGATACCATTTGATTGACAAGGCACCCTAAGAACTGAACCTCACATAGCCAAAACATGCATTTGAAGGAATGACCCACAACCTCACCCTCCTATGAAACCTCAAGAATCCTATATAAATTCTCTAACAATAACTCCAAAAAACCTAGCATAACAATAGAACTCTCTTATCTGTCGACGGTGCCTAACCGCACACTTGCTACATCTTCCTCCTCCGGACTTCTAGTTCGGTCTTTGGAATCTAATTCTTGATCTACATCAAAGACACTCAATCTTTTCAAAACTTTGCCAAATATTTCGAATCACGACATTGTCTCCACCTCGGCCACCAAATCGAAAGAACAATCAAATCATGAACATCACTTCATTGTAAGACGAAAATGATTCATAATGAACTGGACCTTACCTCCTCATGACATAAACTAATATGGAAAACATCATCCCTTTCTTCTATCAATCGTTTGATATGAATCCGATCTCTTCTTCCTCGAACACGGGAGAATGGAAGAATATATCCTTGTCATAGCAAACGACATCCCAAACCATCGGTTGACCACCCTCGAATTGATCATCACAATCGCTTCCTACCGAGTCCCATGACTTAAACTGGTACTACTTCAAACAAGGTCCTTGAGACTTTAGGATCAACCAACTCGCATATGTCTGCACTAATAAGACTATATCTGCCATTGCCACTTAGGCCCGAACAAACACCAAATTCCTACTCATCTAGAGTAACCAGAAACGAAAGACCGATAGAGACAGAATTGGGCTACATTTAACTCTAGTGTTATACTACAATATCTACCATCAATCAGCTTCCTAGTAACCTTTTGACTCTTCCTGACCCCCTTATGAATCATGTGCTTCATGTAGTACGGGCCCATACTACCTTCACACCTATTCGTACTTATCCCAAGAATTGTCTCAAGCTCCTAAATCACTACTCTCGACCATTGCTAGGTGTACTAACACACAACTATACACTCAAAAAAGCCACAAGCTAAACTTCCTATATTCTCATCCTAGGATTCTCCTTGACTATGCTCCCACACTGCTGGAAGTCTGTAGTAACACTGTTGATCTCCTCGTTTATGCAAGTCGTATGTAATACATAATCAAATAGACAGTCGAATAAATCAAGCATTTTAAGGCTATAAAATCCTAATTATGTACAACTAGAAAGCATACACTTAGTAACTAACAATATCAATCTAAACTTCAAGTAACAGAAAAAAAGCAATATCCTAGGCTACAAGGCATCACAAAAATTCATTCAGTTATATCATGAAATTCCTGAAGGGGTCCTTAACCTGTCTACTAGCATGCATTAACAGATCACATATTAGCAGATATATAACCAATATGGATATTTTAGGAACCACTTGTCTGTTCAAGCTCTGGTTGACTATACACAACATATCTCCTTTCTCCCTTTTATACAAATTTAATTCAAAAGATTTGTTAAAATTCTCATATCCTTAGTTTAAGTTTAGAATCACATGGGTGTTCATCCAAATTCCTCAAACCAGGAATCTGATACCAACTTGTAACGTCCTATTTTTTAGAATAATTTTTTCATTTTTAAATTTAGGTAAATGCATATTTTCAGTAAGTAATAATCAAGATAAAATCATTTCTTCAATAACCATAAACCAAAATCAGAGTTATAAGAAAAGCATCATGGAATCTCAATTATAAAACTATTGATGTGTGTATATGTAACATCCAGAAAATACGGTCCAAAAATTTCATTTTTAAATGATTAATAAAACATAAATATTATCGCCATAGTATAAAATCATAAACCATATATCTCAAAATCTCATAAAATCTGTCAACATATCACAATCTCATATAAAATATCAGAGTAAACTCCCAGCTATTCCCCTTGCTAGCTGAAGTACCTGAAACCAAAATGAAACTATAAGCACGAAGCTTAGTGAGCTCCCCCAAGCTACCACATACTATACACATAACCTATAACAAATAATATAACTCTGGGACTACTCCCAACTGCATCGGGACTAATCCCGACATCGGCTTACCCGACATCGGACTCGTGCCCGACATCGGGCTCACCCCGACATGCGACTGCATCGGGCATCGGGCTCACCCCGACATTCGACTGCATCGGGCATCGGGCTCACCCCGGCATCGGGCTTGCTCCGGCATCGAGCTTACCCCGGCACATACACAACATAACATATATCATAAACACATATCATAATCACATAATCTGCATCGGGCTTGCCCCGGCATCGGACGAAGCCCGGAACATATAACATATAACATATAACATATAAACTAGCATACATCAGGCTTACCCTGGCATTGGACCGAAGCCTGGAACACATAACACATAACATACAACATGCATGAATCACAGAGACATCAAGCATACATAACTACTTCTCGGGACCGCCCCGACATCGGACCGAAGTCCGGAAACATATAAACTGCATCGGGCTAACCCCGACATACTAGAACTACATAAACCGGTCGGCATTGGTGCCTTAGACCCGTTCCTACTGGAGGAATACTCACCTCTCAATCCGGCTGCTAAAAACTCGTGCAAGGTAACTCTGTCCACTGCTCCAACTACTCCCCGAATATTATGACCAAATAAACACTTAGTCAAAAAAACTGAGAATCCTTCTAAGGGTAAAATGACTGTTTTACCCCTTTTGATCTAATTTGGGCCATGAACTAGGCCCAATCCTTTCTAGTCCTTTCAAACTCATTAAAGCCCATTAAAGTCCCCAAGTGGCCCAATTTTCTAAATTGGGCCCAACTCCTCAAATGGGCTTTCCTCTCAAGCCCAACTAGCCTTGGGCCCTTAACTGACACCTGAAGGCCCATCATGGCCCAACTACTGCTATGTAAAAAGCTTGGCCCAAACCGAGGCCCAATAACATAAAGCCCACTGCCTGAGCGTACGCTGAGGGTACCCTTCTGTACGCTGCGTGTACTGCTTGAATGGCTTGTACGCTGCACGTACTGGCGTGTACGCCCAACGTACTATCCTGTTAAGCCACCTTCTCCAAAACTGCTTAATCCCTTAAGACACTACGTCCAAACTACAGATCTGAGTCCAATACTTCGCCCTAACCCATAAAGTCGATCACTTGGTGGCTTGCAACCCACCAAATGAACCCAACTCTAAAAATAACAATAAACTTCCATAGAAATGGCTATATCTCATCCATGGATACATAAAGGCCTCAAAGCTTGATACTTTACCGCTAAAGGAACACTTTGAGCTTCAAGGGTGGCAACCCTAAGTCCAGAAACGGATTTGCACCATACAAATCCATTCTTGAAACCAAAAAGGCACAATATCCATGAGAACCTAGATCTATGATGTAGAAGCACCAAGATGAGAACTTTATACCTTCAATAGGCTGGAAATGATGTAAAAACTCTGCATCTACAAGCTCTCTTCAATCTCTTGCTTCTTCTCTAAACACCTTTTTCTTCAAAATCACCAAAATACTCCTCTAATGGCCATCCAAGCTCCAAAATCACTCAAATGTGGGCTAAGGGTCGATTTCTAGGGTTTAGAGGGTGGAGGCTGAAGATATTAGGGTTATGTTATGAGATAAGGAGCTTAAATAGGGTCCAAGACCCTAAAATAGGGTTCTGATCTGACTGGAGTACGCCCAACGTAATTATGGTACGCCCAGCGTACTCCGAAGAACATTCACGACCATCCTGGTCAGTACGCCCAACGTACTCCGAGGTACGCCCAACATACTGCCTTCTTCACCAGTACGCCCCACGTACTCTTTATGTACGCCCTGTGTACTCGGCTAAGCCTGAAAACCACGAAACTTCTGAAGGCCATAACTTGTTATGATGACCAACCTCTGGGTCACAACCTCATACTAGGAGTCAATTCGGAACAGGGCGTTCCAACTCTCCCCCACTTAAATTAGATTTCATCCTCGAAATCATTCGTTACCATCCCCGATATACCACACGACCTGAGCAATACGGCGACAAACCCGAAACTACCATAGCCTTCCCAAGGTCTGAGTTCCATAATGGTATGTCTCCGTGACCGACCGCCTTCACTGTAATGTTATCATACTCAAACCTCATCGAAAAACTACTCAACCATAGAACTTCCAACTCTGATGACTTTGATGCAACGTTCGAAGACAAAGTCTTTAACCATAATCCCGCTGCAGGAGTCTTATACTTGACAGAAGACTCAGATAATCCTTTGGGTAGAACATTCATCCCTGCAACGGTTAGACTCATACGAGAGCTGCGCAACAGGGTCAAATTAACTACTCTGAGATTATTTAATCCCACTGCGAGTGACTTGCCACTTCCCAATCTATCAGTTACTCCGTCTGTACCTGCAAAATCTGAAACACTAATACTGTCCGATACACTGAACTGCCTGAAACATTGAACTGTCTGAAACACTGAACTGCCTGAAACACTGAACTGCCATATGGCTGCTTCCCCAAGGTCTACCGGGACCTCCCTGGTTCCAGCTTATCTGGAATGCTGACGTCTTGTCTGATTGCTGAGCCAAGAGTAATCTCACAGTTGCCCCACGCAACTTCCATACAATATCCTTGTCCCATTAATAGCTGCCACCAATTATCTTGCCACTGTGGCTCTAACATCCATCTGATTTAACTGATCGGGTTCATACGTCAAGTCTTGCCGTCACCAAATCCAAGGCTAAGAGTGTTGGCTACCTGACCAAGGGTAGCCTTATATCACAACGACCTTAAGCAGTCCTTTGGTTCCCTGATCTCATAACTGTAGTGGCGTTCCTACAGTCTTATCACTGGCTCAACCAGATCTAATTCCTCTAGGAAATCCCCAAATCCAATATGTGGTTTTCCATATCCCCGTTGCTGCACCCGAACCAGTGGGTACTACTGTTCTCCTCATGATCTGTCATCACTCCCATACTACCTGCCAACCTAGTGAAATCTATGCCAACCATCGCAGGCTTACAACACTCTACTGCTCTCTGACAACTTGGTGAATGCTACGGCTACACCCGCAGACTTACAACGCCCTAACAATATCTGGCTACTAGTGAATGCTACGGCTACACCCGCAGACTTACAACACTCTAACACTATCTGGCTACCAGTGAATGCTACGGCTACACCCGCAGACTTACAACACTCTAACACTATCTGGCTACTAGTGAATGATACGGCTACACCCACAGACTTACAACACTCCCATGCTGTGTCGAACACGCACTCGACCTATAACTCAACTGAACTTGATTCTTAACTGGGGCTCTATCCTGGTTCTTGAAACCTGCTATCCAAAGCCAAGGAAAAGCGTAAACCAATTGTCGGAACGTTCTCTGAACTCCCAACACATCCAATCCTCAATCAAGATGACCACTCGACCGCCTCCCGTCCTGACGGAAAAATCTCTAGCCTGGTCTCCCAAACCAGTCATCAGCTAATCGTGCATACACGAACTCAATGTCAGGAAGATTCCCAACTCCCCACTCACGTGCTCCTCTATCCAGACAACCACTTGGGCTGCTTTCCTTCTCAACAATGATGCAAACCCAATCCAGTCTCGCACACACTTTTGCTTCTGACCACTCGGGTGGTTCTCCCCCACTTTGATTCCACTAGCTCCTTACAACTTACAACTTGAAAAGGAATCCCAATCCATCTTATCATCCAATGATCGAGCTGCTGGCATCCGACGCTCACCACTGTTAGGGATCTAACTGACCAATACCAAAACAATACCTCCCCTGAAAACTAGCCAAAGACTTCTGAGTTCCAATCACGCTTGCTACAATTACTGCATCCTGAGAACCTGCTCTAGAAAGGGACGTCTTCGGACTACTACTCTATAATCCATGGTATGCAGATGGCATATAACTCAATCACAAGCAGGAAACATAATTCTAAAGTACATCTACTAACATTGATGCAACACCATAACAATAATATCATTACAGAAAAGAGAATTCAAATTAAATACCAGCGATCTATTTCGGCTCGATCTTGACTTCCTACGAAACAAAGGGCGTTGGAACCTAAACTCCCCCTCCCGACCGGAGTATCTGTGATGAAACCTGAGCTGTCTTCACCACTATACGAGGGCAATTTGCCCCGAGATGACCAGACTGATGGCAACGATGGCACAACTCTTCCTTCGATGCGCATTCTCAGCGGAGGTGACCCTTCCATCCGCACCTGCCGCACTGCGACCTGCTGCGAACGTTCTCATGTGCCCCTTCATTCCCTGCACATCCACCACGACCACTCAGGTCTCTGAGACTAGCCGCAGTCGCATCTAATCCTTCAAGATGCCGATCCAAAACATGACCCCATTTTCTTTTTCCCAGTTGTCCTGAAATAAGTGCTTGCTTCCTTTTTCTGAGCTGCCCATCCAAACCAATCTCATGCTCGCGAGTTGCCCTGACTACCCCATCAATCATCTGAACAGCCGCTGCCTGACCCTGGAATTTAGCGGTCAACCTATCAGTAACCCTCTCAATGATGTTGGGTAACTCCTCACGTACAACTCGCGAAACCTCCACAACGATCCAATCATGAAGTGAACTCTTCTGAGGCCAAGGTGCACGTCTCACCTCTGATCCCAGATGACAAGAGCTAGCCATGGGATCCCCCTTCCTGATGGATCCCAGAGATCCATCCGCATTGGACTCCAGACGAGCCCCTAACTGCCTTGTAACGATCTCGGCCCGAAAGGCCTCGAGGCGACTATCCAGAAGCTCCAAAATGCCCTCCTTGACCATACCAAAGATCACAGGAGTCTGGTCTAGACCACTGCGCGTAATCTCAGCTGATATGAACTCTCTCATCTGCTCCCCGAGCAGCCCGACTCCTGAACCCGAGCCTGATCCCTCTCCTGCACCAGAACTGGCCACTGGTCTAGTACGCAAGGTCACCATGCTGAAACGTACCTTAACAACCATCAGAATACTCATCACTACTGAGGGATCACACACACACACACACACTACAAGTTCCCTAGTTCTATCTCAGCCCTTCTTGAGTCGAGTACGGATCCTCTGCTTTCAGTAGTACAAGCCTATACTACCTTCCACATCTATCCGTACTTTCCTCAAGAACTACCTTGACTCCACCAAGTCCCTTCTACTACTACTAGTACTGATCTCATGCTAAACTCATCCTAGGCTTACCCTAGGGAAATCAGCAACCCACTCTCCGCCATCAGTTGCATAAGAAGTTCCTGCTTTCTCCCCTAACTAGCTCGCAAATACTATTACATATCACTAAGACTAGATAATTCTTCGAATGAGAGGTTCTACCCTACAACGGTTAGACTCAAACGAGAGCTGCGAAATAAGGCTAAACCTAACCTTCTAAAATTATTTAGTCCTCGCAATATGTAACTTAACATATTTTTTCACTAGTTAGTAAAAGATAACTAGAACTCCTAAAAGCACAAAGCAAGCAGCGTTCGAGCATCGAGTACACATAATCATGCATATCACATTCTGGCCGTCACTGACTAATCTGTACTATCATGCGGTTCATAAAGCTGAGATACATATAACTGGCATATAAGGCATCCTTCTTAGATCCTTAGCCCGAAACTAGCATGTAGTTCTCATAAATCTGATAATCATATCATAACATAAACTTGTATGGGTAATTTGGGAGTACTTACTTGAGCTCGGCTGATTGCATGCACCACACTTTTTTTTTCTTTTTCTTCAAAATTCTTTTCTTTCTCAAAAAAAATTCTTTTCGCCCTTTTTTTTAAACTCTTTTCTTTTCTCAAAAATTGATTTTTCCTTTTGAAAATTTCTATACCATTTCCTTAGTTTGAGTTCAGACACTCCCGAAAGTGTGCCCGAATCCCTCAAACCAAGGCTCTGATACCAACTTGTAACATCCAGAAAATACGGTCCAAAAATTTCATTTTTAAATCATTAATAAAACATAAATATCACCGCCATAGTATAAAATCATAAACCACATATCTCAAAATCTCATAAAATCTGTCAACATATCACAATCTCATATAAAATATCAGAGTAAACTCCCAGGCTAAGAAAACTGTGGTGTGTGTCATGCGATCATTCCGAGCTCTTCCCCTTGCTAGCTGAAGTACCTGAAACCAAAATGAAACCTTAAGCACGAAGATTAGTGAGCTCCCCCAAGCTACCACATACCATACACATAACATAACTCTGGGACTACTCCCAACTGCATCGGCTTACCGGACCCCGACATCCGACTGCATCGGGCATCAGGCTCACCCCGGCATCGGGCTTGCCCCGACATCGGGCATACCCCGACACATACACAACATAACATATATCATAAACACATATCATAATCACATAATCTGCATCGGGCTTGCCCCGACATCGGACCGAAGCCCAGAACATATAACATATAACATATAAACTAGCATACATCAGGCCTACCCCGACATCGGAACAAAGCCCGGAACACATAACACATAACATACAATATGCATGAATCACAGAGACATAAAGCATACATAACTACTTCTCGGGACCGTCCCGGCATCGGACCGAAGTCCGGAAACATATAAACTACATCGGGCTAACCCCGACATCGGGCTTACCCCGACATACTAGAATTACATAAACGGGCCGACATTGGTGCCTTAGACCCGTTCCTACTCGAGGAATACTCACCTCTCAATCCGGCTGCTGAAAACTCGTGCAAGGTAAGTCTATCCGCTGCTCCAACTACTCCCCGACTATTATGACCAAATAAACACTAAGTCAAAAAAACTGAGAATCCTTCTAAGGGTAAAATGACTGTTTTACCCCTTTTGATCTAATTTGGGCCATGACCTAGGCCCAATCCTTTCTAGTCCTTTCAAACTCATTAAAGCCCATTAAAGTCCCCAAGTGGCCCAATTTTCTAAATTGGGCCCAACTCCGCAAATGGGCTTTCCTTTCAAGCCCAACTAGCCTTGGGCCCTTAACTGACTCCTGAAGGCCCATCACGACCCAACTACTGCTATGTCCAAAGCTTGGCCCAAACCGAGGCCCAATAACATAAAGCCCACTGCATGAGCGTACGCTGAGCGTACCCTTCTGTACGCTGCGCGTATTGCTTGAATGGCTTGTACGCTGCGCGTACTGGCGTGTATTCCTAGCGTACTCTCCCGTTAAGCCACCTTCTCCAAAACTGCTTAATCCCGTAAGACGCTACGTCTAAACTACAGATCTGAGTCCAATACTTCGCCCTAACCCATAAAGTCGATCACTTGGTGGCTTGCAACCCACAAAATGAACCCAACTCTAAAAATAGAAATAAACTTCCATAGAAATGGCTAGATCTCATGCATGGCTACATAAAGGCCTCAAAGCTTGAAACTTTACTGCTAAAGGAACATTTTGAGCTTCACGGGTGGCAACCCTAAGTCCAAAAACGAATTTGCACCATAAAAATCCATTCTTGAAACCAAAAAGGGACAATATCCATGAGAACCTAGATCTATGATGTAGAAGCACCAAGATGAAAATTTTATACCTTCAATTAGCTTGAAATGATGTAAAACCTATGGATCTACAAGCTCTCTTCAATCTCTTGCTTCTTCTTTAAACATCTTCTTCTTCAAAAACACCAAAATACTCCTCTAATGGCCATCCAAGCTCTAAAATCACTCAAATGAGGGCTAAGGGTCGATTTCTAGGGTTTAGAGGGTGGAGGCTGAAGATATTAGGGTTAGGTTATGAGATAAGGAGCTTAAATAGGGCCCAAGACCCTAAAATAGGGTTCTGATCTGACTGGCGTACGCCCAACGTAATTCTGGTACGCCCAGCGTACTCCGAAGAACATTCGCGACCATCCTGGTCAGTACGCCCAACGTACTCCGAGGTACGCCCAGCGTACTACCTTCTTCACCAGTACGCCTCACGTACTATTTGTGTACACCCTGTGTACTCGGCCAAGCCTGAAAACCACGAAACTTCTGAAGGCCATAACTTCTTATGATGACCAACCTCCGGGTCACTGCCTCATACTAGGAGTCAATTCGGAACAGGGCATTATAGTATACACCCATGCATTCACCTTCCCATGATCTGATGAAGTAATTGAAAAACAATTAATCCACATCAGTAAGCCAAAACTTAGTGATTTCCCCAAGATAAAGTATACAACAATAAACATACAAGCATATAACCAATGATCTCGGAACCTAAGACCTGTTAGGATAAAAATCCTTAAAGATCGATTCAACAGGTAAACAAGAACACAAACGTAATCAAACTGATGCTGAATGATTAAAAGTCACGCCCTAGATGAACTCGATGAAGAATTTTAACTGTAGAGGCGCGCTAGGGTTTACAAGAATATCTCTATCAAAAACATTAATAATCTACGGTGCATGCATGCACTATTAATACTCAAACCCTAATAAATGAGACGGATTGGACAGGCCCAACATCATATACAAAATGGACTAAATAAACAAGCCCAATGACGCAGCACATAACACCTTACAATCTCCTCCTTTGCATCAATTGAGGCGAGAGATGCTTCACTGCTGTGTCTTCTTAACTGTCTTGAAAAGCTTGGGAATCACATCAAGCACAAATCTACGAAACAAGATGTACCATCGAATCATATCATTAAACTTCCTTTTTGCAGCATCATCATTTAAGGTGCACTTGTTAACAATATCCAAGATATGTTCCAAACAGACTGTGGAGAACAGGTGTTTGTCAGGTAAAGCGAAAAGGCATTTTTGAAAATCTCCAGGAACATCAGATCCACATTGAAACATTACAGTCAAGTGAACTGTATCGATCTTTCCCATGCTCATTTCGCTCATGTCGCTGGCTTTCCCGATCGGATTCACGGTAGGCTTTCACTTCATAACTTTAGAAACCAACATCCGCTTCAGATGAGCCAGAATGGGTTCGTATTTTTGTTCTTCGGTCAAAAGAAGATTCCGCAACAAGATCCAATCACGTGGATTAAGGTGCAGATCTGCTAGTGTGAACTCATGCAACGTGTTTTCAAATCCCCGTGTTACCTCGAACTTTGCATTCACGAAGCTTCCAGTAGCGATTGGCCCTGTGATCTTGATTGTAGTTATTTTGTGAATACTCCAAGTTAGACACTGAGGTTTTCCATAAGTGAGATAAAAGTCAATCAAGGCTTTATCAACTTTCGCGTATCTGCAATGGAATCAAAACAGTGAAAAACATAGACCCTTTTCATTATTGGCATATCAAATTGATTATCCCGTGTGTTAGTCAGATTAAACGAAATCACCGGCTCCAACCAATGAACACTGGGAAATTCAACAACTTCATACATTAGTTGCTCCAATGTCCATACTGGAAAGAGCGTTTTTCTGCATTCCAAGGTGTCGTGAGCTTTTTCTCTTTTCGTTCTTTTTCCTCAATTTCTCTCGCAATGCGAGCACTTTCATTGAGCTCATGTTCACTTGATTTTCGTTTCAGTTGATCCTTTTCACTTTCTTCTTCTTCTACACCCATTGGAGCTTTTCCTTTTGAACTCGAAGCTACATTAACCTTCGGTTCGTCTGTCTTTGGTTTCTCCCCTGCCTTAGCAACTTTCTCTTCTCCCCTTGTTTTGGAGGGACATGGGCCTCAGGAACATCTTCAATCCTGTTCAGAAGAGCGAAGGCAGGACGAAGCTTTTCAGCTAAGTGTGTGCGAATGGTGATGGTCAAAATCGAATCATGCGCTTCAATAAGATTAGATAGCAAAGAATTGACGTCGCTGATGCATGATTTCATAACCGCTCGTTCAGACTTGAGTTCATCGATTTCGGACTGCGCATGCTGGAGCTTGATTGTTTGATCATGAAGTTGAGTAATGTGAAGAGCGAGCTCATCCATGACTTTGCTTTCAACAGCCAAATCATCTTGGAACTTGTTGAGCGTCGTAGAAATCGAGGAGTGAAAAGTGGTATTATCGTCAGAGATACCGGAGCGAAGCTTTTCCAGTTTCTCGCGTTCAGACTTCAGAGAAGTGCTAAGCTTTGAAATGGCCTCATTCGCCTTGACAGTATTCGCTTCAGCTACAGTATTAAGATCTGTCATAAATACCTTCGTTTCTGAGATTAGTTTATCGACTTTTTCGGTCGCCTGCTGATTAGAAAGTGTGGAATCCTCAACCGCTTTGTTCGCTTTATCAAGGTTCGCTGCATGCTCCTTGACCAAAGTATCAATCATACTCTTAACTGTGGCTTCAGAATAAGCATGACTCGTAGAAGCAGCGGAAGACGCGAGAAGAGTATCAAGCTTAGTGTGCAGCTCTTTGAGATGCCTCTGAGTGAGAGGAGCATCATCATCACTGTCTTCTTGAATGGAGAAGGGACTATAATGAAACGTATCAAAGTCCAGTCCATCAGCACGAAGATGGTCTTCAGAAGTATGTTCAGGGTGAGGGGAAACAAGAGGTGTGGTAGAGGTAGTGACAAAACCTGAAGTCTTTTCCCCCCGCATCAGATGCGTTGACATTGACAGAAGGTTCGCCTATTGTGGTGGTTGTAGTGGTTTCAGTGTAGATGGGTGGTGGTTGGGTAGTAGAAGTGGGTGTCTTAGACGTAACAAGTGGTGGACAAGGTAAGATTGTAATTGGAACAGAAGTAGCATGAGGTGATGGTGGAGGAGATAGAACGAAATGTACCTCTTGTTCGGTTCTGTGGACATCATCATCAGATTCGTTTCGATGAGCTTCTTCTGATTCGCTTTCTGAAGAGGTTGAGGAAGGGACGCGAACCTTACGAACAACCTTCTTCACACGCTTTCTCTTTAGGGATGAAATAGCACATTTAGACGAATCACCTTTCATCTTTCGCTTTTTGGTAGGCAAAGGTAGAGTTGAAGGACCCTCTTTAGGTTGCTTTGGTTTGCCCCCTTTCTTGATTTTATCAGCCTCATCAATAGTCTGTTGCATCTCCGGAGTGAGGATTCTAGGACCAGAGACTGGACGCTTTTTATATTCCCCAATCAGCTTGCTCGCCCCTGATACACACCGGTACATGGATTCAGGAATTGAACCTACAAAAGCAAACTTGGAATTATTAGCAACTATGATCTTCGTGGTGTGAAAAGTGGCAACGGTTGACTTCAAGGAATCCGCCATTACTGGAATATTGAGCTTATTGATAGCACGTTGGACCATAATAGTCCAAAATCGACCCATAGAGATTTCGCTGTGGTGAGTTGTGGAGTTGGTGCTTTGTACCAATTGAGCCCATAACACTGAACCGTAATCTAGGCTAATCCCATGGTAGAGACCATAGATGATTGTCATGAATGATTTGCTCGCGCAATCTGAACCAGTGACCCTCTCTGAAAACGCCTTGAAGAGAAGGGTAAAGAGACCGTTCCACAGTGGGGGAAGGTTTGATTTCTTAAACTTGGTGATAGAGGGAATAGGATCGGTGTACCCCATTTGATAAAACATATCAAAGATTTGTGGAGTGGAGATCGAATCGGGGTTGATCAGGGTATCATCATGAGCAAGCCCTAGAAGAGAGCAAAACCTAGCCTTTGTAATCGAAGTTTTCTTGTCAAGTACCTCAAAAGAGATCCTTTCTTCCTCCTTGACATAAGCATCAGTGGAGTAAGCTTTAGATAACAACGACGTTGGAACACATTCAACCTTGGTTAGAGCGATGACCAAAGGTGAATACTTCAAGCATTCTACGATTGGCAGCATGTAGGCGTCGTATTTCAATGGAGCCAAATCGAGAATCAAATTCTGATTTTGCTTGATAGTGAGGAGAGAGGACTGAGCAGTGTGTTCTTGAATCGATGACGAGTCAGCCATTGTTGCAGGTTGGAGAAAGAGATGAACAGTTGAGAGGGAAAGCGTCGTTTAGGGTTCGAAAGTTCTTTGAGAGCGATACAGGTTGAATCGTCAATTGATTTGAATATATATAGTGAGAGAGAGAAAATAAAGCGACGATTGCGTGATGAGTACTGATTGGATGCCTAGAAAAGCGGGATATGACAACTGTAGCGGCTGACAGGTTGTCATCATGACCATAGGCGGCGTGAGAAGTGGAACCGTTTAAAATTCCATGCGCCTTTTTATTTCAAAATCTTATCCTCAACTGCTGCGTCAGCAATCTTTATCTCCAACGTTTCAATATCCTTGATTCCTTGTAAAAGATAATCACCTTTCACTTTTAAGAAAAAAACATCAATAGAGCATACAAAAGCGAATCTGCGAAACTGAAAAATGACATAAGTGTCATGAACTAGACTTTTTGAAAATCATAAAGATCTTCGTGCAATAGTGTGCCAAAGATAAAGAAATAAAGCAAAGTATATCAGTGGGATTAAAGTGATGTCAAAAGAGACACGAAACTGAGGATCCTGGGCACGAATCTCTTCCTTTTAAGTCAAGAGAGACTAAGAAGTGTCTGTGTGGTTCCCCGTTGAAGTACGATCATATGTTTGTTAAGAAACAATGAAAGGCATCTTTTAAAGTTAGGCTGAAAAGGGTGGCTAAATCTCCAATCAATCAACAAACTTGACATAATTTTGAGTGATGAATGAAGTACTCGTGTGACTAGTGTAGTCAGTTGAACGAGTAGGCTTGGAATTAGTGTAGTTGCGAAGCGAAACTGTGAAATCTCAAAAAAAACTTGATCTTTTGGGTAGAAGAGTCCTGGTGTAATTACAATTCATAAATATCACGCAAAAAGAAAAAGAGATTTCGTGGCACAATCCACAAAGATGGAGTAACATCAATTCCATGGTAAAAACTAGAACCTTTTATTTGTTCACCGTCAATTCATGTAGGTGTGTTGAATATTGGGTGTTACTTAGTTCGTGGTGAACGAAACTAAGATCATGAACACAAATGTTTCGTAACCATAAACCTCAGTGGTATAACTGAGAGTCTCAAGGGTTACAAGTGTGAGAGTAAAGGCAAATGGAGGAAAAGCGAGGGTGGCTCCATAGAAGTAGATGTACCTCTGCTATGAGTATGTGACCAAGCAGATAACTCTTAACTCAATGTAAGAAGAGTAAGGTAACTCGTGACTTATGTGAATGAAAAATCCTATTTGGGAAGAAACGAAGGGTAGATTCAATTCATTAAGGCTTCACATGAAGTCTATTGAGGTTTAGGACAACATGCAGCAGCATGCTTCTAGGGACACCTAGTTAGTACATAGATATGGAAATTATACCTGTCCCATCATTCTTTTCAACAAGATAACCTGCAATGGTACTAAAAAAAACAAAAATTTAAACAAAAAAAAATATTTTTGGATTTTGATAAAGCTTGAAAGAGAAAGAAACAAAACAAAAGAAAATATTTTTGAATTTTAAATATAAATAGCAAAAACATAGACAAAGTAAATATTTCTATATTTTTGAAAAACGTGTAAAAAAATGAAATGAACGAAGTGTACAAAAATATACAAAGGTTAGAACCCGAATGTTCGCTTTTAAGAATTTTGAGGAGCGAGATAGAGTGAACGTTCGTCTCAATTCATGTCTCGAAAAAATCGTAAACGAACTAGAGCGAGCGTTCGTTTTATTTCGCTTGTAAAAAAAAATAAGAACGAAAGCGAACATGTAACCCAAAAGTGAACGAGCTATGGTGAAGGCGAGAGAGGCTTTGGAACTGATTCAGCCTCCATCATTCCTAGGCCTTGGAGTATTATATTAAATGATGCTTCAGGCAAGGCTTTAGTGAATATGTCTGCCAACTGATCTGCTGAGCGAACGAAATGGATCTCAACATTGCCATCCTCTACATGATCCTTGATGAAATGATACCTCAATGCTATTTGTTTCGTTTTTGAGTGTTGCACTGGGTTGTGACAGATGCGAATTGCGCTTTCAGAGTCACAGTAGAGTGGGATTCGCTTCATATTCAGGCCATAATCACGCAGTTGACTCTGAATCCATATGACTTGAGAGGTACAGGATGCAACAGCTATGTACTTAGCTTCGGCTGTTGACAACGAAACACATGTTTGCTTTTTGGATTGCCAACTAACTAGCTTGCCATCAAGAAATTGGCATCTAACAGTCGTGCTTTTTCTATCCAAACCGCACCCACCAAGATCAGCATCCGAAAAGGCTTGAACGAAGAAGCCTGAGTTCGCAAGATACCATATGCCTAAGGATGAAGTTCGTTTCAGGTATCTGAAGATATTCTTCACTGCCACCATGTGAGGTTCGCGAGGGTTTGCTTGGAACCTTGCACAATAACAAACGAAAAACATAATGTCCGGTCTACTGGCTGTTAGATACATTAAAGAACTAATCATCTGACGATAAAGGGTCATATCCGCAGCTGGTGTTTCCATAGATGGAGTTAGTTTCGTTCCGAAAGCCATTGGAACCTTCACTTCGGAATATCCTATCATGCCAAACTTAGAGAGCAAATATTTCGTATATGCTTCCTGGTTAATGAAAATAGCTTTTGGTCCCTGCCTTATATTCAATCCAAGGAAAAAGTTAATAGGACCCATTGAGCTCATCTCAAACTTAGTTTCCATCAACTTTCGGAATTTAGCTATGAGGCTGGGATTAGTAGATCCAAAAATGATGTCATCAACATAAATGTGGACGATCATCAAATGGTCACCCTCTTTCTTACGAAAGAAGGTTGGGTCAACCGAACCTTGTTTAAACTTAGACATTTTAAGAAAGCGAGTAAGAGTTTCATACCAGGCTCTCGGAGCTTGCTTCAGTCCGTAAACTGCTTTATCCAAAATATAGCAGTGATTGGGATACTTATCATTCACGAACCCAGGTGGTTGTTCAACATATACTATTTCTTCTAATTCCCTATTTAGGAACGCGCATTTAACATCCGTCTGAAACACTTCAAATTTCTTATGAGCTGCGTATGCTAAGAATATCCGAACCGATTCTATCCTTGAAACAGGAGCGAAGGTTTCTTCGTAGTCGATACCCTCTTCCTGGCAATAACCCTTAACAACCAGTCTCGCCTTGTTCGTTATTACATTTCCTTCTGTATCCAATTTATTACGAAACATCCATTTCAAACCAACAACTGATGCTTCAGGGGGAGTGGGAATTAACCTCCAAACTTTGTTTCGTTTGTACTCATTGAGTTCGTCTTGAATCGCTTGCACCCAATCAGAGTGATCAAGAGCAGAGTTGACGGTTTTGGGTTCTATTTTGGACACAAAGGAATTGAACATGCAGAATTCTACTTTTGAAAATAAAGCAGTTCGTTTCGCTTTAATATGAGATCTCGTAAGGACACCTGCAGACGATTCACCAATGACTTGTGTTTTGGGGTGATCTCTGGTCCATTTGACTAGCGGTGGATAGTTTGGATCATAAGAAGGATCCAATTCAGCGTTTACTTCTTCGAACTCTGATTGAGCATCCGAATCGTCATTCACATCCTTATTCTCCCCCTCGAATGACGAGTAAACTTCTTCATCAGGAATTGAAGTTTCTCTGGCACCTGGTGATGGAATGTTCGTTTCTTGCGGAGTTGGTTGCTCCCCCTGAGGAGGTGTATTGGAGTCAAAACTCTCCCCCTGGACTAGAGTATTCGTGTTTTGATGGACGCTCGAGGCTGGTGGCTGATTATCCATGCTTTTCGTGGCTTCATCAATTAACTTCTTCAATCCATGTTCTTTGTTATCAGCTGCCTTCGCTTCAGATGTGATGGCTTTCCCAGGTTCGTCAAATAGAAGCACGGATTTTTCATAAAGATTAGCTAAGGGAACCGTCACTTGATTCGTTTGAGGAAAGATCTCTTTCGCTTGATTATCATTCGCTTGAGTTTTCTTTAAGTAATTGTCATTGAATGTGACATAATAGGTTTCTTCAACCTTTTTGGATCGTTTGTTTAGAACCCTATATGCTTTTGACGTCAGCGAATATCCCAGAAAAATACCTTCATCAGTCTTCTCTTCAAACTTGTTTCGGTGTTCAATTGAAGTGAAAATGAAACACCTGGAACCGAAAACATGAAAGAAATTTACCTTAGGTTTTCTTTTATTGATTATTTCATAGGGAGTAATAGAAAATCTTTTATTAAGGAGCGATCTGTTTTGAGTAAAGCAGGCAGTGGCAACAACATCAGCCCAAAAGTAAAGAGGTAGTGATGTGAACGAAAGCATAGTCCTTGCTGCTTCACACAATGAACAATTTCGTCTTTCAACAATTCTGTTTTGCTGAGGAGTATAAGGAGCAGAAAAGTTATGAGATACTCCCTTATCAGTGAGGAATTCATCGAACGCTTGGTTCTTGAACTCTAGACCACTGTCGCTTCGAATATTGCAAACCACCTTTCGCAGTTGCAACTCTATTTGCTTGATGAAATCTTTGAGTCTAGGAGTCGCTTCAGATTTCTGCTTAAGAAAGAACACCCAAGTGAAACGAGAAAAATCATCTACAATAACGAGAATATATTTGTTACCACCAATACTTTCGATTGAAGATGGGCCACAAAGATTAATGTGCAGTAGTTCGAGTGGCTCGATGTCATTCGTGTTCACTGTAGTAGGATGACTTTTCCTGCTTTGCTTTCCTGTTTCACATGCGGCACAAAGATGATCTTTGTCATACTTCAAGAGAGGAAGACCACGCACATGATAACCAAGAACTAGCTTGTTGATGTCATTGATATTGAGGTGCGAAAGCCTCCTATGCCACAGCCAACTATCGTCTATTGTAGCCTTCGTTAGCAGACAAATAGAAGGTTTCCCTTAAATCGTATTGTTATCAAGTGGATACATCTCACCTTTTCGTTTTGATCTAAGCAAAACTGATTTCGTCTTCTTTTCAATAACTTCAGATCCTTCACCATCAAACGAAACCTTTAGACCTCTACCCACTACTAACTGCGAAACACTTATTAAGTTGTGTTGCAGTCCTTCAACATATGTCACTTTGAGAATCGAGAATTCACCGTTCGTTATCATGCTATATCCTTTGATTTCTCCAAGCGCATTATCGCCAAACTTGACAAGACCACCATCCTTCACTTCACTATATTCTCTCATTTCCTCCTTTCTTCCCGTCATGTGACGCGAACAGCCACTGTCGATGTACCATTCAGTGTTAAACTATTCATCACAAATTACCTGCAAAAACTAAGCAGATTTAGGAACCCAAAGGTGTTTGGGTCCTCGTGAGCCTTTTACAGAAACTGGACATGTAATAGAGTGATCAATCATGTAGGTTCGTTTTATTAAAGTTGTTTGATCTTTCCTTTTTATTGTGAAAACCTTGATCTTGTTGTTTTTTGTTTCCTCAGAATCAGATTGGATTTGTTTATTTTTCGCTTGATTCTTGACGAATTCTCTCTTAACTCTATTAGGGTTAGCAGTCGATTTCTTAGTTTGAGTTCTAGAATTCGATACTAACTTTCCCTTTCCCTTGACATCATTTGATGATGCATTAGAGGGATGATATTTTGGTTTCGCAGTGTGCTTCTTTTGAAAAGAGGGTTTAGGAACAAAGTTCACTTTTGAGTTGCAAGTATGACAACGAGAGCACTGACTAGGATTTTCCTTCGAACGAGCTTTCACGCTTTGATTGAAAGGTTTTTCTCTGTGAACGTAGTTGGAATTTTGGGATTGCCAAAATTTCTTCCTTTTATTAATATTGTTCTGGTATCTTCGATTCCTTAATCACTTTTCCTCAGCAAGTTGTTCAGCGGACTTATGAATGTTCACTTGTGGTTTTCACTTTCTTGGCATAGGTTTCGATCTTCGCTGGTTGAGGATTGGTTTCGTTTTGAACTTCCTTCGGACCACTTGGGCTACCCTTTTCAAATGTTGAATGCTTGTTTAGTGGTTCTACCACATATCAGCCTTTAACTCTCCAAGAGGTTCTTTCTGATAGACCCTTCGTTTCGTCTACATTATCAATTGGTGCGGACCAAAAGAATTCATCACAACCATCTTTGTTGTCTTCATTAACGATGGACATTAGTTTGATGGTTTGATTTTTGTCTAGTCCCCCAGTGGCAAACACTTGATTTGGTACAGTTTGGACTTTTGGAAAAACAATTGCTTTCGCTTTTAGTGTGTTTGGTTGATTTTGAGAAATGCGAGCGAATTCAACCGAATTTTCAGAAATCAAATATTTTACAGGTAGAGGTTCGTTTTTAACAAACTTTGAGCAATCCACTTCGTCCTCTACTAAGATTTCACTCATATCACTATCCTCATCAAATTCAGAGGTACTTTCAATATTTATTTTATTTTCTGAACTCAATTTGGCATTCAATGAGTCGAATTTCAGTACAGTCTCAGACTTGATTTACTTTCAATATTTGTTAACTGTGTTCGTTTCAAACTATCACTAATGATTTAAAAAGTGAATTTTAGATCGTTCAATTCAGTTTCATATTTAGAAATAGGTATGTGTAGAGATTCGAGAATGGAATTCACCTTTTTAATCAATTGGTCACATTCGTTGATCTCCTCTGGAACTGGGCGTGCAGCAAAACAGCCGTCGTATCCTCTTCCACTTCCAGTGGCACTCGTTTGTGATCCCTCGTTTGTCACCATCAAACAGTTGCCTGCAAACTGAGAACTTTCGTCCTTCGCAACGAATCCCCTTCCATGCGTGGGTTTGTGAACTTCATCATCCTCTGAATCTGTTGACCAGACCTCGACCCCTCCAAACTCATCTTCTGCAACATTTTCCTGCACAACCGAAGAAGGCATAGAGTTATCAGTATCTTTCTTCCTCTTGATTTCATCCATCTTTCGCATGTGATATGCCTCATCATCTTCTCCTTCTTTTTTCTCATTCAACTTCCTCAGCATGCAATCCTTGGCCAAATGGTTTTTGCCATGACAATAGTTACAGTCATAGCCAGAGTCACCAACGACCTTTTTGTCCTCTTTCTCATCTTCCTTTTGAGAAACACTTTTACCTTCTTCCTTCACCTTTTCTGAGCTATAACTTCCTTGCCAATTTCTATTATTATTAAATGGAAATTTCTTCCTTGCGAATCGCTTAGGATTCGAAGCCATCAAGGCATACTCTTCATTGGTAAGATCACATTCAGAGTGATCAGATTCAGATCCATCCTCTGGAACTGTCTTGCCTTTTGCAACAAGAGCTAGAGACCCCATACCGAAACAACCTTCGCTTCCTTTGACACTTCGCTTTCATGAGCTTTGAGAATACCAACCAACTTAGCCAAAGAATAAATTTTAAACTGCTCGTGCGTCTTAACAGTAGAGACAACTGCCATCCATTCAGACCTAAGTCCGTTCATAAATGTAACCTTTTTCTCGATCACTTGTCTTCCAATGTCGTGTTTGGTCATCCTGCTGAGAAGATGGTTGTAGCGATTGAAGGTCTGACTCAGATTTTCTTCTGGCTTTTGTGCGAAAGCCCAAAACTCCGAAAGCAGGAGTGTCTGTGTTGAATGCTAAAGGTCTGTGTTTGTGGAGAAAAGTTCCTTGAGCCTGTCCCATATTTCTTTTGCAGTTTCACATAAGCTAACCAAGCGAAACGTGTCAGCCTGCAAAGAAAATCTAATGATCCTCACAGCTTTAACATTGCTAATGAGTTTCTTTTACTCATCTTGGGGCATGTATTTGACCTCGAGCAGCAATTGGTTGTACTCTTTCCGAGTTTTGATTTTTCTTTTGGTCTCTGTGTGGACGAATGGACCTAGAGTAATGGCTTCCCATATCAGATAACCATTTTCATTTGAACCTAGAACATAATCTTCAAAATGGAGCGCCCAAACTTCATACTCGTGAGGGAAGAGTATTGGGATTCTTGTTGTTGATCTAATACTACTTGAGATATTCAAGGAGTTAATGCTTGAGTCGTCGTGTTGCATATTAACAAGATCTTTGTAACTTATTATGAATCAGATGTGCAAAATAAACAAATAAAACGGTAATATCAAGATCACAGTAAGTCGTCAGAAAAACCAACAAAGACGATGAACTAAGATCCTATATCAGCGGAAACTCTAGTAGCTCAACAAACAGAAGAGATGCGTATAGATTACACAATCTCCTGCTCTGATACCAATTGTTAGGATAAAAATCCTTAAAGATCGATAGATTCAATAGGTAAACAAGAACACAAACGTAATCAAATTGATGCTGAATGACTAAAAGTCACGTCCCAGATGAACTCGATGAAGAATTTCAACTGTAGAGGCGTGCTAGGGTTTACAAGAATATCTCTATCAAAAACGTTAATAATCTACGGTGCATGCATGCATTATTAATACTCAAACCCTAATAAATGAGACGGCTTGGACAGGCCCAACACCATATACAAAATGGACTAAATAAACAAGCCTAATGATGCAACACATAAAACCTTACAAGACCGATCCGCCTAACAAGCATCGATTATCTAGGATAACAACACTTTAGTTAATCTTGACATCAACCCCTATAAATGAGTATCAAGACTCATAACACTTTAGTTGATATTGTCATCAACCCACTAGCCTTAAACAATAAGTTAGTCCGCCCAAGTATCTTGAAATTCTACACAAAGTTGGTCCGCCTCAACTAACCACAACATATGTCGACATATACATAATATAGATAAACATACAACTCAACATCACAGGTAACATTCTACAAGTCTACCTGCCTAAGAACATACTACAATCTAACCACATCCTAGGATATAAGGACACATACTATAATATATAATATAGTAAGAAAACTCACCTAAGCTAAATAGCAAAACCTTACCGGCAACCCTCATCACAAAAACATTTAACAAAAGATACCTACTGAAAACCGAGACCAATCCTCACATAAATACTCAAATCGACCAAAGTTAGACCAAAAATCAGTTCGTTGGTCAATAGGCCCGTCGTGCCCTTGACTGGGCGTCACACCCACTATAGGTCATACTAGTTAGGATCCAGCTCAAAATCAGACGCGTCCAGAAAACCGCAATTCATTTGGAGACTAGAACACATAGTGCGTAATGTGAGATATTAGTTTCAGACTAGAACAAATAGTTTTCTATCAATTCATTTGGTACAAGGAAAAGATATTTAATGTCTCACTACAACTATGTTGGAAATATTCAAGATCACTAAAATCAGGGGTTGTGCAATGCCTCACATACTATACGCTATTAATACAAAGGTTCCTAGACATCAAGGGATGGTGCTCTTCACTAACTATTTGTTTGATACAAAATCATCAACATCAAGTGAATGTTATGTCTCACTTTGAACTAAGTTTTAATTGAACGATCACTAAAACTGAAGTAAGAATCTAGTGCACTTGCTCTCTGTAAATTCATTAGAACTGTTTATCAGGGATAAATATTTTAATTAGTTGAGTTAATTATTGATGTAGTTTCAGACTAGAATGTGCAATTCTCCATCAGTTCAAGGACAAATGAGGGGTTTGTTAGGTGTCATACATCAATCTATGGTGACAATAGATGAGTTCAATGATACAAAGTGCATTTTATGTGCAGTAGGTATAGTTATCGTTAGATTGATTAGAAAGAGTACAAACAGGTCTTTCTATTTCTCTCTCTAAAACTAATGCTCTCAAAATGTTCATTACAAGTTTTTACATAATGGGAGTCACTCACTTCCTATTTATAGGAAAGACTCAACCCATTTACACATATAAGAGGGTAAGCCTACACTCCACATCCAAGCATGATTTTGCACCCTAACATTCTCCCCCTCAAAGTTAGGATTGGATGTCCCGGCTTCAATATCCAACGAGCTTGCGCGATCAAGACCAAACTCCCCCTCGAAATGATACCAGTTTTCAAATCCGCAAATGAATACCCGAATCTTCGAATACCCACTCTTTATTCTCCCCCTTTTTATAATAAAAAAATGATTATAAAACCCATTAAGGGTGAGAAGCGCCCGAGGAATAATCTTCACAAAACTCCCCCTTGATGTGTGCCAAAAATGAAACACCGAAAAACTTGCATGGAAAAACAATCACGAAAAAGCATTGAAAAATTTTCAATTTGTGAAAATTTTCGACTTTTGGGTGAGAGTTGCATGATTTTACAAAATCCGGGTATAAACTGTCAAAAACAAAATTTTGTAGGGACCCGTTGCGCCCAAAACAGCTTATGATGCGAAACTCTACCCTATTTGCGAATCTGGGCATAAAGTGTAAATTCACACAAACTGCAGGGATTGAACATGTAAATTCTTCAATTTCTCAGCATTCTTAGCCAAATTTCGAAGTCGGGTAATTTCTGCCAACATTTCGAAACTGCAGGTGCTAAAATCTTCCCTTTCGTTATCAACCAACCTCCAAGACTCAGCCTTCATCGATCGTTCATCCTTGAGATCGACTTAGACCCACTGACACCAAATTATCGATTCCAAATCAAAGTCAATTCCCAAATTGTCTCCTTCAAACATCAATTCTAAAGTTGACATCAACTCAACTATCGACCAACACACCCTTTGTTTTTAACAATCAACCATAGTTGTCAAAATTTGTTATCGACCATTGACCATAGATGTTGGGTTTTGAGCATTCTAACACTCCTATGGTGTACATGCAACCCTATAAACCTTGGATCTATGTTTTCTCTATTATACATACAAATATTAACTATTCCAAGGTTTCATCCTAACTAGCATATTATGAAACACCTATACTACAAAGTTCTAGTTAGATGACATACCTTTTGATGTAGCTTGATGTCTTCAAGCTTTAAGAGCTTAGCCCCAATAGTGTGGAAGCCTCAAATGGAATCACAAATCACCAAAACACCTTGGAAGAACTTGAGAGAATATATATGCACACTAAAATCGTCCCACTCTTATTTTCACACACTTGTGTCAATTTTGTGAGCCAAGGACCCCTTTATATATTATGGAGGATTAGGGTTACATCCATGTAAACCCTAATACCAATGACCTTTCATTTACATAGGATCCATGGGTTAAAAGCTCCATGGACCATCCATGAAAGCTTAGCCCAACCTAAATGAACTTGGCCCATTCCATATATATAAGAGTCCATATTTAATTAGTTCTTTTTGATCACTTAATTAATTCTGAATTAATTCTTGATCAATACTAATTAAATAATATGATTCCATATTAATATATTAGAACTTATAATATATTAATATAAATCATAAATATACTATTCTCAAAAGACTATCCATATAAATTGTGCCGGTGAAGTGCAACCCAAATGGACCATGCCGGGTCGGGTCAAGTACATACCAAATATAGTTATGGACTTAGACATTAATCCAACAGTCTCCCACTTGGATAAGTCTAAAACTATTATTGAGCATGACTTCAAAACCTAACTGGCAATCGTAGCTCTTAAAGCCGTTGTCGAACTCTGACCTTGTCAATGACTTGTCCATTAGATAAGGGATCATATATTCCTCCATTCTAGATATCATATGGACTGAGACATGGATTATAATCATTCTCTCTGTCCATTTTTTGTTTTCTGATTTTTGATTTATGATGACTGACTGATTGAACAAATCAAATCAGTCCTGGCTTGGCCAAGCACTCACATGTGTCATCGCTAAATCATCGAGGGGCCCACAAATATCGCTTTTAGCCCGAAGCTAAAAGGAATGGATAAACTTCGACTCATATGGCTTGTTCTACTACTTGTTGAATCATACACAAAGGAACGTTTTATAACATCGAGTTACCAAATGCGTTTTCGTGCAATCAATGTATAACCAACTCATAGTAACAACTCATATCTCTAGGTTTGAAGAATATAAGATATTATCGTCTCATGATCACTCGTGATAAAATCCATGAAGTGATTCAAATGAGCGCGGGTTGAATCCAATACTCAGAACTTATGAGCACTCATGAGTGTTGTAGCACCACTTTGTCCACCAACTTGGACCTCTACAAACCAACCCATGACAGTCTTGATTCATATCTACTTCCAATATATGACCGACTGTGGATGGTTTGAATAACTTAATCATTTAGGAAGAGCGACTTAGTTATTCTGGAAGTCAAAACATGCAAAGTGAAACACAAGAATAAATGAATTAAATATGGTATCAAACCCTATGAATATAAATAAACACTTTTATTTATCACCATACTGATTACTCATTATTCATTGTTTCGGTTTATCAACTTTATACTTGAATTAAAAACACTAGTTGTCCCATGCTCCAAGCATGTACACTATGTTTTTCTTAAACAATAGCTTTGCCATACACCAAGTATGCACTCTATGTTTGTCTATGATCCTTACTTTGTGAAATAAACCAATTGAACATAATTTCAATGATTCTAATTTCACACTCCCAAATCCTTATTGAAAAATGTGAGAATTTCAAATTCCTATCATTTATCGAAATCTGTTTAGATTTTAAACTTATATGCACTGACCCTCCTGTAATGAATATGTACAAAGTCACAAAGACTTGTCAACAGTCATTATAAGGTATTCCAATGGAGATCAACTCCATGGAAACTAAGTCTCATATTCAAAGTACATTGCTTTGGACATGCTTCTTGCATTAAGTTTTCTAATCTTACACATATAACTTCCACATATGGAGACAACTCCATATTCTCATTTTGACTATCACTTCTGAATAAGAGATGCCTCTTTTCAGAATATGTCAATATGGTCCTTCCAAAATTAGCACTATACTTCCAACTGTCCCCGAGCAACCAATCTTTGGTAACCTCAGATTGTCCTCGACAATTGCTTAATCATTTTAGTCATATCCAATTCTAGACCTTTTCCCTTCTTAATGCCTCTGGGCATTTGGAAAAATTTAGAAATGACAAATATTATAGCACATGCAATCGTTCCTGTACCCAAAGCAAATGGTACACGATTCATGATGTCTCACATAAAGACATGATTCTAGACCAGTCTTTTGCTACAATATTTTTATTTGCCATGTTTTCAAAATTTGACTATGAAGAGGGATGCCGTAATCATAATCGAATTTTGAGAACGCAATATATAGAATTTCCTTAAGTTGAACCAATCCAACATGAAATTCATATATATATTCTTGACTAAGGATGATTAAGGTCTCAATCTAGGCCTTTAGAACTGAAATGAAGTATATCCTCTCCCTTAATTATAGCAAAACAACTTTTTCAATCCCTGCAGCCTCACGAATTGAAACTTTTGTTTTCTATAATTAACATTGCTAACTTGCAACACTAACAATAATTATCATGCTCCCACTAACATGATGATTATTAGCATAACACTTATGCTCCCACTAGCTTTGACATGTACTCAGAAATCAGCTGGACTTCTAGAAATCAATACTTTATTGACTTTCTTACCAAAGTTCAGATTTCTGATACGAGATGCTTTGATAAAACTTTATCAAAATCATACACCTTTCCTTAGATAGCAAGCATGTGTGTCTAAACAATTTCAGAACTATGAAAAGGGATGCCGTAATCATAGTCTCAATTGTTTAGACCTTTTGCCATCTGCTTCAAATCTACTTGGTGGAAGTGTTTCCTCACCATCATTTTCATGAATCGGAGAGAAACCTTATGACCCTTAGATTTTATGGTGTATGTGTTCTTATCCATGTGAATCGTCAAAACCATAGTCACAAGACAAGGATAATGACAAATCCAAACTTATATGGACTGAACTTATGTAATCTTAACTTCTTGCCACCTGGCAGTACAGGGCCTGCCATTGCTTCCAAGTTGTTATGCAACCAACTGAGAACTTTCAGAACTCCTATGCAAAGCCAACTTTAACTGGAATGGGCACAGAATATGTCAACACGATAGGTTATAAACCTCAAGTCGTGTGCTAGTGAAGAACCTCAGGTTTTATTCTTGATTAGTTCTTGAAATTCTTTTTAGGATCTTTAAGACTCCCACTATCCTATTGACATATAAGACTATCTTGCCAAATATTCAAGAGATAGTGCGGATTCTTTATCAAGACAAACACTTCACACAAATAGCCTTAGTTGGTCTTTGTTTTATCCAAAACATCACAACTTACCAATTTCAAATGTACAAGAGTAGAAAACTTTTACTCTTACATTTGACAAGTGTTATAAACCTTCTTTAAGATGTATCACTCAAATTACAATCTTGGAGTATGTCTTTAAGATTTGTTTTGGAACGAAGTATGACTCGTCTTCTTGATCTGACCACTTCAACAATTCATGACTTTTCTTCTTAGCTATCAGAATGCACTTAGAGGATGAATTGTGATATGGTCTCATAATCTTTAAGATGACCACTAAACATGATACTAAAGTACTCTCCCATCTTTTCAGATTTGAGAAACTTTTATCCTTCTGCCTAATTTGATTCTTCTTATCCGTTCTGCTATACATTGGAACTTTTCCAATGTCTCAGACTTATACTTAAGCTTGTAAGTATAACCATATTTACTAAAATTTAGTAAATCATGACGAGTAGTCTTATCGATCTTTTGTGGTGGACTCTGATCAGTGCACAAGGATGTGTACTTGATCCCTTAGTCCTTCACTTGACTCACATATACATGTGAACAAGGAACTAGTCTTAAATTTTTCCAAAAATGAAACTTCTCATTCATCATACTATACAACTTTCATGATTCCAAGTTTCGGTCCAATTGAAACTTGGGTGATGAGAATCTTTCCTTACTTGGTAAATTTAGACACTACGACAAATGAAAGAATCAAATTCATTTTTCCAATGTTGCTAGAAACATACAAACATCAAGTTTTCATAAATGCCATTGCAAGGAGATATAAAATAAAGTAAAACTTTTATTTATTTATAAAAATGCGGAAAAACTTTTCCTTATAATGCAAATTGAAATGAAAACTATGCTATTACATGTTTCCTAGCAATCTATCATAACTCCTAAGAAGTAGCTCAAGAATCCGATCTTCAACCAAGCGATAGAAATCCATATTCGCGATCAGATTCAGCATACTCTTTTCTTTAAGTTTCCTTCCCTTTGCTTGATCCTACTAAATATCAAAATGCAACCGAGTCACATTTTGTATTAAGAATCATCAACTGGTAACTTAGTAGAGTTAGATAGTGGACCTACCTGAAGCAGAGTCAAACTGTTGATTCTTCTTTCTTTCAGGTAGGTTGGGCAGCTTCGCTTCCAATGCCCCTTTTCTTCACACTGAAAACATATAGACTCTTTGGGAATGGTACAAAAGGCTATTCCAGACTTAGACTTTCACTTTACCTTCCGGTCAACCGGGTTGACCAAGGCCGAGCCCTTTCCATTGGGAATAGAAAGCTTTTCTGGACTTCCAATGTTACCATTGTCCATGTCCATGGAAGTTTGAGAAATAGACCTTCCATCCATATTTGCTTGACTATTGCACCAAATCATTTCTGATTCAGCAGCAATAAGAAAATAAGAAAGATCCATTAGGGTCATGTCGTGATCTGTCACATAGTAGTCTTTCTATATGACTCAGGAAGTGACTGAAACACCCAGTCAATAGCCAACTTCCTTGGGACAACGACACCCAACATTCTTAACCTGTCACTGTGTGACTTCAGTCCTAAGACATGAGTGCACACAGGACTTCCAATTTGATGTTTTATTGTGAGTAGGGATTGAGTGATCTTGAACTTTTCAAGTCTTTAAGCTTGTGGGTCAGGGAGAATAATTGGAGGAGGTGGAGGAAGAGAAGTATGACTTCCATGAGCCAAACTCGGGAAGTCATATTCATTAGGAAAGCTTGGTTTGGGAAGATCATTGTTGTCTAAACCAGACATCAACAATGGGAGAAATTCACGTAAAGTTGATTTAAGTCCTTAATATAACACCCAATATGATATATTAAGGCTAGGACCCAACAAACTATTTTATAACTTGGAAGAGGGATGCCGTAATCCAAGCTATAAAATATTTGAAGGTAGGTGAATGAGGATTCACCAATTTCCACCAAGATAAACGAACTGTATTATTAGGTTTTAATTGGTTTTGAAACTCCTAGATTCTTTTGAGATTCATTGAACTTTTCGATGACATGTTTCAATCTCGAGTGTGCCCTTTAGGTTTTGTGACTGGGATGCCTAGGATCACAAAACAAGGTGTGAAGTAACCATGCAAATATACTTGGTACCCTTAATATTTACCCCTCAATCGATGTGCCGGTTAACCACACACGCTCCAACGATACTATGATAAACATTAAGTTACCCTTTGCCTACCTTGTTAAGTCCAGGTTAGTGTGCTGGTTAACCACACACGCTCCACTAACAGCTTAAACAAAGTGCAAAGTGTAATTTCATGGATTAGCACCTTATTCACATTTTCCTAAGTAACTAAGATTGGGAATTTATAAGTGTTTAGTTACTTAGTATTTATCATTATACTTATAATGAAGGGAGAATTATAGTCCTTGTCCTACCTGTTCGGCTAACGACCCTCCACCGGTCAAGGAAGCGGTGAGTGAGAGTGGACACCCATTAAACTGTCATTTTATAGGCAGTAACCTTATACCCCGCTTATAGACCGGCTTCGTGAATGAGGCCTACTAATGGTAAGACGACTTGCTCTTATACATATAATATATTAAACTTTTAATATTATAATAGTATAAGGGTGTATTTTAGACATTTAAAATACTTGGTGGTTTAATCTATTATTTAAACTAGACTTTTAATTTAATTAAACTCAAACCATATATTTATGGATTAATAATACTCTTTTAATTAAACGCTTTAATTAACTATTAATAAAGTCCATAAGAGTTAATTTGAACTATTCAACAAAACATCATAATTCCAATTATTAAACTCAAAATTAAAACCATTTAATTAATTGTTTAAGTTATGAACCCAAGAGTTTTAGAATTTAATTCTTTTTTTTTATAAAAAACTTTTCTCAAATTCCAAAACTTGAGGGCAAGTTTTGTAACTCTTGAAAACTTTTGGATTCCATAACTTATGGAGTTAAATACTTGTTTTATGATGAAACTTTTCATGTTCCATAACTTAAGAACAAGTTATGGAATTCTTTAAAACATTAAGACCAAGTTTTGTAACTCCATAAAAAACTTTGAATCAATTTTTTTTAAAAAACCTTTTCATATACATAACTTATGGAGGTTTCAAAAAACTCTTTAGATCAAACTTTTAAAACTAATAAAATAATCATATCATTTTATCTTTTACTAAATTTGACGTAATTCAACTCATATAGCAAATGATTCAAATTTTACAAATAATTAGTTTTTCACAAAAACTAGTAATTATCTTAAAATTTGACAAACGTCATGTTTTTTTTTCTTTTTTTTCCAACTTTGAAAATAAAAAATTTGCATCAATATAACAGAAAACAACCTGGCTCTGATACCACTGTTGGGTTTTGATCATTCTAACACTCCTATGATGTACATGCAACCCTATAAACCTTGGATCTATGTTTTCTCTATTATACATGCAAATATTAACTATTCCAAGGTTTCATCCTAACTAGCATATTATGAAACACCTATACTACAAAGTTCTAGTTAGATGACATACCTTTTGATGTAGCTTGATGTCTTCAAGCTTTAAGAGCTTAGCCCCAATAGTGTGGAAGCCTCAAATGGAATCACAAATCACCAAAACACCTTGGAAGAACTTGAGAGAATATGTATGCACACTAAAATCGGCCCACTCTTATTTTCACACACTTGTGTCAATTTTGTGAGCCAATGACCCCTTTATATATTATGGAGGATTAGGGTTACATCCATGTAAACCCTAATACCCATGACCTTTCATTTACATAGGATCCATGGGTTAAAAGCTCCATGGACCATCCATGAAAGCTTAGCCCAACCTAAATGAACTTGGCCCATTCCATATATATAAGAGTCCATATTTAATTAGTTCTTTTTGATCACTTAATTAATTCTGAATTAATTCTTGATCAATACTAATTAAATAATATGATTCCATATTAATATATTAGAACTTATAATATATTAATATAAATCATAAATATACTATTCTCAAAAGACTATCCATATAAATTGTGCCGGTGAAGTGCAACCCAAATGGACCATGCCGGGTCGGGTCAAGTACATACCAAATATAGTTATGGACTTAGACATTAATCCAACAATAGAAACATTCAATTTCATCCTTTCAACCTCGATTCGCATTTGATTATACAAAATCAAATCTACCATTAGTCAATAACAAGCCTTTGTTTTACACATCAAACTCAATCTTCGCTTTCATTATAGTGACCCAAACCATATCAGTCATACAAAATACAGTCACCATTTGAATTCCAAATCTCGTTTAAGAAGGAAACATGAACAACTCATAGTGTTCGTCATCAAGAATACAATCCCAACCAATTTTGAAATCAAACCCAAATTAAACTCGATTTTGACATCCATAGTCTCAAAGCAACTTGTATTTACCAATTTCTTCTACCAATTCATGGATTCATCTCTTAAATCTCGAGTTTGACTTTTCGAAGTCAAAGATGAAAAAAAATCAAATTGATGATTCAAACACCAAATTTTGGATCAAAACATGATTATCCAACAGTTCATTATCACATTCATGTGTTCTTTGTACAGGTTCATCAAAATCAAGAACGAATTTGATTATTTCTTCACTTGAACTTGTATAAAATCGATTTCATCATGTTCCAAATTACATGAAATCGAATCCCATTTGCAGATTATCATTCAACATCGATCGATAAAAAACAATGAGAAAACGAGATTAAGAACTAATCTCATGAACAGTAACAGATTAAGAATATTGGGCTCAAAGTATTGGATTAATGAACAGTGATGAAGTTTTAGAAAATGATTTTGATTTTGTGATTTGATCTAAAAACAATAATTGGATCAATCAGTGGGGTTGAAACAGATTTGATCCAATGAGACAAATCGATCAAAAATTGAAAAACGAAAAAAAAGAATTAAAATCATGGATGTTTTGGAATCCATTTGAGAATTTATGATACCTTTTTGACGATCCGAGTTCCATTTGCAACGAACGAATCAAATTTAGAAGATCTTGGTTCTTTTGTTGGAATGAGAAAATCTCCAATTTGAACATTGTACCACCCATGATGCGTGTTGTACAATTCGTTCTTCGTGTTCTTCAACGATCCAAGAACATCTTCATCAGAACCATCAACACTTTTGGCGTGAACAGTAACATGTTAAGAATATTGTGTTCAAAGTATTGGATTAATGAACCGTGATGAAGTTTTAGAAAATGCTTTTGATTTTGTGATTTGATCTAAAAAAATAATAGGATCAATCCATGGGGTTGAAACGGATTTGATCCAATGAGACAAATCGATCAAAAATTGAAAAACGCAAAAAATGAATTAAAATCATGGATGTTTTGGAATCCATTTGAGAATTTGTGATACCTTTTTGACGTCCCGACTTCCATTTGCAACGAACGAATCAAATTTAGAAGATCTTGGTTCTTTTGTTGGAATGAGAAAATCTTCAATTTGAACATTGTACCACCCATGATGCGTGTTGTACAACTCGTTCTTCGTGTTCTTCAACGATCCAAGAACATCTTCATCAGGACCATCAATAATTTTGGGTTTTGACTTCAAATTCAATGCAAAATTTTGAGATTGTTGCTTTGGAACCCAAAGTTGCTTCACAACAACATTTGATGATTTTTGTGAGTAAACCAGCTTGTTTTTCCGTTTGATCTTCTTCTTCTTTTTCTTTCTCATCCTTTTGCATCTTGAAGATTTTATTTCAAGAACCACTTCATTCTTGACAACTTCAAATTTGCAAGTTTGAAGCAATTCTTTTGGAGTTTGATACTTGTGAATTTCTTGGATTACCGGCTTTCGATAAGGAATCATTCCTTCAAACGAATCACAAGAACACAAAAGATCATCGGTTTGAACTCCAATCGAGCAAAAAACTTTTTCATCTTCATGAGAATCAACTTGAACCTTATTATAATGAACTTCAAGAACATCAAGAACATCACATTGAACTCCATAGTTTAGAACTTCAACAAACTTAAGAGCAAGAAGATCATTCGGGTTTTCAATAAGAGAAGTGTATGGATTATTAAACAATTCTCTTTCTTTTCTTGTCGATTGATTCTAACTAAGAGATGACATGATCTGAGCATTTTCTGCCGAGGATTCAATCTTCGAAAGTGGTTGAAAAATCAATCTTCCATGATCATCTTTCAAACCTCCATAAGGAATCAAAGTTTCCCATGAAATCAACCCGCTAAACAATAACCCATAAAATTGATTTTCGTTGACTTTGTATTTGACATCTTTAATGATTACAAACCAAAATAACTAACAACTAATGCAAATAAAAGGTACTAGATTCAATATTAAAAGAGACTTCTGTTCAGGTTCGAATCATTTATTCTTATGGCTGATTTCATGGAAAGTGCAATTGATTAATTTGTCATTGGCTACCGATTTAGTGATTAGGTTCATATTCATTATTACTAATCCTTAGCAAACTAATTAATTCAAAAAGTGGCCAATTAATTAAACTAACAAGCTTACTAGATTACAGATTCAGATCAAGTGAGACTTGTAATATTAACTAAATTTATCAATTTAATTAACTCATGTATAGTTGTTCATCATACATGCTTACACATTGATTTACTTATTTTTCTAGTTAATCCTAGGTTGATAATCACTAATACTAGGGATACAATATTGTGTCGTATGATTCAAGCAATTAAGATGATATTCATGTAACTCAATAACTTAACTACTAACAGAAAAATAATCATAATCAAGACAAATTTACCAAATCTAATTAATCCAACCATAAAATCAAACCATAGTTATAAACTCATCTAGCCTAAACAGAAGTTATGAGTTTTAGCTCATATTTACAGCAGAAAACATCTCAAAAACTAAATCTAATGGTTGAAACGTATTCTAATCAAAATATTAAGGGAAAGAGTATGAATTTTGCCTTTAGATCTCTTCCAAATTGGTATCTAGGGTGCAATCTTTTGTTTCAGAGCTCCAAGAATCCTTTTCTTCGCAGATTAGTCGCTCCAAAGTTCCAGAGAGAGGTTTTGGTCTCGGGCATTGATGACCTTTATATAATTTTCTGAAAACAGGGGCGACTCGTCGAGTCCATAGACCGATTCGTCGAGTCCCTCACTTAAAATCCGTGTGCGGTAAGGCACCTGATGGTTCGTGAATATTTGTGTCTACTCGGCGATTCGATGGCCAACTCACCGAGTTCTTCACTCTTTTAGCTCCATTTTCTTCTTTCTTTACTTCCCGAGCTTTCGTTTGCTAATCCCGCTTCCGTTTTAACTCGAGCATGTCTTTTAGGCTGAAAATACAATTTAAACACAATTAAGTACCTTTTGTTCAATAAATAGGACAAATTAGCCAAAAAGTATTAAGATTTTAGACAAAATATATAACAAAATATGCACATATCAAAACACAATTGACTTTGTTTTAGATTTTTTTTAGTGAGAGGCCCACATATAGAGCACACCAAATTGATTTGAAAAGAAACTAAGTTTGAAAAACCGACATGCATACAAAATAAGTTATAAAAAACACACCAAATTGCTTTGAAAATAAACTAAGTTCGAAAGACATACATGCAAGAAAAATAAGGTACTACAAAATAGCTTAAACATAAAGAAAACAAACCAAATTACATGGAGATCAATCCCATTTCTCCTATGAGGAACTTGATCCTTTATTCATCAAGTGCCTTTGTGAAGAGATTAACCAACTGATTATTAGAAGGAATATAAAAAAGCTTATATTTTCCTTTTGTTAAACAATGTCTCTGATAAAGTGGTGTCTGATTTCTATGTGCTTGGTTTTGGAATGTTGAACAGGATTCTGAATGATGAGAATGACACTTGTATTGTCTTAACATATTGGAGTCTTGGTAAACTTGAGATCATAGTGTAATAGTTGATTTTGGATCCAAAGAACTTGTGCACAACATCTTCCAACAACAACATACTTTGCCTCAATTATAGAACATGCAAAAAAAAAAAAATTCATGCATGACCAACTAATCAACCTTCCTCCCAACATTTAATATCCTGTTGAGGTGGTTTTTCTATCCAGAGCACAACCTGCATAATCAGAATCTGTATATCCAACAAGATTAAATGATGAGTCCTTGGAATACCAAAGACCCAGATTATGAGTTCCCTTTAGATATCTAAATATTCTTTAGATAGCTCCCATGTGAGATTATTTTGGGGAGGATTGATATCTAGCACAAAGTTTGGTGGTAATATGATGCCAGTCCTACTAGCAGTGAGATAAAACAAAGAGCCAATCGTTACCCTATAGTGAGAAGGATTAACATCTTTGCCGTCGGGATCTGACCAGATCTTAGCAGAGGTTGACATAGGAGTTTTAGCATGTTTGTAGTCTGAAAGGTAATACTTCTTTAGAGGATCCAGAATATACTTGATTTGATTAATGAAAATCCCTTAAGATGATTACTTTACTTGAAGTCTAAGGAAGAATGTCATATCTCCAATTATACTCATTTCAAACTTGCTTGCCATAATGTTTCCAAATTCTTCACACAGTTTTTCATTTGTATAACCAAAGATATATCATCAATATACAATTGAGAAAAACTTAGATCAGTGGTAGTTCTTTTGAAGAATAGAGTGTTATTAATTGCTCCGTTTTTGTAACCATTATCAACTAGGTAGGTAGACAGTGTATCATACCATCCTCATTGGGCTTGATTTAGACTTTAAATTTCTTTATCTAATCCGTACACATGATTAAGGAAGTCTTCAAGCTCAAAACTTGGAGGTTGTTTAAGAAACACTTCATCCTGAAGATCACCATGGAGAAAAGAAATCTTTATGTTCATTTGGAACACCTTGAACCTTTTTCTATGATGAATAAGGAAGAAACAGTATGATAGCTTGAAGTCTAGCCATTGGAGCAAATGTCTCATCATAGTCCAATCCTTATAATTGCAAGAATCCTTAAGCAATCAGTCTAGCTTTGTTCCTAGTGATGATTCCATCTTCATCCAACTTGTTTCTATACACCCAATGGGTACGAACAATGGCATTGTTTGTTAGTCTTGGAATAAGAGCCCATACATTGTGTCTTTTGAACTCATGCAAGTCATCTTGAATGGACTTAATCCAGTTAGGATCCTTCATTACATCTGATGTCTTCTTGGGCTCTATAAGGGAGACAAAGCTAATGAAAAGATAGAAATTACTAGCTACTTGTCTTCTCGTCCTGACACCTATTGATGGATCACCAATGATTTGTGAAGAGGGGTGATCTCTGAGAGTAGTTGGTGTGGAATCATGATTAATAAGAAGATCGTCATAGGTTTCATTAGTGGGTGAATCAGAAGACATGGGATTAGTTGATACCTTATCAGTTGTTGTGCTTGGATTACGAGTACACGAGGCTTTATCAGTGGTTGGACCTGGATTATTGTGGATGAAAATAAGGGATATGTTGGAATTTTCATCAGTGGAAACATTATAGCAACAGAGTTATCATTGGAGGAGGAGTTAATCGGTTCCTACAAAAAATGGCTTTTCTGTTCAACGGTGGATGGTTTTGGAAGTGATTCTCCATCAAATAGAATGTGAATTGATTCTTTAACAATCTTACTTTTGATGTTGTAGGTTGTGAAGGAATTAGAGATTGAAGAATAGCCCATGCAAATTCCTTTGTCAGATTTTTCTTGGAATTTTGGCTGTTGATCTCTTTGGTTTAAAATGAAGTAACAACAACCAAAGATACAGAAGTAAGATAGATCACATGTTCTCCCTTTGATAATATCATAAGCAGACTTTGTTAGATTGAGGTGTCTAAGGTCATAACTAAATTGGTATATACCCGAATTAGAAGCAAAATTGTTTTTGGGTTGTCCTCATGACTACTAACTGAGTAGAACGGCATTTTGGAGAGAGAGAGAGAGAGAGAGAGAGAGAGGGGGGGGATAATTTGGTAGTTTATTATGCCAATAATAAACTAATTGGAAATTGAAATAAATGATTTATTAATATATTATATGATTAATATATTAACTGGAAATAGTAATATTAATTGATTAATCAGAATTAATTTGGATTTAATTCTACGTAATTAGAATTAATCATGCAGGACTCTTTGGTTTCCAAGGGGGTTCCTTAAGCAACTATAAATAGTATACTTGGGGTACGTATTTTGGTTCACTTTTTTCTTTAAGAAAATAGCCGAATTTGCTATCCCCTCTCCTCTCTCCTCTTGTCTTCTAGTTGCTAGAGTTTAGGTACAAACCATTAGAGGCACTAAACTTTTGGTGTTATCATTCTAAAGTGCAAATGAAGGAATCAAAAGGTTTATTTGCTATAATAAATCTTAAGTTATTTAAACCCAACTTTTGCAATTTTTAAATTGAATAGGGTTTCTCTAGGGCTCTTGATGTTCATTGTACGTTGCTATCAATTAGAGAAAACATAGATCCTTATAGGTTGCATGTGAACTGAAGTGTTAAGTATTTCCGATTTACATGTTTTGATAACCTATAAAACCCATCAGTGGTATCAAAGCCAATGTTTTCTATTGATTCCAAATGAGGTGAATTGATCAAGATTAGGGTTTATCAAATATAAACCCTAGCCTCTTTCAATTTTAGACTTTTGCTAAGGTTTCTTGCCTTATTAATTAAAAGGATATGATTAAATTTGAATTATTTTAATTAAGATAGTTATTTAATTCTTAAATTAATTAATTAATTAATTAAATTTTTTAATTAAAAGACCAAGATTAAATCAAGTTGGTTTAAATTGATTAATTAATTATATGACTAATTTAGTAATATTAAATCTTGTATTTGAAAAGTTCTTAAAATACACCTTATATATACCATTAAAAGTTTAATTCCTATATGTATAATAAAAGTCAGTTGAATCAATAGTAGGCCTCATTCACAAAGTCAAGCTATAAAGGGGGTATAAGGCAACGACCTATAAAATGACCGTTGAATGTGTGACTTTTTCACCCACTGCTCCCCTTTGTTGTGGAGGGTTGTTAGTTGAACGGGTTTGATAAGGCATAATCTAATTAAAATTATAATGATATAAAATATTAGAACCTTTATAAATCCTACTCTAGTTACTTTAGGAAAAATGTGAAATGTATGCTAATCCGTGAAAACACACATCATTCTTTATAAGTCATTAGTCGAGCGTACGTGGCTAACCGACACACTAATATGGAACTATAAAGTTGAGATGATGGAACAAATCGAAAATTATCATTATTGATGGAGCGTGTATGGTTTACCGGCACGTCAATTTGAGATGATAAATGACATCGAGATTGTGGAGCGGGTCTGCATGGTTATTCAAATCTTGTTTGTGATTCTCGGTATCCCAGTCAAAAAATTGAAGAGCATAATCTGAGATTAAATATGACATTGATACGATTCAATGAATCTCAAATGATATAGGAATTTCATAAGATCGAAATTGGTGAATCGTTTCACCTACCTGAATACATTTATGATTGGATTACGACATCCCTCTTCTTAATTTCGAATTGTATTTTGGATCTTAGCCTTGAATATTAATTTGGGTTAAAATATTAAGGATTAATATCAACTACCTAAAAACTATCTCTCTAAATATAGATGTATGGACACGGCGATGCTCATGCTGCTCCAAACTCCACTCAAAACTCCAACTTCACTCTTCTGTTGATTTTGTCAAAAGAGAAGCTGAGCGGTTGAAACTGCATGAACTGGATGAGAAATCTAAAGATGACTTTCCGATATGAGAACAAAGAGTATGTCCTCGAGAAGCCTCCTGGTTAAATCAACGAAACGACTGCTACTCCTGATGAAATGTCATTCTATTACAAACATCATGATGACACCTCTAAGGTCGCTTGTATAATGGTCACTATCATGGTGCCAGAACTCCAGAAGTTCTACAAGGACTACTGGCCATATGAAATGTGCCTTGATCTTGCTAAAAAGTTTCACAAGAAAGTAAGAGAAGAATGTTCTGAAGTGGTAAAGTCTCTAATGGCATTCAAGTTGAAGGAAAGAGACTTTGTTTGTGCTCATGTGCAAAGGATGCAGATATATGTGGAGGTGTTGGAAAAGCTCAATGTGTCATTTGACAAGGAGTAGGCCATTGACATCGTCTTTAACTCCTTACGTCCTAGTTATGATCAATTCATATTGACTTATCATTTGAAAAACACAGAGACGACATTGGCCCAACTCCACAACTTATTGCAGACGCCTAAACCGGGAATGAAGAAAATCATGTCCCTTCTGTAACAAGTGCTCCTGTCCTGGCCATTTATCAAATTAGAGGAAAGAAGAGGAAAGAAAACTCTCAATCAAACTGGAAGGGAAAGTCCCATGTTGGAACGTATGGCAATGGGTCAAAGGTAAAGCCCAACTTTGGTGTTCCTGTTGTTAGAGATCCAAAGGGGGCCACTTGTTTTCATTATGGCAAAAAAGGGAATTGGAGATGAAGCTTACCAAAGTACCTTCAAGAGTTAAAAGAGGGGAAGATAAAGCCATTTGGCTCCTCATCAGGTACATACACTTTTAAAATCAATAACACATAACTTTTTCATTCTTGGGTCCTTGATACAGGATGTGGTTTTAACATTTGTTATGATATGAAGGGGCTAAATGAAAGTGAGGAAGTGGATCATGGAAGGTTGAACCTGATCATGCAGAATAGTTGTTCTTCACCTGTTACCAAGATTGGGACATATGGGCTTGTGCTTGATAGTGGGGTTAGGGCTGATTTGATTAATTGATGTTATTCGTCAGAAATAACAAGGAACATTATTTCATTTCATGCATTGTTCAGATAGGGTTTTTGATAGTCATTTGATAATGAAAATGGTTCGATATTGGTTTATAAAAATGGTATTTTTATATTTAAAGCTTTACCTTGTAATGGTGTGTATGAAACTGTGATGTGTGTTGATAGCTTAGGAAATAGTGTATTTCATATTGATTCGACTAACGGTGTAGACAAAGCATGCTTGTGGCATTATTGTCTTGGGAACATTAACAAGAAACGCATCGCCCTACTCTAAAAATATGGAGTGCTGGAATCATTTGACTTAAGGTTAGATGAGGAATGCGAGTCTTGTATTTTGGGCAAGATGACAAAATCACCTTTCATTGGAGCATGTGGAAGAGGTGAATGATTGTTAGACCTTATCCATATGGATGTGTGTGGGTCCTTCTTCTTTGCCACAAGGGATGCCAATCGATACTATGTGACATTTGTGGATGATTATAACAGATATAAGTATATCTACTTGATCAAACATAAATCAGAAACTTTTGAAAGGGTCAAAGAGTTTAAGAATGAGGTTGAGCATCAATTGGGTAGGAAGATAAAGATGTTTCGAGCTGAAAGAGGTGGAGAGTATCTTAGTATCGAGTTCGATGACTATCTTAAGGAATGTGTAATTGTTTCACAACTGACTCCTCCCAGAACACCACAACTTAATGGTGTGGCTGAGAGGAATAATCGAACCTTGATTAACATGGTTCGTTCCATGATGAGTCGAGCTTTTGTTCATATATCTTTTTGGGGATATGCCTTAAAGACAACCGCCCATGTCCTAAATCTCGTTCCCACTAAGAAGGTTGCCAAAAACACCTTATCAGATGTAACAGGGAAAGTACCCTCGCTCACACATATCAAGGTTTGGGGTTGTGAAGCTCTCGTAAGACGAGAAACTCATGACAAGCTTGAGCTTAGAGCCGATAATTGTATTTTCATTGGCTACTCACAAAAGTCCTTTTGATAGTTGTTCTACAGACCTAGTGAGAACATGGTCTTTGTATCTAGAATAAGAGTCTTTTGCGAGAGAGAGAGAGAGAGAGAGAGAGCTCATATTCAAAGAGGACAGTAGGGGTGCTATTGATCTGAAAGAAATTCCAGAGTCATCCAATAAAGGAACCTTAAATGACACTACCTCTCAACTAGAGAATGAGACTCATGTTGAGCCCATTGACAATTCATTACCTCTTCGTTAGTCTAATAGGGTTAGGATGCCATCTGAGTTCTATGATTTTTATATAACTCCAGATGGGGACACATTCATCAGTGATAGATGAAAGTCCCCAATCTGCTTGAGTATCAATCAGATCCGTTTGATGGTGTGACAACCCGAAACTTTTTCCGTTATCCTTACCCAGTTTCCGTTTATAAAATTTGGGTTTTAGTTAATTCCGTCAAATTCCTTAGTTTGGGAAGGACCTTACGTTTTAAATAAATCTGAATTGATTTATTTCCGTTCACGTTAGTATTATTTTTTGTCTAACGGAATATTCTAAACTCAGTTCGATCGAGTTTCGTATTCGAAAACGAGGTTTTCTAAGTCAAAACATAGCATCCAGGCCAAACAACCCTTCGAGAGGAGCTTACGGCCGCAAACACAGCTTACGACCGTAAACCCTGTTTACGACCGTAAACCCTGTTCACGGCCGTAAACCCTCCACCCTACCCCCTTGGCCGTAAACTCACCCCTATATAAGGGATGACTGGCCTTTATTTCTCACTTTACACACTCCAGAAGCTTTCTCTCTCTACTCTCTCTCTCTCTCTCTCTCTCTCTACAAACATCGAATTCCCTCCAAGATCTTCAAGAAGTAAGTGTTTTTCCACCTTGAATGTTGTTACAAATCCATTTCTAGTGATGAATCCATGTCTCATCTCCTAAATCTCATATTTTTCTAGATTTTCTCTCACCAAGAACACCAAGAACACCAAGAACACACACTAGTTCTTGGTGGCTTAAAACCTCATTTCAAGCTTCCACTACGTAAGTACACTACCATTAACTTGTTGGATACACGAATCACTTGTTAAACATCTAGAAATCGTGACCAGAAGGGTGTTTACGGCCAAGGCAATCTCCCTTGACCGTAAACTCTATTTATGTGGTGCAAAGTTGCCACAACACCCTCGTAAGCCTAGAAACGAGGCTTAGAACACTTCCATAAGGCTAGAAAGGACCTTGAAACACCGAAAATCGCACTTTTCGCCAAGTATTTACGGCCGTAAACCCATGGGCCGTAAACCCATGGACCACAAACACCTGGGCCGAAAACATATGGGCCGTAAACTCTGTTGGGCCGCAAACCCTTGACCGTACACTCCTGATTACGGCCGCAGACTCCGCTCTTCAATCACATGTGATTCTAACACTTAGTTTTAAGTGTTTCCTAGTCCCTAAGGTGGTTTCCTTCCATAACAAATAGTGTTATGCCCTCACCTAATGTATATATGTACTTTTACATGCTAAATAGGATCCGTTTGTTCCCGAGGCTTTATTCGACACTCAGAAATTCCTAGCAACTTACACTCGAATCCCACGTCAAACAGTGAGTTCATACCCCTACGCTTTTTCCGAGTTTTCATGTTTTCAGGGGGAGAATACAAGCAAAAGTACAAGAAAACTTGTGCTCAAGTTATTTCATTTTGCGTAAAATAATTATATGTTCGGTATGCTTTTAACATAGAAAACCGTTTTACCAAACGATTAAGAAATCAACTCGTAGAAACAGTTTTCAAAACTAAAGCAAGGAACTTGTGAATCCTGTCATAAAATGTGATATTTTTCAAAGGATTCATACAAAACATAAACAGGATTTTCTATATTATTACTTGTAAGTTTGTTATTTTAAGTTGGAGACACGTCCTTGGTAACACTCCACCGGATTCGAGAGTGTAGGACTAACACTTGTAACCAGAATCTCTTGTAGGGAGAGCGTGAATATTGTGTATAGATCTATACGGGACTGACTATCCCGCACCTCGCTGCTAGCTACAGTGGGACCGTCAGGTCTACGGGTGACAAAGTCATAAAAGGGTACTGGCCTCGTTACGTGTCATATCAAGTTTAATGTATGGTTATAAAACTCGCAACCTAGATAAAAGAGATTTACTTTTGTAATAATGAAACAAGTGAACTAACCTCAAAGTAATAACCGATTTGATTACTAGAGGGCATTAGTAATACCCTTAGGATCTAGTTCACTACTTATTTATTAGTTTTATTTATGTAATAAGGCTAATATATCTCACTGAGAGCAAACATGGTTTTTCAAGGAAACTACATCTAACGATACAAGTATGGTAGATACTTGTACACCTCATACCAGAACAGATAACCAACTATCAACTTTTAAGGAAAATATAGGATTTTCCTGGGATAACTCAACCTTACATAAACAGGCTATTAAACAAATAACGAATGGATAATCAAACATCTTTTATAAGAAAATATAGGATTTTCTTGGGAAACACTTTTCAAAGGATCAAGGAAACATTTCTTTCACCAGAACTAAACGCTTATGAACTCACCAGCTTTATGCTGATATTTTAAAACTGCTTGTAATCTCAGGGCAAGAATAGAGAGGTACTCTTGCCAACTTTTGGAGAAGACGGAGCATTTTGGAGTCACGTCTTTTACTTTTGTTATATACTGTTATGTACAAACCATGTTTTCAAACAATGTAAATTTTCTTATTATAATGTAATGGTTGTGTTTACTTCGCTTACTATGATACAACTGTTGTGATACTACGCATGACGTCACCCTGCCCCCGGACGTTTCCGCTGTCCGTTCCGACGGTTCGGGGGTGTGACAGATTGGTATCAGAGCTATTGTTTATAGTGAACTAAGTATACCGAACCTTACATGGTATACAAGTATAAACACAAAGGGGCTGAAGTGCTCTGAACTAAAAGTATACTTTTAAAAATATAAGTATTTTTACAAAAAGTATACAAGTATACCTACATACCAGAAACAATATCATGAGTAGAACAAAACAAAAGTATTTTGGATGTTGAACACTGCGGTTAAACCTGGGCAGTTATGTAATCATGTCTAGGGTCAATATAGCCTGATCAACTATATTTATTCGAGACATGACCAACATGTGCTTGGGATTGACTTTGGTGTTGCAACAGGCCTAAAGCTTGCCAAGTATCCATACAACAAGACGTCGATAGAACAAAACATACAACTTAAAATACTGTAGGAGTATTTTAGCTAGAGCCGAATACATTGTAGAAATTCATTCCTAGTGTTGCTACTCATTCCTTTTAGCGATAACTTATTTGCATTGGTAGATTTTCCTTGTTTATCGCTTAGAAGAACACTCTAGCCATCATATTGAGATACATCTTGCTTTATATCTCTTGATTTAATTCCAGAGGACTTACTATCCTCTCCTTCCTGATTATTTTAGAACGAGATGCCTCCCCGAAAAAGACCCATCAGAAGAAATGACGACACTCCACCACCACCACCACCGCCACCGCCCCCTCAGTTTGATCCCGCTATGTTCCAGGCAGCCGTTACTGCTGCTGTGGCTGCCGCTATGTCACAGATTAATCCTGGAGGATCTGGCGGACAGGGAGGTGGTACTCATCCCCAAAATAAGGAAGGTGGTCAGGGACACCAGAAGGACTGCTCTTATAAGGACTTCATGAACGCGAAACCCACATCTTTCGACGGCAAAGGAGGTGTTATTGCCCTGACTCAATGGTTCGAGAAGATCGAGTCCATTTTCGAAATCTGTTCCTGTTCTGAAGCCAACAAAGTAATATTTGCCGCTTGCACATTCGCCAACAGGGCACTAACCTAGTGGAATGGTCGGGTCAAATCCCTAACCCTGCAAGTGGCAAATGCTATGGGTTGGGAAAGTTTAAAGGAACTCATGCTAGCTGAGTACTGCCCACGGGGCGAGATGCAGAAACTAGAGCACGAACTTTGGAACCTAAAGATGAAGGAATCCGACATTGCTGCCTACACTTCTAGGTTTGAAGGCCTAGCACTTCTTTGCCCGGGAATGGTCACCCCGGAAAGCAAGAAGATAGAGAGATACATTTGGGGACTGACACAACCCACCAAAGGAAATGTCTTGGCTGCTAGGCCAAACACCTTTGACAGCGCTAAGTGTCTGGCGCAGACTCTCATAGATCACGGAGTTGATCTTGATAAAGTGGCAACCGCTCCTGAGGCAGCAAAAGGGAGTGGTGAGAAAAGAAAGTTCTGGAAGCAGCGGAAGGGCCAGTCTTCGCAGGAGCCCTCAAAGAAACAGCAAACGGTGGCAGTCCACGCTGCTACTACTCCTGCCGCTGCTCCTGCCACTCAAGCACCTACCAGTAAATATGCTGGTACCCTTCCTCGGTGCGACAAGTGCAATTACCATCATAATCCTGGTCCACATCGTGAAATGTCACGCACAAACTGTGGCAAAAAGGGGCACACAGCTCGAGTTTGCAAAACACCAGTACAACCAACCAATCAGGCATCTGGAGCAGGCATCGGTCAAGCCTGTTATGGTTGTGGAGAAGGCAGGCACTATAAGAGAAACTGCCCCAAGGCAACAACAGCAGGTGGCACGGGGAGAGTGCTAACGATGGGTCAAGAAGAGGCAGTTGCAGATCCCACAGTTGTTTCGGGTACGTTCCTCCTCGACAACTCGTATGCATGCATTCTTTTCGATTCTGGTGCAGAGAGAAGTTTTGTTAGTCATGCATTCAAACATCTTCTCAAACATAAACCTCAACCACTAACTGAAACATTTACCGTCGAGATGGCTAACGGTGAGAAAGAGAGCACTAATGATATATACGTAGGCTGTACCCTTACCTTGAACGATCATTCTTTTCCTATCGACCTTATGCTAGTTTCCATAAAAAGCTTCGATGTCAGCATCGGCATGGATTGGTTAAGCCCCAATCATGTTGATATCCTTTGTTACGAAAAATCTATCCGTCTCAACCTTTCCCCTGGTGAAACCCTCATGATTTATGGCGATAAACTTAGCACAAACCTCCGTATCATTTCGTGCATCAAAGCCTAGAAACTTCTACGAAAGGAGTGTTATGCATTCCTAGCCCACGTCATTAACGAGAAGCAAGAAGTTAAAGACCTCGAGAGCATCCCCGAAGTCTGCAACTTTCCCGATGTTTTTCCCGAAGATCTCCCGGGAATCCCTCCCGAACGCCAAGTCGAGTTTCGCATCGACTTAGTCCCAAGAGCTATCCCCGTAGCTAAATCCCCATACCGATTAGCGCCGACAGAAATGCAGGAGTTATCCAGTCAGCTCAATGAGCTGTTCAGCAAAGGATTCATCAGACCGAGTTCCTCACACTGGGGAGCCTCGATCTTGTTCGCGAAAAAGAAGGATGAATCCTTTCGGATGTGCATTGACTACCGCGAGCTGAACAAGCTTACAGTCAAACACCGTTACCCTCTTCCTCGAATCGACGACCTTTTCGATCAACTTCAAGGAGCCAGTTACTTCTCCAAAATAGACCTAAGATCAGGGTATCATTAGCTGCGAGTCCATGAGAGTGATGTTCCCAAGAAAACATTTCGAACTCGGTATGGTCACTACGAATTTGTAGTAATGCCCTTCGGTCTAACCAACGCACCGGCGGTATTCATGGACCTGATGAATCGGGTGTGCCGTTCTTTCCTGGACAAGTTTGTAATCGTGTTCATCGACGATATACTTGTCTATTCCAAAAGTGAGGAAGAGCATCGACAACACTTGAGATCGGTGCTGGAAACCCTAAGGACGGAGAAGTTGTACGCGAAATTCTCCAAATGCGAATTTTAGATTCGAAAAGTAACCTTCCTAGGTCACGTGGTAAGCGAGGAAGGCATACACGTGGACCCCTCCAAAATCAAAGCGATAGAGAACTGGTCAGCACCGAAGACGCCCACAGAAATCCGTCAATTCTTGGGTCTCGCTGGCTACTATCGCAGATTTATCCAGAATTTCTCCAGAATTGCCAAACCCTTAACCACTCTGACTTAGAAAGGCATACCCTTTTGTTGGAGTGAAAAACAAGACACTGCGTTCCAAACGCTGAAGCGGGCCCTATGCAGCGCACCTATCTTGTCTCTACCCGAAGGGACGGAGGACTTCGTTGTCTACTGTGATGCATCCAATCAGGGCCTAGGCTGTGTGCTCATGCAACGAGGAAAAGTCATTGATTATGCCTCAAGACAACTGAAAGCACTCGAAGTCAACTACACAACGCACGACCTGGAATTAGGAGCAATGGTCTTCACATTGAAGATATGGAGACATTATCTCTACGAACCAAGTGCACTATCTTCACTGACCATAAAAGTCTACAGCATATCTTCGACCAGAAGGAGCTGAACATGAGACAACGACGATGGGTTGAGCTACTCAGCGATTACGAGTGTGAAATCCGCTACCATCCCGGCAAGGCCAATGTGGTGGCAGATGCCCTCAGCCGGAAGGAGTACTCAGGTCGTAGAGTGAAGGCACTGACCATGACTATCCATTACCATTTATCCACGCAAATCAGGGAGGCTCAATTGGAAGCCTTGAAACCAGAGAACATGCCGGGTGAAGCCTTGAGAGGAATGGAAAAGAACCTAGAGATCAAGGGAGACGAAGTCTATTATTTCATGGACCGGATCTGGACCCCAAAGTTCGGTGGTTACAAAGAGGTTGTAATGAACGAAGCTCACAAGACTAGATACTCCGTTCATCCAGGCTCAGACAAGATGTACCTCGATCTCAAGAAACTATATTGGTGGCCGAACATGAAAGCAGAGATCGCTACCTTCGTGGGCAAGTGCCTGACTTGCGCCAAGGTGAAGGTCGAATATCAGAAGCCCTCAGGTCTACTCCACCAGCCGGAGATACCTGAGTGGAAGTGGGAGAGAATTACCATGGATTTTATCACCAAATTACCCAAGTCTCCGAGTGGGTATGACGTCATTTGGGTAATTGTCGACCGACTGACTAAATCCGCCCACTTCCTGCCGATCAAGGAAAACTTCAAAATGGAGACTCACGAGAATCTACATCCAAGAGATAGTTCGACTGCATGGTGTGCATGTGTCCATTATCTCCGATCGAGATAGCAGGTTCACTTCGAGATTCTGGCAGTCACTACAGAAGGCTCTTGGAACTAAGCTGGATATGAGCACAACTTACCATCCTCAGACAGACGGGCAGAGTGAGAGAACTATCCAAACCTTGGAAGACATGTTGAGAGCATGTGTCTTTGACTTCGGTGAGTCGTGGGACACCCATTTGCCCTTAGTCGAGTTTTCCTACAACAACAGTTACCACACCAGCATTAAGGCTGCGCCTTTCGAAGCCCTCTATGGTCGCAAGTGCAGATCCCCTCTGTGCTGGGCTGAGGTAGGCAACACGTAGCTAGCCAAGGGACAAATCCCTAACAGCACTCTCACTGGCCCAGAAATCATCCGCGAAACCATAGAAAAAATCGTACAAATCCGAGAACGACTTAAGGCCTCACGAGATAGACAGAAGAGCTATGCTGATAAACGATGAAAACCCTTGGAGTTCCAGGTTGGAGACCGTGTCCTGCTAAAAGTCTCACCCTGGAAAGGCATGATACCCTTTGGTAAGCGTGGAAAGCTAAATCCAAGATACATAGGACCCTTCGAGATCCTCATTAGGATCGGTCCCGTAGCCTACAAACTTCGTTTACCGCAAGAACTTAGCAACATTCATCCTGTCTTTCACGTTTCGAATCTTAAGAAATGCGTGTCCGACGAAACCCTTACGATTCCTCTCGACCAGATTGAAATCAACGAGAACCTGAACTTTGTGGAAGAACCAGTCAAAATCATGGATAGAGAGATCAAACGAACGAAACAAAAGTCGCATCCCGATAGTGAAGGTTCGCTGGAATGCCAAGCGGGGACCCGAATTCACTTGGGAGCGCGAAGACCAGATGAAACAGAAGTATCCGCATCTCTTTTCTAAACCATGATTTGTATTCTATGTTCAAATTTCGGGACAAACTTCCCTCTAACGGGGGGATGATGTGACAACCCGAAACTTTTTCCGTTATCCTTACCCAATTTTCGTTTATAAAATTTGGGTTTTAGTTAATTCGGTCAAATTCCTTAGTTTGGGAAGGACCTTACGGTTTAAATAAATCCGAACTGATTTATTTTCGTTCACGTTAGTATTATTTTTGGTCTAACGAAATATTCTAAACTCAGTTCGATCGAGTTTCGTATTCGAAAACGAGGTTTTCTAAGTCAAAACATAGCATCCGGGCCAAACAACCCTTCGAGAGGAGCTTACGGCCGCAAACACAGCTTACGGCCGTAAACCCTGTTTACGACCGTAAACCCTGTTCACGGCCGTAAACCCTCTACCCTACCCCCTTGGCCGTAAACTCACCCCTATATAAGGGATGACTAGCCTTCATTTCTCACTTGACACACTCCAGAAGCTTTCTCTCTCTACTCTCTCTCTCTCTCTCTCTCTCTCTCTCTCTCTACAAACTTCGAATTCCCTCCAAGATCTTCAAGAAGTAAGTGTTTTTCCACCTTGAATGTTGTTACAAATCCATTTCTAGTGATGAATCCATGTCTCATCTCCTAAATCTCATCTTTTTCTAGATTTTCTCTCTCACCAAGAACACCAAGAACACACACTAGTTCTTGGTGGCTAAAAACCTCATTTCAAGCTTCCACTACGTAAGTACACTACCCTTAGCTTGTTGGATACAAGAATCACTTGTTAAACATCTAGAAATCGTGACCAGAAGGGTGTTTACGGCCAAGGCAATCTCCCTTGACCGTAAACTCTATTTATGTGGTGCAAAGTTGCCACAACACCCTCCTAAGCCTAGAAACGAGGCTTAGAACACTTCCATAAGGCTAGAAAGGACCTTGAAACACCGAAAATCGCACTTTTCGCCAAGTATTTACGGCCGTAAACCCATGGGCCGTAAACCCATGGACCACAAACACCTGGGCCGAAAACATATGGGCCGTAAACTCTGTTGGGCCGCAAACCCTTGACCGTACACTCCTGATTACGGCCGCAAACTCCGCTCTTCAATCACATGTGATTCTAACACTTAGTTTTAAGTGTTTCCTAGTCCCTAAGGTGGTTTCCTTCCATAACAAATAGTGTTATGCCCTCACCTAATGTATATATGTACTTTTACATGCTAAATAGGATCCGTTTGTTCCCGAGGCTTTATTTGACACTCAGAAATTCCTAGCAACTTACACTCGAATCCCACGTCAAACAGTGAGTTCATACCCCTACGCTTTTTCCGAGTTTTCATGTTTTCAGGGGGAGAATACAAGTAAAAGTACAAGAAAACTTGTGCTCAAGTTATTTCATTTTGGATAAAATAATTATATGTTCGGTATGCTTTTAACACAGAAAACCGTTTTACCAAACGATTAAGAAATCAACTCGTAGAAACAGTTTTCAAAACTAAAGCAAGGAACTTGTGAATCCTGTCATAAAATGTGATATTTTTCAAAGGATTCATACAAAACATAAACAGGATTTTCTATATTATTACTTGTAAGTTTGTTATTTTAAGTTGGAGACACGTCCTTGGTAACACTCCACCGGATTCGAGAGTGTAGGACAAACACTTGTAACCAGAATCTCTTGTAGGGAGAGCGTGACTATTGTGTATAGATCTATACGGGACTGACTATCCCGCACCTCGCTGCTAGCTACAGTGGGACCGTTAGGTCTACGGGTGACAAAGTCATAAAAGGGTACTGGCCTCGTTACGTGTCATATCAAGTTTAATGTATGGTTACAAAACTCGCAACCTAGATAACAGAGATTTACTTTTGTAATAATGAAACAAGTGAACTAACCTCAAAGTAATAACCGATTTGATTACTAGAGAGCATTAGTAATACCCTTAGGATCTAGTTCACTACTTATTTATTAGTTTTATTTATGTAATAAGGCTAATATATCTCACTGAGAGCAAACATGGGTTTTCAAGGAAACTACATCTAACGATACAAGTATGGTAGATACTTGTACACCTCATACCAGAACAGATAACCAACTATCAACTTTTAAGGAAAATATAGGATTTTCCTAGGATAACTCAACCTTACATAAACAGGCTATTAAACAAATAATGAATGGATAATCAAACATCTTTTATAAGAAAATATAGGATTTTCTTGGGAAACACTTTTCAAAGGATTAAGGAAACATTTCTTTCACCAGAACTAAACGCTTATGAACTCACCAGCTTTATGCTGATATTTTAAAACTGCTTGTATTCTCAGGGCAACAATAGACAGGTACTCTTGCCAACTTTTGGAGAAGACGGAGCATTTTGGAGTCACGTCTTTTACTTTTCTTATATATTGTTATGTACAGACCATGTTTTCAAACAATGTAAATATTCTTATTATAATGTAATGGTTGTGTTTACTTCGCCTACTATGATACAACTGTTGTGATACTACGGATGACGTCACCCCACCCCCGGACGTTTCCGCCATCCGTTCCGACGGTTCGGGGGTGTGACAGATGGTGCGGAATCCCAATCAAACGGATGATGCCAGATCAAAATAGAAGAGAAGGAGAAGAAGAATAACTTGAATCTTGAATGTATTGAAGATATGAATGATGCTCCTTACACAAGATTCTCTCACACACACTATACTTCTCTCTAATTTTTCTCTCTACAATATGCTCTCCTTCTCTCTAGCCTCTTTTTTTACTCCTCACCCACCTAACATCTATTTATATACTTATGGGGAACATGGTCCTTAGATGGGTTCACGGTCGTGAACAGGTTTACGGCCGTAAACACTCACTTGGCCATGAACACAGCCGCAAATATATATATATATATATATATATATATATATATATACATATATATATATATATATATATATATATATATAGATATATATATATATATATATATATATATATATATATTACATTACAGAAAAATATATTTACCTAGAAAAGTAAAGTATAAACTAATATTTTAGACCCAACAATCTCCCCCTTGGTTTATAGCTTTCTTTTCTAATTGACCCAACAAGCTCCCCCTAAAAAAGTAGCTGGCCTTTCTTGTCAATCTTCATTGGGAGCTTGGCTTCAACATTAATCTTCAAATTCTTCACAACTTCAAGATGAACATGATGAATCTTCAATAAATGACTTCATCTTGAGCAGTTGGGCTTTTCTTTAGAATTTGGCATTGAACGCACGTTGGGTGAGGAGGCTTCTTGAAAAGATTCTTGAAAGATAACGCTTTCAGCTTGAGAATCTTCAGAGAGAAACAATCTTCTGGATCACTTCAGTAGGTTCAAGAATAGCAACAAATTGATTGAGGAGGCTTCAATGGAATCTGTCACATAATATTCAAGTTAGCTTCACCTTGCTTCTGGGGTTGAAGGATTGATTGATGAAAGAATAATCTTCATTTCTTGCTCCTTCGAATGAGAATTCTTCGATGATCACGGACGAAGCCTTGGCTCAGAAATTTTCGACACAGACTCCATGAGTTTCAGCTACATCTAAATTCACTTTCAAGACAAAACAAAAACTAAAAGAAAACTTAGCACACAATATGTTTTTGGATTTTCATATTTTCTGGAAAAATAAAAACAGAAACAAGAATATTTTTGGATTTTTGATTTTTCTGAACAAGAAATAAAACTGAAATAACACTATTTTTGGATTTTTAATTTTCTGATTTTTGTTTGATTTTTGAATTTTCTGATTTTTGATATTTTTTTGAATTCTCCCCCTAAATTTGTGCATAGAGGAAAACTATGAACAAATTTAACAAAAACAAAATTATTTGGGATCAAACTTGTCAGGCAATCCAATATCATTTATCTGCACACACCTGCATGTTTAGATCTGGTCAATCACCGGTATTGTGATCCACTTAAACACAAAGGATGTTGACAAATTTGACAGGTTATAAGTGACAAGACAGTGTGGTCTATATTCTTAAATGGACATTTAGGTGACGACGACCAAGGATATTGTTGTCCACTTAAATTAAACAGCAAGATCTACAGACAACCTATTAAATGGCTCAATTTTCGATGTACTAGAACATGTTTCCCACTTCCCGATATACCCCGGTAATAAAGAACTTCCAAAGAACTCCTTACTTTAGGTGAGTATTCAATCATTAAGAAAGAAGTCAGATATAGAAGTGCATATGTTGTATCCCAGGTCGAATGTCTTCCAATCACACAGAGGGAACAACTTATGACTAACATAGATAGAGGTTTAGAGAGATAGTAGAGTGCATATGCTGTGTCCCAGGTCGGATCTTCCGATCACGCAGAGAGAACAGCATATGGCTAATAGATAGAAATAATTTCAAAGATATGTAAATGCATAGAGATAGAGTTGCATATGTTGCATTCCAGGTCGGATATGTTCCAATCACGCAAAGGAAGCAACATATGACTGACAGATAGAAAGCAAGAAAATAATTTCCTATAGACCTACTTTATCAGAACCCCCAGTTGCCCTATCAATACCGGAATTAAGGACATGAGTCCGTACATCAAGGAAGTGTTAAGCCACAGTTCTAGATGCGTATTAATTTAGTGTATCTCGTGGGTTCCCGTGTTTATCTCACTGCTCAATCTACCTGAGTGTCGTATGTTCAGTCCAAATGAAACTATCTAAGTTCATATTAGTCAAGTCCTTTCAATTGTCAAACTGAGTCTATTCCTTTTGAATCCTTTGTGCCTACCAGCACATTGAATACAGAGTCTAGACAATTTGGCTTTAGTGCATTACACGCAGCATAAATTGCCCTTTAGCACTATACTTCATATCACTTCCCAAAACAACCTACTAAAGAAAGACATAAGAAATAAAATAATTGTCTTCAAAATGAATCAGTGTAAGATAAACTCAGGAGTATAGAGAAGAAAACTCAAACCGTAAGTCACCGATTGAATTTGCTTCAAGAAGGTCTGAGAACAGCACACATAATCTCAGAACAGATCCGAAAATTCTTCACATCGTTAAGCAAAAACCCCATTAGTGATCCCTTCCTTTCTTCCTTTCCCGCAAAGGACACATACTCTCAAACAATGTTCTGAGTGTTGTACAGTTGAGAGATGTCCCCTATCATGTGCCTGGAACAACCACAACAACAAACCGAAGTCTGATGATATGCCTCCATAGCTGCTCCGACACAGAGCGGGATCAGTTGGCCTTTGGAACTCAGTCCATTTTGAAACTGGGCTGAACTTTTTCATCCTTGCATGGTACTCTCTCCCATGACATATCCTGTTTATCACAAACAGAAGATGAAGAAATTTTAGAGTCATTGGGTGATTTGGGAGATTGAACCTTTGGTACCCATCTGTAGTTGGGTTTAACCCATTTATTTTTTGATCCGATGGGTGCCTCGGTACTTGCTTTTGAACTGGAAGCCGATCGTTGAGATGACTTCGGTCTGACTGATCTTGATTTCGATGGAGCATCTCTTGGATTGGGCTTCCTGGCCGGCATACCCTTCTTGACTTTAGGATTTTGATTCTTGGCCTTCTGCGCGTTCCAATTACCATTGCGTGATTGTAACCTTGAAGGGATGCTTTTGGGGTATCTCCCTCTTGGCGCATTCTGCCAGCCTTGTGTGTAGTAGGGAACGTATGCGCGATTTGGACAATTTCGGGCAATGTGTCCAGGTGTTCCACAGTGAAAACATGTCTTTTTCTTCACTGGGAAGTTGTTTCTTCCTGCCCCTGGTAGCGTGTTTTTTCCTTGTCACTGGTTGTTTCCACATGCACACTTATAACAGGCACTCTGTTTCACTGAAATTGGTGCCCTGTATTTCTCAACCGCAGGTTTGTTAGGAGTAACTGAGTTAGAAGCAACAGATTCAGAGTTCAAGGAGTCATTGGATTGTTCAAAAGTGTTCTCCTTGTTCTCTTCTTCCACTACTTTACCTGCACAATTCTCTCCAGACTCCTGCTTTCCCTGGCTTAAAGATGTATCTGCATGGGAAGTAGACATGTTAGTATCCAAAACCCTAGCACTAGGTCATGTTGCCTGTTCAGCAGCTGGTTTACCATAAACCATATAAGGTTCTCTGTCGATCTCTTCTTTTGTTAAAGGACTAACATAATACTAATGATTAAATGGAGGAGGGACACTCTCATATCCTAGACCCTTGGTTTGATTATCTTTAAAACTCAATTGTTTTTCAACTAAAGACTCGACTGTCTGACTTGACGCAGTATAATTTTTGAAACTAACATCTGTTTTTCCATACTTAATTTTCAAAGCGTCAAGTTCTTCAGTTATAGCAGCAAGTTTATTTTTGATGTGATCATAATTCTCACACTTGTTGTTGTAATCTTCTTGCAGTTTCCTAAAATCATTTGTTTTGGCTTCTAATTTTTCTTTTAATGGTTTTTGTCCTTTTCTGAGTTGATATCCTTCGTATTTTAGGTCCTCATTTTCTCTCTTAATCAACTCGATTTTGTCACGCAAAAATTTGACAGTTTTAATGCAAGATTGAGAACAAGAAACTTCATTGACCGGGATGTTTGAGGAACTCATTTTTTATAAAAAAATATGCCCTTTGACTAAAAACTCAAAAGTCAACCTTAAAAGTCAGTTTTAAAAAGTCAAACTTAAAAGTCAAACCGAAAAGCTAAATTTGAAAATTTGAAAATTTGAAAGTCAAACGAGAAAGTCAAAGTTTAAAGTCAAAGGTCAAACTTTAAAGTCAAAGTCAAAATTTTAAGGTCAAAAGTCAAAAATTAAAAACTAAAAATTTGGGTTGAAAATGGAATTTAAAAATAAAAGAAATTGATTTTTAGGTTAAAAGAGTCAAAATGCGAAATTAGGAACCGAGAAAGGACTTTTTTTGAATTAAGTTTCGAAGGTTTATTCCATCTAGCAAGCCAGATCTACTGGTAAGGCGCGGTGGTGTTGAAGCGAGGCACCCAGGTTCGATCCTTGGCAACCCCCAAAATCCTTCCCCCTTTTTTTTAAGTGTATGTTGCGAACTTCGGACTCTATGCGAGGCTGACCGCGAATCCGAGCCGTAAACCTCCGAAGCGAGGCTAGCCGTGAACCGATCCGTACACCAAGGCCGCTGAGTCGTACACCGAGCCGTACACTCCGAGGCCGCACAGGGGTCTACGGCTGTACACGATTCTACGGTCGTACACCTTCAACTGGCCGTACACCTCGCATATACGAAAGAAAACGACGATTGTTGCCCCTTTTTGCTCCAAAACTCGATCCAAAACTCGTTTTTATCAAAAATGCAAAGAACAAACCCCCCCTAATTTTCAAAGATCTATCCAAAAACGCAAAGATCCTTCAAAAATAAGATCAAATAAGCTCCAGATCTGACAAAAATTATTGATAAAATCCAAGCTCTGATACCACTTGAAAGTCCCCAATCTGCTTGAGTATCAATCAGATCCGTTTGATGGTGCAGGATCCCAATCAAACGGATGATGCCAGATCAAAATAGAAGAGAAGGAGAAGAAGAATAACTTGAATCTTGAATGTATTGAAGATATGAATGATGCTCCTTACACAAGATTCTCTCACACACACTATTCTTCTCTCTAGTTTCTATCTCTACAATATGCTCTCCTTCTCTATAGCCTCTTTTTTTTTACTCCTCACCCACCTAAAATCTATTTATATACTTATGGGGAACATGGTCCTCAGACGGGTTCACGGCCGTGAACAGGTTTACGGCCGTGAACTGGTTTACGGCCGTAAACACTCACTTGGCCATGAACACAGCCGTAAATATATATATATATATATATATATATATATATATATATATATATATATATATATATATATATATATATATATATATATATTACATTACAGAAAAATATATTTACCTAGAAAAGTAAAATATAAACCAATATTTTAGACCCAACAATAGAATACTGATGAATTTGGATGAACCTGCTAACTACATGGAAGAGATGGCAAGCCTTGAGGCTGCAAAATGGAAGGAGGCAACGGAAAACAAGATCCAGTCCATGTATTATACCAAAGTATGGAACTTGGTTGATTATGAACCTGGTCGAAAGACAGTTGGTTGTAAATGGATCTTCAAGAAGAAGATTGACATGGATGGAAAAGTGGACGCGTTCAAGGCTCGACTGGTTACGGTGGGATTTACTCAAACCAAATGGGTTGACTATAATGAGACCTTCTCACCGGTGGCTAAGATCAAGTCAATCAGGATTATGCTTTCCATATCTGCCTTTTATTATTATAAGGTATGGAAAATGTATGTTAAAATCGCTTTCCTAAATGGGAATTTAACCGAGGATGTCTACATGAGTCAGTCAGAAGGTTTTGTACATGCCAACTATCTTGATAGAGTGTGTAAGCTTGAGAAATCTATTTATGGATTGAAGCAAGTATCTCGTAGTTGGAATCTTTTCTTCCATGAGAAAGTCAAAGAGTTTAGATTCTCTAAGAGTGAGGATGACTCCTATGTATATGTCAAAGCTAGTGGGAGTATAGTAGCTTTCCTATTATTATAGGTTGATGACATAATCCTTATAGGGAACGACATTCCAACCTTACAAGAAGTGAAATATTGGCTTGGGAAGTGTTTCTCTATGAAGTATCGAGGGGAAGTGACCTATATCCTTGGGATAAGAATTTTGAGAGATAGAAAGGAATGTCTTATTGGTCTTAGTCAGAGTACATACTTGGATAAATTATTGAAGCGTTTTAATGTGGAGAACTCCAATAAAGGGGATTTGCCCATTCAATGTACTGTAAAATTGAGTAATACTTAAAATCCCACTACTAAGGAAGAAATAGATGACATGAGTCGAGTCCTATATGATTCGGCTATAGGATCGATCATGTATGCTATGATCTGATGTGGCTTATGCTTTGAGCATGGTTACTCGATTTTAGGGAAATCCAGGAAAAGCTTATTGAACAGAAGTGAAGAATATTCTCAAGTATTTGCGAAGAACTAAAGACATGTTTCTAGTTCTTAGCAGCAATGATACATTAAGAGTGAGTGGTTATGGTGACGCTAATTTTCAAACAGATCGAGAGAACTTTTGTTCTCGATCTGGATGGGTTTTCTTGTTGAATGGTGGAGTAGTGACTTGGAAAAGTTCCAAGCAGTCTACAGTGGTTGATTCTGCTTGTGAATCAGAGTACATCATAGTGAGTGAGGCATCAAAGAAAGTGGCTTATTTGAATAACTTCATCGGAGATCTCGGAGTAGTCCTGACCATTCAAGAGCTGATAGAACTATTATGTGATAATGAGGGTGCGATTTCTTTGACCAAGAACCGAAAGACCATGGCAGGTCTAAACATATCGACAAAAAGTAAGACTACATCAAACATAGGGTTGAAGAAGGGAATCTACTGGTGAAAAGAGTATCATCAGAAGATAATCATGTAGATCCTTTGACAAAGGCTCTGATTAGGGTCAAGTACAACCTGCATGCCAGGAGCATTTCCTTAAGAGATGATATTAGTTTTAGTGTTTAGTTGATAGGTTAAAACTTTGTAACAAAATAAATTTAATTGATTTTGGTGAATGAATAATAGGGAATTATTTAAGAGTATCTTACTGCCTTCTTAAATGATTTATTCTTGTGTTTCACTTTCCATGTTTTACTTTCTAAGCAATTTTATTATTCGAAATTCCACAGTCACTCATACTTTTTGAAGTAAGTAGTAATGTAAGACTGTCACGAATCGATTGTAGATTGTTTATAGAGATTAAACATTGCATAGGATTGTTTCAATATTCATGAGTACTTTGAAAATATGGATTTTGAGTATTGGATAAACCTACACTTAGAGATTACTTCATGGATTCAATCACAAGTTTCTAAGATGATAATATATTTTATTCTTCAAACGGATATATATAAGTTGTGATTTACAAATTGTTCGTACATTGGTGTTGCGAAACCGCATCTGTGACATGATGTTATAAAATGTAGTATCATGTATGATTTGGTGAGTGAAGGTCACATTTATATAGTCAAAGTTTATTTGTTCCTTTTTCCCTAATGGGAAAAAAATATTTTTGGCCCCCTCGTTGATTTGATGTTGATATTATAGTGTTAGGCCCAGCCAAGACTAAATTGATGTATTCAATTAGTAGTCTAATGACGTCATCACAAATCGGGCCACTTATCTTAGGGCCAATATCTGATTTGAATCAGAGTTTGGCAGTTCCTTCGTAAAGCACACTTTGCTATTTGGTTCAAGGTTATACTTATAATTGTAGTTATAGACTTATCTTAGTGGGAGATAATTGGATTAAGGTGTCTAAATTCATAACTAAATTGGTATACACTTGAATTATAAGCAAAGTCCTTTTTAGGTTGCCCTCATAAGATTTGGAGAGAAAGGATAATTTGTTAGTTTATTATACAAATAATAAACTAATTGGAAATTGAAACATATGATTTATTAATATATTATATGATTAATATATTAATTGGAAATAATAATGATTAATTGATTAATCAGAATTAATTTGGGATAATTAGAACTAATCATGCAAGGACTCTTTGGTTTCCAAGGGGTTACTTAAGCAACTATAAATAGGACACTTGGGGTACCTATTTTGGTGCACTTGTTTCTTCAAGAGAATAGCCGAATTTTCAATCCCCTCTCATCTCTCATAGTGTCTTCTAGTTACTAGAGTTTGCGTACAAACCATTAGATGCACTAAACTTTTGGTGCTAGCTTTCTGAAGTGAAAAGTAAGGAATCAAAAGGTTTATTTTCTATAATAAATCTTAAGTTATTTAAACCCTATGTTTTCAATTTTCAAATTGTATAGGGTTTCTCTAGGGCTCTTGATGTTCATTGTACGTTGCTATCAATTAGAGAAAACATATATCCTAATAGGTTGCATGTGAACTTAAGTGTTAAGTATTTCTGCTTTACATGTTTTGATAACCTATAAAACCTATCAGTTTTGCCATGCCTTTTGACTAGAATGGACCTGTTTTGATTGTAACAAGCAGTGTTGATTGCTTCAGCCTAGAATTCCAATGGTAGATCAACTTCATAGTTCAAGCAGCTTCAATAAGATTCACATTTCTTCTCTCAGAAAAACCATGTTGTTTAGGGATTATTACTACTGAGAAGTTTTGAGAGATTCACTTTTCTTAACAAAAGTTTTCAAGAGTTGCATTTTTAAACACAATCCCATGATCATTTCTCAATCGCCTTACTCTTTTTCCAAGAAGCAATTCATTAGTTTTGATGAATGAGATAATTTCATTAGCAACAACACTTTTGTGTCTGAGGAACATCACCCATGTATACCTTAAGAACTCATGAGCTATGATAAGAGAAAATCTCTTACTAGCAGGAGTTTGAATAGGAACGTGACCAAATAAATCCATATGAAACAAAGTAAGAAGGGAATCAATGGAGGAATGTTACTTAGATCTGAAATAGCTCTTGTGTTCTCCCATTTCACAAGATGTGCATAATTTTTCATTTACAAAACTCATTTTTGGAATGCCGCTGACACTATTTTGATTGGCTAACTTTGAGATTGCTTTGAAATTCACATGAGAGAGTCTTTTGTGTCATAGCCAGTTGAGATTGGATTACGATCTTGAGATAAACCACATCTTCAATGATATATCTGCAGAAAATGTATAAAATGTAAAAATCAGCTTTTCTTTTAGCATTGAGGACCACCTTTTTATTATAGTCAGTGGCAACTCCTTCCTTTTTGTTGATTTAAACTTCATAATCAGCATCACACAATTGACTGATGGTAATAAGGTTATACTTCAAACCTTTAACATAATAAACATTAGTGAATTCAATAGAGTTACATTTTTCGGTGCCATATCATTTTGTTAAACCTTTGTTATTGTCTCCAAATGAAACATGGAGGCCATATTCTTTGACAAAGTTCTCTAGAAGGGACTTTGAACATGTCATGTGTCTTAAACAATGTTAAGCCGGTAGTCGCACCCGATTTAAACAAATAAAATTATCACTGCTTGTTGCACTAAAAATATAGTACAGGGAAGTAGGGTCGAATCCTTAGGGACACAGCCTAATGGTCAATGCCTTTTTGCTTCAGGTACATTCTAATCAAGAAACATGAAATATAAAAGGGGGTTTTTGAATTAACCAAAAATAAATAAAATTGGCAGTGATATTAAATTAAACAAAAATCAATATTAAAAATGATTTCATTTCTATTGCGACTTTCCTAATCATGCAACTAGTTAAGATCTGGTTATTCAAAATGCGTTCTATCTAAACTGGTACTGAGAAAAACTGACAAACTCTAGTATAATCTCTTTTACCTAAATTAGTTAATCAAAACAAACTCTTTGAATTAACCCTAACTTTTTACTGTTCAATTAAATAAGCTCTTAATTAAATCAGAAAAGAAGCTTTCTGATCTGTGTAAAATTCCTACCAATATCCAATACTTCTCACAAGCTCGGAAGCGTAAGTATATGATTTCTTCAGTTTATACTAGATTTAAATCCCAAACACAGAACCAATCTGATACTTGTTACTTTTTACCAGTTGACAAGAACAATTACGAATTCTATTAACTCAATAACTGGAATGATAAAAACTCTAGCTAGGTGTTTAGACTAACGAGAATTAAAAATAAAACGTTAATTAAGCTCAAAACTGAAAATTCTAGATAGAAACACAAAATAAAAACTAGATTTGAAAACAAATCACATGAAAAGTACTAGTCTATGTAGAACTGAAAACTAGGGTTTAGCCAGACGTAGCTAAAAACAAAACTAAACTAGATAAAATAAACATTAACCGAATAATCTTCTAAACTAAACAAATGAGATGATTCGCAGCCTTCAGATCTTCAGAAATAGCTTAAAGGTATCAGAAATCGTCTTCAGAAGGGTATTTTGTCGTCTGGAATTGTCTTACCCCCGAATATGATAATGAGGGTTGTATTTATATGCAATATGGAAACTTCTATATCATGAAATCAAAAAATGCGATCGCAAGTTTGGTATATGTGATCACATATTTTCCAATTTTTTCCCGATTTTCCCCTAACTAATGCATGATGTTATTTTCAATGTTTTCAGGACCTCAGGACAAAAATGTGATCCTAGAAGTGAAAAATGCAATCGCATATTTTGGTTTTTTTCTTCAGATGACTTCCAAATGACTTATTTTGACCATGGGAAACTTCGTGGCAAAAATGCAATCGTAGAAAAAAATTTGATCACTTATGTGATCACATTTTTGGCCTTTTTCACAAACGTGAAATTCGTCCGAAATTTTGTCTAGTTCTCAGAACATTTTGAATCTCGTCAATCAGAGTTACGATTTATCATATAAGGTCAAAATACTGACAGGTGGTCAAAGCTGCAAGCAACATCCTTTAGGCTTCAGATTGTAGTAATCTATCTTCGTATGATCAATTCGATAGAATTATTCTTAACCAAAACATCTTCCAATCATTCCTCAACATCCTCCTTCATTTACAACTCCATTTAGGCTCCAAATATGCATCCAACTGCTCGCAAAGTACTGTTCCACTCAAACTTTTTAAAATTGACAAAAAAAAATGCTAGCAATATGGGAATTCTGATAAAATACATCAGTTGAACATTATTTAAACAAATGACATGAAAATGTACAAAATATGATGCTCAAAGATAATAAAAAATATCATAAATATGCATAAAATGGCATCCATCAAACAACCACTGTCAAGATACCAAATATGCTCATGTCCCTAGCCCCATAACAAATGATTAGTTTCCGTTTTTATCCCATTTGGAAATGAGTTTGTGTAACGACGTAAATTTTCAAACCAATTTTTTCACTTTCAAACACATAATAACACATGTCACATTTCTCAAAAATCTCAAGTATCAAACATTAACACATTTTTCAAAAATTGTTTATCACAAATTCAGGATCCTCCAAAAACATATCTCCAATACGAGTGTGTGTGCACAATCAAGCCGGGGCCTTCCCGCGATCCTCGGAAGTACCTGAAACATATAACACGTAACGCGGTAAGCACGAAGCTTAGTGAATTCCCCAAAATACCACACATATCTCAGTAGCCTCTCATGGGTATACTTAGATAAGACCCTCTCATCAATGTGTCTCAGTGGGACCCTACGGTCCCACATTTCGGGTGGACACTCCGGTCCTAACTTAATAAGATCATAGTAATAATACTCGGCATAAACCACAAAGACATAATGCAAAATATCACAATACACAAGTAAGCACATAAGACACCTCAGTCACACAACGATACCATTCATGGTAAGTATAGTGAGAAGACTCACCTCGTAAGCAAGTAAAGGTCTCGTACTCGGAAATCTCGAACTAGCCTCCGCCTAACACATAGGATAATTATCTCTAATTAATACTCTACTCATGCTCAAAATATACCAAGGGGTGTTATCTCTCTCTCTCTCTCTAACTTTTGGTATGGGCAAAAGACCATTTTACCCTTCCATGGTCTTCACTATCTATATTTGACCAAACCCTAAAGTCAACAGAATCAAACTCGAGTCAACAGTCCATGTTTGACTCGACTCGCCGAGTGCACCCATGTGACTCGTCGAGTCCACTCGTTTTCCTCAGAAGTCTCCTGAAAGGTTCAACTCAACTCGTCGAGTTCACCCCCAACTCATCGAGTCGGCAAATCGACTCGGCGAGTTCATTCGAACTCTTTTCTCATTCAGGCGATTTCAAGTCAGAAAACCTTCCCAAACTCTAGATCTAAACTCTTAAGGCTCGTTAATCACGTAAAGCCACGAGATTTACGTCCATGCATGGCACTTAGGGCTTGAAATGCCAAGAACATGCCTTATTCTGGGTTTTTCACTCAAGAGCTCTATTATGGCTGAATGAAGCTGGAACCTTTGGACTCTAGGGACCTCACATGGTCCAGATATGAGGTTCAAACCTCTATATGAACTCAAAACACTCAAATTCCTAAAGTTAGATGGAAAAAGCCCTAAACTCCCAAAATCATGAGATATACTCAATAAAATGAGGAAGGTGCGAACCTTTACCTTTCGCAGAAGCTCTAGGATGAAATAACCACGGATCTAACAGCCCCTTCTCGTCCCTTAGCTTGGAGTCGTCCCCTTCTCTTCAAAAGATGCACCAAACACTCAAGGTTAGCTCAAATACTCTCTCTTATCTCAATGGCCGAATAGGGTTTTCTCTCAGAGAAGATGGGCAGCTGATGAGCTGCAAATGAGGCTGTAAGTGTCCTTAAAGAGGCCCCAAACTCGGGGATTTAGGGTTTCATCACTCAGCGTCTACTCGGTGAGTCGACTCTCTGACTCGACGAGTAGGTCATTAATCCCATGTGGCCAAACACGACTCTACTCGACGAGTTGTAGCACCCACTCGTCGAGTTGTTCAATACATTTCCAAAATGAATAAATAAATAATATACATGGGTATCCGGATGTTACAATTCTCCCCCACTAGAATCAAACTTCGCCCTCGAAGTCATGCTCCGTAAATAGCTCTGGGTACTGCTCTCTCATCTCGGTTTCCAGCTCCCAAGTCAACTCGGACCCCCTCCGATGTTGCCACTGGACCAGAACCAGGGGCACCTCTTTGTTTGCTCAGAACCTTCACCTTTCGATCCAAGATCGCAATCAGCCTCTCAATATAATTCAGGCTCACATCCACCTGAATGTCCTCTAATGGCACCATTTCCGTCTCATCGGCTACACACTTCCTCAGCTGGGACACGTGGAAGGTGTTATGGATCTTACTCAACTCTGCAGGTAGCTCCAACCGGTATGCTACCCTACCCACTCTGGCGGCCACTCTAAAAGGACCGATGTATAGAGGCCCCAGCTGCCCCGTTTCCTGAATCGAATCACCCCTTTCCATGGGGAGACCTTCAGGAGGACAAAATCTCCAACCTGAAACTCTAGCTCGGATCATCGCCTGTCTGCATAACTCTTCTGGCGACTCTGGGCCGTCAGTAACCTTTGTCTGACCTGCTGAATCTGCTCAGTCGTCTTCAACACTATCTCAGTGCCACCCATCACTCTCTGTCCCACTTCTCCCCAACAAATGGGAGTCCGACACCTCCTCCCATATAGAAGCTCAAACGGGGGCATACCGATGCTGGAATGGTGTCTGTTGTTGTAAGAAAACTCAGCCAAGGGCAAATAAGTGTCCCAACTTCCTCCGAAGTCCATCACACATGCCCTCAGCATATCCTCAAGCGTCTGAATCGTCCGCTCGCTCTGCCTGTCTGTCTGCGGATGGTATGTGGTACTGAAGTGTAACCGTGTACCCAACTCCTCGAGAAATTTCTTCCAGAACCTGGAAGTAAAGCGCACGTCTCGATCTAACACTATCAAGGTCGGCACTCCATGCCGAGCTACCACCTCTCTCACATAAATCTCGGCTAGTCTCTCTGCAGAAGAACACTCACTAATAGCAAGGAAGTGAGCACTCTTCGTCAGCCGGTTCATAATCACCCAAATCGCGTCAACCCTATGCATAGTCCTCGGTAACTTGGTGATAAAGTCAATAGAAATCTGTTCCCACTTCCACTGGGGAATCTCTAAAGGCTGCAAAGGACCATGTGGATGCTGGTGCTCCGCCTTAACCCGACGACAGGTCAAGCACCTATCTATAACCCATGCCACGTCTCTCTTCATACAGGGCCACCAATAGTCTCTTTTCAGGTCCAAATACATCTTAGTGGCCCCTGGTTGGATCGAGAATCTCGATCTATGTGCCTCCTCCAACAATACACGGCGAGCTCCGCCTATATAGGGCACCCAAATCCGCCCATGGAAAGTCATAAGCCCACGACTGTCCGTCACAAACTCGGAAACCTGCCCAATCACACGCTCTCTCTTGCGGTTCTCCGGCCTCACAACCTCCACCTAAGCCTCTCGGATGGTATCTAAGACTGGAGTCATCACCGTAATCCTCATACATGGATCCTGGATCGAAGCACTCTCGGCTCTGCGACTCAAGGCATCGGCTACCACATTAGCCTTGCCTGGGTGATATAAGATCTCACAGTCGTAGTCTTTCACTACATCCATCCATATCCTCTGTCTCATATTCAGATTGGGCTGATCCATCAGGTACTTCAGGCTTTTATGGTCCGTGTATATGGTACACCAGACACCATAAAGATAGTGGCGCCAAATCTTGAGGGTGAACACCATCACCCGTAACTCCAAATCATGGGTGAGATATCTAGTCTCGTAAGGCTTCAGCTGCCTCGATGCATATGCTATCACATGACCTCTCTGCATCAACACTGTGCTCATCCCCGAAATAGACGCATCGCAATAGACCACAAAGTCCTCCACTCCCTCCATAAGGGATAATAACGGAGCTTCGCACAATCTCTGGCGAAGAGTGTCGAATACTGCCTGCTGCTCAGGCCCCCAAACAAAAGTAACGCCCTTCCGGGTCAATCTGGTGAGAGGAACCACAATCCTGAAGAAATCCCTAATAAATCTCCGATAGTAGCCGGCCAATCCCAGAAAACTCCTGATCTCGGATGGGGATCTCGACACCTCCCATTGCATAACTGCCTCAATCTTAGCCGGATCGACCAATATCCCATTCTGATTAACGAGGTGTCCCAGGAACTGGACCTCTCATAACCAGAAATCACACTTGGAGAATTTGGCATACAACCTATCCGACCTCAATACCCCAAGAACCTCTCGTAGATGCTCCTCATGCTGCTCTCTGGACCTCGAGTACACCAAGATATCATCGATGAAGACCATCACCGACCAGTCCAACATAGGCCTGCAGACCCAGTTCATGAGATCCATGAACGTTGTCGGTGCGTTGGTGAGCCCGAAAGGCATCAATACAAACTCGTAATTCCCATAACGAGTTCTAAAGGCCATCTTCTGAATATCCTCCTCGAATACTCTCATCTGGTGATATCCAGATCTCAAATCAATCTTGGAAAACCTAGACGCCCCCCGCAACTGTTCGAATAAAGTGTCGATCCTCGGAAGTGGATAACGGTTCTTGACCGTTAGCTTGTTCAATTCCCGGTAATCAATGCACATCCGGTGAGAACCATCCTCTTTCTTGACAAAAAGGATCGGCGCTCCCCACGGTGAGCTACTCGGTCCAATAAATCCCTTCCCCAACAGCTCCTGAAGCTGTGAGGATAACTCCTGCATCTCTGGTGGCACAAGGCGATAAGGTGCCTTGGCGATAGGCGCCGCTCCCGGAACCAAATCAATCTGAAACTCCACTTACCTCTCGGGAGGCACACTCGGAAATTCCTCGGGAAAAACATCAGGAAACTCGCACACTATCGGAACCTCGGAGATAGAACTCAGCCTCTCTGAAACAATCCGTGTATCAATCATGTACGCCAAGAAACCCATACAACCCTACTGTAAACTCTGCCTCGCCCTGGCAGCAGAGCATAAGGCTGACCCAGATCTGGTACACTCTCCATACACTGTAAGCACTCTCCTACTAGGGTCTCGTATAGTCACCAACTGACGCTCGCAGTCAATCACTGCTCCAAAATGGCTCAACCAATCCATGCCCACAATGACACACACATCACCCATCGCGACCGGTACCAGGTCAATCGGAAACTCGACACAAAAGATCTCCAGCACACATCCTCGGAATACATCAGTAGCAAAAACCGCATGCTCATCAGCTATAGAAACCCTCAGAGGTCGACTCAACGCCTCATGTCGCATACTGATGTGACGGCTAAAAGCTAAAGACACAAAGGATCGACTCGCACCCGAATCAAATAACACCAAGGCAGGTATAGAACTCACAAGGAATGTACCTAATATAGCACAAAATAAGCATAATAAATCTCAAAATAAATAAATAAGGAAATACGTACCAGCCACGACATCAGGTGCTACGCGGACCTCCTCCGCTGTCAGCTGAAAAGCTCTCCCACGAGCCCTTGGAACCTCGGCCTTCACTGGCCGAATATCAGTAGCACGCAAACCAACAGGAGTGGAACCTTGGGCTAATCCCTGAACGAGCTGAGGGCACTTGGCCTTCCGATGGCCGGTTTGGTTGCAGTGAAAACAAACTTCAAATCCCTTGGGGCAATCATTTGCCATATGCCCCTCCTTACCATATTTATAGCAAATCCCCGCCCGACAAGATTCCTCATGACTCTTGCCGCACTTGCCACAAGTGCGGCCCTTCTGGCCTCCTGATCTCGAATCAGCAGGCTTAGCCCGCTTAGCTGCCCGCTGCGACTGCGTCGGCCGCCGGTCTCTCCCCTGAGACTTCGCATCCTCCCTGGCCTGAGTCTCCAGCTCGATCTCCCTCCTGCTAGCATTTGCCTGAAGCTCAGCAAATGTCCGATAAGACAAGTTCGCCACGAACTCTCGAATATCCCTCCTCGGAATGCTCAAATACAGGCTCATGCGTGCCTGCTCAGTCGACACGTGCTCAGGGCAGAACAACGCCCTCTCGTGAAACATTCGTGTAATCTCAATCACCGACTCTGTCTTCTGCTTGAGAGACAGAAACTCTTGGGCCAACCGTTCCCTCTCCACCGGGGGAACATACTCATCTCAGAACATCACAACAAAACTCTCCCAAGTCACTGCAGTATGCTCTGCAGGAGTAAAACTGGTTGTCGCAAACTTCCACCAGTCCTTCGCTCCCAAGCGGAGCTGGTTCAACGCGAACCATACCCTCAAATGTTGTGGGCATGAATAAGTATAGAAACGTCCATCGATATCAGAGATCCACCTCATCGCAACAATCGGATCCTGAGTCCCATCAAACTCTGGTCGCTTCGTGTTGCTGAACTCCCGATACAGCAACAAGTCACACCTTGTGGCCTGGCAGCAGCGACAGCTGCGGTGGCTGCAGTAGCAGCCGCCTCGGATATAGCAGTGTATCGCTCATCAAATGTCTCGATCAAAGTGGTCTTGATTGACCCAAACATCTCTGGAATAGCCTCTCGAATGGCTGCGGCCACTTCGTCATGAATCATCCTACGAATCTCGCCATCGCTAACTCTACTGCTCTCTCTGGGATGTGGCGTGTAACTACCATGATGTCTTTGAAACACAACACAAAATCATCAGAGACTCGCTCGAGCATACTCACACTCGATCACTCGCCCCTACTTGCTCCTTAGCATCCTAAGGATTCTTACTCAGGCTGCCTGCAGATCTGGTGCTTTCGGTAGTACGGGCCCAATACTACCTTCCACACCAAACCTGTAGTCACCCCAAGTCCTCCTCCTAGGACTCTAATTCTCAAGTACTCTATTTCTCACAAATATCAGACTACTCTCTCAGGCTACTCACATGCTCATCTAAGTATCTCCCCTAGATTACTCCTCAACTCAGAACTCGGCACATACTCAGAGAAAATAGCAGCCAGCACCGATCAATAGCATCTCCTAGGCTAAGGCATCAAAAACCAGGCAACTCTTGCCCTAGAATATGAATTACTTAGCCTATTCTCTAGCATGCATTTCTAATATCACATAATTATCTCATAACACGAATAAGTAAGGGTATTTTGGGAAATCAGCGTTCGGCCTCTGGCTGATTGTACACACTGCTCCAGTTTTTTTCTCTTAAAACTCTTTCTCGTTTTAGAAAATCATTTATTTTGAAAATTTTTCTCAAATCCTCAGTTTGAGTCCAAAGACACCCGAAGGTGCATCCGAATCCCTCAAACCAAGGCTCTGATACCAACTTGTAACGACATAAATTTTCAAACCAAATTTTTCATTTTCAAACACATAATAACACATGTCACATTTCTAAAAAATCTCACGTATCAAACATTAACACATTTTTCAAAAATTGTTTATCATAAATCCAGGATCCTCCAAAAACATATCTCCAATACGAGTGTGTGTGCACAATCAAGCCAGGGCCTTCCCAAGATCCTCGGAAGTACCTGAAACACATAACACGTAACACGGTAAGCACGAAGCTTAGTAAGTTCCCCAAAATACCACACATATCTCCGTAGCCGCTCATGGCTATACTCAGATAAGACCCTCTAGTCAATGTGTCTCAGTGGGACCCTCCGGTCCTACAACTCGGGTGGACCCTCCGGTCCTAAATCAATAAGATTATAATAATAATACTCAGCATAAATCACAAAGACATAATGCAGAATATCACAATACACAAGTAAGCACATAAGACACCTCAGTCCCACAACGATACCACTCATGGTAAGTATAGTGAGAAGACTCACCTCGTAAGCAAGTAAAGGTCTCGTACTCGGAAATATCGAACTAGCCTCTGCCTAACACATAGGATAATTATCTCTAATTAATACTCTACTCATGCTCAAAATATACCAAGGATTATTCTCTCTCTCTCTCTCTCTCTCTAACTTTTGGTATGGGCAAAAGACCATTTTACCCTTCCATGGTCTTCACTATCCATATTTGACCAAAACCTAAAGTCAATAGAATCAAACTCGAGTGAACAGTCCATGTTTGACTCGACTCGCCGAGTGCACCCATATGACTCGTCGAGTCCACTCGTTTTCCAAAGAAGTCTCGTGAAGGTTCAACTCAGCTCGTCGAGTTGACCCTCAACTCGCCGAGCTATCGCATGATCATGCTCATCGGGACAAACCCTAACCGACTCGTCGAGTCGGCTCATCGACTCGGCGAGTTCATTCAAACTCTTTTCTCATTCAAGCGATTTCAAGGCAGAAAATCTTCCCAAACTCTAGATCTAAACTCTTAAGGCTCGTTAATCACGTAAAGCCACGAGATTTACGTCCATGCATGGCACTTAGGGCTTGAAATGCCAAGAACATGCTTTATTGTGGGTTTTTCACTCAAGAGCTCTATTATGGCTGAATGAAGCTGGAACCTTTGGACTCTAGGGACCGCACATGGTCCAGATCTGAGATCCAAACCTCTATATGAACTCAAAACACTCAAAGTCCTAAAGTTAGATGGAAAAAGCCCTAAACTCCCAAAATCATGAGATCTACTCAATAAAATGAGGAAGGTGCGAACTTTTACCTTTCACAGAAGCTCTAGGATGAAATAACGACGGATCTAACAGCTCCTTCTCGTCCCTTGGCTTGGAGTCCTTCCTTTCTCTTCAAAAGATGCACCAAAAACTCAAGGTTAGCTCAAATACTCTCTCTTATATCAATGGCCGAATAGAGTTTTCTCTCAGAGAAGATGGGCATCTGATGAGCCGCAAATGAGGCTATAAGTGTCCTTAAATAGGCCCCAAAGCCGGGGATTTAGGGTTTCATCACTCAGCGTCTACTCGGCGAGTCGACTCTCTGACTCGTCGAGTAGGTCATTAATCCCACGTGGCCAAACACGACTCTACTCGACGAGTTATAGCACCAACTCGTCGAGTTGCTCAATAGATTTCCAAAATGAATAAATAAATAATATACTTGGGAATTCGGATGTTACAGTTTGGTTATGATAGATTTAGGGGAAGGATAGATATTATAGCAATCTAAAGGAAGACAATTTAAAGAGTTCCCTTTCTTGATCCATTTTCCACAACTGAGCATTATATTGTCACTTCCCTTAGACCTTTTTTCATGAGGACAGTTATGAGCTTCATGACTCATGTTACCACGATTATAACATTTTCTAGCCCCTGCCTTTCTTTTTGGTTTTGAAAACTTAGTTTTAATTCTTTGAGATTTCTTTTTCCAAAATTGTTTGATTTTAGAAACACTAGATCTGGAAGGAGTTTCATTGTCCTTAGGACGACAATTGTTTTGATAACGATCACCAGTGGATATTGAGTCAGCGGATGAAGAATCGGAAGCAACTGACTTACTATCTCCTGATAAATCCTGAGATTCATGAATATCCATAGAAACAATAATATTCGGATTATCAAAAATCATGTTTAATACATAGTGTTTTTCACTGTTTAAGATTGGAAATTTAACAATTTTTTCTCCACCAGCCCTGAAATTTTCTTGAAAGATACTTTTTACTGATGGATCAATAGAATAAATACGTTCTTTAGGAACAATTTTACCAAAGTTTTCAGTTTTAAAATGTTTGTTAATATTATCAGGAACAATATCATGAATAGATATAACATTGTAATTTTTATATCCTTGAATTAGTTCAATAGTGGTTAGAAATTTAGGTTCCTCTTTGATTTGTTCTGAAAAATCAACAGCTTCTTGAAAATTTTCTCCAATGATTTTAAGAGCATCGGATGAGATTTACCTATTTACAGTTTGTGTGAATCTTGAATGAGAAATAGTCCAATTCTTGATGATTTTCTTTATGTTTTCAAATCGTAAAACAATCTCATTCTTTTCTTTGAGAAAAACTTGATTAAAAAACTATTGATTCACTCATTTTGAAGATCTGCTGAATCAAGGTTTATTTTATTCAATTTCTCTTAAAAACATGTTTTTTTGAAGGTCAAGCTTTTCATGATGGGATTTCTTAAGATCAAGACAGGGATACTCAAACATTAGAGATTTTTCATTATCTAAGTAACTGCAAAAAATTTCTACCTGATAAAGAGAGGAAGGATCCTAGTTCTGATCTCCACATTTCCTTGCAGCTTGATCGAGACATGCTTCAAATGAACTTGAACTGCTGCTCTCACTGATTATTTTAACTTTAGCAATCAAACGCATATTGTCTCTACCATTTTTTCTTTCATCATTACAGATATCTTCTGCTTCTCACTTCTCTTTTTCTGCCAACAACACCATTTGTCCAATATTTTTCTTATTTAAACCAACAAGCAATATTTTATCCTTCACTTCATACGAATTGCTCTTGTCCTTTTTTCTACATGGTTTCCCAGATACATTGCTAGCCGGCCTTTGGAGACCTCTTCTAATGAGCACTAAGGAAGTCACACTACAAAAAGTAGACAAGCTCTAGGTTAGAAATCCATACCGAGGGTTGGACCTTAGTAATGATCTATGTTGCCTAAGTTAGATTTCAATTAAGATTGCGAGAAAAATTGCATTAGGTTTTTGAGAAAGAAAAAGTGATGCTACATGTTCAATGAATGCTTGATGATTTTATAGATGGGAGTTAGTCCGGTTTATTGCTCTTCTATCGAGGTATTTCTTTTTCCCAAAGGTCGCAAGGGTAGAACCCTTTTACAAAAGATTTCATTTATATTTTATTGTTGTTTGGCACGGTCAAACTGGGATAGGTTGGACGTCGTCTTTTTATGTATTTGGGCTTTGCTAGAACTATCTAGTATGTCTTTTTCCATGTCGACTTTCTTTTATGTATGGGCCGATACCCATACACCATTAAGCCCCCAACCTAATTGTTAAAAGCGTTTGTTAAGCAGGTCTTAACGATTAGGCTTAATTGTGCATTAGATTGTCTAGGCAACGAAGTGTGCAATCGTGTGTGGCACTCGCCTTGGTGCTCATGTAGCCATTTGCTTTTTTACTATGGCGGCGGTTTCTTTTCCTGTTTCTTGTCCCTAATGAATATCCGTCACATCGGATGGTCTTTCCCCTTATTCTTTTAGCTATCCGTTCTGTTTTTTTTTCATTTGGTTTTCTTCAAACTGGGGTAACAATGACTCGCCCTGTGATGTCTCCTCTTGTTTCTAGTGTCTCACATGAGTGTTTAGACCAAGTTTCTTTGAAGTATCGTCTTATTGATGATGATGGTGTTGCCATTCCTGGTGCTACGAAGATCATTGATCACCCTCCCCTGGGTAAGATTAGAGTTTATCTATACTATCTTGAAGTAGTGTTATGAGTTCCTCCTTTCCCTTTCTTTGGGAAAATAATTGCCTCCTACAAGATTCATACTTTCCAATTGAAGCCTAACTTTGTTTCCAAACTCGTTTTCCTTGAGTTGTTGTGTCATGCTACCATTTTCTTTCCCACTGTTTCTTTGTTTCAATACTTCTTTCTGATATGTAGTAGTGGTGCTTGGTTCTACTTTAACTCTACGGGCGAAGTTTTGTTAAATGTCTTCCGGAGTCGATAAAGAACTAAAAAAATGAATTCTTTTTGTTGAACTCATCTCGCTTCTCTTATCCTAACATATTTCATATTTCCGACACTATTATTTACCAGAAACTAGATAGAACTCCTGATCTGGTGCAGGATATAGATAAAATCTCTCATTTAAATTTTCTAATGAATAAATTCCTAGAAGCGGTGTTGAGGAAAGTTGGTATGATCCCTCATTGGTTGTGCATGTGTGTAGTGACATCGTTGTATGTTTTAGGACCATGTATTCTTCTTCATTCTTTGTTGTTGTTGTTGTTCTTTTTCTTTTATATATATATATATATATATATATATATATATATATATATATATATATATATATATATATATATATATATGGTCTTCATTACTGCTCTTATTCTTGTGTTAGGTGGAGATTGGTTGCCATTTCTATTGGATGATTTTGTAGAGTGTAAGGTTTCCGCCTAGGATTTGGGGTCTTGTGATTTTGAGTTGCCCTTGTATGATGATAGCTTCAATGATGATGAGGATGATGGTAGTAATGTAGGAGATGAGGAAGATGAGGGGGAATCAGAGTCTTCCCTTAGGGCTCATGATTCCCTTGATGATGATGTTAATGAATAGACCTCCAATGTTGCTACTGTGCCGATTTTGGTGAATGATGACGACGATGTTGATGATGGAAAAGGTGCTCAAGAGAATTTGATTCGTCGAAAAAGGGACAGGGATTTGATAGCCTTGGTCTTGTTGAGGCACTGTAACGTACGGAAGGTAGCAGCAGGAGTAGGGCCGTGAAACTCGTCTTGCGACACTGTAACATATGGAAGCTAGATCCAGGTGCGTTTCGTTCTTTTTCTTTTAGTTTGGGTGAAACTCGTCATGCTTCCTATATGAAGCAACTAAATATGGCCAGTCCTTCTCAGGACATAGGCACTCCACATCCTTCTGGACCCATTTATGCTCCTCAATGGGAGTATAAGGGAGACCAATCTATGATGGACCCTAAAGCTGAAATGTCGTTTTTTGAGAATTTCACTTCACCTAGAACTAAGCTTAGCATGAGGAAAAAGAACAAGGAGCATGTTCGGGACACGTTTAAGTTGAAGCTTATAGATAATTTGGTTCTTGGTCAAGAAGTGATGTCATGATATGAAGAAAATCAAGAGTTGCATAGGGAAAATTGTGATTTAGTGATGAGTTCTAAAAGCTATCAAACCTTGTGATACTATTTGTTACTCTATTAGGAGGGTTGTCGCATAACGTTCAAGTATTTTGTGATCAGTATGTAAAAGTCTTAGAAAAGGTTGTTGAGTTGAAGAAGGTTACGTCAGGTGTTGGGATGGTTCTTGAAGTGGAACTGAATGAAATTAGGGGTGAACTGGTATCTTTACAAGGGGAGAAAGCTATTTTTGAGAGCAAGTTGGTGTATTGACCGCATATGGAAGAGGATATCACATTGTTACAAGGTGGTGAAGGTGGTTGATAAGTTTTTACTGAATCGTCTTTCTATGATGCTAACCGGGACCTGGAGGCTACTTGTATTGATTTTGGGATAAGGTGAAGATTCAAGATGATGAACCTCAAACACTCTCTGGGTTTGGTTGCGGAAGACATGGCTTTTTATGACCCAACACAACTGCAACAGATGGAGGAAGCATTTTTTGCACTACTCTGTAGTAATTACCTTGTCGAATTTGGTTTTTCGTTGAGCTCTATAGGTTAATTATGGGATCTTGTGTCTAGTCGCATTGGTGGTGATGGGGTTTCTACTAGTGGAGGAAGTAATGAAGATGCCTAATTGGTATAAGTGATTGGTTTGGTTTTGGTGATACTTATGATTGTTCCAAAACATGTCTTATTATTTTTGCTTGCTTGCTTATCTGAATATTGTTTAGAATGTGTGTTGGACTTATAATTTTTCCTTGTCATTTAAATATTGTCTTACATTGTGTTAATCATGATCTTGTCTTTTAGCCTGCTAGTTAGTTTGGAGGAAATTTTTTGTTCAGGCAAGATTTATAAATACAGTTATGGTTTCCGAGGTGTCTTTAGTTGTTGTCTTGTGCACCATCTTTAGATGTAGTATTTGGGTAATATTATGAATCAATCGTTTTACCAAGCTGATATGCAGAAGATAATTTTATCTTCTACCTGATTAAGTAGACTTGCTTGGGATTTAAAATCCGATCAACGTATTGGTGTAATCAACTAGCCTAGGTGTACCTAAAAAATGATTATATTCTTTGATCAAGCGGGTATGCTAGGTCAAGGTGTTGCGTTTGACTAACTTGTCCATATATTTGGCTTACCGAGTTAAACTTATAGAATAATTGTATTCTTTGGCTAAACGGGTAGCCTTGGTCAAGGTGTTGTGTTTGACCAATATGTCTGTGTAGTCGGCTGACCGAGCTACACTTATAGAATAATTGTATTCTTTGGCTAAACGGGTACTCTTGGTCAAGGTGTTGTGTTTGACCAATATGATTGTGTAGTCAGCTGACCGAGCTACTTTTATAGAATAATTGCATTCTTTGGCTAAACAGGTAGCCTTGGCCAAGGTGTTGCGTTTGACCAATATGTTCGTATAGTCGGCTGACCGAGCTATACTTATAGAATAATTGAATTCTTTGACTAAACGGGTAGCCCTTTTCAAGGTGTTGCATTTGACCAATATGTCTGTATAGTCGGCTAACCAAGCTACACTTATAGAATAATTATACTCTTTGGCTAAACGGGTAGCCTTGGTCAAGGTGTTGGGTTTGACCAATATGTCCATGTAGTCGGCTGACCAAGCTACACTTATAGAATAACTGTATTCTTTTGTTAAATGGGTAGCACTGGTCAAGGTGTTGCGTTTGACCAATATATACGAGCTACACTTATAGAATAATTGTATTCTTTGGCTAAACAATCAGTCAACCATTATTTCATTAGCGTTTAACGAAATGGTGATTGCTCTTGCACTACCTACAGTGATGAATTATGTAGAACACCATTCTTGTATTACGAAGATATCTTACAAGGCCATAGTTAGCCGGTTTGTGCTAGTATGACCTTGTTTCTACTTTGTTTGCATGTGCATTATCAAGTTTTATTGGTGTTTTCATCTCCCTTCGTTTTGTGCACCTTTTATTAGATCCTCATGATGCTAGGAAAGTTGTCCATTGCCATTTTGCTCATATGTTTTCTTTTGTAACATGTATAGGTGTTTCTTGCTTCATTAATTTGTCACAGATTGCTCTCAAACTCTTGGTTGTTGCTTTCCATTTCTGATGGCCCTTCATTTTTGTTGTACTTTGGTTACTTCCTTTTTTTGGTCTGCTTTTTTTTTTCTCTCGTCTATTTGGATTCTATGATCATTATCTGCCTCGAATGGCCCGTGTCCTTCTCTTGTCTATATTCTTGTCACCTCATTTTCATTTTATTTTGTACTCTTATTATCCCCTTGATCATTTCTTGTTGTTATTCGTATCATCCGCATGAATTGCTTTAAAATCACTGAAGAGTTATGTTCCCGGACTTGCAATCTTGTCGCTTCAGCCAATGCCTTGATCAACTTTCCCATACTGCTATTTGCTTCTAGGCTTAACGTGTTGTGCTCTATATTCTTGTTGCCTTCTCCTCGACGCTCGTTGCCATTTACTTTGATGATAGGCTTATTTTTTTCTTTTAGAAGTATCGAATTATTTTGGTCACTATTTGTGTTGCTCTCATTTTGATCTTGCTCTAATCGACCCATTCTTTTCTTAGTCGAGATTGTACCGACCCCCGACATTGTGTGTAATTTTACCACACCATGGATGGTTGACGTTATAGCCTTGAATTTGCTCATTGACGTTCCTCCGAAAATAAAGTCGTATGGCGATGACTAATCGATGATGACGAACCTGACCGATGTAGTTTCGTTCATGTCCTTTTGCTCATATGTTTTCTTTCATAACATGCATAGGTGTTTCTTGCTTCAATATAGTCTTGAATTTGCTCATTGATGTTCCTCCGAAAATAAAGTCGTATGGAAATGATGCATTGATGATGATGAACCTGACCGATGTAGTTCCTTTCATGTCGTTGTTATATTCTACTAGGGTAAGCGGTGGCATGATTATTCCTTCCGGGCACACATTTTTCCCGACAAAGCTGATTAGGTGAGTTTTAGGTGGATCTATCTTCTTATGAACATGACTCGGAAGTTGTTAATAAAATTGCTTATACATGACATCCGTTGAGCTACCGATGTCTACGTAAATGTTGTTTACATAATTTATCCCTATGAAGCATCCACTGACTATATATTCGTCTACTTTTTTACTATTGTTGTTGTACGCCCATTCATTAAAAGTGAACCTGTAGTCATCCCATTTGTGATCAACTTCGAACTGCTCAGACTTCCTAAACATGAAATTTTCATTTTTTTCCCTGGTTTCTTTATTTTCGGCTCAATATATGTAATAGCTTCCAAATGTTTGGACTATAGTCCCTTTATGAGATCGGTGAGCTGACCGGACTGCATCTTCTTCTCCAATTATCGGTGTAACATGGTGCATTCGATTATGTCATGTTTGGTGGACTCGTGGACCTCACAATACTTTCTATGATCTTTGTTTCCAGGTTTTTCTCCTGCTCTTACACCGTTATTCTTTTTTACTTTCATCGATTTCCACTATGTCATTTCTGCTACTAATTCTTGCTACTTGATGGTTTCGATTATGGTGCGAGAAATGAATAAACAGGATGGGCGCACGTTGTTACATTTTTTGTTATCATGGACTCGGCTTCGTACGTATGGTGTTAGGTTATCTCTTTGGGTGTAGTTTTTTCCCCTTGGTCAGTTTTTATTTTCTCGAATGATGCTTCTTCTTGTAACGATGGTCTCTTTCAATCATGTCTTTTCTTGATTTTGGCAGTTTGACTACTAACATTTTGAACAAAACCCTTGGTCGTAAACCATATATGAATGCAACTATAACCGTGCTATCTACTCTTTCTGGGGCGTTAAGTTTGGCTTTGTAAAAATAATGGACGAAAGCGCTCAATGATTCACCCGTACGTTGCATGCATCCTAGGACTGGTTGGACATCCTCTATGTATCTCCTTTATTGTATGAAATGAGCCACAAACTCCTCCCTTAATTGATTAAAATCGTGTACGCTTTCCACTAGTAGGCTTTTCTACCATAATCGCGTTGGCCTTGACACGGGGTGGGGAAGATGATACACCGGTACTTCTCTTCTAGGTAATAAGCATCCATTTTCCATTTGTAGTTTTCGATATGATCATTCGGGTCGCTTGATCCATTGAATTTTGAAAATTTTGTTATATTTGCTTATTTTTGTAATATATACTCGCATATACTCCTAATGAGGGGTGAGTTATTTGATCTCAAGATGCGGCAGTTGCTAATGTTCCTTGTTGAGTCTCTCAATGGGTTGTTGTTTATTGTTTTGGCGATCCATGGAACTGGCGACATTGCTTGATCTCCGAGGATGGTTTGAGTGACGTAATGTTAATGGCCTTGTGGGGGCCAATATACTTGACAATGCGTATACGGGAATGGTGGTGGCAACGGTATGTATGGTGGTGCATTTTGTTGTGATAACGTTGTAGTAGTTGTTAAATTTTGTTGCAATAGTAGGGGTAGGACCTATATCGTCAACTTGTTGTTCCTCGAGGTATTATTAAGTTGTCCCATCGGTGCATTTGATCTGCCCATGCGGAACTAATATCTAACTTACTCATTACAGAACCTGATTGTCTTGTTTTCTTCCTTTTTACTGATAATTGAAGTTGTGGTTCTCCTTCTTCTTGGACGTGTGCTTGTACTGGCGTCTGTTCTGTTTTCCAGGACGAAACAATTGTTGGTGGTGTTGTACTTGGCGTCATTGTGGTAAGTGGGGTGAATGTTGGGATTAAGTTAATGGGACTGAGGCTTCAGTCTTCCATGGCGTGTGTGGCGTGTGCTTTATCTTGCATTGTGTTTATAGACAAATGATTTTAATGTTGCAACCAGGTTTACCGGATATGTTGCTAGCCGGCCTTTAGAGACCTCTTTCAATGAGTACTTAGGAAGTCATGTTGCACAAAGTAGACAAGATCTAGGTTAGCAAGCCATACTGGGCGTTGGACCATGGAATTTCTCTCTGATGCCAAAGTTAGATATCAATTGAGATTATGAGAGAAATTGCGTGGGGTTCTTGATGAAGAAAAAGTGATGCTACATGTTCCATGAATGCTTGATACTTTCATAGATGGGATTCGGTCTAGTTTATTGCTCTTTTGTCGATGTAATGCTTTTGGTCAAAGGTCGCATGGGTAGAACCCTTCAATAAAATAATGTTGCCTTCATATTCCTTGGGATATTGCAAAATGGAAGATTTCCTTTATATTTTATTATTGTTCGGCATGTTAAAACTTGGTTAGGTTAGACATCGGCCTGTTTATGTATTTGAGATTTTTTGGCGCTATATAGTCTGTCTCTTTCCATGTCGACCTGCTTTTATACATGGGTTGATACCCATACACCATTAGTCGTCATTTGACTTGAACTTGTAGTCTTTAGAAAAGTGTACAACACTTCCACATTTAAATCAGCTACCAGAGGATAAATTCTTTTCATTCCTAAGTTTGAACTTCCTTAAGCTCCTTAGGCCTTTGAGCTCTTTGGAAATTAGGGAAGCATGGGCAACGAGTTTATCCATTCATTGAAACTCATAGTCTTCTTCAACGTCTTCATCTAATGAGATCTCTTCATCACCATCGATGTCATCAACTACCTTAGATTCCTTGGACATGATAGTAGAGTTTTTCAATCGTAATATCTTTAATCTCATTAATGTTTTCCCTTTATTGAGCCTTTCTTTGCTAATGATTCCTTAGACTACCAAACAGACTAAGTATATGTCATACCCCCGGCCGAGGCGGCGTAACATGTCGGGCTGTGCTACTTATTTCATGGATCACAGGTAAACTGAATATATAGCACAAGTACAACAATAAACAAAAGAACAATTGTATTCTATCTTGATGTTTGAATACATGGTTCTTACAGATAGTAGTATAGTACATGAATTTCCTTAAACATATAGGTAGACATAACAAAAACTAGTAAACTAGATAGCCTGAAATCCATGACTAATCCGTTATTTGAATTGCTTGATTATTGATTCTCTAAGAATACATGTAGTTTTAAGGGTTAACACAAGGTTGGTGAGACTTATAGGTTTTCTGCTAGCAACAATGATACTTTTAAAAAGTCTAAAAAGTATTTTCTTTGTAAGTAAAACCATACTTAAAACTGTGTTTGTAATGAGTCTTTGGATAACCATTGAAACCCAAAAGATGCCTTTGCATAAGTAAATCCATACTTAAAAGTTTGTTTTAAAGAGTCTTTGAATAACCATTGAAAACCAAAAGATGTCTTTGCATAAGTAAATCCATACTTAAAACTGTTTTGAGAGAAACCAAATTCATGATTTTATGGTCAGAGAGAGAGGGGGGAGCGAGAGAGAGAGAGAGAGAGAGAGAGAGAGAGAGAGAGAGATTCTAGTTAATGTTTATAGTGAGTCCTATAACCGAGCTATGTGATTGAATGTGTTGAATCTATATTCTGAATAATCATTATCAAGTGACATTGCTCATAATATATGATCCTATAGGGTCACACCTTTATTAAGTTGGCACATTTTGTATATTTGTTATTAATATGATTATTAATAAACAATATCAGTTCTTTTATTTAATTGGGGAATAATTATTGTTTTGTGAAAATAATAATTATAAGAGTATAACTAGTTATTTTTTCATATGGTATGAATTAATAAGTCATGCACAACCTTTTGGACTAGTTGGATTCTTTTGTCTTTTACCTAAAGACAAAATTTATATTTAACAAACTTTGAGTTTATAAAATTTGAACAAATCCTCTTATTCTATAAGGTATGGCCGAAACTTTTATGATGGCATGGACGTTGCTTGTCAACCTCCATATCTTGTCTCCCATCTTTCTAAAAGCTAGAGTTACTTTATGTTATTTTAATATAAAGTCATTTCTTGCATGGGAGTATAGAAGATAGGGTTATGCATGATTTTTGGCTAGGTTTTCTAAGTGTTCTTCTTCTCTTCTTTCCTTTAAAAAATCGTGAGTTTTTATGCCTTTAAAACACTCTTTCTTTTGAAGCTAGATATTGGTGTTTAGAGCCTTACTTTGTGTCCTACTTTAGTGCTTAATTGCTTAAGGACTTAAAGGCTTAAAGAACAAAGTATTACAAGAAGGCACTAGCATTCCAAGTGTCTTACTCTTGATGGTGGATACACAGAGAAATTCTACTGTAGAATATTTTCTATCTTCGTCAATACCCCAAAACCAAGTGCGTTCAAAGGCTTCAAAGGTCATCATTCTACTCTAGAATATTTTCTATATTCGTCAATACCCCAAAACCAAGTGCGTTCAAAGGCCTCAAAGGTCATCATTCTAAAAACTCTTTGGTTGTTTTTATTTCATTCTAACCTCTATAAATGGATCCTTGATGGTTTGGTTTTGTTATAGACTAAAAATAAACTTGTTATTTTTATAAAAGACTTCTGTTGCGGTTTTTATGAAAAACAAACTTATTTTGTATCAAAACCCATCAGAATCCCCCTCCCCCCTACAATGCTTATACGTTGTAGTAACGATTGTAAATACTTATCACCCACTTCGATTGATCGATCGAAGTTGTAACTACCAACTGCAGGTGGGGATGTCAACCATGTATAGATCTATACATATGTATCTCGCTAGCAAAGATTAACGGTTATAGTAGTGTGGATATGCTCAATGTTTAGACTTAGCTAATGAATAGTGTTTCACTGTAAATCCATTAACTAAGGTACATGAATAGCTCTCATCCCTAACTTATCTGTGGATAAGTTACTAGGCATATTGAACTGCATAAAGATTATAAAAGTCGAGTATGTTTGGTATGAACATAAAAGTGTAATGTAATCGCTTTTATAAAGAGATATGTATCAAAGTAGTGATCATAAGTACATGTATATGTTATAAGTTATAATCTGTATAACTTATATACATATGTATTCAAACATATATATATACATCATGAAGTAAGTTTGGTCTTTGAAATACTACAAAGGTGGCAATGTCATATATATATATATATATATATATATATATATATATATATATATATACATATATACATATATATATATATATATATATACACACACACACATATATATATATATATATATATATATATATATATATATATATATATATATATATATGTCTTTGAGTGTGTGTGTGTATTTGAAAGACAAAACATGATCGATTATGTCTCTGTTTTAGAAACTTTATAGAAAAATCACTGGAAGTCGGAATTAGGATATGTAAACTCTCAAGGTTTATAAATTGAGTCTACATTGTCCCTAATTTTTTCTCTGACCTGATATGAACCATAACTAAGGAAAAAATGACCATTTTTACAGACAGGTCCGAAAACGGACTGCAATGATATGCAGGTTTGAAAAAATCATAATAAATTGTATAAAGATCTTATGAACGTGTACGGGTAGTCCTCAAAAAGGTATCGATCTAAACTACTTGCACACAAAACAATTTTGCAAACCATAGGGTTTAATATGTGCAAAACAAGTCTTGACCAGACCATAATTTTTCACATAAATTGATAAAATTTTGTAGTATGTTTTCAAGAGTATTTTTGCATAAACAAAATATGTGAGAACATGTATTCCCCCCCCCCCTCCCCCGAGATATGTAAAAACATTAAAAAGGCGCTAAAAACATTCAAATCTTGAATCGTAGACTCGGTTTAGATAAGAATATGGTTTGTTTTTCGGGAAGTACCGCGAGAAACACGAACTAGCAATGATTCTACACCTAGGCTGTTTGGAAGTTGAAATAAACTCCACAAAACAACAAGAACACTATCCTAGATCATGTAAGCACCACAAAAAAGGAATCAAAGCATAAGTGGCACAATGGTGGTGGTGGTTGGTCGTCGAAAATGGGAGGAACAAGGGAGGAGGATGGCGTTTATGGTGGTTCTCGGTGGTGGGTTTCAAACTGAGAAAGAGAAGGAGAATGGAGAAGGGAGAGTGAGAAAGAGGTGATAGCTGGTGAGTGGTGATGAAAATGGTGAGACAAGCTCTCCTTTTATAGCCCTAGTGAGCATCTCATGCACCATGCAAGCCATCCCTCTTAGGAAAGTCAAACACACTACATACATCATGCCTTGTACCTTTGTTTAAGTGTGCACTCAACCAAGGAGAGGGGGTGGGGGGGAAGATGTATGGGACGTGGGGAGGAAGGAAGAGAGACCAAAGTGGTTGATTTTTATCATTCATGCATACAAGTGTGGGCCATAGTGATGTCACATATATCAAAAAGTCCCAAAAACCCTTCTAGTTTTGCGTGCCAAAATCCCAACACCAATTTTTTTTTCAAAAGTGTCGTATTATAGTGTAGATTTCAAGGATTCCAAAACCTGAACAGATTATTTTTTTAAGTTGTAGAACTCCGAGAAATCGTGTCTAGTTGACCTGAAACGTTTGGTTTTTCGACTTTTGCAAATATTTTGCTAAAAATATTTTGAGGATGGAATTGAATATTAAACCATAGTCTGAGTCCAAAAATGCTCTCGGAATTTCCATCTGATGTGTGCAAGTGCCTCAACGGATCGATTCGGTTTAGTAGTTTAAAGAAAACTAGTGTTTTACTAGTTAGTTTTCTTATAATTGTCGTATCTTTTGCATACGAACTCCATTTTGGATGTTCTATATATTTTTGGAAACAAGGGAACATGTGCTATGAGACTAGAATGTTTGCTTCAGTCACAACTGCTTAATACGAATTTTTAGTCTTTCAGACGTATTAACTAGGGTTGCAGTTTGAGTTGTTTGAACTGTTTGAGATTTTCCACATTTTGAAGTAAGATACCATCTGGTATCTTATAATAGTTGTAATGACACTATATAGTATTCAAAATATGTATTAAATATAAATAGTTCAAATTACAAAGAGGTTTGCGGTGAATTTACTGTCTATAGTTTTGGACCTAAGTTTTGGGATGTCACATCATATCTACGATTTTTATCTTCTCATTGTTTTTTAAGATATCTACATGAGGTTCCCAACTATCATCGATAAAATCAAGGAACTTATAGACCAACACGTCCTTTGCGTTTGTGATATTAAACTTTCTCAAATCATTTATTTGACAGTTAAAATGATAGAAAGTATTAATGAGAGAATCATTCTTATAAGTGAGTTCTTCAAGTTGTTTATTATTTCATCAGTGCCTTCATATGTGACTTCGAGTGTTGTAATGGTCTCTTTTGTAGATAATAAGTTTTCAACCAGATGATAGCCATTATAGGGAAGGGTGCCAGATATTACTACTATGGCACGAACGTCAAGATTTACCTTTTTCTTTTATTTCTCATTCCATTCATGAACAAGATCACAAATAGTCACTAGTTTCTTTACAGTCTCAGTGATAGTCCTCATAAGAACGTGGGACCATCTTTTAGAGTGTCGACCATAAAAACATCCATGGTTTCTAGAACCATCACAGTTTTACTCAACCACATTGAGAAATTATTTTCATCAAAGGTAGGACACTTGTTTACAGAACTAGATCGAGAAGAGGATGAACTTGCTGAATCCATTGGGGGGATCATTTAGAAAGACTAAACACTACCATGATACCAGTTGTTGGTCCCAAACCAACACATTCAACAAGGAACAAGATGAATATAAGCAGTAACAAGCAGAATCAGTGAAACCAAGATATTATTGATTAAAAGGTCATAACTATCAAGAGGTAATCAGAGAACAGACTATGATTACATACACACTCTTGATCGATAACCCCTTACACAATGGGGTATCAATATATATATATATATATATATATATATATAACAAAAGACCTAAGATCTTATCCTAACATACATGATAGATATACATCGAAATGCAATCCCCTGTTAAGTAGGAGCCTTCTATTATGGTAACCCAATGTCATATTGATCCTTGACACATAAATATCATATATTATTTCTTTAGGTCTTGAACTTTATAGATCTTCATGAAGCTTCATGATGTCATCAGGGGATGAAACCCCTGATAATCATCAGTGGCACTGATACAATCACTGACAGTGATCAATTGACTTATCAAATCAAATAGGGTCCTAACAAGAGAGATTTTTCATGCACTCTCTACTCCACTTAAAACACATATTTGAAGTACATTATTGCACTTGATCTTGGAGTTATCCAAACTCCATAGATCAAACCATCAATAAGGGACCAAAACAACCATTAAAACAGTAAAACTCCAATATTCATAGGTCAAAAGATGAAAACCAGTAAAGCTTGAATCTTTAAGACATACCAAGATCCAGAAGATAGACGAGGGTTGATTTCTTCAGTTTCAAATCTTGAAAGACCAATCTTGCAAGAATACATCACACCAAAAATACAAAAACACACCAAAAGGATGAGAAGAGAGAGGATATGTGACAATTATAGAAATTAGGTCATCGTTAAACGAACAGTGTTAAAAAAATCAATATTGTAATAGACCAAATGTGTAATAAAGTGGTGGTTTTTTATAGGGTTTTATACTTGGAACTACATCCAAAATATCAATCAAGTCTTTGATTGATATGAACCCCTAATAAACGTACAGTTTCAGTACACATAAAGAAAGGGTTAATGCATATGATTGAAAGACATATATGTATTAGAAATTATTATGTGGTATCAATAGGTTCATCACCTAGTCCATGAAAATAGGAAAATTTGGACATAAAGAACGTCGAAAAGGAGTTCGTACAAAAAAGATATGAGTGTTTCAAGAATATGAACAACCGGGTAATAGCTCACCGCCTGATAGGTGTCAAAACCCGACTTCAAATTTTCCCATGAGTCTCATTCATTTTTAGGATATTATCAAGTTCCTAACTTTTTATGCCCGAAAAATCCTGACCTGTTAAGGATAAGGTTTAACAGCTACGGTTCGCCTTTTTCCCTAAGTAATCTTCGTACGAACTGCAGAATCATTTATGGGTATCGTATTAAAAAGTTAGTTATATATTACAAATCAAGTTTTTATTTAGTATTGGATTCAAGAGCTAACTTTTCTGTCACGTGTCATATCGATTCTTTAACAAAGTGAAAGCTCGCGACTGTAAATAGATAACGTCCGAAAAACACATTCAAACTCTTCGTTTGGATAGTTACGCTATTTATTCACGAATAAAAATCGAATTGTTATTCTTAGAAAAACATCCAATGTTTGATTTTATTCACTAAAACGTTCCCACTCAAAATTTCCCAAACGCCTGTCGCCTGGGCTGGATAAGGTGAAAACTAAGATTGATTTCTGACCATTGGATTACTTCCATTCCCGGCGCTTGTATCGGATTGGAGTTTACTATAAAAGGAGAGGTCCCCATCCCCTTTTCTTTGCACCTCCCTCTCAGTCGTCGGACTTCCCTCCTCCGTCCTCGGTTGTCGTTGCCTCTGTGAGCCACCGCCGACCGCCAAGAATCGCCATGTCGGAAAAATTCGAGAAAGCCCGACGAATGGATGCCACCCCTTTTTCTATCGAGTAATATCAAGAAAAGCTCCCTCTGATTAGCCTCCACCTACCAGCAACCTACGACGATCCAAACGACGCCGACAGTAGCCACCGGCCGCCGTCGTCGTCGGAGCACTTTTCAAGCCAGTTTTGGGCTATTTTCCGATCCAGCTCTGATTGAGTTCATGTTGTTCAAGATCACTACTCACTGATCAAAGTTACTGTTCATCGGGCTGCAAAATTGCTAATTTTCATAAAATCGTATTCTCATCGGTTTGTTGCATACGCTTCAACCAAGTGAGTGTCACGACCCCATTTAACATCTTTTATCATTTTCCGGGGGGGGGGGGGGGTACATGCAATAACTGTATTATTTATATTAAGTTTATAGAAATGATATTAAAACTATATCGGGAATCTATTTAATCAAGAGATATAATAGGTTTGTGTTGTAATTATGTTATTTCAATACCCAATACAATAGTCTTAGTATGGAACCTCGACTGAAGGAATATTTGCAGTATTGTATATTATTGATGTAACATCCTGATGTTGAGGTAATTCCAAATTTTAACATTAAGAATGAATATTATTGCATTTTAGCCATTTTTATGTGAAATATTGCAAAATGGCCTATAGTGGCATTTTTGTAAGTTGGGCGTATGTAGCAGGATCACAAACCCTAATTTTTAGGGTTTGGACCCTATGTAATCATCTTTATGGCCTCCAAGCCTCTTCCCTTCATCAACCTCCAACCCCATTTCGACCCTCTAGCAAAGCTAGTCCTTTTGATGTCATTTTGAGCTTGGTGTGTGTATTTTGGTGATCCTGAAGGAGGGAGGAAAAAGAGGAGGTCGCCCTAGAAGTGTGGAGCACCTTGGATCCATAATCACATCACCTCTAGACACTCTTTGAAGGTAAAAAGCTCTAAACTTGATGAAGGTATGCTTAGATCTAGTTTAATCATGAAGTTTGTACTCTTTTGGTCCCATTAGTTTGGTATTATGAGTATGAGCTACTCCAAACCATTTAAGTTGTCCTTTTAGACGTTTTAAACTGTTTAGAAGCATAAAAATGTGGTCTTGGTCATTATTTACCTTCCATGCATAAGCTTGGATGTCATAATGGGTTGAGAGGTTAGAGTTTTTGATATTTAGCACTTAATGGCCATTCAAGACCATAAAGTTAGAAACTTTATGGTCAAGGACAACATTTGGGGTCTGGATTTGTAATTTGGACGTAAGGGCTTAAATATTAAGAACTTAATGAGTTGAGAAAGGATCCAGGCGTATATGTTGCGCGTACCAAGTGGTACGTTGCGCGTACGCAGTCAAACCCTCGTATCTGGTCAACACCCGAGTACGTCCTGCATACCAGCTGAGTATGCCCAGCGTACTCATCTTAGTTGAATTGGTTGAATTTTTTACTTTGACCAAGTTGACCTAAGGGTATTTTGGGTATTTTGAGTTTTATTTGAGATTGGTCACTATTTGGTTTATAGGTGACTAATTTAGCTAACATTCGGAGTTGTGTCCTGTTCAACGATCATTTCAAACTAAGATGTGAGTTATGCCTCAATGTACCTGTGGGTCAAAGGCACCAATTCTGACCGATTAGTTTTGTATCCTGGTATAGATGACGTTGTTATTGTGTAGTGATCTGTTAGATCTGTGTCCTGATATATAGGATGTAGTATGCAGTAGTGATCTGCAGATTTGCCTGATTGTCTGCTGACTGGTTATATGTTTATCTATTGTTGGATATATGGTATATGTTATGTATATGTTAACATAGTATGGTTAGGTTTAGGTGGTACTACTTTGTGCGGTAGCCAACAAACTCTAGAGCAAGGCAGACATAAGTTGTGGTCCTATAGGGCAAGCCATACTTATGTTGTGGGCTCAGGAGCAAGCCATATATGAGATGTGGGCCTGCAGGGCAAGTCAGACCCATACTGTGGACTCAGGGGTAATCCAGTTTGTTAGTTGTGGACCCAGTAGATGGTGTTATATGTTTGTGTGTTGGTACCCTCGGGGAACTCACTAAGCTTTGGTTTACAACTTCAGTTTATTGTTTCAGGTAATTCAGATGACCGTGGCAAGGAAAAGGCGTGATCGTGCACATCTTCCTATTTTTATGATATTGGGTCTTGGGAAATCTCTGATTTTGGATAATACTTATGAAACAATGGATTTGTAATCACTTTATGGATGAAATGAGTTGTTTTTGAAAATTTTAAATTTTTATGATTTTTGGGATGTTACAAGTTGGTATCAGAGCCTTGGTTTGAGAGAATTGGATGAGCATTCATGTGAATCCAGACTCAAACTAAGGAACTGCAAAAGTTGTAAAACAATTTTCAAAATTGTCTTCAAAAGTAACCAAGGAAGGATATGATGTTTATGATCAGTTGGAGCAAAAAGTATACCCCAATTTACCACACTGATATTTGATATGATGTTTTGATAGAACATCATGTTAGTGATAGGCTAGGGATCTTCAGGAATTGCATGATGGAAGTTCCTGCTATATGATGTCTGATAGCCTAGGGTTACTTCTTGTATGAAATTGACATCATTACTGTAGTGGCTTAGTGTATGCATCATAGTTGTACATAACTAAGATTTTATAGCCTGAGAATGATTGGTTGTGGGCTTAGGGTAGAATCAAGTATTTGAATGTCTATAGGATCCAGTGTTATGTATGATTAAAATACACTAGTGTTGCACGGTTGGTGGAAGTTTCATGGATGAGTATATGTGTTAGTTGTCGGCCAGATGAGGAATGTTTAGCCATTCTTGAGAGAGTGAGGATAGGAAGTATGCATATGCTAGTTGTTGTAATTGTGTTTGGCGATTTTGATGACCCTTGAGACAAATACCGGTAGGTGTGGAAGGTAGTATGGGACAGTACTACACAAAGCACAAGACCCGTACGCGTAGAAAGGAAGTCACAAACCCCAAGGGTTAGTTTCGTCTCATGAGTATAATATTGTGTATTGTGGTTTTTTTGATGTTTTTTGGTTTAATTTCAAAATGGTGGGGACGAGAGGCTCAAGACCTGGGGCGGGTGGCCAGGATAGGCCAGGTTTGACTGATGATCAGATTCGGGAGAGCATCGCCACTGAGGTGGCGGCTGCTGTCTGGAGGTCTATGCCGGAGACGTTTGGGTCTATCAAGACTGTTATGATTGAGTTCTTTGATGATCTTTATGTTGCACTATCTGAGGCTAGTGTTACTGCAGCTACCACGGCTATTGTTGCCATAGGGGTTCGAGGGGAGAGAGCTTTCCAGTATTAGGACTTCGACAATATGAAGCCCACGATGTTCAGGACCCGATTGTGGCGATGAGGTGGTTGTCTGATGAGGTGGTTGTCTAATGTGGAGGGGTGTTTCTTCACATGCTCTTGCCCTACTGACCAGAAGGTCAAGTACACCCTGAACCTTCTCCGGTTAGGGGCGAAGGATTGGTGGAGATTGGTGACTGGCTCATACACTCCTGAGTAGAGAGCGGTTGTTAGTTTAGAGCAGTTATCTGAGATGCTCCGCTCGAGGTACGTTCCATTGGTGGATATGGAGAGGTTGGCTCAGGAGTATCTAGATCTGAGACAGGGGACTGAGACGGTGACGGAGATCACCAAGATGTTTACTGAGAAGCCTCTATTCTACCCTGAGTTTGCTTCTTTAGATCAAGCTCAGATGACCCGATACTGGTGCATGCTCAAGACGGATATTCGCCACTTTTTATCCACCCAGCATTATGGTACCCTCGTTCAGCTGTAGGAGGTCGTGAGGAGGCGGGAGTTTGAGATGGAGCTCCTGGCGAGGGAGTTGCGACAGGCTACTGTGCAGTCACAGCCTGCGGCAAAGCAGTATAAGCCCGCTGATTCGAGATCCAGAGGGCAGAGGGGCCACACTTGTGGCAAGTGTGGCAAGGTTCATGATGGTGCTTGTCGATCTTCATCTGGATGCCACAAATGTGGCAGGGATAGGCATTATGCGAAAGATTTTCACCAGCAGGTCCATGCACCGAGCACCCAGATATGTTATCACTGTGAGCAGGTTGGCCATGTGAAGGCCAACTGTCCCCTGCTGTTGGATTAGGTGTCTAAGCCCATAACTATAATTGGTATGTACTTGACTTGATATGTAGCATGGTCCTTTTGGGTTGCCTTCACTCATGCAACTTGACAGGATGACAAGTGGATAGAGAGTATAATTTATTATGTGAAATAATAAATTGGTACTCAAAATGATTTTATTATATATTATAAGATTAATATATTATTTGGAAATCATATTATTAATTGGTAATTAATCAGAAATTAATTTGATATTAATTTTGGATTAAAGGAACTGATTAATAAAGGAGGGGTTGTTTTGCAAATCATTAATAGTTGAAAAACTGGGTTGCTGGACTCCTTTGGTATGGAGTGGACGAAATCCTATTGGGAGGCCCAATGGATTTTTTCCAAGGGCTTCTAAAAGGAGTGTCCATGGTCTGCTTGGTGCCTAAGCAAGGTATTAGGGTTTCCACCTGAAAACCCTAGCAGCAACAACTATATAAACCCCCTTAACCTAAGGAATTTCGGCCCTATGCTTTCTAAGAGAACCCTAGCCGGAAATCCTTGTCTCTCCTTCTTCATCCTTTGTATTGGGTGTTTGTGACTCCATTAGAGGTGCAATACTTGGGGCACTAAGCTTTCAAGAGTCAATGACTTCAAGGATTTTCTTGTTATTACAATATAACAAGTAAGGTAATCATCTAACCCTAGTTTATACATGAAAATCGAAATTGTATGCTAGTCTATAGGGTTTATTGCTTTGGTATTCAATTTGCACGTTTAGTAGAGAAAAACTTAGATCCAAAGCAATTAGGGTTGCATGATCACACATGAATGTAGATATGCTCAAAACCCATCACTTGCTTGCTGTGAGGCTAGAACAAGCTCCAACGCCAGCTACTCTGAGGATCACGGATGGATGCCAGGGTAGGGCGGAGCCCCCGAGGGCTCGAGGTTGTGCTTTCCAACTTACTGTAGAGGAGGCCAGGGCGGCACCGGACGTTGTTACTGGTATGTTTATATTTATTATTCTATCACTAATTTCAAGGTATGCTTATGTTTATCTTTCTTTTAGGTACCTTCTTAGTGAATTCATTACTTGCTCTTGTACTTTTTGACTCAGGTACAAGTCGGTCCCTTGTATCTCAGTTTTTTAGTAGGGTTTTCGATATGACTCTTGGAGACTTGGGGTATTCGATGCGGGTTTCTATCGCCAAAGAACACGGGATATCTGCATCAAATGTTTATCAGGGTTGTGTCTTGGAGATTTTTAGGGTGCCTTATTTGATTGATTTGATTCCTATCCCCATGGGGGATGTGTGTGTGATAGTAGGGTTGGATTGGTTGAGCAGATTTGGGGCTATGATCGACTGCGAGGGTCCGCAAGTGATAGTTCGAACCCCAAGTAGGGTAGAACTGGTTATTTATGGAGAGGGTACCAGACTTGGATCAACTTTTTGTTCTACCGCCAGGGCCCAAAGTATCAGCTGCATGGGTGTATGGGTTATCTTACATATGTGGTTGACACCGGGGTCGGGACTGAGGTTTCAGTTTTGGATGTACCAATTGTTAGAGAGTTTGCTGATGAGTTTCCAAAAGAGTTACCCGGTGTGCCCCCTGAGAGGAAGGTTGAGTTCAAGATCGATTTGGTTCCAGGTGTGTCCCTGATTGCTAAGGCATTGTACCAATTGGGACCACCAGAGATGCAGGAGTTGTCCTCACAGCTTCAGGAGCTGTCGGGCAAGCAGTTTATTCGAATGAGCAGTTCAACATGGGGAGAACTGATTTTATTCATCAAGAAGAAGGTGTTGGATTAGGTGTCTAAGCCCATAACTATAATTGGTATATACTTGAATTGATAGTAGTACAGTCCTTTTGCGTTGCCTTCACTCTTGCAACTTGACAGGATGACTTTTGGAGAGAAGTTGAATTTATTATTTGGAATAATAAATTGATATAAATGATTTATTAATATATTATGTGAATGATATATTAAATAGAAATCATGCTGTTTAATTAATATTTAATCTGAAATTAATTTGGAATTATCTTTGGGATTAAAGGAATTAATTTAAAGAATAAGGGGCCATTTTTCAATTTATTGATAGTTATGAAATTAGGCTAATGGAATCCATGGAAGGAGTGGACGAAAATTATAGGGAGGCCCTAAATTTTTCGTCCAAGGACTTTTGAATGGGAGTGCATGGGCTGCTTAGGCCTTAAGCTGGAATTTAGGATTTCCTCCAATAAACCTTAGCTTTGGCTCTAAGCAACCAACAACTATATAAAGACCCCGACCCCTTAGGATTTCGGCCCCCATCTATCTATCCCTAGAAGAGCCGAAAATTTGGTGCTATCTCCTCCTATCTCCTCTCATCCTCTTGCAAAGAGTGTTTGTAAGCCATTAGAGGTGTCACATTTGAGGCACTTGATCTCAAGATTTCAAGATCATCAAGGTTTCATTGTTATTGCTACATAACAATAAAGGTATGCATCTAAACCCTAATTTTGTATAGATTTCGAAATTTGTGTTAGCTTCCTAGGGTTTCTCTTTTGTATTCAAGATTGCATGTTCAACTAGTGAAAACCTAGATCCAAAGCATTAGGGTTGCATGAACACATAGGATTTGTGAATTATTCAGAGGAGAAGGGAACAGAATCGTCATTATGTTCATCGAACTCGACGAGTTGGCTTCAACTCGACGAGTGCATTGCTCAGACTCGACAAGTTTAGCTGTCAGATCCCAGATTTTCGGCTTTGACAAATCTTTCATGGATTGATTAGGATAACTACCTTAAATTCGTTTTAATGGTTTAAGATTGGAAAATTTAATCTGTAATCTTGTATCCTTATCATGAATTCATGATTGGGTTAAATTTTTGATAAAGATAAAATCAATTTGTTAATTTAATTATTAAAAATTTAACTTAGTATTTTTGAATAGTTTAATTTAACCTAGTATTTTCGAAATTTAAAATTTAAATTGAATAGTTTAATTTTGGAAATTCTAAACTTTAGAACCTTAGTAGTTTAAATGTTAAAATACATATATATATATATATATATATATATATATATATATATATATATATATATATATATATATATAAGAAACTGCCTATAAAATGGCGGTTGAATGGGTGTCCACTCTCACCCACCGCTTCCTTGATTGGTGGAGGGTCGTTAGCAGAACGGGTTTGATAGGACACTAAACTCTCATTAATAAGTATAATGAAATAAATAAAGTAACTAAATGTTTTCGTAAAATTCTCAATCTTAGTTACTTTAGGAAAATGTGAATTTGATGCTAATCCATTAAATTGCACATTGCACTTTATAAAATGTCGGTGGAGCGTGTTTGGTAAACCGGCACACTAATATGGACTAATAAAGGGTGGCAATGGGTAGCTCGTAAATTATCATTGATTAACGGAGCGTGTGTGGTTAACCGGCACATATATTAGGTGATAAAATGACATCGAGAGTACCAAGCTAATTTGCATGGTTATTCACACCTTGTTTGTGATCCTCGGTATCCCAGTCACAAATGGAAAGGGCATCATCGAGATTAAACACGTCATTGAATAGTTCAATGAATCTTAAAAGATCTAGGAATTTCATTTAAAACCTAATTCGTTTAAATTTCGTTTTTTTGTGGTGAAATTGGTAAATCGTTATTTACCTACCTTTAAATAATTTGCAATTGGATTACGGCATCGCTCTTCTGAATTGTGAATTATTTAATTGGATCCTAGCCTTAATATTTCATTTGGGTGTTATATTGAGGATTTGCTTATCTAATATAAACTTGTCTTTCTTCTTTTGTAGATGTCAACTTCCAACAACGCTTATGGGTCCTCCAACCACTTCTCGCTCTTGAGCATCTGCTCAAAAGTCACCTTTTATGGATCCAATTATAACGATTGGATTTGCAACATTAAGATGGCTTTGAGATTCGAGGACAAGGAATATGTTCTCGAAAAAGAGCTGAACGAGAGCAATGAAACTAAAGCTACTCCTAAAGAAATTATTGAGTATAGGAGACATTGCAACGATGCGACCAAAGTGTCATGCATCATGGTTGCCACTATGACTCCCGACCTTCAGAAGTTCTATGAGTACTATTTTCCATATGAGATGAAGAAGGACTTGATGGAAAAGTACCATCAACGAGCTCGTTAAGAGAGGTATGAAATTGTGAAGTCCCTCATAACCAACAAGATGAAGGATGGAGAATTCGTCACGACCCACTTGCAACGTATGCAATGATATGTGGATCGTCTCTTGAAGCTCAATGTGAACTTTGATGAGGAATTGACTATTGACATAGTCTTGCACTCATTGCCTTCCTGTTATGATCAATTTGTTATGACATATCATCTGAACAAGGAGGAAGTCACATTGAATCAACTCCAAAGCTTGATGAGAACCGCTGAGAGTGGAATGAAGGGAAAAAGTATTGCCTCCACTCCTCTTGATATTGCTACTGCTCCCGTCTTGGCCTTTAGGCAAGGGAGGGGGAAGATGAGGAAAGCTCCCTCAAAACAGAACTGGAAGGGAAATCCTCAAGTCGGGTCATCTAGCAATGGCCATAAAGGAAAATCTGGTTCTGAAGCTCCCCATGCCTCTGATCCTAAAGAGGCTACCTGCTTCTACTCCCATGACAAGGGTCATTGGAAGAGAATCTTCCCTAAGTACTTGCAAGATATAAAGGATGGCAATATCAAGCCAACCTCGGCAGGTATTTACACTATTCTATCTAAAAACTTATCATATTCGAATTCTTGGGTCCTTGATACAGGATGTGTTTTTCACATTTGTTCTGACTTGCAGTGCTAAGAAGAAGTGAGGATGTGAAGCATGGAAAAATGAACCTGATTATGGGAAATAGGAGATCGTCTCATGTTACCAAGATTGGGATTTACTCTTTAGTGCTTAGTAGTGGGTTAAGTTTAGAATTGAACAATTATTGCTACTCATCAGAAATGACGAGGAATATTATTTCTTTCCAAGGTTTGTATAGACAAGGTTTTAGATGTTAATTTAATAATGAGAATGGTTCTATTAATGCTTATTATAATGGTGTATTTTATTTTGAATCATTACCTTGTGATGGTGTATATGAAACTGTGATGGTTGTAGACAATTTAGGAAAGAGTGTGTTACAAATTGATACGTCTAATGGTTTAGACAAAGCATGCTTGTGGCATTGTCATCTTCGACATGTCAACAAGAAACACATTGCCCAACTCCAAAAGGATGGAGTGTTGGAATCATTTGACTTAAGGTCAGATGATACATGTGAATCTTGTTTGCTTGGAAAGATTACTAAATCACCTTTCACTGGTTCTTGTGAAAGATGTGAAGGATTGTTGGATCTCATACACACGGATGTGTGTGGGCCCTTCAGATCCACCACAAGGGATGCAAATCGATTTTATGTGACTTTTACCTATGATTATAGAAGATATGGATATATCTACTTAATCAAGCATAAGTCAGAAACCTTTGAAAAGTTTAAAGAATTCAAACATGAAGTCGAAAATAAATTGGGCAGGAAGATCAAGATGCTCAGATGATAGGGGTGGTGAGTATCTTAGTATTGAGTTCAACGACTACCTCAAGGAATGTTGATTGTTTCACAATTGACACCTCCTAGGACACCATAACTTAATGGTGTGGCTGAGAGGCGTAAATGAACCTTGTTGGACATGGTTCGTTCCATGATGAGTCGAGCTTTGCTTCCGATATCATTCTAGGGGTATGCCATGGAGACTGCCGCCCAAATTTCTTAATTTAGTCCCAACGAAGAAGGTTGCCAAAACACCTCACGAGACGTGGACAGGGAAGGTTCCCTCGTTGGCACATATCAAGGTTTGGGATTGTGAAGCTTTAGTTAGACGAGAGAGTCACGATAAACTTCGAAGTGAGCGATGTATTTTCATCGGCTATCCACAGAAGTCCTTTGGATACTTGTTCTACAGACCTAGTGAAAACGTGGTCTTCGTAGCACGAAGGGGAGTCTTTCGCGAGAGAGAGCTCACACGCAAAGAGGAGAGTGGGAGTACAATTTATCTATAAGAAATTCAAAATTCAAGCGATGAAGGAACCTCTAACACTAGCGCTCAACCCGAGGAAGAGATTCATGTTGAACCAATTGACGAGTCGTTACCTCTTAGACGTTCCACTCGAGTTAGAATGGCACCATAGTTTTATGGTTTCCATATTACTACAGATGATGATACATTTATCAGTGATAGTACATTGGTAAATTTGGACGACCCTTCTAACTACAAGGAATCCATGGAAGGCCCTGAGTCTGCTAAATGGAAGGAGGCAATGGACAGCGAGATCCAGTCCGTCTATGACAACCAAGTTTCGAATTTGGTTGATAATGTACCAGGTCATAAGACAGTTGGGTACAAATGGATCTTCAAGAAGAATACCGACATGGATGGAAATGTACACACGTTCAAGGCGCGACTAGTTGCGAAGGGATTTACTCAAACCCTAGGGGTTGACTATGATGAAACCTACTCACCAGTGGCTAAGATTAAACCTATTAGGGTTATGTTAGCCATAGCTGCGTTTCATGGTTATGAAATCTGGCAGATGGATGTCAAAACCACTTTACTTAATGGAAAGTTGGTTGAGGATGTTTACATGAGTCAGCCAGAGGGTTTTGTGGATGCTAAATACCCCCAATAGAGTGTGTAATCTTGAGAAATCAATCTGTGGATTAAAACTGGCTTCTCGCAGATGGAATCTTTGCTTTGATGAGAAGGTCAAAGAGTTTGGCTTCTCTAGAAGTGAAGATGAATCTTGTGTTTATGTCAAGGCTAGTGGGAGTATAGTCACCTTCCGGGTATTGTATGTTGATGACATACCACTTATAGGAAATGACGTTCCAACTTCGTAGGAAGTTAAGTCCTAGATTGGAAAGTGTTTCACTATGAAGGATCTGGGAGAGGATGCCTATATTCTGGGAATAAGGATTCTGAGAAATAGGAGTAGAAGACTAATTGGACTTAGTCAAAGCACGTATTTTGATAAGGTGCTAAAACACTTTAGCATGGAAAATTCAAAGAAGGGAGAGTTACCTATCCAAAGTAAGACCAAGCTGAGTAAGACTCAGAGTCTGAGTACTGATGCAGAGATAGCAGAGATGAGTCGATATTCATATGCTTCCGCTGTTGTCTTGATCATGTACGCTATGACATATACTCGCCATGACGTGGATTTTTCTTTGAGCATGAGTAGTCGATATCAGGGAAATCCGAGTAAAGCTCATTGGATAGCAGTTAAGAACATCCTTAAGTATTTGCAAAGGACGAAGGACTGGGTCCCTATGCTTGGTGGTTGTGATGACTTAAGAGTTGTTGGGTATAGCGACGTCGGCTTTCAGACTAATAGAGACAACTTCCGTTCTCTGTCAGGCTGGGTGTTTACCCTCAATGGAGGAGCAGTAACTTGGAAAATTTCCACGCAAGAGACCATAGCTGATTCATCATGTGAATCAGAGTATATAGCTACGAGCGAAGCACCAAATGAGGTTATATGGTTGAAGAACTTCATTGGAGACCTTGGATTTGTGCCAGCCATTATGGAGCCGATGGAGATTTTATACGATAATGAAGGAGCGGTTGCCTTGACCAAGGAACCAAGAGATCATGGAAGATCTAGACATATCGACAGAAAATATCATTTTATCATACATCAAGTAAAAGAAGGACACCTCGTCGTTAAGAGGGTATCATGAGAAGAAAATCATGTCGATCCCCTCACAAAGGGTCTAAGTAGGATCAAGCACGTTCAACATGCGAGGAGCATTGGTCTGAATGATGATATTAGTTTTAGTGATTATATAGATATTCAGAAACTTGTAACAAATAAATGTAATTGACATTTGATGATTGAATAAATGGAGATTTAGTTATGAGTATTGTTTACTATCTTTTGTCAATTGTTTATCTTTGTATTTTAACTTTGCATGTTTTACTTCCCGAATAATTGGATTATTCAAAACATCCACAGTCGACCATACTTTGGAAGTAAGTAGTGAATTAAGACTGTCGTGAATTGGATTGTAAATTGTCTAAGGGTTTAGACATAGCAATGGTTTGTTGCAACATTCACGAGTACTTTTGAAATAGGGATTTAAGTATTTGATTAGACCCACGCTCATAGAATTACTTCATGGAATTTATCACGAGTAATTCTGAGACGATAATATCGTATAATCTTTAACCCAAGATATATAAGTTGTTGTTTACGAGTTGGTTGTGCATTGATAATGTGTAAACGCATCAGTAACTTGATGTTATAAAACATATTATTGTGTATGATTTGATGAGTAAATAGTACAAGAATATAAGTCATAGTTAATTTGTTCCTTGTTCCCTAAAGGGAAAAAGCGATACCTTGGGCCCCTCGATGATTTGGTGTTGACTTATGTGCCAGGCCTGATCAGGACTAAATTGATGTGTTCGATTAAGTTATTTGTCATTACAAATCAGAAATCGGGAAACAAACTATTGGACAATGAGAATGATTTTGTTCCATTTCATTTGTCCACATCATATCTTGTAGAACGGAGGATTATATGATCCCTTATCTTAGGACACGTAACTAACTAGGTCAGAGTTCGACAACGGCTTTTGAGAGCTACAATGTGTTGGTTAATTTTGAAGTTGTACTTGCAAATATAGTTATTAGACTAATCCAAGTGGGAGACTGTTGGATTAGGTGTCTAAGCCCATAACTATAATTGGTATATACTTGAATTGATAGTAGTACAGTCGTTTTGGGTTGCCTTCACACTAGCAACTTGACAGGATGACTTTTGGAGAGAAGTTGAATTTATTATTTGGAATAATAAATTGATATAAATGATTTATTAATATATTATGAGAATGATATATTAATTAGAAATCATGTTGTTTAATTAATATTTAATCACGAATTAATTTTGGGATTAAAGGAATTAATTAAAAGAATAAGGGGTTGTGTTGCAATTTATTGATAGTTGTGAAATTAGGCTAATGGACTCCATGGAAGGAGTGGGCGAAAATTATAGGGAGGCCCTATAAGTTTTCGTCCAATGCCTTTTGAATGGGAGTGCATGGGCTGCTTAGGCCTTAAGCTGGAATTTAGGGTTTCCTCCAGCAAACCCTAGCTTTGGCTCTAAGCAACCAACAGCTATATAAAGACCCCAACCCCTTAGGATTTTGGCCCCTGTCTATCTAACCCTAGAAGAGCTGAAATTCTGGTGCTATCTCCTCCTCTCTCCTCTCTCCTCTCATCCTCTTGCAAAGAGTGTTTGTAAGCCATTAGAGGTGTCACATTTGAGGCACTTGTCTCAAGAGTTCAAGATCATCAAGGTTTCATTGTTATTGCTACATAACAATAAAGGTACGCATCTAAAACCTAATTTTGTATAGATTTCGATATTTTTGTTACCTTCCTAGGGTTTCTCTTTGGTATTCAAGTTTGCATGTTCAAATAGTGAAAACCTAGATCCAAAGCATTAGGGTTGCATGAACACATAAGTTTTGTTGTTATGCTCAAAACCCATCAGAAGGATGGTTCACACCGGTTGTGCATTGACTACCAGGAGTTAAACAAGTTGACGGTGAAGAACCGTTACCCACTTACGTGGATTAGTGACCACTTTGATCAGTTGTAGTGTGCATCTTGGTTCTCCAAGATCTATTTGAGATCGGGGTATCATCAGACGAGGGTTAGGGAGGAGGACATGGAGAAGACCGCGTTCCAAACTCGTCATGGTCTATACGAGTTCGTGGTGATGCCATTTGGGTTTACCAATGCGCTTGCGAGATTTATGGATTTGATGAATCGGATATGCAGGCCGACGCTCGATCGATTAGTCATTGTTTTTATTAATGTTATCTTGGTGTATTCCAAAACCCGAGGGCAACATGAGGAGCACCTTCGAGAGCTTCTAGGAGTTTTGAGGCGAGAATGGTTGTATGCCAAGTTTTCAAAGTGTGAGTTTTGGTTACTAGAGGTCTACTTCATGGGACATCTCGTCAACCAGAACGGGTTTTTGGTCGATCTGGCCAAGATTGAGGTTGTGATGTAGTGGGAGCTTCTGAAGTCTCCCTCGGAGATCAGGAGTTTCTTAGGATTGGAAGGGTATTATCAGAGGTTTATTATGGACTTCTCCAAGATTGCAGTACCCCCTCACTCGTCTGATGAGGAAGGGCGTTGATTTCTGTTAGGGGCCTGATCAGCAGGTTGCATTCGAGACACTGATACAGAAGTTGTGTGAGGTCCTAGTGCTGACCATCCCTGAGGGTGTTGAGGATTTTGTGGTATTTTTTGATGCATCCATCACCAGCCTAGGAGCCGTTCTTATGCACTGTGGGAGGGTTATTGCTTATCCTTATTGGCAGCTGCAGTCACACGAGGTTCGCTATTCGACTCATGACTTGGAGTTGGGAGCAGTGGTGTTTGCTCTCAAGATTTGGCAGAATTATTTGTATGGGGTCCGATATACTATCTACTCGGATCACAAGAGTTTGAGATATCTCATGGATCAACCGAATCTGTATATGAGACAACATAGGTGGCTTGACGTGGTCAAGGATTATGACTGTGAGATTTTGTATCACCCCACGAAAGCGAATGTGGTCGCTGATGCATTGAGTCGCAAGACAGCTAGTGCTACTATTGAGAGTATATGTATGAGGATATTGATTGACTCTCCACTTCTTATTCTGATCAGGGAGGCTTGGGCCAAGGGAGTCAAGAAGGAGAATTGGAAACATGAGAGACTCAGGGGTGATATTGACAGGTTTGCTACAAACGGTCGCGGGTTATTGACCCGATATGGATAGGTTTAGGTGCCAGATTTTGGTGGGATCAGGCAGACGGTGTTGGAGGAAGCACATAAGGCCAGGTTTTCGATACACCCTGGAGCCACCAAGATGTATAGGGACTTGAGACTTTGTTATTGATGGTCGTGCATGAAGAGAGAGATAGCATGGTATATCGATAGGTGCTTGACTTGTCAGATGGTCAAGGGCGAGCACTAGAGACCGCATGTGAAAATGGGAACATATTTTTATGGATTTCATCACCAAGTTACCTCGGAAAGCTAAGGGATTCGATGCAATATGGGTTCTTATGGACCGTCTGACCAAGAGCGCCCACTTTCTAGCCATTCTGGATATTTCTTCGGTCGAGAAATTGGCCCATTTATATGTGCACGATATCGTTCCATGAGGAACGGGGTAGGAGGATGCATCTTAGCACTACTTATCATCCATAGACTGACAATCAGAGTGAGTGGACCATTCAAACACTCGAGGATATGTTGCGAGCCTGTGTGATTGATTTCGGTGGGAATTGGGGCTCCTACCTTCCCCTAGCTGATATTTGTTACAACAACAACTATCACTCCAGTATCGGTGCGTCGCCTTTCGAGCTTCTCTGTGGGAGGAAGTGTCGTACCCCAGTTTGTTGCGGAGAGGTTGGTCATAGAATCATGGGAAGAACTGAAGTAGTCCTTCAGACGACAGTGCTCATTCACCATATTATGCAGAGACTACAGACAACTCAGAGTCGGCTTAAGAGTTATGCCGACAAGCGTCGATCCTAGTTGGAGTACTAGGTCAGGGATATGGTCTTGCTGAAGGTATCACCGTGGAAAGGTGTAATACGCTTCACGAAGAGGGAAAAGTTAGGTCCCTGATATATTAGGCCATTTTCGGTGGTATCCAGGGTTGGAAAGGTAGCGTACATATTGGATTTGCCTAAGGAGCTTAGCCAAATCCACAACAATTTCCATGTGTCTCAGCTTCAGAAGTATGTGGCTGATGATTCAGTGGTTGTTACTTTGGATGATTTTCAAGTTGATGATCACCCGAATTACATTGAGAGGCCGGTGGCGATCTTGGATTGGAAGACGAAGTGTTGGGTTTAATAGTATTGTGTCAAATGTATGCAGAATATAGTTTGTTTTGTTCCGGTTTGGGCATGTCAATTCTCATCTTAGCTATTTAGTACAACCTATATATAGTGCATGCATGTATCATTAGGGTTAACGTTTTGTCGCCCTACCTAGCTCTCACAGAGAAGTTCTTTCATTGTGAACTCTTCTAGAGCTTTTATAATCTAAGCATTCTTCGCTCTTTTGATCTTCATATTCTAGTTATTTAATTCACGTTCTTTATTATAGAATCTATCGATCATAATTATTGTTCTCACATGAAGGCTTTATGCAACAAGGTGGTGAATTTGTTCAAGGTTCAGTAACGACATCGGAAGGGTTCCGAATGGACGTGGGAACTCGAGGCAGAGATGCAGGAGTATTACCTTGAGTTGTTCGTACCAATAGATTTCGAGGACGAAGTCTAGCTCAAGTGGGGGAGAACTGTAGCATCCTAATGTTGAGGTAATTCCAAATTTTAACCTTAAGAATGAATATTATTGCATTTTAGCCCCTTTGTATGAGAAATATTGCAAAATGGCCCATAGTAGCAGTTTTGTAATTTTTGGGCATCGGGCAGGTACGTTAGGCGTACACATTTGTACGTTGGGCGTACGTGGCAAGATCCTAAACCCTAATTTTTAGGGTTTGGACCCTATTTACTCATCTTTATGGCCTCTTCCCTTCATCAACTCCAACCCCATTTCGACCCTCTAGCAAACCCTAGTCCCTTTGAGGCCATTTTGAGTTTGGTGTGTGTGTTTTGGTGATCTTGAAGGATGAAGGAAGAATAGGAGATCACCCGGTAGAAGTGTAGAGCACCTTGGATCTAGAATCACGTCACCTTTGGACACTCTTTAAAGGTAAAAAGCTCTAAACTTGATGAAACTATGCTTAGATCTAGTTTAATCATGAACTTTGTACTCTTTTGGTCCCATTAGTTTGGTATTTTGTGTATGAGAAACTCCAATCCATTTAGTTGTCCTTTCAGATGTTTTGAAGTGTTTAGAATCATAAAAATGTGGTCTTGGTCATGAAAGACCATAAACTTGGATGTCTTAATGTGTTTAGAGGTTAGAGTTTTTGATATTTAACACTCAATGACCATGAAAGACCATAAACTTGGAAACCTTATGGTGAAGGACAACATTTGGGGTCTGGATTTGTAATTTGGACATAAGGGCTTAAATATTAAGCACTTAATGAATTGAGAATGGATACAGGCGCGTATATTGGGCGTACCAAGTGGTACGCTGCGCATACGCAGTCAAACCCTCACATCTGGTCAACATCATACGCCCCGTGTACCAGCTGAGTATGCCTAGCGTACTTAGTTGAGTTAACTCGGTTTCATTTTTTTTTTACTTTGACCAAGTTAACCTAAGGGTATTTTGGGTATTTTGAGTTGTATTTGAGATTAGTTTCTATTTGGTGTATAGGTGACCATTTTAACTAACATTCGGAGCTGTGTCCTATTCAAAGATCATTTCAAACAGAGATGCGAGTTATGCCTCAATGTACCCATGGGTCAAAGGCACCAATGTCATCCCATTAGTTATGTATCCTGGTATAGAGGATGTTGCTATGATGTAGTGATCTGTTAGATATGTGTCCTGGTATATAGGATATAGTATGTGGTAGTTATCTGTAGAGCTGACTGATTGTCTAATGATTGGTTATATGTTTATCTGTTGTTGAATATATCATATATGTTATGTATATATCGACATAGTATGGTTGGGTTGAGGTGGTACTGCTTTGTACGGTAGCCAACAAACTCGAGAGCAAACCAGACATAAGTTGTGGGCCTGTAGGGCAAGCCAGACGTATGTTGTGGGCTAAGGAGCAAGCCATAAATGAGATGTGGGACTGATGGGAAAGCCAGACTCATACTATGGGCTCAAGGGTAATCCAGACTATTAGTTGTGGACCCAGTATATGTTGTTATATGTTTGTGTGTAGGTACCTTGGGGGAACTCACTAAGCTTTGGCTTATAGTTTCAGTTGATTGTTTCAGGTACTTCAGATGAACGTGGCAAGGTGAAGGTGTGATCGTGCACATCTTCCTGTTTTTTTGATAATGGGTCTTAGGAAAACTCTGATTTTGGATAATACTTTTGAAACAATGGATTTGTAAACACTTTATGGATGAAATGGGTTGTTTCTGAAAATTTGTAAACACTTTGATAATGGGTCTTGGGAAAACTCTGATTTTGGATAATACTTTTACAATTGAGGGATTAAATTATGGGATCAAATTCATGTGAGCCTTCTATTCGTCAACCTACCTATCAATATACTTATAAAGACCTCTGTCTTGTAACAGTTAATTCATAAGAGTGGGAGAATTATGTATATATCTATACGGGTTGACAAACCACGTACGGTTGCTAGCTATAACCTTGACGGTCGAGTCACACTGGTGATAATTGTCTTTTTACTATATTGGCGCCCTGATGAGGCGTCGGAAGAGGCATATCATTCTGAACTAGCTCGTTTATGGCACTCACAGTGAACATAATATGTAGAGTAAACTTGAAATACCTATAACACATCAAGGAATATAGGAAACTAAAATACCTATAATGAATATCTTTTTATCAGGAACTTAGTTATGCAAAGTCGGGGTAATAAAGATACATTGTATATAGATAGAAAACTATCAATATATCCAAATAATGCTTTTCGGTATCGAATAGTATATATAAACTCTAATATAGCTATACTTTATGGAGAAAGTATGTTCTTATTGAACTATTACAAACCTGTGAACTCACCAACTTTTTAGTTGAAACTTCTTCAAAAAGCATGTATTCTCAGGAAGTTAGACTGCTGGAAGACATACTACTAGGAGGGTCATGTCATTGTAGTCGACGTTTATATTTTGGTATTCCCCTTGTTTCCTATCTATTAAGGCTTGTTTTGTACCTTTCATTTTATAGTACCCTAGACTAGGGGATATTTAAACCTACTTCTTTTCATGAGTAAAAGTACCTATTTACTACAATATTGTTGTATGTTCAATATATTCTTATTACCATGATCCATGATGTCTTCTTACCAGCCGGTGTTTCCGCCACCGGCTGAAGGTGTGATAGATTGGTATCATAGCTAGTAGCTATATCGAACTAGTATTTTTTTGGAAGAATATAACTATAGCTTAGGCTCTCTGACTCGAGAAGGTTTTATTCTAAAACTTGAGTCTCGACTCTTAGACTCTAGAAGGGTTCATTATTAAACTTGAGTCTTAACTTTTAGACTCTAGAAGGGTTTATTCTTAAACCTAGGTCTAACTTAACTGACATGAGAAATGTTTTACCCTTAAAAACCAGTAGTCAAAAGTATAAATATTTGGTCTAATACCAAATTAGACGTAAAGTACGAAAACAAATAAATAAAATACAAAAACTTCAGATATAGAGTTATATAAACACTCAATCCCTCGATGAGAACACAAATCAAGATTTATGATCTAAAGTTGGTTTGATACATAATTCGATCAACAACTAAACCTAGTTGCACGCTTAAGTTTTATTATGGCCCAACTAATGAACAACTCAACTTTGAATTTTGTATTTTTCTAAACTAAACGCTTTAGAGTTCGTCAAATAAGGAGTTTTTATAACAAAATATTTACTCGTAGATCATAGAAGTTTTGATAAATTGATTTAAGTACTTGCACTTTATTGATTTAAAATATTCTTATAAAACACTAACACTCATAAACATTTTCCTATTTGATGTTTTATGTAGGATCTTAACTCTAGAATGGACAATTACGAAATTTTGATAGATATACTTGCACCAAAGGAGAACCAGACAGTTCCACACACTCCTGAAGCAAATGACTCTTATTTCCCTATGATTCAGGTGCCACCAAATCATGAATTTTTTAGGAGGAATCAATGGAGGAAGATGAGGAGGATCCACTGATGAGGAGGAGGAAGAACCTGAAGAGTAAGAAGAAACTGAGGAGGAGGATAGTGAAGCTACTTAGGAGGAACCTATTCCATGTATCCCTCCCATTAGGATTTTGATGGGTTTTCAGCATTCTAACACTCCTATGGTGTACATGCAACCCTAGAAACCTTGGATCTATGTTTGACTAAGATACATGCAAATAATTATTTTTCCAAGGTTCTTATCCTAACTAGCATGGCATGGGGTACTTGAATCAAATAAAACTAGTAGAATTACTTACCTTGTAGTAGTAGTTGATTGTTTGGAGTTTGAGAGCCTAGCACCAATAATGTGGATGCCTCAAATGGAAGTAACAAATCACCACAAACTTGGAAACTTGAGAGAATAGTCACAAACTTCTTGAAATCGGCCCTCTTAGTTTACACACATCAACTAGTGCAATTTCAAGAACCAAAGCCTCCTTTATATAGTGTGGTGGATTAGGGTTAGATCCATGTAAACCCTAATACCCATGTCTTTTCATTTCCATGAGATCCATGGGTTAAAGCTCCATGGAGTATCCATGGACTTTCCATGCAAGCCTAGCCCATTCCAAATAAGCATTAGCCCAAACTATATAAATACAAGAGCCCATATTTAATTAGTCATACTTTTGATCTCTAAATTAATTCTAAATTAATTATAGATCAACACTAATTAAATAATATGATTTTATATTAATATATTAGAACTTATAATATATTAATAAATCATAACTTATACTATTCTCAAAAGATTATCCGTAAATTGTTCGGGTGAAGTGCAACCCAAATGGACCATGCCGGGTCGGGTCAAGTACATACCAAATATAGTTATGGACTTAGACACTATCTCCAACAGTCTCCCACTTGGATAAGTCTAATAACTATAGTTGCAAGTATGACTTCAGGAACCGATCAGCAATCGTAGCTCTTAAAACTCTGTTGAACTATGAAGCGCCATTTTAGATAAGTGATCATATAATCCTCTGTTCTAGATATCAGCCGGACAAATACATGGAACATGGTCTTGCTTATTGTCCAGAATTTGTTTCCCGATTTCTGATTTGTTTGACATAGAACTTAACTGAACACATCAATTTAGTTCTGACCGGGCCCGATACATAGGTCAAAACAAAATCATCGAGGGGCCCAGATATCGCTTCTAATCCTAGAAGGAACAGATAAACTTCGACTCATATGTTTGCTCTACTACTTGTTGAACTACACACAAAGGCACGGTTTATAACATCGAGTTACCAATGCGTTTTCGTGCAATCAATGCATAACCAACTCATAGGCAACAAATCATATCTCTAGGTTTGAAGACTTATATGATATTACCGTCTCACGATCACTCGAGATAAATTCCATGAAGTGATACAAGTGAGCGTGGGTTTCATCCAATACTCAGAACTTATGAGCACTCATGAGTGCTGTAGCCCCGCTTTGTCTAACATCTTAGACCTCTACAAGCCAACCCATGACAGTCTTGATTCATATCTACTTCCAACATATGACCGACTGTGGAGAGTTTGAATAATATGATATAAACCATAACATAATTATTCTGGAAGTCAAAACATGCAAAAAGAAATAATAGTAAACGATTGACAAGAGATAGCAACACTTTACTCATAAATAACAGCTTTTATTTATCATCAAATGTCAATTACATTTTACAAATTTCAAGATTATCTAACTACTAAAACTAATATCATCCTTCAGCCCTATGCTCCGAGCATGCTGGAGATGCTTAGCCCGAGTCAGTCCCTTCGTGAGGGGATCTGCTGGGTTCTCATCCGATGATACCCTCTTTGCCACGAGGATTCCTTCTTCTATTCGATGTCTGATGAAGTGATATTTTCTGTCCATGTGTCTGGATCTCCCATGATCTCTTGGTTCCTTGGCTACGGCAACCGCACTATTGCTGTCACAGAAAATCTCCATTGGCTCCTTTATAGCTGGTACAACTCCAAGGTCTCTGATAAAGTTCTTTAGCCATATAGCCTCCTTTGCTGCCTCGCTTGCTGCTATATACTCTGATTCACAAGTGGAATCAGCCACTGTCTCCTGCTTGGAACTTTTCCAAGTAATTGCCCCTCCGTTTAGAGTAAAGACCCAGCCCGACTGAGAGCGGAAATTATCCCTGTCAGTCTGAAAGCTACCATCACTGTACCCTACAACTCTCAAGTCCTCACTACCACCGAGGGTAAGGACCCAGTCCTTAGTCCTCTGTAGGTACTTGAGGATATTCTTTACCTCAGTCCAGTGTGCCTTGCCAGGGTTCCCCTGATACCTACTAACCATGCTCAAAGCAAAGGCTACATCAGGTCGAGTACACGTCATAGCATACATGATCGATCCTACAGCTGAAGCATAAGGTATTCGACTCATTTCTGCTATCTCAGCCTCAGTACTAGGGCTTTGTGTCTTACTCAATCTGGCGTTACTCTGGATGGGTAACTCTCCTTTCTTGGAGTTATGCATGTTGAACCTTTTCAACACTTTGTCCACATAGGTGCTTTGACTAAGTCCAATTAGTCTTTTACTCCTGTTTCTCAAAATCCTTATCCCTAGGATATAGGCAGCTTCTCCAAGGTCCTTCATAACGAAACACTTCCCAAGCCAGGACTTTACTTCCTGCAGGGTTGGGATGTCATTTCGTATGAGTAGTATGTCATCCACATACAGTACCAAAAAGCTGACTATACTCCCACTAGCCTTGATATGGACACAAGATTCATCTTCACTCCTTGAAAAGCCAAATTCTTTGACTTTCTCATCAAAGCAAAGATTCCATCTGCGAGGTGCCTGTTTTAATCCATAAATGGATTTCTCGAGGTTACACACTCTACTGTGGTACTCTGTACTGACAAAACCCTCCGGCTGAACCATGTAAACATCTTCAGCCAACTTTCCATTAAGGAAAGCGGTTTTGACATCCATTTGCCATATTTCATAATCATGAAATGCAGCAATGGCTAACAGAACCCTAATAGACTTAATCTTGGCCACTGGTGAAAAGGTCTCATCATAATAAACTCCCGGAGTTTGAGAATAACCCTTTGCAACCAGTCGTGCCTTATAAGTGTGTACATTACCATCCATGTCGGTCTTCTTCTTGAAGATCCATTTGCACCCAACTATCTTACGATCAGGTACATTGTCAACCAAGTTCCAAACTTGATTGTCATACATGGACTGTATCTCGCTATCCATAGCCTCTTTCCATTTAGCAGCCTCAGGGCCTGCCATGGCTTCTGTGTAGCTGTTAGGCTCATCCAGATTTACCAGTGTGTTATCACTGATAAGTGTCTCACCTTCTGCAGTAATATGAAAACCATAATAATGCTCAGGTGCATTCCTAACTCTGGTGGAACGCCTCAGAGGTATAGATTCTTCAGTCAGCTCAACAGGAGTTTCCTCCTCAGGTTGAGGGCTAGGGTTTGAGGTTCCTTCACCACTTGACTCTTGAATTTCCCCAAGGTCAATTTGCCTCCCATTGTCTCCTTGGCTCATGAATTCTCTCTCTCGAACGAATCCTCTTCTTGCTACAAAGACCACATTATCACTGGGTCTGTAGAAGATGTAACCAAAGGATTTCTGTGGGTAGCCGATGAAAATACACCTTTCGCTTCGGGGTTCGAGCTTATCGTGAGTCTCACGTCTCACGAAAGCCTCACAACCCCAAATCTTGATGTGGTCTAGATTGGGAACTTTTCCAGTCCACACCTCGTGAGGTGTTTTGGCAACCTTCTTTGTAGGGACTAGATTAAGGATATGGGCGGCAGTCTCTAAGGTATACCCCCAAAATGAGATTGGTAGCGAAGCTCGACTCATCATGGAACGAACCATGTCCAACAAGGTCCGATTGTGCCTCTCAGCTACACCATTCAACTGTGGTGTCCTAGGAGGTGTCAATTGTGAGACAATCCCACATTCCTTAAGATAGTCAAGGAACTCAGTACTAAGATACTCACCACCACGATCGGATCGAAGCATCTTAATGTTCCTGCCCAACTGATTCTCCACTTCTTGCTTAAACTCTTTGAATTTCTCAAAGGTTTCTGACTTATGCTTGATTAGGTAGACATATCCATATCTACTAAAATCATCAGTAAAAGTCACATAGAACCGATTAGCATCTCTTGTGGCGGTTCTGAAGGGTCCACACACATCCGTGTGTATGAGGTCCAACAAACCTTCACCCCTAGCACAAGTGCCAGTAAAAGGTGACTTTGTCATTTTACCAAGCAAACAAGATTCACAACTATCATCTGACTTTAGGTCAAATGACTCCAAGACTCCATCCTTTTGGAGTTGGCCTATGCGTTTCTTGCTTACATGTCCAAGACGACAATGCCATAAGGATGCTTTATCTAAGCTAGTGGAAGAGTTAATACACAATACATTATTTCCTAGATTATCTACAACAGATACAGTTTCATACACGCCATCACAAGGTAATGCTTTAAAATAAAGAACATTATTAAAGAAAGCATCAATACTACCATTATTATTATCAAAATAAAAGGTAAAACCTTGTTTATACAATGCATGAAAGGAAATAACATTTCTTGCCATTTCTGGCGAATAATAACATTTATTCAAATCTAATGTAAACCCATTATTTAGCACTAAGGAATAAACTCCTATCTTGGTGACAGGTGAAGCTTTCCTGTTTCCCATGATCAAGTTTATCTTTCCCTGCTCCACATTCTCACTTCTTTTTAGTCCCTTCAAATCACAACATATGTGAATACCACAACCTGTATCAAGGACCCAAGACTTAGAATGAGGTGAGTTATTAGACAATATAGTGTATATACCTGCATGGTTGGGTTTTACTTTCCCATCCTTCAAATCTTGCTGGTACTTTGGGCAGTTTCGCTTCCAGTGCGACTTTTCATGGCAATAGAAGCATTCAGCCTCATTAGGGTTAGCAGAAGGAGTGACAAAACCTTTCTTGGTTTTGCTTGAAGAGGAGCCTTCAAGGGTCTTACCCTTGGTACCCTTAGAAGGGTTCTTTCTCTTCTTCCCTTTGCCATGCCCGATTGCCAAGACATTGGCCGCAGTTGGAGTAGGAGTAGGAGTAGTAACAACCGACTTACCCTTTAGACCACTTTCGGCGGTCTTCAAGAGTCGTTGAAGTTTGCTGAGGGTGACTTCTTCCTTGTTCATGTGATATGTCATGCGGAATTGATCATAACACGATGGCAAGGAGTGCAAAATGATGTCTATTGCTAACTCCTCAGGGAAGTTCACATTCAGCTTCAGTAAACGGTCCACATACCTTTGCATTTTCTGCATGTGGCCCGTGATGGGTTCACCATCCTTCATTCGGGTTGTTATCATGGAGGAGATTATTTCATATCGCTCTTGACGAGCATTTTGATGGTAGCGGTCCATCAAGTCCTGGTGCATCTCAAAAGGATAATAGTCATCATAGGACTTTTGGAGCTCGGCTGTCATAGTGGCCATCATGATGCATGCCACTTTTGTAGCATCTCTTTCTTGTACCTCATATTCAGCAAGCTCTTCAGGAGTAGCAGTTGGCTCGGGTACCTTCAGCTCCTTGTCGATAACATATTCTTTGTTCTCATACCGAGTGACCATCCTGATGTTTCTGATCCAATCTGTAAAGTTGGACCCATCAAAGATGACTCTCCCACAAAGATTCATGAGAGAGAAAGAGCTAGTAGGGTTTGAGCCAGAAGCATTGTTATTGGAAGACATCTGAAAAGAAGAGGGAATAGATTAGATTAGATATAGAGATAGTCCTTAACAAAACACCCAAATGTAATATTAAGGCTAGGACCCAACACAATATTTTATAACTTAGAAGAGGGATGCCATAATCTAAGCTATAAGATATTTGAAGGTAGGTGAATGACGATTCACCAATTTCCACCATGAAAAACGAAATATTTAATTAGGTTTTAATTGGTTTAGAAACTCCTATATTCTTTGAGATTCATTGAACTTTCTTCAATGGCATGTTTCAATCTCGAGTGTGCCCTTCAAGTTTTGTGACTGGGATGCCGAGGATCACAAAACAAGGTGTGAAGTAACCATGCAAATTACTTGGTACCCTTAATGTATTACCCCTCAATCGATGTGTCGGTTAACCACACACGCTCCATCGATACTATGATAAATATTAAGTCACCCTTTACCTACCTTGTTAAGTTCAAGTTAGTGTGCCGGTTAACCACACACGCTCCACTAACGACTTAAACAAAGTGTAAAGTGTAATTTCATGGATTAGCACCTTATTCACATTTTCCTAAAATAACTAAGATTGGGAATTCAATAGAGTTTAGTTACCTTAGTATTATCATTATACTTTTAATGAGAATTTATAAGTCCTTGTCCTACCCTTTCGGCTAACGACCCTTCACCGATCAAGGAAGCGGTGGGTGAGAGTGGACACCCATTAAGTTGCCATTTTATAGGCAACAACCTTATACCCCCCTTATAGACCGGCTTCGTGAATGAGGCGTACTAGCGGTAAGACGACTTGATCTTATACATATATAAATATTATTAAACTTATAATATTATAAAGTATAAGGGTTGAATTTTAACTTTTAAAATTCTAGGGGTTGGAACTAAAGTTTTTAATATGACTTTACATGTTCCAAAACTTGAGGGCAAGTTTTGTAAACTTTCAAAACTTTTCATTTCTCATAACTTATGAGTTAATGGTTATTAAAAATGAAGACTCTTCATTTTTTGTAACCTATGTGTTCTTTTAATGGTTATTTATAAATGTGACTTTTGGTTATCCATAACTTAAGAACTAGTTATGGACTCCATTAAAACACATAAAGATCAAGAATTAATCTAATCAATTATTAGCACATAATTTTTATGATCTTCTAAACTCATATGTTTATAAATGTTCATATCAAAAATTTCAAGAATCGTAAGTACATATACAAAACTTGAAATTTTGATACGAGCTTTTGAACAAAACTTCGATTTTCAAGTTTTTTTTTTTTTTTTTTTTTTGCATCAAGTATCAAATAAACAAACCAGGCTCTGATACCACTGATGGGTTTTCAGCATTCTAACACTCCTATGGTGTACATGCAACCCTAGAACCTTGGATCTATGTTTGACTAAGATACATGCAAATAATTATTTTTCCAAGGTTCTTATCCTAACTAGCATGGCATGGGGTACTTGAATCAAATAAAACTAGTAGAATTACTTACCTTGTAGTAGTAGTTGATTGCTTGGAGTTTGAGAGCCTAGCACCAATAATGTGGATGCCTCAAATGGAAGTCACAAATCACCACAAACTTGGAAACTTGAGAGAATAGTCACAAACTTCTTGAAATCGGCCCTCTTAGTTTACACACATCAACTAGTGCAATTTCAAGAACCAAAGCCTCCTTTATATAGTGTGGTGGATTAGGGTTACATCCATGTAAACCCTAATACCCATGTCTTTTCATTTCCATGAGATCCATGGGTTAAAGCTCCATGGAGTATCCATGGACTTTCCATGCAAGCCTAGCCCATTCCAAATAAGCATTAGCCCACACTATATAAATACAAGAGCCCATATTTAATTAGTCATACTTTTGATCTCTAAATTAATTCTAAATTAATTATAGATCAACACTAATTAAATAATATGATTTTATATTAATATATTAGAACTTATAATATATTAATAAATCATAACTTATACTATTCTCAAAAGATTATCCGTAAATTGTTCGGGTGAAGTGCAACCCAAATGGACCATGCCGGGTCGGGTCAAGTACATACCAAATATAGTTATGGACTTAGACACTATCTCCAACAGATTTATCATACTGAGGATGGAACTTATCGAGGAGATAAACTCCCCCGATGAACATCCTTGTTCCAAGGAACTATCTACCACCAGGATTCCCAGCACAACACCACGACCATGGATTGTTCAACTTAGGAATTAGGGTTGAAGAGGACCAGGAGACTACATAATATTTCATAGGAGGACCGTCTCAAAATTTACAACCTTACTTTACATCACATGTTCATAATGCAGTACCAATACTAGTTTCATGAGTTGAACGCTTAGGAAAACAAGTTCATGTTTCTAAAGATGAGATTGGAGGTGTGGTGGAGAACTTGGTAAATTTGACTGAGAGAACTGCTAATCTAGAAGAAGAACTTTTGGTAGATGAGGCAGCAATTAGAGTTGCTTATCATCGTCTTGGCTTTGTTCGCAAGGACCAACTGATTCAGGGAGTTCAGATGGTAGAGATGCAACAGTGGAGACAGGTTGCAGACCTAAGGGTCGAGGCAGCTGAAGTTATGGCACATTCAGTAGAGTTGAGGACTCTTGATTTATAGTCTCAGATTGATGGCATTGTTGATCTACTGGGCACTAGTGTTCGTCTATGGTAGATTAGTCAGGAGTAGGGTTGCCCATGGGTGACGGGTTAGGGATTTTTGGAAAAGTAGACAAGTGTATAGATCCTTGTTGACTTCTTTCGGGCATAGTCAATTATAAATTTGTAATTATAAACTTTTCCACCCCTAAACCCCCCCCCCCCCCACATATTTTTGGGAAGTCTTTTGGTCAGGGCAATACGAAATGTAATTCGAAGCGAATGAAAAATATATGATGATATGTTTTGAAAAATCATGGCGGTTATACTACTCAGGGCATTTATATTGAAATTTTATTGAGTTAGGTAGATTACTCATGGCGGTTATACTAGGAATTTTAGGAGATGATAAATAACAAACAACTGTAAGTATTTGAAAATAATAGAGTAACCTCTCCCATTATAAAAATAAGGGATTTTCTTTTAAAGAAAATCACATAAGTTCACAACAACTACTATAACAGCTTAGTCATTACTACTTATATAATGAGTCATTTAATAATTTATACGACTTACACTCTCCTGATAGGCTAGATTAGGATTGAATCATGCCTCCAAGAACCAGTATCACATGATAGAATCTAGGAACACAACCTGTGACCATACCACAACCAAGGACCATACCACAAACCAGAGGTAGAGTTACCAGATAACCAACTCCACCGGTAGAATCAGAACCAACATTTACTTTATTTTTGCCAGTACTTTGGAAGCTAATCACACAACAAGGCACTAACTCTCCGGAAAACCACAAAATTATAAGGAGTACAACACTAGGTGGGGGTGGTGGTGGGGGTGGTAATAGTGGAAATGGATGTGTAGGTGGTAGCAGTTTGCATGGTGGCAATAAAGGAAACCCAAGGTCTTGTACTTACAAAGACTTTATGAACTGCAAACCTTGCTTCTTCTATGGAAATGAAGTCGTAGTGGGAATTGTTAGATTAAGGTGTCTAAGGTCCTAACTAAATTGGTATAATGTTGATGAATAAAAGTAAATTCCTTTTTGGGTTGCCCTCATAACCAAGAAATTGCTTAGATTGATTATAGGAGAGAGAGAGAGAGATAAATGATTTATTAATATATTACATAACTAAATTATTAATTAAAAATAGTTATAATTAATTTAGAATTAATTTGGAATTAATTCTGGGTTAATTAGAATTATTAAAAGTTGAAGGACTATAGTTGTAATTGTTCAAAAGTTGAGCAGATGATAGGTTCCTGAACCTTCCTCTGTTGGATGGTTTGGAGGCTCCTCTTGGATATTTCTAGAAGCCTTTATGTAGATAATCAAGGAACTAGATAACTGCCTTATTTGAAATAATATTATATTATGTTCAAATTAGGGTTTCTAGGTGTTTCTTAATCAGCTATAAATATGTCCTTATACCTGGGAATTTTTGGCCATGTTATTCTACACACCAAATTCATAAATATGCCCCCTCTCTCCCTTTCTTCCTAATTCTTCTAGGTTTCTTTTGTTGTGGGTGTGAACCATTAGAGGCTTGTACACAATTGAAGCTAGTTTTCAAGAGACTATTGGATTGATCTAGTTGGATCAAAGGGTTTGTTTGCAATAACAAATCAATGGTAAATTATTCTTTTGTGAATTTTGATTTCTATTAGAATTTAGAAGTTTTGGTGTTCAATATTGTTTTGGTCAAAAACTACACAAGTATTAATCAACCAATTTGAATGAGAGGTTGTGATGTTCAGATTAGTGTAATGGCGAATGATAAAAGAGAGTGACACAATGGTTTACAAGGAAAGCCCTTGATCCTTGCTATATCTCCGGCATAAAACCTTGGGAGGTGATAATGATCACCTGCCTTGATGATTTTATTGATATAAAATGATGATTACAGTGAATTCTTAGTAAGAATAAGTGAACAATTTCATAGAGTAAGCTTAGACTAGAGAACAGTGTGTTGTGTGCAGAATACAAGTGTCAATTTATAGTCTAAAATAGCCAACAAGATGTCCGATATTTCCGGGATCCTCTATAACCAGCTTCATGAACGTTATTTGACCAAGTATTCCGGGTCTTTAGCATAGTTGAGATGATTCTTCGTTGAGAATTGGTTTTCCCTTGACTACTTCTGCACACATGTTAGTTATAGACAAAATATAACCGTTATAAATATTAATAAAAATAATAACGGTAATTAGTCAGGATCCTGAGGTAGCTGAAGATCCTGGATATTTGAGGATCCTGAATATTGTAAGGATCCTGGCCCTAACAATTGCCCCCAAGTTATTACTGAAGATGTAATGTTAGTTTCTGAAATGTTGAAGGAATAACTTAAATTAAATTTAAAAGAGGAATTTAAAATTAGTCCTTAATGGATAGGTCTTATCTTTATCGAGATAATCGAGAAATGGTCAAATCATCTCTGTTATCTTTTCCTGGGTATAAATGAGGGCTTTCGGTAACTCCTTTTTTTTACTCTCCCAAGTCACCATCATCTCATTGTGAAGGTAATCCTTTTTCTTTTTATTTGTTCTTCCGTTGTTTTGGTTTTCCCCGTCATGGCTAAGAAAACTAGTCGCTCTCGAGCTGGTGTTGTTATTCCCTCTGAGAACGATTTTAGTGATCAAGCAATCTTAACCTATGACGAGGTTTGCTCCTTCGACAATGAAGACATGGAATCGTTGAAAGCCATCGGGGCTTTCCCTTCTGATGTGGTTTTTTGTCCTTTTGAGGCTATCGTTCAACCTGATTTTCTGTCTCCAATGTGGGTTTGTTTTCCTGAATACCCATTCGATCTAGGTTTAACTTATCCTTTTACTGGTATAGATCTTACAGTTAAGGCTTCAGGATCCCGAAAATAAAAGACTTCTGAGGCTGTAGACTTTAGCTTAGAGAACCTCAGCATCGTGGATGCTCTCGAGAAGTTGTTTTTCATTTTCCCAAGCTGTAAGTATTTTGCGCATAGGCATTATTTATATTAATCTATCATACATGTTCTTTTTCATGTTGATGTTTATGTTTCTTCCACGTCTCCGCTCACGTTTCCCACGTCACCAACGACCTCAGGGCCTGTGTCGATAAAGCCGAGTTTGTTCTAAAAGAGAATGAGAAGATGTGTAGGGTCACCAATGAGGATCTTCTCCAAAGGGTAGAGTTGTTGAGCAAACAGAAAGTCGAAAAGGAGGAAGAACATCTCGCAGATCTCGAGGAGGTGATTGCTAATGTAAAGACAAGTTATGTGATAGCTATTCTGTAGGCTAAGATTAAGCTGGCTGAGGATATGGAAAATGCAAATTCCTGGGATGTAGACGGGTGGCGCGAGGCGTTGGCCAAATTGATCGATAAGCCTGTTGTCTCCAATCAGGATCATGTGTCGTTGTTGACCGGAGGAGGGGAGAAGAAGGACACAGACGATGATGATCAAACTAAGGTCTAGGCCTGCAAAAAATTGGTTTAAATAGTTTTTGTTTTTGTCAGTGATGTAAGACAATTAACCTTTTGGCTAGGTTGATATGCAACCCTTTCTTCTTTTGAATGACATGGTAGCATTTTCCTTTTATATCCCCCTCATGTTTTTTCTGCACGGCTGTTATGATATTAAAATCCTTAAATAATTAGGATCCTGGAAAGCTTGGTTCCTGCGTAATCCTGAAACATAATTTCTTTAGCAGTTCATTTCTAGCATATTTGAAATTTGGTAATTAGATGATTTTAGTTTAGGACCCTGGAAAGTTCATGATCCTTAAACTTTATCTAAAGCTCTTTGAGAATAAGGATAGATGGAACCTGATTATCTCCAAGTTTTTTCTTAAGCTTTAAAACTTGTTGAGGATAAATCTCAGTTTAGGAGAGAACTTCGGTTCACTGCCGATAATGAGGATTTTTACCAATGAAGGTCGATGAGGATCCTTAAGGGCAAGGATCCTTACTGTCAGAGATCCTTAAAGATAAGGATCTTAGGTCGCATGTGGAAAATTTATCCTTAGGATAACCTGTTTATGTTATGGACTTTGACAACATTCTTGTGTAACACCATAGATTCAACATGTCAACGTTATATTCTGGGGAGGATCCCAACTTGAGATATAATTCATGGGAGGGATCCTTACTTATAATAACATGAAAATGTTACAATTCGATTGTATTCTCTAGGGAAAATTCCCAATGTGTGATAACATGAAGATGTTATAGATCTTATGTAATTTCTGGGGCAAGATCCCAATCTTTGATAACATGAAAATGTTATAAACCTTAAGTGATTACTAGGGTAGGACCCCGATTTTTTATAACATGAAATGTTATAAACCTTAAGGATCTCAACTTATGCTCAAAGATAAGAGGGTTGCCAAGCCACTGAATCGTGAAATGATCCCCTTATTCGTTTCCCATAATTGGATATCGTGCGTCCAAGTGAGGTGTATATACCTTAGTTCGTGTGAAAGAGGTAATTAGCTCTTTAAACCTTAGAGGGGATTAAGTACCCTTAAGCGTAGGAAAGATGATCGGTCTCTAGCTTGAGTATATAATAGTCTAAAGATTACACCGTTGGTATAACGGGGCTTCTCAAGTGTTAAGATATTGAGATCTTCATATGTCAAGATCCTCATGTTTTGAGATTTTCATCCTCGAGGATCCTTGTATTATGAGATCCGGGGGATCCTTGGATTTCAGGATCTTCGACCCCAAGGGTCCTTCATGTTTTAGGATCATAGCTTACGGAGATCCTTATTTGTGTGTTGTTCTGCATGGCAAACGTTAGCTAGGGGTGGGCGTTAGTCTGGCTAACGCCCCTCCGATGCTTAAGTTAGTAATGTATTCCAGGAGAAAATAAGTAACAACGAAAATTTTAAGGTAAAGAACGTGTGTACCTTGGTTTTGTCGTGGATCAGTTGAACCTGCTTACATGTAGTATGCTTTGAGGTGCATAGCATTCTAGGATCTTGGTAGAACGTCTCCTTCGAGTGTTGCTATTCAATATGCTCCTTTCCCTGCTTCAGCATCTATAAGATACGGTCCTTCCCATTTGGGAGCCAATTTACCTGCACTGGGATCCTTGGTATTTTGGAATGTTTTCCTCTATACCAAGTCCCCTATTTGAAACCTTCTGACTTTTACGTTTTTATTATAAGCCTTGGTGATCCTTTGTTGATGGACAGCCATGCGTATTTTGGCAAGATCTCTGAGTTCGTCAATAGTGTCAAGATCTTGTGCTAGGATCCTATCGTTATTCTCTTGGTCTTGTAGCAAGTATCTTGCCGTCGGGATCACTAATTCGGTAGGGATCACTGCTTCCGTCCCAAATACCAAAGAATATGGGATCTAACATGTAGCTACTTTGGAAGTAATCTTATCTGCCCAAAGGACGAAAGGAAGTTCCTCTGCCCATCTTCCCTTCTTTTTGTCCAATCTTTTCTGTAAGTTGTTTACTATGATTTTGTTTCTAGAATCTGCTTGACCATTAGCTTGGGGATGAACGAGAGTTGTTGTTATCATTCTGATTCCCGAACTTGTGCAAAAGTCTATTGTCCTTTTGCTTATGAATTGGGATCCATTGTCGCATATGATTTTAGTCGGGATCCCAAACCTGGTCAAGATATTACGTTTAATAAATGAGACTACTTCTTTGTCTCTTACCTGAACGAAAGCCTCAGCTTCAATCCACTTTGATAAGTAATCAATCATTACTAGCATGAACACTTTTCCACCTCGGGCCACCGGTAATTTTCCCACTATATCCATTCCCCATTTCATGAATAGCCATGGGGAGATAATTGGATGTAGATGTTGTGCCGGTTGATGTAGGATGTCGCCATGTCTTTGGGAAGCATCACATTTTTAGCATGTAGAAAAGAATCTCTCTTCATGGTTGGCCAATAGTATCTTGTTCTTAGTATCTTGGAGCATAAAGCTCTTCCCCCAGTGTGGTTGCCCCAATCTCCTTCATGTATATACTTTAAGACTTCTGCTGCTTCAGGATCTTCCAAGCATCTAAGGTATGGACCTGCCATAGATTTTTTATAAAGTTTACTTTGGATCAACACGAATCTTAAGACTCTCGTCCTGAACGCTCTTTTGCTTTTTTCGTCTGTCGATATTGTGTCATTTTGGAGATACTCCATAATGTGTTGGGTCCATGATCGCGGACTTCTTAGGATCCTGTCCGTCGGGGTCTCATTGAGGAAGGATCGTAGGGTCAGGATCATTAATAGTTGCTATGCTTGTCGGATGTTTAGGATCTTCTAATTTTTTGGAGAGGGTTTCTATGGCCGGGGTTATAATATGGGTTATAGGAATCTTTTTCTCTGGTGGGATTCTAAGGGAGGATCCTAAATTGGCTAACGCATCTGCTTTTGTTTTTTCTTCTCTGGGAACTTGGGTTAGGCTAAAGTTTTCGAAATCAGAAGCAAATTTTTTGAGGATCTCTAAATATAATGCTAATCTTTCACCTTTCACTGCATAAGATCCATTGAAGTGATTGGTTAGTAATAAAGAATCAACAAATACATGTGGCGACTTTAGTATGATCCCTAGCCCTGTTCCTTTTTTATTTAAAGCTCCATCTGTGAACAATGTCCATTTTCCTAGGTGTTCATCTTCTAGGAGTTGCTTGGCTTCCATGTCTACTTCGTTTTGTAGATCATCACTAAATTCAGCCACAAAGTCTGCTAATGCATGTGACTTTATGGCGGATCTTGGTTCATATCTGATGTCAAACGTACTTAACTTCACCGACCATTTTGCCATTCTTCCTGACATTTCTGGTTTTCTCACGACATTCTTAATAGGATAATTAGTTTTTACATGTATAGTGTGTGTTTCGAAATAATGTCTTAATTTAGTAGAAGCAATTACTAAGGCAAGAATTAATTTTTCGAGGTGAGAGTACCTGGTTTCAGGATCCAGGAGACTCTTACTTACATAGTAGATAGGATGTTGGTCTCCATTAAGATCATTGTCCAAGACAGCATTTACTGCGTTTGAGGATACTGAGAGGTAGAGGAGGAGTGGTTCCCCGTGTATGGGCTTTACCAGTAACAGCGCGGAACTCAATTATTTTTTGAGCTCCTGAAAGGCTTCATTCGAACCATTCGTTTTTCTTCAAGATGTCATAGAAGGGTTTACATCTTTCTGAGGATCTTGAAATAAACATGTTGAGTGTCGCGACCCTCCAGTTAGCCTTTGGATGTCTTTCGTTGAAGATGGAGATTTCAGTACGATGATTGCTTTGATCTATTCCGGGCTTGCTTCGATTCCTATCTTGGCTACCATATATCCAAGGAACTTGCCCGATTTCATCCCAAAGTGGCATTTGAGTGGATTTAACTTCATATTGTATTTGTCTAGGATGTCAAATGCTTCTTTAAGATCCCTGATATGATCTTCAGCTTTCATTGACTTCACCACCATGTCATCGATATAGACTTCCATGGTGTCCCTCAGCTTGTCTTTAAACATTCGATTCACCAATCTTTGATATGTTGCACCTGCATTTTCAAGACCAAAAGGCATTGCGGTGTAACAATATATACTTTTTGGTGTTATAAATGTTGTATCTTCTTGGTCTGATGGTTCCATCTGGATTTGTTGGAATCCTGCTAAAGCCTCCATGAAGGCCAGGAGTTCATGGCCAGCCGTTGCATCTATCATAGAGTCAATATGTTGTAGAGGGAAAGGATCCTTAGGACAAGCCTTTTTGAGATCCGTGTAGTCTACACACACTCGCCATTTTCCGTTTTTCTTTTGTATGACAACCACGTTAGCTAGCCACCTTGGGAACTTCACTTCCTTGATCATTCCTGTCTTGAGGAGCTTCTCTACTTCTTCTTGGATGATCTGATTCCTTTCAGGTGCAAACTTCCTTCTCTTTTGATGTATTGGTCTGAAAGAATGATCAATATTAAGTTTGTGAGTGATAATACTCTTGTCTATACCTGTCATATCTTCGTGTTTCCATGCGAATGTCTTGCTTCTGGTTCTTAGGAAATCCAATAGATTCTGCTCGATCTGCTCAGGCATTGAGGATCCTGTGAGGACTTTAGCTTCAGGATCCTCGATGCCCAGGGGCACTTCCTTCACATCTTGTTCCTTTGTTTCTAGGACGTTTTGTGCCCCCTGCCTTAATTTCTATGCTTGTTGAGGTTTGGTCGTAGATTTCACAGAGGTCTTATAACATTCTTTCAATTCTTGTTGATCTCCCATGATCTTTACTGTTCCCCATGGAGTAGGCAATTTTACAGATTGATGATAGGTTGACGGCACTGCTTTCATCTCGTGAATACATGGTCTACCTAGAATCACATTGTAAGAAGATAAGGTGTCAATAACACAAAATTTTTGTATAGAGTTTACCCCCTCTATGTATATTGGTAGCTTTATTTCTCCAATCGTGTGTTTTGTTTCCCCTCTAAATCCTTTGAGGACCGAGGATCTCTTGATTATTTCTGCTTCTGGGATGTTCATCCTCTTTAGTGCGTCTAGGAGTACGATGTTGATTGAGGATCCTGTGTCAACAAGGATCCTTCTTACGAAATGGTTGGCCATGTACAGTGTTATCATGAGTCCGTCATTGTGGGGATCCTGAATTCCTTCCATATCCATCTCGTCAAAGGTGATTTCTTTTTCACTACTAACCATGGTATTCTTCCGTGGTCTATCTTCCTTTTCTGTTTTAGAGACCTTGGTGTGTCTTTTAGCCTGAGAATAAGAGGTACCACAGATGTTAGATCCGCATGAGATAACGTTAATTATCTTAGCGTCAGAGGGTGGAGATCCTGGTTTCTTTGTGATCCTATGACCATCCTGACTGTTCTCCCTGAGTTTTTCTCTTTTTCTGTCGAGGATCTCTTTGAGGTGTCCCTTACTAAGGAGGTAGCTGAATTTTTTCTTAGGGCTATGCAATCCTCCGTCACGTGGCCAAAGTCTTCGTGGTAAGCACACCATTTGGACTTATCTTTCCAAGTGGGGGACTTGTTGTCTCTCTTTGGCCATCTTGCTTTGTCTCTGAGATCCTACATAGCATGAATTACACCTGAAGCATCCACAGAAAAACAATAGTCAATAATCTAGGAAGTTCTTCTCCCTCATCTTCGAGGGCATTGACCCTGTGATGATACGGTTTGGAATAGGGCTTCGAATTGTACGATCTTGAAGTCGAGGATTCGGCATTTCTATTGTGATTCTCATATTGATTCGAAGGGTTGCTTCTCTTCTGGATTTCTCTATCCTCTTCGAGCCTTATGAACCTCAATGCCCGGCACCTGAGTTCATCCAATCGTTTGCATGGGTTCATTACAAGGTCTTCATAGACGGGTGAATCCTTTCTTAGTCCCATTTTAAAGGTTACTACAGCGGTGGCCATGTCGATGTTGGGGATGCTCATATCTTCCCTGCCAAACCTGTTAAAAAAGTCCCTAAGTTTTTCCTTAGGATCCTGAACCACCCGGTAGAGATCACTAGTGATCTTCTCGAAGGTTCTGCTGCAGGAAAACTGGTTATTGAAGATATTGACTAACTGTGCAAATGAAGTAATAGAGTATGGGGGAACGTTTAGCAGTTATTTGAGGGTTGATCCTGTAATGGTCGAACCAAAGCCTTTGCATAGGAAAACGTCCTTCAAGTGCCCTGGGATGGGAATGATCTCCATCCTTTCTCTGTATTGGGCTATATGCTCTTCAGGATCTGTAGTTCCATCGTAGAGCTTCCTGATGGGAGTTTGGAAGCGCTTAGGAACTTCTGTATCAGCTATCGCGGGAGCAAATCTCGAGATCCTGTGACTTGTTGGAAACGCTTCTGGTATTGGTTGGACCACTCCGGGTATACTGCAGATCATTTGCCTCAGTTGTTGAAGTTCCCTGGCCATGTTTGGATTTATTCCTGCATCAACGTTAGTATCGTTAGTATTAATAGTATTGATGTTTAAGAAGTTACTAGGATCGAGGTTTCTATGAGTATTAAAAGGGTCATTGAGATCATTGATCATAGATGCTCGGTTGTCAATAGTTGTCCCCCAGGGTGACGGCACTGTGGCAGGAACTGTGTGTTGGAATAGGTGTCTAAGCCCATAACTATAATTGGTATGTACTTGACCCGATAGTAGCATGCTCCTTTTGGGTTGCCTTCACCGGAGCAATTTGATAGGATGGATATTTGAGAAATTGGTTATTTGTGATTTATTAATATATTATATGTATAATATATTAATTAATAAATCATATTATTTAATTGGTATTGATCAAGAATTAATTTGTAATTAATTTAGTGATCAAAAGAGACTAATTAAATTAACGGGGACTGATTATGTAAATCAGTGATACATATAGTTTGGGCTAATGCTCCATGATTGATTAGTAATGGACTAAGCTTATGTGAGAGTTCATGAAGTGTTAGTCCAAATGAGTTATTGGATTAAAAGCCTAAGTTAATGAATTAGGGTTTACAAGTGACCCTTGGAATTCTACACTATAAATGTAACCCCTAAGCCCTAAAATCGGATACAAGTGTAATCTAAGAAGAAGTTAACCAATTTTGGTGCCTCCAAGCTCTCTCTCATTGTCCTCCATTATTCTTGGTGTTTGTGACTTATTTGAGGTATCATATTTGAGGTGCTAAGCTTTTGTAAGGCCAAGTTCTACAAGACACAACAAAGAGGTAATCATCTTACTTGTTTTTATGTTTCAATCATCAAAGTTGTATGCTAGTTAGGCTTCATGCTTTAGAAAAATGAAATTTCATGTATAACTTGAGAAAACTTAGATCCAAAGCATCTAGGGTTGTATGTGCACCACAGGAATGTTATAGTGCTCAAAACCCATCAGTGGTATCAGAGCCTAGGGTGTTTTCTGTTATATTGATGTATTGGTTCATTCTTCAAAGTTGAAGCAAATTGAAAACAGCACTCTGACTGCTGGACTCGACGAGTCCTATGAAGAACTCGACGAGTCCATGATGAACTCGACGAGTTGGACAGTCTGTTGGCAGGTTTTCGGGTTTTTTGGCCTGAATTGGATTACGATCATTACCACAAACTGTTTTGTATCATAAAATCCGATTTTTCTGATATGGTAGTGATTATCCTCATCCAATTAAAAGATAATTGCTAGTGGATATGATAAGCTAATTATTTGTATTATTTGATTTGAAATTATCTTGCTATATGAGTTAAATTAGGTCAAATTGGTAAATGATAAATTATATGATTATTTTATTAGTTTAAAATTTGATCTAAATGGTTTTAAAGAGTTTCAAAACTTGCCCTCAAGTTATGGAATTTGAAAAGTCTCATTTATGAAACATTAAATTCTAAAATTCAAGAGATTTTGAAGAGCTTCAAAACTTGCCCTCAAGTTTTGGAATTTGAAAAGGCTCATTTATGAAACATTAAATTCTAAACCCTAGAATTTTAAAAGTTTAAAATTCAACCCTTATACTATTATAATATTAAAGGATTAATACTTATATATATGTATAAGACAAGTCAGTCTTACCGTTAGTAGGCCTCATTCACGAAGCTGGTTTATAAGTGGGTATAAGGAAATTGCCTATAAAATGGCGATTGAATGGGTGTCCACTCTCACCCACCGCTTCCTTGACTGGTGGAGGGTCGTTAGCCAAACGGGTAGGATAGGACATTAATTCTCGTTAAAAAGTATAATGATAATTATAAAAGTAACTGAATGTTTTTCTAAATTCCCAATTCTAGTTACTTTAGGAAAAATTTGAAATTGGTGTTATTCCATGAAATTTCACTTTGCACCTTGCCAAGTCGTTAGTGGAGCGTGTGTGGTTAACTGGCACACTAACTTGGACTAGCAAGGGTGGCAAAGGGTAGCTTGATGTTTATCATAGATTAATGGAGTGTGTGTGGTTAACCGGCACATTGATTAGGAGATAAATGACATCAAGAGTACCAAGCAAATTTGCATGGTTATTCACACCTTGTTTGTGATCCTTGGTATCCCAGTCACAAACTTGAAGGGAACAATCGAGATTTAAACATGCCATTGAAAAGTTCAATGAATCTCAAAAGAATCTAGGAATTTCAATTCATTTAAAACTTAATCCTCAATTTCATTTTTCATGGTGGAAATTGGTAAATCGTCATTTACCTACCTTCAAATATTTTGCAATTGGATTACGGCATCCCTCTTCCGAATTGTGAAATATTGTGTTGGGCCCTAGCCTTAATATTTCATTTGGGTGTTATATTAAGGAATTTCTATCTAATAAAACTTGTTCTTCTTTTCAGATGTCTGATTCAAACAACACTTCAAATGCTTCTGGCTCTTTCTCCCTCATGAACTTATGTGGGAGGGTCATTTTTGATGGGTCGAATTTCAATGACTGGATTCGAAACGTCCGCATGGCCATTCGATACGAGGAAAAAGAATATGTCCTTGATAAAGAGCTAAAGGAGATTGATGAAGAAACTGCTACTCCTGAGCAACTGGCTGAGTATAGGGCTCATGAGAAGGACGTGACAAAGGTGTCGTGCATCATGTTAGCCACTATGACTTCTGAGCTTTAGAAGTTCTACGAGGACTTCTGGCCTTTCGAGATGCACCAAGACTTGATGGAAAGGTACCATCAGAGTGCTCGACAAGAAAGGTATGAAATCATTGCCTCCATCATAACAACCAAAATGAAGGATGGAGAGTTAATCACGACCCACTTGCAGAAGATACAAAGATATGTGGACCGCTTGCTGAAGGTGAATGTCAATTTTGATGAAGAGTTGGCTATCGACATTATCCTACACTCTTTACCTTCTTGTTATGATCAGTTCTGTATGACTTATCATATGAACAAGGAGGAAGTCACTCTTAGCAAGCTTCAAGGCCTTATTAGAACTTCTGAAAGTAGTTTATAAGGAAAATATGTTGTACCCACTCCTACCATTGCTGCCCCAGTCCAGGCAATTGGACATGGTAAAGGGAAGAAAAGGAAAGCTCCTACAAAGAATCACAAGGGAAAGTCTCGTGATGGATGCTCTTCTAGTGGGTCCAAAGGTGGTTCTGCTACTCCCTCATCCAATCCAAAAAAAGCAGAGTGCTTCCATTGTCATGAAAAGGGGCACTGGAAACGAAGTTGCCCTAAATACTTGCAGGACATTAAGGATGGCAAGATAAAACCCACCTTCGCAGGTATTTACACTATTCATTCAAATAACTCATCACATGCTAATTCTTGGGTCCTTGATACAAGATGTGGTTTTCACATTTGTTCTAATTTGCAGTGTCTAAAAAGAAGTAGGGATGTCGAGCACGGGAAGATGAACTTGATCATGCGGAATAGGAAAGCGTCGCCTGTCACCAAGATTGGAGTTTATTCTTTATTGCTTAGTAATGGGTTAGGGCTGGATTTGAATAATTGTTGCTATTCGTGTGATATGGCGAGAAACATTATTTCTTATCATGGTTTGTATAAACAAGGTTTTAGATTTTCATGTAACAATGAAATTGGTTCTATTAATGCTTTTTATAATGATAAATATTATTTTGAAGCATTTCCTTGTAATGGTGTATATGAAACTGTGATGGTTGTAGACAACTTAGGAAATAATGTATTTCATCTCGATTCGTCCAATGGTTTGGACAAAGCATGCTTGTGGCATTGTCATCTGGGACATGTCAACAAGAAGTGCATAGCCCAACTCCAAAAGGATGGAGTGGTGGAGTCATTTGACTTAAAGTCGGATGACACGTGTGAATCTTGTTTGCTTGGAAAGATGACCAAGTCACCTTTCACTGGTACTTGTGAAAGAGGTGAGGGTTTGTTGGATCTCATACACACCGATGTGTGTGGACCCTTCAGATCTGACACAAGGGATGCTAACCGCTTCTATGTAACCTTTACCGACGATTGTAGCATATATGGATATATCTACTTAATCAAGCACAAGTCGGAAACCTTTGAAAAGTTCAAAGAGTTTAAGCAAGAAGTGGAGAATCAATTGGGAGGAAGATAAAGATGCTCTGATCCGATCGTGGTGATGATTATCTTAGTATTGAGTTCCATGACTATCTTAAGGAATGTGGAATTGTTTCACAATTGACGCCACCTAGGACACCGCAGCTTAATGGTGTGGCTGAGAGGCGCAATTGAACCTTGTTGGACATGGTTCATTCCATGATAAGTCGAGCTTCGTTGCCTATCTCATTCTGGGGGTATGCCTTAGAGACTGTCGCCCACATCCTTAATCTAGTCCCAACTAAGAAGGTTTCCAAAACACCTCACGAAATGTGGACAGAGATGGTTCCCTCGTTAGCACATATCAAGGTTTGGGGTTGTGAGGCTTTCGTAAGACGAGAGACTCACGACAAGCTCGAACCTCGCAGTAAGCGTTGTATTTTCATCGGCTACCCACATAAATCCTTTGGATATTTGTTCTATAGACCTAGTGAGAACGTGATCTTCGTAGCACGAAGGGGTGACTTTCGTGAATGAGAACTCATACGCCAATAGGATAGCGGGAGGCAAATTGACCTTGAAGAGCTTCAAGAGTTAAGCGATGAAGGAACCTCTAACACTAGCACTCAACCTGAGGATGAGACTCCTGTTAAACCAGTTGACCAGTTCTTACCTCTGAGACGTTCCAGTAGAGTTAGTGTTCCATCTGTGTTATATGGTTTTCATATAACAAGTGAAGGTGATACATTTATCAGTGATGGCAGATTGGTAAATTTGGATGAACCTAACAACTACAAGGAAGCCATGGTGGGCCAAGAGTTTTCAAAGTGGAAAGAGGCGATGGACAACGAGATTCAGTCCATGTATGACAATCAAGTTTGGAACTTGGTTGACAATGTATCGGGTCGCAAGACAGTCGGGTGCAAATGGATATTTAAGAAGAAGACCGACATGGATGGGAAAGTACACACATATAGGCGCGAATGGTTGTGAAGGGATTTACTCAGACTCTTGGAGTTAACTATGACGAGACCTTCTCACCAGTAGCGAAGATCAAATATATAAGGGTTATGCTAGCCATAGCTGCGTTTCATGATTATGAAATATGGAAGATGGATGTCAAAACCGCTTTCCTTAATGGGAATTTGGTTGAAGATGTTTACATGAGTCAGCCAGAGGGTTTTGTAGATGCTAAGTACCCTAGTAGAGTGTGTAAGCTTAAGAAATCCATTTACGGATTAAAGCAAGCATCTCGCAAATGGAATCTATGCTTCGATGAGAAAGTCAAAGAGTTTGGTTTTTCGAGAAGCGAGGATGAGTCTTGCGTTTATGTCAATGCTAGTGGGAGTAGAGTTAGCTTTCTGGTATTGTATGTGGATGACATACTGCTCATAGGAAACGATGTTCCAACCTTGCAGGAAGTTAATTCCTGACTTGGGAAGTGTTTCGCTATGAAGGACCTCGGGGAAGCTGCTTACATTTTGGGGATAAGGATATTGAGAAATAGGAGTAAAAGACTAGTAGAACTAAGTCAAAGTACCTACTTGGACAAGGTGTTGAAACGTTTCAACATAGAGAATTCCAAGAAAGGAGAATTGTCTATCCAGAGCAATACCAAACTGAGTAAGACTCAGAGTCCGAGTACCGAAGCCGAAATAACAAAAATGAGTCGAGTATCATATGCTTCTGGCGTTAGCTCGATCATGTATGCTATTACATGTACTCGCCCTGATGTGGCTTTTTCTTTGAGCATGGTTATTCAATATCAAGGGAATCCTAGTAGAGCTCACTGGATAGTAGTAAAGAACATTCTTATGTACCTACGGAGGAGTAAGGACTGGGTCCTTACCCTTGGTGGGAGTGATGACTTGAGAGTAACAGGGTATAGTGACGTCAGCTTTCAAACCGACAGAGATAATTTCCGCTCTCAGTCGGGCTGGGTATTTACCCTAAACAAGAGACTGTAGCTTATTCAACGTGCGAATCAGAGTACATAGCAGCAAGCGAAGCGTCGAATGAGACAATATGGCTAAAGAACTTCATCGGAGACCTTGGAGTTGTACCAGCTGTAAAGGAGCCTATGAAAATTTTCTGTGACAATGAGGGTGCGGTCGCCTTAACCAAGGAGCTGAGGGATCATGGCAGATTCAGGCACATCGACAGAAAATATCACTTCATAATACATCGAGTAGAAGAGGGTATCGTCAGAGGATAACCCAGCAGATCCCCTTACGAAGGGACTGAGTAGGGTTAAGCATTTGAAGCATGCTAAGAGCATTGGCCTAAGGGACGATATTAGTTTTAGTAATTAGATAGACAGTTAGAAACTTGTAATAAATAAATGTAATTTACATTTGATGAATAAATAATAAAGTTTTATTTATAAGTAAAGTTTACTGTCTTTTGTCAATTGTTTATTTTATGTTTCACTTTTGCATGTTTTGACTTCAAGAATAATATGATTATTCAAACTATCCACAGTCGATCATTCTTTGGAAGTAGGTCATGAAGTTAGATTGTCATGAATTGGCTTGTAGATTGTCTAAGGTGTTTTAGACATCGCAAAAGTTTGCCACAACGTTCATGAGTACTCTTGAAATAAGAATTTGAGTATTGGATTAAATCCACGCTCACATGAATCACTTCATGGAATTTATCACGAGTGATTGTAAGACGATAATATCGTATAGTCTTTAAACCAAGATATATGAGTTGTTGATTACGAGTTGGTTGTGCATTGACAATATGAAAACGCATCAGTAACTTGATGTTATAAAACGTGTTGTTGTGTATAATTTAACAAGCAATTAGTACAAGCATATAAGTCGAAGTTTATCTGTTCCTTTTATCCTAAGAACATTAAAAGCGATATCTTGGGCCCCTCGATGATTTTGTTTTAACTTATGTGCAGGGCCCATTCAGGACTTAATTATTGTGTTCAGTTAAGTTCTATGTCAAATAAATCAGAAATCGGGAAACAAACTGCTGGACAATAAGTATGACTATGTTCCATGTCTTTGTCCACACGATATCTTGAAGAACAGAGGATTATATGATCCCTTATCTAAAGGACGCGTCATTGACTGAGTTAGAGTTCGACAGCGGCTTTTGAGAGCTACGATTGCTAATCAGATTTTGAAGTTGCATTGGTAGTTATAGTTATTAGACTTATCCAAGTGGGAGACTGTTGGATTAGGTGTCTAAGCCCTTAACTATTATTGGTATGTACTTGACCTGATAGTAGCATAGTCCTTTTGGGTTGCCTTCACCGGAGCAATTTGATAGGATGGATATTTGAGAAATTAGTTATTTGTGATTTATTAATATATTATAAGTATAATATATTAATTAAGAAATCATATTATTTAATTGGTATTGATCAAGAATTAATTTGGAATTAATTTAAAAATCAAAAGACACTAATTAAATTAACGGGGACTGATTATGTAAATCGGTGATACATATAGTTTGGGCTAATGATCCATGATTGATTAGTAATGGACTAAGCTTATGTGAGAGTTCATGAAGTGTTATTCCAAATGAGTTATTGGATTAAAAGCCTAACTGAATGAATTAGGGTTTACAAGTGACCCTTGGAATTCTACACTATAAATGTAACCCCTAAGCCCTAAAATCGGATAGAAGTGTATTCTAAGAAGAAGCTAGCTGATTTTGGTGCCTCTATGCTCTCTCTCATTGTCATCCAGTGTTCTTGGTGTTTGTAACTTATTTGAGGCATCACATTTGAGGTGCTAAGCTCTTGTAAGGCCAAGTTCTACAAGCTACAACAAAGAGGTAATCATCTTACTTGTTTTTATGTTTCAATTATCAAAGTCGTATGCTAGTTAGGCTTCATGCTTTGTAAAAATGAAATTGTATGTATAAATTGAGAAAACTTAGATCCAAAGCATCTAGGGTTGTATGTGTACCATAGGAATGTTATAGTGCTCAAAACCCATCACTGTGTTCTTCTAATGATTCTCTAAGGATCCTGCGTCGCCAAATTCAGGATCCTTGGTTGTACAACTGTGGGCATTGTTCCCTGGGATTTCTAGAATTCTGCCTTCATCCTCTCCACTTCTTTGAGCAGCGCTCTATTCTCCTCCTATTGTTGGGTCACCTGTTGCGTCATTTTCCTCATCATAGAGAAGAGTTCTGCAGTGGGGACCGAGGTAGTAGGATCCTGGAGTCCTGGGGATCCCAAACTTCCTTAGTTGGTGACCGGAGGGGTGTTTTTCTTGGAAGCGTCAAGCGTTTTCCTCTGATTAGGGGGCCCACTCGGAGGAGGTGGTAGGTTTTTATTTAGAATGGATGGAGTAGAGGATGAATAAAGGATCGGTTGTGTAGACATGATTTTTTGAGGGTTTTGAACACCACGGCCGCACGGTGGGCGCCAAATTGTTTTGGTCAAAAACTACACAAGTATTAATCAACCAATTTGAATGAGAGGTTGTGATGTTTAGATTAGTGTAATGGTGAATGATAAAAGAAAGTGACACAATGGTTAACAAGGAAAGCCCTTGATCCTTGCTAGGATATCCGACACAAAACCTCGGGAGGTGATAATGATCACCTTGATGATTTTATTGATAAAAAATGATGATTACAGTGAATTCTTAGTAAGAATAATTGAACAATTTTCGTAGAGTAATCTTAGACTAGAGAACAGTGTGTTGTGTGCAGAATACAAGTGTCAATTTATAGTCTAAACTAGCCAACAAGATGTCCGATATTTCCGGGATCCTCTATGACCAGCTTCATGAACGTTATTTGACTAAGTATTTCGGGTCTTTAGTATAGTTAAGATGATTCTTCATTGGGAATTGGTCTTCCCTTGAGTACTTTTGCACACGTGTTAGTTATAGACAAAATATAATTGTTATAAATATTAATAAAAATAATAACGGTAATTAGTCGGGATCCTGAGGTAGCTGAAGATCCTGGATATTTGAGGATCCTGAATATTGTAAGGATCCTGGCCCTAACAAATAGTATGTTGCGTCAACAGTGTTATGACATATATCAAATTAGGTTGCAAGAACCCTTAAGAGTATAAGGTATTTTCCGCATTATTACATGTAAAAACCATTAGTGGTATCAGGGCATTAGGTTTTTCAAACAAGTGAATGTGCATGAGTTGAAATTGAACAGTTGAAGGATTGCAAAATCGTCATTATGTCGCATCGCCACGGCATGGGGTTCTTCTACCACATTGTGGCAAATGTCTAATCAACGTTTTTTCCCCCTACCAGGTCACGGAGATTTATCCACCACGTCGTGGGGACCTCATTTTCAGCGAAATTTTATGGATAATTAAGAATTTTGATTAGTATAATTACATTAATAAATATTGTTTTAGTTGGATAAAATCGGAATATTTAACTTGGTAATTTGATCTCCTAATATCTTGAATCTATGAATTATCATCATTATTTAATTAAATTTAATTACTTGATTAATTAAAAAAAGATTATTTTTCAAATCATTAATATAATTTCTGAACATTAATTTAAATGTTTAAAATACACCCTTATACTTATATATATTAAAAGTTTAATACTATATGTATAACATGAGTCAGTTGAATTGTTAGTATGTCTCATTCATGAAGCCATGCTATAAAGAGGGTATAAGGAAACGGCCAATACAATGACCGTTAAATGAGTGTCCTTTTCACCCACCGCTCTCCTGCATGGTGGAGGGTCGTTAGTAGAATGGGTCCAATAGTAAATAACCTCATTAAAAGTATTATGCAATAAAGTAATAGAACCTTTTATAAATATCCCGCTCTAGTTACTTTAAGAAAAATGTGAAAGTTTATGCGAATCCAGGAAAACTCACATCAATCTTTATGAGTCATTAATGGAGCATGTGTGGTTAACCATCACACTAATTATGGACTGTAAAGTTGAAATAATGGCACAACTCAAAAAAAAATTATCATTAATTGATGGAGCGTATGTGGTTTACCATCACATGAATTTGAGATGATAAAAGACATTGAGGTTGTCAAGCGGGTTTGTATGGTTGTTCACATCTTGTTTATGATCCTCAGTATCCCAGTTATAAATTGAAGAGCATAATCGAGATTAAACATGCCATTGATAAGATTTAATGAATCTCAAATGATCTAGGAATTTCATATATATTGAAATTGGTAAAGTGCATTACCTACCTTAAATGAATTCGTGATTAGATTACGTCATCCCTTTTCTTAATTTCAAATTGCATTATTGGATCCTAGCCTTGAATATTAATTTGGGTTAAAATATCCAGGATTGAATCAACTAACTAAAATCTTGTCTTTATGTTCATAGAAATATCTTCAAGTGGTGAACTTCCTCCTCATCCTCATCTATCAAACCACAACTTCACTATATCATCGGTCATTGCTAAGGACAAGCTTTTCAGTCCAAACCACATGGACTTGATGAGAAATGTGAAGATGATACTTCGCTACGAGAACAAAGAGTATGTTCTCACTACTCCTATTCTAGATATCAGCAAAGAAATTGCCACTCCTGAGGAGATTGTTGATTATGATCAGCACGTGGAGATGCCATGAAGGTATCTTGCATTATGATTGCAACTATGGCACCTGAGCTCCAAAAGACTTATGAGGATTACTGGCTATATGAACTTAACACGGCCTTGTCTCAAATGTTCCACAAGAAGGCAAGACAAGAGCGTTATGAAGTGGTCAAGTCCTTTATGGCGTTCAAACTGAAAAAAAGGGAATTTATGTGCACTCATGTGTAGAAAATGTAGAGGCATATGGAAAGATTGGAAAAGCTAAATTTGGACTTTGATAAGGACCTTGTCATTGACATGGTCCTCACCTCTCTGTCTGGTAGTTTTAATCAGGTCATATTGACATATTATTTGAACAATACAGATACCAAGTTGATTGAGCTTCACAATATGTTGCAAACGACTGAGGCAGGAATGAAGAATTCTCATTTTCCCAGTTCTGCAAGTGTTGCTATCATGGTTGTCCAACAAAGCATAGGAAAGAAGAGAAAGGCCCCTTTCCAATCCAAATGGAAAGGGAAGGTCCATCACGGAGAGTCTAGTGGATAAAAAGCAAAGCCCAACTTCAATACTCCTCTTGTTGCTGATCCAAAAGAAGTTGCGTGCTTTCATTGTGGCCAAAACGGCTATTGGAGAAGAAGTTGCCCCAGGTACTTGCAAGAAGTGAAAGATGCCAAGGCCAAAGAAATTGGCTCTTCTTCTAGTATGTATTATATTCAAGTCAATAATACATGTATTTCAAATTCTTGGGGTCTTGATATGGGATGTGGTTTCCATATTTGTTCTTATATGTAGAGACTAAAGGAATGTGAAGAGGTCGAGCATGGGAAGCTAAAACTAATCATGGGGAACAAGCGAAGATCAGTTGTTACTAGTATTGGGACTTATGAGCTTATGTTTGATAGTATTAGGGTTGATTTAGATAATTGTTGTTATTCGCCAGAAATGGCTCGAAACATTATTTATTTTCATGCTTTATTTAGACAAGGATATCGTTATGGTTTTGATAGTAATGATGGTACTATGTTAGTTTTTTTTAATGGTGCATTTATTTTCAAAGCTTATCCTTGTGATGGTGTGTCTGAAATTATTGTTTGTGAGAATGAATTACGCAACAATGTGTATAATGTTTGTTCTTCTAATAGTTTAGATAAGTCATACCTATGGTATTGTCTGCTTGGGCACATCAACAAGAAACACATCGCCTAGCTCAAAAAAGATGGAGTGTTGGAATCGTTCGACCTAAAATCATACGATGAATGTGAGTCTTGTTTGTTGGGAAAGATGACTAAATCACATTTCACTGGTACATGTGAAAAAGGTGAAGATTTGTTAGCCCTATGCCACAAAGGATGCATATTGCTACTGCATTACATTTATTAAAGATTATAGTGGGTATGGTTATAATTAGTTGATCAAACATAAATTGAAAACTTATGAAAGATTCAAAGAGTGTAAGAACGAAGTAGAGAACCAATTGGGCAAAAAGATAAAGATGCTACGATCTGATAGAGGTGGTGAGTATCTTCGTATCGAGTTTAACGACTATCTGAAGGAATGTGGAATTGTTCCATTACTGACACCTCCTAGGACACCACAACTAAATGGTGTAGCTGAAAAGGTGTAATCAGACCTTACTTGATATGGTTCGTTCTATGATGATTTGTGCTTTGCTTCCAATATCATTTTGGGGGTATGCCTTAGAAACATCTGCTTGCATCCTCATTCTTATTCCAACTAAGAAATTTGCCAAGAGACCTCATGAAATATGGACACAGAAACCTCCCTCACTCACGCATATCAAGGTCTGGGGTTGTGAGGTTCTTGTTAGGCGAGAATCCATAGACAAACTTGAACCCAGAGCCGAGAATAGTTTTTTCATCGGTTATCCACAAAAACCCTTTGGATACTTGTTTTACAGGCCTAGTAACAACGTGGTGTTTTGAAAGTCCCAAACCCTTTGTAGATTCGTAGGTCGAATATAAACAATAAAGAACAATGAAGAACACAAAAGTATCGCAAGGTTTTTTTCCACCAAGAAAGATGTTGTTTTCACCAAGAAAACGGGTTGTCACAAAGGCGGTCACCAAGATAATGACGGCACAAAGCCACACATTAGGGTTTCACCCTAATGTGGTATATATACTAATCTAATCTAGAAAATCCTTTTAATTAAGGGATCTTATCTAATATACATATAAACTAATCTGGTAAATAAGGACCGTATCAAATCAGATCTTCTCCAGATTTGGATATCAGCACCAATACTTCAGAAGCTGATCAGAACATTAGCTTCAGAGAGTCATGCTGATCAGGGAATCAACATCAGGGTTAAGCTTATCAACTTCAGCTTCAATAGATAGTCAATGATCATCAGTGAGTGTCTTCAGTATATAACCATCAGCGTCTGGACACACTTATCAGTCTTCAGTAGATGGTGTCCTCATGCCTTTGGTGTTGATAGAGTCTTCAGGGTCTTCCAGTCATCAAGGGATGTTCTTTAGTCTTCGACATATGAACTTCCATCAGCATATCTTTAGATTAACTAACTAACTATAATGTATATATTTTGCATCATCAAATCTATACAAATGAGTGACCCAACAATCTCCCCCTATTTGATGATGTCAAAACTAAACTAATAAAGAATGAACTAATAGATAAATACAACTGAAGTAATATGTTGATTTTTGCTCCATCTAAGATTTAGCTCCCCCTCAGATAAAGAACATCTGAGTTTTGGTCCTCCTAAGAATAATAACCTTCTTCTTTCTAGAGTTTCTGTTATATAAAGAATGGTCAAGTAACAATGTAGTAGAACTAAGCTTTTCTCCCCTTTTTGACAGCATCAATAGGAACGACCTTCTTTTTGATTTTTTTAAGAATACAACAAGTAACCTGAAATAAAAAAGAAAACATCAAATAAATTTAGAGGATAAGTTAGGTGTATCACACTATTGTGTCATTGCAATAGTAATCATTTACACAGAATTGCAAACTCTCATCAGCGTATGGTTTTATATGTTGAATCATTAACTTCTTGTATTAAAAGAGAAAGGGAAAGAGTGGATAGGTGCGTGTAATATATCACGGTACATGATCTACCCATCGGCATAGAGTTTTGAACTTTTATCAGTGTGTGGTTTTACACAGTGAATCATCAAGTTCTATATTATAAGACTTGTAGAGAAGAGTTAAAATCTTGGAATACATACATCGTTAATTCATATTGGTACCATGTCATACCTCAATCTAGGAGGTCAAGGACATGAATAACCCTTTGTCATTTAAGGACTTGACAAGTATCTCTTATGTTGATGACTATGCAATCAAGGTAAGCCATTGGGTTGTGCTCGATGTTTCAGCAGAACATGAGGCTTGATGCATACGGCAAGCATGCTTCCAGGGACGGAGTCAGGTAAGAGATGATTAACCAATAAAAATAAACACCCAAGCCTTACAATAATTTTCTGATTAGGTCCAGGGAATCTCACTTTGAAAGCTTAGACAATGCTAGACAGTCAGTGTGAGTAGATGACTTAATGTTCTTAGCAGATGGTTTTGCTGATGAGAAACTTAGATTTTGTCACATACAGTAGCATGCTTCTAAGGACACTATCTAGTCAAAAGTTACATACTTGGCTCAATACATGCCACCGTCAAATCATGAAAGTTACAATGATATTATCCCAAGAGACCAAACCAGATGAAGCATAGGTCTCATCTTCAAAAACCATTTCTACATGCTTGTTAATTTGAGCTTATTTGACTTTCTTAACCTTGATTGCTCCCCCTATGCTTGTGATTCATCAACTTCAGTTTCAGCTCATAAAGCATGACATATTAGAACACATAGTTCACTGTCAAATCGTTCTAACTTGTTGCAATGAAATTGCAAATCTTAAACCAAATGTATATTAACACATTAGGTAGATCGTCACCAAGAACCATTATAACCTATCAATTCTAAGCAGAAAGAACCATCATGTGATCTAGCATCCATGTTATCACATGTTCAACTGCAGATCAGTCCCTGAAACAAAAGAACTTTGAACACACAATAAAGATATGGCTGTTAGGAGCTTTAAGGAGTAAATGACTTCTAATGTTCATTTATAATTTGAACATTAGACACAACGTTAAATTTATCCCCCGGCCTAAAAGATTAACAGTTATTTCAATGCATCTTCCATGTATATTTCAATCAAGCTGATTGAAAATATACATTTATAAACTTTTGTTAACAATACCTGCACAATACTTGTTGTATAATTAGAAAAATAAAAATTAAACGAACTAAAACAAAATAAAATTTTAACATAGAACGAAAATAAACAATTTACTCAACATCAAAACAACATAAAAGACAAAACTTAAACTAACTAAACTAACTAAAATCAACTAGAGATTAGAAACTACTTAAAGAAAATAAACTAAGTAAATTTGACAGCTAAAAGTTAAAAACTAATAATTTGAAAAATAATTTTTATTTTTTATTTTTTATTTTTTATTTTTTTTTATTTTTTTTAATTGAAAAGAGTTAAAACTTAATTAAAAACTCTGGAAAAAAAACATTATTTTTTTAAATTTTAAATAACTAAAGGAAATATATTTATATATTTATTTAAATAAAATAAAACTAATTAAATAACTAAATTTGTTTATGCCATCTGCTCCTTAACAACAAAGTCAATGTTAGTTTCTTTGCCTCTCTTTTACTTGCAAATGATCAAAATACCCCTGCCATGAGACAATGTTCAGAAAATTGTTGCAACCTTCATTTTTATTCATGCTTGTTGACAGAGGATAACATAAACATGCATAATGTCCATTTCTGACATGCTTCAAGATGAGAGGGAGATCAGAACTTTATTTCTTTGTCCCATGCTTTTTGATGTTTTCTTTTTTACCTCAAGATGGAAGAAAACCACAAGACTTAGTGACATTTCTTCTTTATTAGACAGTGACAACACATAGAGCAATTTGAGCAATAGAGCCTTTCAAATTTCTTGAGTACTTTAGAAACAAGGCAGCACCCATACAAACCGGCTTAAGGTTCATGCTAACATATTTCCTTTCCTTTACCATATGTGACAAACTGACAACACAACAGAAAACCTTGACTGTATTACCAGGCATGTTAACACTCATCTTGCAGCTAGTTCCGAGAGAGAAAGAGAGAGCAGTAGGAAAAGATTTGACTTTCTTTTATCAAGAGAATATGATCTTTGTCTTGCTTTTGTTTCTAACGCAAGAGACTACAAATCAAGACCTATAACTTTTGTACATGCAGACACATGTGTTCCTTTTGCATATGTTAAGAATGAAATCATACCTAATATGCCTCATTCCATTTCTTTCCCATAACACATGTGACCAATTACTTAATTCATTTTTATCTTGGTATTAGACAATCATAACTACCCTCTTTTATCTATTCGTGAAGGCGACCAGAAAAGGACTTGACATGCATGGGTTAAATAGCTACTGATTTGAACGAGCAAACCTATGCAGCTGTTCATCTCTTTTTCGTTCGAACAGTCCATAGCATAAACAAGGAAATATTGATAATACCCTTGTTAGTTAATGAGTTTTTTTGTTGGACCTCCTTGCATGCCATCTTTATTTCTTAGTGAGGAACACCCATGATAACAATGACGGAAATGTTGGAATAATCCAGAAGATTAGAAGATTTATCTCTTATCTTATTTATTTTTTGAGTTTCTTTAGTCATTATCATCTTTCCTGCAATTTAGAGATAAACTCATCAGTTAGTTTTGTTTTTCTTTTCTAGTATAAGTAGGAACTGTTTTTGGTGTTTACGTAAGTTTTTTTGAAGTGAAAAAAACCCCAGCAGAAAATTGGACGAAAATACCCTCTCCTTTGTTTCTTCTTGTTATCTGTTTTCTCTGTTCTCCATTTTTGTACTTTGAATTAAGCAGGATCTGTTTACATTTGGTATCAGAGCCTACTTACCAAAGACCTACCAGACTTCGATAATCACAGAAGTAAAGCCCCACCATGGAAGGATCGAAGATTCAGTACCCTATGCTATCCAGAAGCAACTATGCAGCCTGGGCTATAAAGATGAAGGTCTTTATGCAGGCTCAAGAAGTGTAGGATGCTGTGGAGCCAAAGAATCCCCAAAACCCACTTGGCGTGAAGAAAGACAAGATGGCACTCGCCGCCATCTATCATGGAATTCCGGAAGACCTGTTGCTGTCAATTGCGGAGAAGCAACCAGCGAAGGAAGCATGGAAAACGTTGAACGTTATGTACATGGGTGCAGACAGGGTAAAGACTGCAAAAGTCCAAACTCTAAAGACGGAATTCGAAATCCTGAACATGAAGGAAATAGAAACCATAGATGATTTTTCCATGAAGATAAATGACATAGTTGGGAACATCCGGGCCTTGGGAGAAACCATGGACGAGGCATATGTTGTGAAAAAACTACTTCGTGCCGTACCAGGTAAGTTTTTGCAAATTGCCTCGACAATTGAGCAGTTTGTGGATCTTGAAACAATGACGATTGAGGAGGTTATTGGGAGATTGAAAGCTCATGAAGAAAGGGTGCATAGTCAGACCGAAACCGACGATAGAAAGTTATTACTTACTCACCAAGAATGGCTCTACAGATCAAAGAAACAAGTTGAAGAAGGACAAGAGTTGTTACTAACCCATCAGGAGTGGCTTGAGCGTAGCCGTGGTAGAGGTCGTGGAAGAGGTGGCAACCATAACAATCGGGGAGGCCGTCGGGGAGGTGGTACTTCCCAAGAACAAGGAGGAGGTCGTGGTTCATTCCAGAATCGTGATAAAAGCAAGATCTAATGCTATAACTGCCAAGAATACGGTCACTATGCTGCCGAGTGCAAAAATCCACGGCGAGAAAGAAATCAAGAGGCTAACCGAAATCAAGAAGCTAACCTAGCACAAGCAGATGACGATGATGAGTCGGCATTACTACTGGCAGTAAAGAACACAAGAAAATCGTTTGAAGAGCTGTTCTTAAATGAGGAAAAAGTAAATCCAAAGTTTAGATCTGTTAGTGATGACTTCAATAGGTCCAACGTGTGGTACTTGGACAACGGGGCAAGCAACCATATGACGGGCGAGAAAGAGAAGTTTTTTGAGCTTGACACTAGTGTCCGAGGACACATAAACTTTGGGGATGGTTCGAAGGTGTGTATAGAAGGTAAAGGTTCGATCTTATTTTAATGCAAAAATGGTGAACAACGATTGCTACAAGCGGTGTACTACATCCCCAGCTTATGTATCAATATCATAAGCTTGGGACAACTCGCAGAGGATGGAGATGAAGTGTTGATGCGTGGCTTTTTTCTGTAGATTCATGACAAGAACGGGAAATTACTTATGAAGGTAAAACGCTCTCAAAATCGCTTGTACAAAATTATCTTGAATGAATATGGACCTGTATGCTTGTTAGCAAATTTAGATGAGCCATCATGGCTATGGCATGCAGGCCTTGGTCACGTGAATTTTCCTGCTATAAAACTAATGACAGACAAAGAAATGGTTCATGGGTTACCTAAAATAGATCACCCCACTCAGCTGTGTGAGGGTTGTTTAGTTGGGAAGCAAACTCGAAACCCCTACCCAACACAAACCAACTATAGGGCTGGGAAAAGACTAGAACTTGTGCATGGTGACCTTTGTGGTCCAATATCACCGCCCACCCCTTCTGGTAATCGGTATTTTCTTCTATTAGTCGATGATTACAGTCGTATTATGTGGGTCTTTATGATAAAAACAAAAGATGAAGCATTCAGTGCTTTCAAAAACTTCCGCATACTCGTTGAAAATGAAACAGGTGAAAAGATCAAGGTCTTTAGAACCGATCGCGGTGGGGAATTTCTCTCGAATCAATTCACGGCTTACTGTGACGAGACGGGTCTAAATCGTCACTTCACGGCACCATACTCCCTGCAACAAAACGGTGTCGTGGAGAGAAGAAATCATACAGTGATTGAGATGGCGAGAAGTATTTTGAAGAGCATGCATGTACCTGGAAATTTATGGGGTGAAGCTGTACGACACGCTGTCTATGTACTTAACCGGGTGTCCACAAAAGCACTCAAAGATAGAACTCCATATGAGGCATGGTCAGGAAGAAAACCCCACCTTGAACACTTAAGGGTGTTTGTATGTATTGCTCACACAAGGGTAGCAAGTCGTCACTTACGAAAACTCGATAACCGTAGCATGAAGTTGGTGCACTTAGGCTGTGAACCAGGGAGTAAAGCCTACCGATTACTTGACCCAGATACTGGAAAAGTGTGTGTAAGTAGAGATGTAAAATTTGAATAAAATAAATGGTTGTCATGGAATGAAACAGAAAAGTAACACACAAGTACAGGAGCCACTTTTGTCCTTGAAGGGTACAACTCACTAGGCCATAATGGTGATTCAGAAAATCAACATTCCACACCATTGCACCCTGAGAGTGCAACCGAAGACTTGACCCAAACCCCCTCGCATGAGCAGCAACAACCAATGAACACTCCGTAATCTCTCTCTACACCCATGGAATCAGATAGCTCGGTTGGTACAAGTGTTTCCTTAACAAACTCGACAGGAAGAAATTGTCCAGAAAAGTATCGCTTGTTAACTGATATTTATAATGATTGTGACGAGCTTTTATTTTTGCAAGATGTGCACGAACCCATATCATATTATGTGGCTACAAAGGATGAAAATTGGGTCAAGGCGATGAAAAGTGAGTTAGACACAATTAAAAGAAATCATACTTGGAACCTCGTAGACTTACCACCAGGTCGTAAACCCATCGGACTCAAATGGGTTTATAAACTAAAAAGGGACCCAAATGGTAATGTGATAAAGCACAAGGCCAGACTAGTAGCGAAGGCTACGTACAGACTCCCGGGATAGATTATGATGAAGTGTTTGCGCCCGTTGCACGACTTGAAACAGTAAGAATTCTACTTGCCCTTTCAGGTAAAAACGAGTGGATTGTTGTCGCACCCCCAAACCAGAATGGCGGAAACATTCGGGGGCGGAGGACTTTAGGTAAGTATCACAACACATGCAATATAGTAATCAAAGTACAAACAACCACTATATTAATAAGTATAAGTTTTACATAAGTGTTTAAACATTACATATTCAAACACTAAAGTAGGTACAGCAGAAGACAAGAGTCGCGGTACGGTACTAGGTAGTTTTCTCAAAAGCTTCGGGAGTGTACCTGCCTACTGGATTCCTGAGAATACAAGTTATTTGAAAAGAGTACTTCAGCATTTAAGCTGGTGAGTTCATAAGTATTTTTGTTCTGTTAAGTATACCCTAAGTTCTTTGAATAAGTTCACTGGTTTCTCCAGGAAATCCTATATCTCCTGAGGTGATTAGCAGATAACCTCAATAGTTTCCCTCTGTAATTACCTAGTTTATACTGATTATACATAACACAATATCGAATTGACAGTTAAATGGGTGTATATGCCCTAAGCCCACAACCAAACAAAGAACAGGAAGTAAGGCGGAAGTCACACATTTCACTGTCAATCGAACCTTACTTATGTACAACTCTGATGTAGCAACTAAGGAATTATAGAATTAACCACTAAAGGTCTTTTATGTTATACTAGTTTACCGAGATTGAGTGACTAAGTTCCATTGGATAAGTGGTTTAATCCCATAAACCGTTCTCTTTGTATTACTGTTTTGTATTTGTATTCCTTTATGAAAACTTGAAACTGAGAGTGTGCCTGGCTCCACCAGGTGTTAATGAAAACTGTATTAAACCATTGTGTTTTTGTATTCTATAAACTGGTACTTTGAAGGTGTACTTTCGTTTATTTGTTTATACACTAACGTATTGTTAATACCTTTTTAATGAGTAGTTTTTATTATAACCTTACTATGACGGATGGCCTGAAACAAACGCTTTGTGGGCGTTTAAACTGGTGATAACAATTGTCACTCATCAAACTGTAGCTAGCAGCCTGAGTGCGGGGTTGTCAATTCCCGATTTAGATCTACACACACTTGTTTCGATCCCCGGCTGGAGATTCTGGTTATAATGTCAGGACTTCCTATGTTGTCTAAAATGAATTAAACAACCTGAATATAGAGTCTCATAAAAAGCATATTAAACGTTCATGTATATTAGTTTTGAAAACCCAATCATTCGGAAATAATGATTGACAGTATATTCTTGAATTAAAACCCAATCATTCGGAAATAATGATTGATAGTATATTCTTAGTTTTCCAAACATGTATTTGATAAGTGTAAACCCTTGATTTGTTTTGAATCAAAACCCTGGTTTCTTGTAAAACAGTGTATTCTAGTTTACTTGAATTATGAATTATTACCTCGTGTTTGCTAACTCGGGTACTCTATATAGTACCTTTGCTAATGCAAACCCGGCAGAATGTATCTTCACTTCTTTATGTTATTCATATATTAAAGGTATTATACATATCTTGTTATATTTGAATGTATTTTGGTAATTTCCTTGGAGAGTATACAGTCATGAATCATACTTGTATATTTAGTTTTGAGTCATAAATTATACCTATTATAATTTATATGTTCTATCGGATCAGCATGAATTCTCATGGATGAACACCTTTGCTCAGCCTGATACAAAGGTGAAGATACCAAAAGGAGTAACCTTTTGTACTAATATATGTATAATATATATATAATTAAGAAGGAAACGACCTTCGGACAAATAATACAACCTTAATTCCACATCCAAACAAGGAAAAGAAAATAAGATAATTCATTAGTCCTAAGTCCTTCAAATCTTATTTATATATTTATACATATATAAACATGACTTTGGCATTTATATTTTGAAATAGTTTATCAAACATTTTTCAAAGAATTTAACATGGCTTTACGTTATTTTGGAAGTATTTGGTAATTCTTAAAAGCATACGAAAACTTTCTGTGTGATTATTATCACACACAGTTATTAACACAATTTAATATTGTGTTAAACTTGTATTCCCCCCCTAAAAGCATTTAAAAACCATTGAAAAGGTAAATTATAGGGGTATGAACTCACTTTGATAAGCGGTGATTCGGGCAGCGTTTCGTTTCCCGGAAAAGAGTTTGTTTGACGAAAAACCGGCTCCAATCGGGCAGAGTTTCGATAGGAGAGAGGATGAATTCTCGAGAATTCCGGGGCTTGCTTCGGGTTTTAGACGCGTTAACGGGGCTTTGGGGGTTGTTTGTGAAGTTATGGAAGAGAGAGGAGTGAAAAAGGGCCAAAAATAGGGTGAAAAACCTTTCCATCCGAGAAGGCTCGCACCCTTTATATAGGGGTGCGAGGGTTCGGCCGAGGAGGACAGGTGGCGAGGCGAGAGGCGAGTCAGCAGCCACGCGTCGGTCAGCAGCGAAGCCACGTGCGAGGGTTCGGATCTGGCGGCTTCTGATCGGTCAAGCTTCGTTCCAATAGGGAGAAGGCACGCATGCGAAGGGGTGTCTCCGGGGTGTCCGATGCGAAGGTGTGGGCTCGCTACTGGACCGCGGCTGCGGTCCAATCCGATGTTGACACGGCGATTTGCGGTCCAACCCGAAGGTGACACGTGGCAGTTCGCACGTGCTGATGACGTATCCGAAGAGTGACCTGCGAAATTTCTCGGTTATCCACAATTTCTCGATTTTCGTGCCAAAAACTTGCGAAATTCATAACTTTCGCATACGAGCTCTGTTTTTGACGTTCTTTATATGCACGCATAGGTAAAATCATACTCTACGACTTTCGTTTAGACTTCGTCGGCTGATTTTGACTTTATTTTTAATATTTTTATTTTAAACAGACCGGGACGGGAATCCGTTAAAAATTCATAACTTCTTCATCCGACGTCCGTTTTCACCTCTCTTTTTACCGTTGTGCTACTTTTAACGAGACCTTCGATTCTCGTTTAAGTTGCATCGGCTAAATATTGATCGATTTATATTTCGAATTTTTAGCTGTCTACTGCTAAACCGAAACTTCGAAAAATCATAACTTCCTCATACGAAGTCGGATTTTCACGTTCTTTTTATGAACGTTCTCGGTTTAACATATTCTACAAGTTTCATTTAGATTGTTAAGGCTAAAAATCCTTTTATCGAAAATTCGCTTTTTACACTGAACAGTGTTTTGCCGGTTTTACCGCGGATTTTCGATTGGTCATAACTTCTTCGTTATAACTCGGATTTCAGTGTTCTTTATGTTTTTGGAAACCTTGTTACAAACTCTACCACTTGGTTCATCCCAATTACGATTATTGATCAATTTATTTTTGACCAAAATTTGACTGGTGTCACATTATCCCCCCGTTAGAGAGAATTTCGTCCCGAAATTAAGTCTAAAGTGATACTCATGGACTAGGTCTAATCTTTCCTTCCCAATTGAATCCAGGTCTCTGGTTTGTAATCCAGCGAACCTTCACTAACGGGATAAGACTTAGCGTGGTTCTTCAGATTTCCCTATCCATGGTTTTTATTGGTTCTTCTACAGAGTGTAGACTTTTATTTAACTTGATTTCATCGAATGAAATAACAAGTGTTTTATCGGATAGGCACCTCTTTAGATTTGATATGTGAAAGATGGGAGGAATGTTATTAAGTTTTTGTGGTAGTTTAAGTTTAAAAGTACAAGACCGATTCTGGTAAGAACCTCAAATGGTCCTATGTACTTTGAGTTTTGTATTTCATGCTTTCTCAAGCGCATCTTGTCCTTCCTGAGTGAGACCTTCATATGACAAGCTCATCAATCCTGGAATTCCAAGGGTTTTCTTTTATCGAAGCCGTAGCTTCTTTGGTTAACTCTGGAAGCTTTATGGCATTTCCTGATTCATATTCTGATTTTGGTAGTTTCTCGGGTAATTTCCTGATCAGCGAGGGTGCTGTGTGGAAATTGGATCTCTAGCTAGTTGCGTATTACCTACTTTAGTCCAGTGCAGATAGAATCTGTACTTATGACCACAAAAGGTTTCGAATGGAACAACTTAAATGCTAGCGTGTTAAAGGACTCGACTAATTGGTAAATGGATATCCCATTCTTTACTATAGCCGATCCCATAGAATCATGACTACTCTGGTTCCTAGAGGTTTTTGAGTGACGGCCTGAACTGGCAGATGATTCTATTATCTCAGTGGAGATAACAGATATTGGCATACCGTGCACTCACACGTTCTAGTTATCTTCTCTACTTGCCACATTTTCAGGTTTCAAGGCTTCCTGTTGAGCCTCCTTACTTTGTGTGGAGAGATTTGAAAGGGTTATCATAGTCCATGAGTGGCACTATGATCTGGGTACTCTTTCTGACTTAGGGTGTTAGCTACTATATTGGTTTTGTCGAGATGATAACGAATTTCAAATTCCTAGTCATTTAGTAGCTCGACCCATTGTTGTGGTCTCATGTTGAATTCCACCTGGTAGAATACATGATGCAGGCTTTTGCTCCGAAGTTCATGATAAGACTCATACATGGCTCATCTACCATCACCTCCTGTATACAAGTCGTATATAATTTAGATTTCACAAAACGTTCAGATGGGTGACTCTGCCCCAGGTCCACAACCAAACAAGGAACAGGAGATAGGGCGGAATCACACATCCTTAATCTTGTTAAGTCTAACTTATATACCACTCTTGTTTATATACTTAGAAGCGATAGATTTGCTTAATGAGTTCTAAGTCTCTATTCTTGAACTTGACCTGCGGTATAATGATTTTCCTATGAGATCTATTGAGGTACTTCGGTAGTTACTGACTTCCAAGACTACTTCGGTGCTTTTCGTTTGAAGTTTCCTGTCTACTGAGTAGGCTAGAATGGCGGGGTACTCTTCGCATGGGTACTTCTGAAGTTTTGAAACGAGAGAAAACCTAAGGGTTTTGTGTTATGGATTGAAAGAATTTCATCTTAGGGCTGATTAAGGAAAAGTTTTCTTATACAACATAAGAATTTTCACATGGTAAGGGCCAGGCCAAACCATGTCGAATGAGGATGTCAGAATTTTCACGAAGAACTAGATATTAAGTCGTTCTGGGACGAATGATTACTAGGGTGATATCCTATGTACCTAAGTTTTCAGCGCTTCTGGTTTTATTCTGTTATTATCACTACGAACCCCTTTTGATTCGAACTTGGCGGGTACTACCAATACGAGGGTCCTGATAATTTGAAATTATGAACTTTCATGAAACGATCCTTACTAGGTCTCTCTATAATCGCTTGGTGTATACAAGTCATGTATAATTAAGATTGGTAAGACCTTTGACTGAGCAACCCTACCTTAAATCCACAACCAAACAAGGAACGGGAAATGAGGCGGGATTACTCACTCTAAGTCTACAAATCTTAATTATAAATGACCCTTAAGTGTATACTAAGTCATCATAGCTTACCTGTTAGGGTTTCAAATTTTTATATAAGTGTTATGATTTAATTTGAACGGAAGAGTAATCATAATTATAGATAATTATCGGGGTTTGGAAACGTACCAAATTATAGCGGGGTTCTTTGATGCTTTCCCATGTATTGGGATTAAAATCCTCCTGCTCCCCCGTCGTTCTTCTCTGTTGGACAGTCCCTCTTATAATGTCCTATTTCACCACAAAGGTGACATATGGGAATGGTTCCAACATCGGTAGTTGAAGTGATGAACTCAACCAGAGTTCTACAGATGCATGCGAAGGGGTGTATATGGGGTGTCCGATGCGAAGGTGTGGGCTCGCTACTGGACCGCGGTTGCGGTCCAATCCGATGTTGACACGGCGATTTGCAGTCCAACTTGAAGGTGACACGTGGCAGTTCGCACGTGCTGATGACGTGTCCGAAGAGTGACCTGCGAAATTTCTCGGTTATCCATAATTTCTCGATTTTCGTGCCAAAAACTTGCAAAATTCATTACTTTCGCATACGAGCTCCGTTTTTGACGTTCTTTATATGCACGCGTAGGTAAAATCATACTCTACGACTTTTGTTTAGACTTCGTCGGCTGATTTTGAACTTATTTTTAATATTATTATTTTAAACAGACCGGGACGGGAATCCGTTAAAAATTCATAACTTCTTCATCCGACGTCCGTTTTCGCCTGTCTTTTTACCGTTGTGCTACTTTTAACGAGAACTTCGATTCTCGTTTAAGTTGCGTCGGCTAAATATCGATCGATTTATATTTCGAATTTTTAGCTGTCTACTGCTAAACCGAAACTTCGAAAAATCATAACTTCCTCATACGAAGTCGGATTTTCACGTTCTTTTTATGAACGTTCTCGGTTTAACATATTCTACAAGTTTCATTTATATTGTTAAGGCTAAAAATCATTTTATCGAAAATTCGCTTTTTACACTGAACAGTGTTTTGCTGGTTTTACCGCGGATTTTCGATTGGTCATAACTTCTTCGTTATAACTCGGATTTCAGTGTTCTTTATGCTTTTGGAAACCTTGTTACAAACTCTACCACTTGGTTCATCCCAATTACGATTATTGATCAATTTATTTTTGACCAAAATTTGACTGGTGTCATAATTGTACACCACCTAGATGTTAAATCTGCATTTTTATATGGAGAATTGGAACAAGAAGTGTATGTGGTCCAACCAGAAGGATTTGTAAACCGTGATCAGCCGAATAAGGTATACAAGTTGTCCAAAGCACTTTACGGGCTCCGCCAAGCTCCTAGAGCTTGGAATGCAAAATTGGATATGTGTCTTAAGCGGCTAGGGTTCAAAAGATGCATGCATGAATATGCTGTTTACACAAGAAACAATGATGGAAAGCTTCTGATTGTAGGGGTGTATGTTGACGATCTTATTGTCACTGGAAATTATGATACATAGATAAAGAAATTTAAGGATCAGATGAATAATGAATTTGAGATGAGTGATCTGGGAAAGTTGTCATATTATCTTGGAATTGAAGTCCATCAACACGAAGGTGGAATCACATTGAAACAAGCAACTTATGCTAAGACAATACTTAAGAAAACAGGTATGAATGACTGTAATGCGTGTAAATACCCCATGGAGCCTAAATTGGAACTAACCAAGGATGAAAATGGAAGCCAGGTAGATGCTACTGAATATAGGAGTGTGGTTGGTGCACTAAGGTACTTAACCCATACCCGGCCTGATATCTCTTTTGTTGTCGGGTTGGTAAGCAGGTTCATGGAGAGATCCACAGTTCAACACTTAAAGGCTGTGAAGCATATCCTGAGATATGTGAAAGGGACAGTGGATTATGGTCTGATTTATGCAAGAGGTAGTGGTGAAGACATTATTACCGGTTACACGGATAGCGACTATGCAAGAGATGTGAATGATAGAAGAAGCACAGGCGGAATGGCATTCTACCTCAATGAAAATTTAGTTACCTGGGCATCACAAAAGCAACGGTGTGTTGCTCTTTCTACCTGTGAAGCTGAGTTCATGGCAGCTACCACAGCAACGTGTCAAGGAATTTGGATCAGAAGGTTGCTTAGCGAGATAAAAAATTGTAACATCAAGCCACCGGTACTGTACATTGACAACAAATATGCTCTTGATCTGGCAAAGAACTTCGTGTTTCATGGGAGGAGTAAACATATCGATACAAGATTCCATTATATAAGAGAATGTGTTGAGAATGGAGAAGTTACAATTCAACAAGTGAACAGCAATAAGCAACGGGCAGATATTCTCACGAAGTCGATGTCAAGAACCAAGTTTGAAGAGATGAGAGACTTGCTAGGAGTGAAGCAAGTAACCACTTCTGGATTAAAGGGGGAAATGTTGGAATAATCCAGAAGATTAGAAGATTTATCTCTTATCTTATTTATTTTTTGAGTTTCTTTAGTCATTATCATCTTTCCTGCAATTTAGAGATAAACTCATCAGTTAGTTTTGTTTTTCTTTTCTAGTATAAGCAGGAACTGTTTTTGGTTTTTACGTAAATTTTTTTGAAGTGAAAAAAACCCCAGTAGAAAATTGGACGAAAATACCCTCTCCTTTGTTTCTTCTTGTTATCTGTTTTCTCTGTTCTCCATTTTTGTACTCTGAATTAAGCAGGATCTGTTTACAGGAAATACCTTCCAACCCATACGAACCTTTGACACTTATGTTTTTAATTTGAACCGTATGAGTAACATAATTAACCAAACTATCCCTATACATTCTTTCTTGTTGTCAACAGCCTGTGGAGCTGGATTTTGAGCATGTATCGCCTTTTTCTTTAAGACACAAGACCGAAAAATCCAAGTCACAGTAACCCAAACCTTTTCTTTGGAGATCATGATCACAAATGCTTCCATCATGTCAACTCTTCTTTCATTTTTGCTTTTACGGTCTGGACCTAACACACTCTGATATAGTTTTTTTTCTTTTTCTGCTATGGTCAATGCATATCAGACTTGTAAGATCCATGCTGTTTTTTCCTTGGCTACTTGAACCATTCTCTTGACACGTCATGTACTCAATTGGATAATACGTTCATTGCAACAAACGAACAACCAATTTGAAAAGCAAAATATCAATAATACCCTTGTCGATAATGATTAGTAGATAGAAGAAGTGGTGAATGGAGTTGTTGTAGGAGGCTAGATGATGAAGATGAGTTAGTTTTCTTTCTTATTCCAACATGAAACTTTGACGAGATTGCATAAGAGAGTGATGGATTCGTTTGAATGACCATATGATGAGCTTGCCTTGTGAATAAGAGAATGAGGCATTCAAGTGTAGAAGGCACTGTACATCATCTTCCATGGTGGAAATATCAATGACATTGGTGGTAGCGATTATGATGAACAAAAAGATTGGAGTTTCATAAAGGAAAATGGCTTATAAGCTCAACGAAGTTTTCAAACCGTTAAAAAAATCTCAATTATGTTTTGTCTGTTCAAGAAAACCCAACGAATTAATCTTTTGTCTAAAAAAGCCAAACTAACTTAGGTGTTGTTTGTCTTTTTTTAAAAACCTCTTCAAACCAGTTTCTGTTGCGCGGCACAGCACACGCGCAGCACTTTCCCTCTCGCAGCAGTTTGTTTTTTGGAAGATTCAGACTACAAAACCTCTGCGCGTGTGCTGCATGGCGCAGCACTTGACTTTGCTCTTCAAACCTCTTCAGCTTTCATTTTTTCCAAGTGTTTTTTCTAGAATTTTGATATAACTTTTTTTTTTAACTTTTTTCTTACAACTTTGATTTTTCTAAACTTTTATTTACGGATTTGACACAATTTCTTTTTATAGTTTCCACAAATTTTTTTAACTTGATTTTTTTTTTAAATAAAAACTTTGATTTTTTTAACTTTTTTACCATTTCTGTTAATAATATTTTCAGTTTCAGTTGCATCTTTTTTAACGTGTGTAATTTTTTACGAACTTTGTAGACATTGTTTGCAATACTTTCTTATTTTTTTTATTATATTCTTTTTTTATGTTTTTTAAAATTAGTTTTTTTCTAAAATAAAACTGTTAGCTTCTTTTATATTTTTGTAAGTTTTTTTTTAAGTTTTATATTTTTGTTTTTTAACATGTTCTTTTTAATATTCTTCCAATGTTTTAAGACTAGAATTATTAAAATTTCGATGTTGAGAACTATTTTCAGTTTATAAAATTAGTTTATTTAAATTGCAGTTTACTGCAACAGTCTGCAGATGTTAAAAAACAAACATGATTTTTATTATAAGCTGCAGCCGTTTGTTCCACCTCTTCTGCTACAGAGGATTGCAGAGGTGGTCCGCAGACGCTTTGAAAAAACAAACAGCACCTTACACTTTTGTTCACTTTTCATTTTGAGTCAACCAGCTAATGAAAGTCAACGAATAACATGGCTTATGACGTGTAATTAAATATCGAGAAAATGACTTATAAGACCAACGAAGTTTCGAAACCGTTCAAAAAACCCCAATCATGTTTTGGTTGTTAAAAAATACCTACGAAGTTACGCTTTTGTTTAATTCTTATTAGAGACAACCAGATTCATTAGGTATAAAATTAGTTGGCAAATGACATAACATTATATTTAATGACATGGAATAAACAAATTAGAATTTCCCTTTATATATCGATTTAGGGCTTGGAGAAGAGAAAAATGAGCGGCGTCTATCTTCGATCTCTTGTAATAGCTACTTCTTATTCTTCCTCTCAATCGTTGATGTCCAACTCAAGATCTACAAATAAGATATTTGATGATGAAAACCCTTGTGGATGTGGACGCCCTTCTTAGATTTGGATATCTAGAATAGAGGATCATCCAAAGAAAAAAGTTAAGGGCTTGTTCGAATAGATGGATAAGTGTAATTGAAAGCTTTATCATGTCCATATTCTATCTATTTTTTTGGTTCTTTGAAAAACAAAAACTTATTAAAATGAACATGATAAAGCTTTCAATTATACTTACCCATCTATTCGAACAAGCCCGAAACATTTTCTCTGGATGATCTTCCATTCTAGATGTCCAAATCCGAGAAGGGCGTCTACATCCACAAGAGTTTGCATCATCAAATATCATCTTTGTAGATCTTGAGTTGGACATCAACGATTGAGAGGAGGAAGAATAAGTAGCTATTACAAGAGATCGAACACAGACGTCGTTCCTTTTTCTCTTCTCCAAGCCCAAAATCGATATATAAAGGGAAATTCTAATCTGTTTATTTCATGTCATTAAATATATTGCCATGTCATTTGCCAACTAGTTGTATACATAATGAATCTGGTTGCCTCTAATGAGACTTGAACAAAAGTGTAAGTTCGTTGGGTTTTTTTCAACAAACAAAACATGATTGGGGTTTTTTGAACGGTTTGGAAACTTCGTTGGTCTTACAAGTCATTTTCCGATATTTAATTACACGTCATAAGCCATGTCCTTCGTTGACTTTCATTAGCCGGTTGACCCTAAATTAGAAGTGAACGAAAGTGTAAGTTAGTTGGACTTTTCTAGACAAAATGTTAAGTTCGTTGGGTTTTCTTGAACAAACAAAACATAATTGGGGTTTTTTGAACGGTTTGGAAACTTCGTTGGGCTTATAAGTTAACTTCCCAGTTTCATAATGGTTGTTAGTGCACGGGTAGTTTTGAGGGTTGGGTGAGAAGCCATTGGTACATCCATGGATGTGATTAAGACTTGTTCGGATATATGAGGAGACCGATGACAACGATGAGCTATTTTTGCTACTCACGAAATTTATCGTTTGAAGCTTTACATCATCTTAAGAACAAACGACCACTATACTTGAACCATGAGACTGTTTCCTATGTCATAAGGAATGCTTCATGCAGCGAGAGGCGCCCATGTTGGTAGACAGTTGCACATACCTACTTAAATCATGCCTTCAACAACTAATTAGTACACTGTACCCTGTTCAGACCAGACAACCTCTAGAATTACCAAGGCTTTTGCAGCCACAGGTCATAATCTGAATTTTATTAAAAGTTTGACCTTGAAAGACTCCTTGAATAGAATAACACAGATGTGATGTTATTTTCTTTTCTTGAACTTAGATGTTAGTACATATATTGGACCAAAATGCCCTTAAAGTCCATGCATCAGAGAGAGAAGGCAAGATAGAAGCTCTATCTTTTTTTTTATTAATTTACAACAATAATTTACATCATATCTTTCTTTAGTGAGAGAGACAACTAATATGGATTTTCAAAAGTTCAGACTCTCTCGCATTCTCAAAAATTAACAAACAACTTTAGGAACTCGTTTGGTTATGGGTTTTGGAGCATACCTCACTTTTGAAAGACTTTGATCAGATAAAGAACAACCAGCTTGAGGTTTCAAAACTCTCTTCTTTTTTTTCTGGAGACATTTGATAGCGTTGTTTCAGGTACAAGTGATGTACTCTTTAAAACCCAAACTTGTTTCATCTTCTTAGGTTCTGGAGATGCATTCTTTTCAACCCACATCTTCTTTGTTTGAGGCTATGCTTTCTTTTCTTTGATTATTTTTCCATGTAACAAGAGTTAGTGAACCAACAACATTCATTAAAAAACTTACCAGCTTGAGATCTTTTGATGTTTAAAGAAGGAGCTAGAACATGAGTTTTGTCGCGGTGAGATGGAGTCTTCGCAGCTTGAGATGGCTTAACAGTGCCAAAAGTCTTTGCAGTGTCAAGAAGATTATCAGTGTGTGAAGACTTGACAATGAGAAATTTATTGGTAGTGCAAAATTTCTCAGAGTGAGACTTGTCAGTGCAAGAGCTAATGCAATATTCATCTGGATGAAAACTAGAGTTTCTTGAAGATAAACATTTTTTAGATACTTCTTTCTTCTTCGCACCATTTTCTTTAATCTTCTCCTTCATATCTGATATTTCTTTCTTCCTTTCAATCAGTTCCTTCTTCAATACTTCAATATCTTCTTGATTCTGATTGATGATTTTGTCTTTCAGACCAAGTTCAACAACGAAGAACAAAGATAGAGGTGCGTTTAGATCATACATCATATCAGGAAAACATGATAAAGGAATTGCATGAACTGCTTTTTTATTTTTCGAACTTTCCCTATATTCTTCTTCATCAAGAACATTTGTATCTTTGTTGATTCTTCCACTTAGAAATTCTTCTCTCATCTGAAAAACATTATATGGACCAAACATACTTGATACAGTTAAATAATACCAAAGATAAGAAAATGTACCATACTCTCTCTTCTAAATGTCTGATGTATTCTTCATATCTGGATGAATGTAAATGATATCTTCTTCTTATCCTTCTTTTTATTTTCAAGTTTCTGAATGGGAAGGAACTTTTGAATCTTCAACAGATCGTAGAACAAATGTTCTAGCCTGCTCTGATACCAATTGAAAGTCCCAAACCTTTTGTAGATTCGTAGATCAAATATAAACAATAAAGAACATAGAAGTATCACAAAGTTTTCTTTCACCAAGAAAGAGGTTGTTTTCACCAAGAAAATAGGTTGTCACAAAGACATTCACCAAGACAATGACGCCACCAAGCCACACATTAGGGTTTCACCCTAATGTGGTATATATACTAATTTAATCTAGAGAATCCCTTTAATCAAGGGATTGTATCTAATCTACATATAAACTAATCTAGTAAATAAGGAATGTATCAAATCAGATCTTCTCCAGATTTGGATATCAGCACCAATACTTCAGAAGTTGATCAGAACATCAGCTTCAGAGAGTCACGTTGATGAGGGCATCGGCATCAGGGTCAAGCTGATCAACTTCACCTTCAGCAGATAGTGAATGACCATCAGTGAGTATCATCAGTGTATAACCATCAGCGTCTGGGCGCACTGATCAGTCTTCAGTCGATGGTGTCTTCATGCCTTTGGTGTTGATAGAGTCTTTAGGGTCTTCCAGTCATCAGTGGATGTTCTTTAGTCTTTGACATATGAACTTCCATCAGCATATCTTCATATTAACTAACTAACTAACTATAATGTATATATTTTGCATCATCAAATCTATACAAATGAGTGACCCACCATGTTTGTAGCTCGAAGAGAAGTCTTTCACGAGACAGAGCTCATTTCAAAAGAAGGCAGCGGGAGCACTATTGATCTTGAAGAGATTCAAGAGTCAGCCAATGAAGCAACTTTTAAAGATGATAGCTCTCAACCTAATGAAATTTTTTAGCCCATTGACAATTCATTTCCCCTTCGTTGGTCCAGTAGGGTTAGCATGCCACCTTCATTCTATGGTTTCCATATAACTGCAGAAGGTGATATATTTATTAGTGATGAAACACTGGTAAATTTGGATGAGGCTACTGACTACAAGGAAGCGATGGCAGGCCCTGAGGCTGCTAAATGGAAAGAGAAAATGGATAGGGAGATCTAATCCATGTATGATAACCAAGTGTGGACCTTGGTTGATCAAACACCTGGTCTAAATGGATCTTCAAGAAGAAGACTGACATGGATGGTAATGTACAGACTTACAAAACCAGTTCAGTTTCTAATATTAAGTCAATTAGGTTAATGCTTGTCATAGCTGCTCACTATGGCTATGAATTATGCAAATGGATGTCAAAACTGCTTTCCTTAACGGGAAAATGGTTGAGGATGTTTACATGGCTCAACCAGAGGGTTTTGTACATGCTAAATTCCCTAATAAGGTGTGCAAACTTAAGAAGTCCATCTATGGACTGAAACAAGCATCTCGTAGCTAGAATCTTTGCTTCCATGAAAACGTCAAGGAGTTTGGATTTTCTAGATGTCACACCCCCAAACCTAAATGGCGGAATCGTTCGAGGGTGGAGAACGTCATGTATAGTATCACAACAATTGCATCATAGTAATCAAAGTAAACACCACCATTACATTCAATAAGTAAACTATTTACATCTGTTTGATTCATATTTATATACATCAAAAGTATAACAAAATGTAAAAGACGTGACTCTATACGCTCCGTCTTCTCAAAAACCGCGGGAGGTACCTATCTACTGATTTCCTGAGAATACAAGCAGTTTTGAAAGAGTATCAGCATTAAGCTGGTGAGTTCATAAGCATGTTTCTGTAAGGAAAAATCTATTAATGAATCAATGAAAATATTTGTATGTTTCCAAGAAAATCCATTATTTTCTAACATGTGTATTTTTGTTACTGAATCTCATAATGTATTAGTTCATATGTCTGGTTACCATTGAATGTGTTGTGCAGTGTTATTTTGAATGGGAAATCCCCTTTTACATGAAAAACCCTAGCTATCTCCATTATGTATAGTAAGTTCGGAAAGCTCTGAAAACTCTAATATGTATAGTTGTTCTATTACCTTATAATAAAACTAATTGAAGTTATTACCATTCATACATTAATCGTATATTCTTAGTACCAAATCTATGAGTTGTTATAACCATACTTGACCATTGAATTGCCTGAACGACGTTCTTCAGGTGTCGGAATCGAAATGAATTTGTCACCCAGGCCTGCCGGCCTAACTGTAGCTAGCAATTATGGTACGGTATTGTCAATCCCGTATAGATCTATACACAAACTCACGTTCTCCCGCAAGGAGACTCTGGTTATAATCTCAGGACTTTTGTTAGTACTTAAGTAAGTACGCAAAGAATGCTCACTCATAAAATGCTATACTAACGATTAGGTGTAGAATAAAATGAATCCTTTGAATTTAACTTGCTGTGTATATGTCTCATAAACTACACTCTATATAGCTTATATGTTTGATCACATTGAATCTATGTTTGTACATTGATAAGATAATTGTTCCATAAACTATACCTATTATAGTTTATATGTTTCTTTAAATGCATTCAATTCATGTTTTACACTGAAAACTCTATGATTATGTTGTAAACTTCCCTTATGCTCAGCATAATACAAAAGGGATAAAATTATCTAAATATTTTATAAAAGTATGGAAACTGTAAGATTGTATCAGTTCTAAGTGTATTGAAATCATTTTTGTATAATTTCACAAGATCAATGATGTTCGCTTGTATTCCCCCCTGAAAACGTTAAAACAGTAAATAAATAGGAGTATGAACTCACCTGAATGTGAGTGACTTGGATGAATAACAAAGACAGGATGCTTGGTATGCTAAGTGAAGTCTCGAGCACAGTACGGTCCTATTAAGTACATATTAACATGTATAGGCCTACAATCAGTGTCTAAAACCACTAACAAGCATAGGAAACACCCTTAGGATGTAGGAAACACTTACAATGAAGTGTTAGAACCAAGAATGAGGGACAAGAAGGATTTCACGGCCAAACCACCATGGGTTCACGGCCCAAGATGTGTTCACGGCCCATGAACACATGAAGGGTTTACGGCCCAAGATGTGTTCACGGCCCATGAACACATGAATACTTGAAGGGTTTACGACCCATTTATGAAGGGTTCACGACCCTATGAAGGGTTCACGGCCGTGAACACTTGGAGATCATAAAGATGGTGATGAAAGTGATGAATCAATGGATGAATATGAAGCACTCTACACGAAGAAGATGAATAACAAGTGAAAAGGGATGAATTACTTACGTTTTTGGGGTGAAAAAGAGCTTTTGTTGGATGAACCTTGAGAGAGTCTTGAGGAGTTTTCGGCCAAGGAGGGAAGAAATGAGGAAAAATGAAGGAAAACATATATATATATATATATATATATATATATATATATATATATATATATATATATATATATATATATATATATATATATATATATATATATATATATATATATGGGGAGGGGTTCACGGCCCAACATGGGTTCACGGCCGTGAACCTAGTTTGCGACCGTGAACACCCTTTGAAGGGTTTTCTGGTTCGATTGCATTCCTCTAATCCCAAGCTAACACTTCTCAACATCCAACACTTAAGTGTATTAGGCTTAAAGACTCTCAAACTGACCCTGGACACAATAAAGCGATAGCAGAAACAATTCTGACTTTTATTGATTGAGTTTGATTTACAGATAAAGATTTCGGGTTGTCACATCATCCCCCGGATAGAGGGAATTTCGTCCCGAAATTCGAACGTAGGATACAATCATGGACTCGGAAAAAGATGCGGGTACTTCTGTTTCATTTGATCTTCGCGCTCCTAAGTGAGTTCAGGTCCCCGCTTGGCATTCCAGCGGACCTTCACTATCGGTATGTGACTTTGTTTCGTTCGTTTGACTTCCCGATCCAAGATTTCGACTAGTTCTTCCACGAAATTAAGGTTCTCGCTGATCTCAATCTCATCAAGAGGGATCACAAGGGTTTCGTCAGATAGACACTCTTTAAGGTTTGACACGTAGAAGACGGGATGAATAGTTCTAAGCTCTTGGGGTAAACGAAGTTTGTATGCTATGGGACCGATCCTAGCGAGGATCTCAAATGGTCCTATGTATCTTGCGTTTAGCTTTCCACGCTTTCCAAAGCGTATCAGGCCCTTCCAGGGTGAGACCATCAACAGGACGCGGTTACCAACCTGGAACTCCAAGGGTTTTTGTCTCTTATCGGCGTAACTCTTTTGTCTATCTCTTGAAGCTTTTAGTCGTTCTCTGATTTGTACAATCTTTTCTGTGGTTTCTCGGATGATTTCTGGGCCTGTAAGAGTACTATCGGGGACTTGACTTTTAGCTAACTGCGTGTCGCCCACCTCAGCCCAGCGCAGAGGGGATCTGCACTTACGGCCATAGAGGGCTTCAAACGAATCAGCCTTGATGCTAGAATGATAGTTGTTGTTGTAGGAGAACTCAACCAAGGGCAAATGAGTGTCCCACGACTTGCCAAAATCTATGACACACGCCCTCAACATGTCTTCCAATGTCTGAATGGTTCTCACTCTGCCCATCGGTATGTGGATGGTAAGTTGTACTCATATCCAGTATAGTTCCAAGAGCCTTCTGCAGTGACTGCCAAAATCTCGAGGTAAATCTGATATCCCGGTCAGAGATAATGGACACAGGCACACCATGCAGGCGGACTATCTCTCGAATGTAGATTCGTTTCAGTCTCTCCATCTTGAAAGTTTCTTTGATTGGCAGGAAGTGGGCAGATTTAGTCAATCGATCGACAACTACCCAGATGGTGTCGTGCCCACTCAGAGATTTGGGCAACTTAGTGATAAAATCCATCGCAATCCTTTCCCAGTTCCACTCAGGTATTTCTGGATGCTAAAGTAGACCTGAGGGCTTGTGATATTCCACCTTCACCTTGGCACAAGTCAGGAACTTGCCCATGAAGGTAGCAATCTCTGCTTTCATGTTTGGCCACCAATAGAGCTGTTTGAGATCCAGGTACATCTTATCCGAACCTGGGTGAATGGAGTATCTAGTCTTGTGAGCTTCGTTCATGACAACCTCCCTGTACTGGCCGAACTTTGGGGTCCAGATCCGGTTCATGAAATAGTAGACTCCATCACCTTTGATATCCATGTTCTTTTCCATTCCCCTCAAAGCTTCATCCACCATGTTCTCTGGTTTTAAGGCTTCCAGTTGAGCCTCTCTGATTTGAGCGGATAGCTGGGAATGGATGGTCATTGTCAGTGCCTTCACTCTACGACCTGAATACTCTTTCCGGCTGAGGGAATCTGCTACCACATTGGACTTACCGGGATGATAGCGTATTTCTCACTCATAATCACTTAGTAGCTCTACCCATCGCCGTTGCCTCATGTTCAACTCCTTCTGATCGAAGATATGTTGTAGGCTCTTATGGTCGGTAAAGACAGTACACTTGGTTCCGTGAAGGTAATATCTCCAAATCTTTAATGTGAAGACTACTTCTCCCAACTCCAGGTCGTGAGTCGTATAATTGACTTCGTGTGCTTTTAGCTGTCTCGAGGCATAGGCAATAACCTTTCCTCATTGCATGAGCACACAGCCTAAGCCCTGATTAGATGCATCGCAGTAGACAACGAAGTCCTCCGTCCCTTCTCGGAGGGATAAGATAGGCGCGTTGCATAAGGCCTGCTTCAATGTTTGGAACGCAGTGTCTTGCTTTTCTCCCCAACTAAAGGTTACACCTTTCTGAGTCAGGGTGGCAAAGGGCTTAGCAATCATTGAGAAGTTCTGGATAAATCTGCGATAATAGCCAGCAAGACCCACTAATTGACGGATTTTTATGGGTGTCTTCGGTGCTGACCAATTCTCACTCGCCTTGATTTTGGAAGGGTCTATATGTATACCTTCTTCGCTAACCACGTGACCGAGGAACGTTACTTTTCTGATCCAGAATTCGCACTTTGAGAATTTTGCATATAACTTCTCCGCCCTTAGAGTTTCTAGCACTAGCCTCAAGTGTTGTTTATGATCCTTCTCACTTCGAGAGTAAACAAGTATGTCATCGATGAATACTATCACAAACTTATCTAGGAAAGGGTGGCACACCCGATTCATCAGATCCATGAATACTGTGGGTGCGTTGGTTAGACCAAAGGGAATCACTAAAAACTCATAGTGACCATAGCGAGTCTGAAACGCTGTCTTAGGAACATCACTCTCATGGACTCGTAACTGATGGTACCCTAACCTTAGATCTATCTTGGAGAAGTAGCTGGCTCCTTGAAGTTGATCGAAGAGTTCGTCGATTCTGGGTGGAGGACGTCATGTATAGTATCACAACAATTGCATCATAGTAATCAAAGTAAACACCACCATTACATTAAATAAGTAAAATATTTACATATGTTTAATTCATATTTATATACATCAAAAGTATAACAAAATGTAAAAGACGTTACTCTATACGCTCCGTCTTCTCAAAAACTGCGGGAGGTACATGTCTACTGATTTCCTGAGAATACAAGCAGTTTTGAAAGAGTATCAGCATTAAGCTGGTGAGTTCATAAGCATGTTTCTGTAAGGAAAAATCTATTAATGAATCAATGAAAATATTTGTATGTTTCCAAGAAAATCCATTATTTTCTAACATGTGTATTTTTGTTACTGAATCTCATAATGTATTAGTTCATATGTCTGGTTACCATTGAATGTGTTGTGCAGTGTTATTTTGAATGGGAAATCCCCTTTTACATGAAAAACCCTGGCTATCTCCATTATGTATAGTAAGTTCAGAAAGCTCTGAAAACTCTAATATGTATAGTTGTTCTATTACCTTATAATAAAACTAATTGAAGTTATTACCATTCATACATTAATCGTATATTCTTAGTACCAAATTTATGAGTTGTTATAACCATACTTGACCATTGAATTGCCTGAACGACGTTCTTCAGGTGTCGGAATCGAAATGAATTTGTCACCCAGGCCTGCCGGCCTAACTGTAGCTAGCAATTATGGTGCGGTATTGTCAATCCCGTATAGATCTATACACAAACTCACGTTCTCCTGCAAGGAGACTCTGGTTATAATCTCAGGACTTTTGTTAGTACTTAAGTAAGCACGCGAAGAATTCTCCTTCATAAAATGCTATACTAACGATTAGGTGTAGAATAAAATGAATCCTTTGAATTTAACTTATTGTGTATATGTCTCATAAACTATACTCTATATAGCTTATATGTTTGATCGCATTGAATCTATGTTTGTAAATTGATAAGATAATTGTTCCATAAACTATACCAATTATAGTTTATATGTTTCTTTAAATGTATTCAGTTCATGTTTTACACTGAAAACTCTACGATTATATTGTAAACTTCCCTTATGCTCAGCATAATACAAAAGGGATAAAATTATCTAAATATTTTATAAAAGTATGGAAACTGTAAGATTGTATCAGTTCTAAGTGTATTGAAATCATTTTTGTATAATTTCACAAGATCAATGATGTTCGCTTGTATTCCCCCCTGAAAACGTTAAAACAGTAAATAAATAGGGGTATGAACTCACCTGATTGTGAGTGACTTAGATGAATAACAAAGACAGGATGCTTGGTATGCTAAGTGAAGTCTCGAGCACAGTGCGGTCCTATTAAGTACATAGTAACATGTATAGGCCTACAATCAGTGTCTAAAACCACTAACAAGCATAGGAAACACCCTTAGGATGTAGGAAACACTTACAATGAAGTGTTAGAACCAAGAATGAGGGACAAGAAGGAGTTCACGGCCAAACCACCATGGGTTTACGGCCCAAGATGTGTTCACAGCCCATGAACACATGAAGGGTTTACGGCCCAAGATGTGTTCACGGCCCATGAACACATGAATACTTGAAGGGTTTACGGCCCATTTATGAAGGGTTCACGGCCCTATGTAGGGTTTACGGCCGTGAACACTTGGAGATCATAAAGATGGTGATGAAAGTGATGAATCAATGGATGAATATGAAGCACTCTACATGAAGAAGATGAATAACAAGTGAAAAGGGATGAATTACTTACGTTTGTGGGGTGAAAAAGAGCTTTTGTTGGATGAGCCTTGAGAGAGTCTTGAAGAGTTTTCAGCCAAGGAGGGAAGAAATGAGGAAAAATGAAGGAAAACATATATATATGGGGAGGGGTTCACGGCCCAACATGGGTTCACGGCCGTGAACCTAGTTTGCGGCCGTGAACACCCATTGAAGGGTTTTTTGGTTCGATTGCATTCCTCTAATCCCAAGCTAACACTTCTCAACATCCAACCCTTAAGTGTATTAGGCTTAAAGAATCTCAAACTGACCCTGAACACAATAAAGCGATAGCAGAAACAATTATAACTTTTATTGATTGAGTTTGATTTACAGATAAAGATTTGGGGTTGTCACACTAGAAGTGAGGATGAATATTGCATGTATGTCAAAGCTACTGGGAGCATAGTAACTTTTCTAGTTTTGTATGTGGATGACATACTCCTGATAGAAAATAGTATTCCAAGTTTGCAAGAAGTCAAGTCTTGGCTTGGGAAATGTTTCGCTATGAAGGATCTAGGAGAAACTACATATATTCTTGGTATAAAAATCTACAGGAACGGTTAATAGGACTAATTCAGACTACATACTTGGATAAAATATTGAAAAGATTCAAGATGGAAAATTCCAAGAAGGGATACTTACCCATGCATCATCCTATTAAGTTGAGCAAGACTCAATGCTCCGGTAGTGATAAGGAGATAGATACAATGCGTTGGATTTTGTACGCTTCGGCTATAGGATTGATCATGTATATTATAACATGTACTCAACTTGATGTGGCTTATGTTTTGAGCATGCTTAGCAGATATCAAGGAAATCCTGGTTTAGCTCATTGGACGGAAATGAAGAAAATTCTTAAGTATTTGCGAAAAACAAAAGATATGATCTTAGTGTTTGGTGGCAAAAATGAACTTAAAGTGAGTGGGTATAGTGATGCCAATTTTCAAATAGATCGAGATAATAGTTATTCTCGGTGTGGCTAGGTTTTCTTGTTAAATGGTGGAGTAGTAACTTGGAAAAGTTCCAAGCAAAAAACGGTGGCTGATTCTACTTGTGAATCAGAGTACATCACAGCAAGCGAGGCAAAAAAGGAGGTTATGTGGGTAAAGAGTTTTATTGGAGATCTTTAAGTTGTTCCATCAATCCAAGTGTCACACCCCCCCCCCCAAACAAGACTGCGGAAACGTCCGAGGGTGGATGACTTCATTTGTAGTATCACAACACATGCATTATAGTAATCAAAGTACAAACAACCATTGCATGAATAAGTATAAGTTTTCACATGTGTTCAATCAATATATATCGACACCAAAATAGTTATACAAAAGAAGAAGACATGACTCAAAAATAGCTCCATCTTCTCAAAAGCTCGGGGAGTACATGTCTATTGATTCCCTGAGAATACAAGTAATTTGAAAAGAGAGTATCAACATAAAGTTGAGTGAGTGCATAAGTATTTATGTTTGAAAGTATGTTTCTATTTCTTGAATATGTAAACTGTTCCAGAAAATCCTATATTTCCTGTTGTATATGAAAAGTAGTTTTAATCACATAAAACCGTTCTGTTTGTAAACTAGTGTTCTGTATTTGTATTCTTTTGTATAATCTATAAAAGTGAGTATGCCTGGCTTCACTAGCTGTTATTGAATACTGATATGTAATAATGTAAACTGTATTTTGGTAGACTGGTACTTTGAAATTGTACTCATGTTTAGTTAATTATACACTAATCGTATTGTTAATATCTTTTTAATGAGTTATTATAACCATACTGAGACTAGATGGCCTGAAACAACGCTTTGAAGGCGTTAAAAGCTGTTGATAACAATTGTCACTCGTAGGCGTGTATGCCTGTCTGTAGCTAGCAGTCTGAGTGCGGGGTTGTCAATCCAAATATAGATCTATACACACTTGTTTCGATCCCCGACTGGAGATTCTGGTTATAATGTCAAGACTTTAACTATGTTGTTTAAATGAATTAAACAACCAGAATTGAATGACTCATAAAAAGCATATAGACGTTACGTGTATAATATAAATCAAAAACCCAATCATTCTGAAATAATGATTGATAGTATACTCCTGAATTAGTATTCTTAACATGTGTTTGAAAGCTGTATATCCTTGATTAGTTTTGAAACAAACCCTAATTCTTGTAGAATGGTGTACTCTAGTATACTTGAATCGTGAATTAATGTTCTATGAATCATAATTTATACCTATTATAATTTATATGTACTTTTTGAATTTGTATAAACTTGTTCATAAATATAACCCCTTGCTCAACATGTTACAAAGGGTATTGAAATTGAATGAAATAACCTTTATATTTATATACATATACAAATATATATAACTAAAATTTTAAACGACATTCGGACAAATAACCGATACTATAGGCCCACATCCAAACAAGGAAAAGGAACCAAAGTGACTTATCAGTCCTAAGCCCTTTAAATCTTATTTATATAATATATATATATATATATATATATATATATATATATATATATATATATATGTGTGTGTGTGTGTGTGTGTGTATATATATATATATATATATATATATATATATGATTTTTAGGGAAAACATAAGTTTATAAAATCATTTAAAGAATTTAACATTTTGAAATACTTTTGGTGACTTGATGTCATTTTAACACAATTTAAAACCATTTGATTTGATAACAATTGAAATCCATTTTGATAGGATATATTTTGAAACCATTTGCTTGTAACACAAAATCCTTGTGTTAGACTTGTATCCCCCTCCCCCTTTAAAACAGTAAAAACTATGAAAATACGGGGGTATGAACTCACCTCGTGTATGAGTTTCTGGTTGGTTTCGATGTGGTTGCGATGATTCTCGGTATAGAATACGTGTGATTAACCGTATCCTGATTATATTTTACACATAACTGTATTCCTAAATTAGTTAACTAGTAATTTAACAAGGCAAATGATATTAATATATGGATTACTTACAATTAGTGAAGGAACTATGGATGCAGATACATTGATTCTTGAGAGAAAATGAAGAACTAAGGTTTGCAGTTGAGAGGAAATGAGGTGTTTACGCTTGTGGAATGTACAAATGAATTCATTTGTGCCTTAAGTGTAAATCATACTTCTAAGGCGGTGAATGAATGTTTACGGTGTTATCACATTGGGAAATCAAACTTTGGATGAAATATGAAGACATTTGATGAGTGTTTACGGTTAAACACTTCTAGAATGAAGTGTTCACGGTCCAAAGTCTACATGGGAAAGAGTTCGTGGTTTGATTTTGATTCTTGAATGGAGTTCACGGTTCAAAGGATCATATGGGGAAGAGTTCACGACCAAAGGATTACATAGAAAAGAGTTCTCGGCCAAAGGTGATTCTAGTAAAGAGTTCACGGTCAAGATTCCTAAGTTACAAGTTGTTCACGGTTTGGATGTTTAAGGGGTTCACGCTTTGGCTTTCAACCGTGAACACTCTTTTGCTTCATAATTTGAACCGTGAACACACCTTCTTGATGTTACTTGGACCGTAAACTCCATGTATGAGTCATTTCATGATTTAATCTTTAATCTCCCTTGACTTATCTTGACTTATATCAAGTTATACATGTGATGTTTCAATATAAGTGTTCATTACTTATATATAAGTATGATTTACAAGGTATGTATATAAAATAACTTGTATAAACAAGTCCTTAAGGTATTCAAGTTCCTATTGTATAAAGGTCATGATATGGATTTTACTTAGCATACGATTGTAACTTAGGCTTTTGTTCGAATAATTCAACTTACATTGATTTGAAATTACGGGTTGTTACATTATCCCCCCGTTAGAGAGAATTTCGTCCTGAAATTAGGACTAAAGTGATTCAGAAAGACTAGGGAAAAAGATGTGGATATTTTTGTTGCATCTGATCCTCTCGCTCCCACGTGAATTCAGGTCCCCGTTTTGCATTCCATCGAACCTTCACTATCAGGATACGGATTTGTTTGGTTCTCTTTACTTCCCTGTCTAGGATCTCTACGGGTTCTTCCACAAAGTTGAGGCTCTCGTTTATCTCGATCTCGTCGAGTGGGATAACAAGAGTCTCGTCGGATAGACACTTTTCAAGTTAGAGATGTGGAAGATAGGATGTATGTTACTCAGTTCTTGAGGTAGTCGGAGTTTTTATGCTACTGGACCAATTCTAGCAAGAATCTCGAATGGTCTGATGTACCTTGGGTTTAGCTTACCACGCTTTCCAAAGTGTATCATGCCCTTCCAGGGTGAGACCTTCAACAAGAAGCGGTCACCAACCTGGAATTCCAAAGGTTTTCTCCTTTTGTCAGCGTAGCTTTTCTGTCTATCTCTGGAAGCTTTAAGTCGCTCCCGAATTTGTACGATTTTCTCTGTAGTTTCACGAATGATTTTCGGACCAGTGAGAGTACTATCAGGAACTTGACCTCTAGCTAGTTGCGTATCGCCCACTTCAGCCCAGCACAGAGGTGATCTGCACTTGCAGCCATAGAGGGCTTCGAATGGAGCAGCCTTTATGCTAGTGTGATAACTGTTGTTGTAAGAGAACTCGACAAGGGGTAAATGGGTATCCCATGCCTTTCCAAAGTCTATCACGCAGGCTCGCAGCATATCTTCTAGAGTTTGAATCGTCCTCTTACTTTGTCCGTCTGTTTGTGGATGGTAGGTTGTACTCATGTCCAGCCCAGTTCCCAGAGAGTTTTGTAAAGACTGCCAGAAACGAGAAGTGAATCTACTATATCGGTCAGAAATAATAGATATTGACACACCATGCAGTCTAACTATCTCTTTGAGGTAAATTCTTGTTAGCTTCTCCATTTTGTCATTTTCTTTTATTGGCAAGAAGTGTGCGGATTTAGTCAATCTATCTACGATTACCCAAATAGTATCATAACCACCCGTTGTCTTGGGTAACTTAGTTATGAAATCCATCGTAATCCGCTCCCACTTCCATTCAGGGATTTCAAGTTGTTGTAATAAACCTAAAGGCTTCTGGTACTCTACCTTGACTTTGGCACAAGTAAGGCACTTGACCACAAAGGTAGCAATTTCGGCCTTCATGTTAGGCCACCAGTACAGTTTCTTGAGGTCCAGATACATCTTGTCTGAACCTAGATGAATGGAGTATCGAGTTTTGTGAGCTTCATTCATAACCACGTCTCTGTAACCACCGAACTTTGGTGTCCAAATCCGGTTCATGAAACAATAGACTCCATCACTTCTGACTTCAAAGTTTTTATCCATTCCTCTTAGGGTTTCACCTGCCATGTTTTCGGGTTCAAGGCCTCGAGTTGAGCCTCTCTGATCTGTGTGGACAGATGTGAATGGATTGTCATGGTCAACGACTTTACTCGGCGTCCCGAGTATTCTTTTCTGCTAAGGGCGTCAGCTACTACATTGGCTTTACCAGGGTGATAAAGAATCTCACATTCGTAGTCGTTCAGTAGCTCCACCCACCATCGTTGTCTCATGTTTAGCTCTTTCTGATCGAAGATATGCTGAATACTTTTATGGTCCGTGAATAATGTGCATTTCGTGCCATATAAATAATGTCTCTAGATCTTCAGAGCAAATACCACTGCTCCTAGTTCAAGGTCATGTGGTGTATAGTTGACCTCATGTGTTTTTAGCTGTCTCGAGGCGTAGGATATAACATTTCCTCTTTGCATAAGAACACATCCAAGCCCTTGATTAGAAGCATCACAGTATAATACGAAGTCCTCTGTCCCTTCAGGAAGAGACAGGATCGGTGCACTGCACAGAGCTCGTTTCAGCGTCTAGAACGATGTTTCTTGTTTCTCTCCCCAGCTAAAAGTTACACCCTTTTGTGTCAGGTTGGTAATGGGTTTAGCAATTCGGGAGAAATTTTGAATGAATCTGCGATAGTAGCCAGCAAGACCTAAGAATTGACAGATTTCTATAGGCGTTTTAGGTGCTGACCAGTTCTCAATTGCCTTGATTTTGGAAGGGTCCACATGTATTCCTTCCGAACTAATCACGTGACCCAGGAAATCTACCTTCCTGATCCAAAATTCACATTTCGAGAACTTCGCATAAAGTTTCTCTGTTCTCAGAGTTTGCAATACTTGACGAAGATGTTGGTCATGCTCCTCTTCACTTCTTGAGTAGATAAGAATGTCGTCAATGAAGACTATGACGAATTTGTCCAGGTACAAACGGCACACACTGTTCATTAAGTCCATAAACACAACAGGTGCATTCGTCAATATGAAAGGAATCACTACAAACTCGTAATGACCATAACGAGTTCTGAACGTGGTTTTGGGAATGTCCTCCTCCAAAATCTGTAACTGGTGATACCCGGATCTTTAGTCTATTTTTGAGAAGTAGCTCGCACCTTGAAGTTGGTCGAATAGATCGTCAATGCGAGGTAGAGGATACCGATTCTTAATTGTAAATTTATTAAGCTCGCGGTAGTCAATGCACATGCGGAAAGATCCATCCTTCTTTTTCACGAACAAGACCGGTGCTCCCCATGGTGAGAAACTTGCTCTTATAAAAACCTTGCTAAGGAGTTTTTTCAGCTGGCTGGATAATTCTTGCATTTCAGAAGGTACAAGACGATAGGGGGATTTGGCTACAGGGGTAGCCCCAGGGATTAAGTCGATTCTGAATTCGACTTGTCGTTCGGGAGGCACTCCTGGGAGATCGTCGGGAAATATGTCAGGAAAGTTGCAGACCTCAGGAATGCTCGCGATGTCTTTCACTTCTTGCTTTTTGTCTACTACATGAGCTAAGAAAGCACAGTACTCCTTGCGAAGGTACTTCTGTGCCTTGATGCAAGAAATTATCTAAAGTTTCGTTCTGAGTTTGTCGCCATAGATGATAAGAGTTTCGTTAGTTGGCAAGTTCAGGAGAACGACTCTTTCATAACATAGGATGTCAGCATGGTTAGAGCACAACCAATTCATACCAATAATGACGTCGAAACTTTTGATAGAGACCGGCATAAGGTCTATTGGGAAAGAAAAGTTATTCAAGGTAAGGGTACATCCTATATATATATCGTTGGTGTATTCAGACTTCCCGTTAGCCATTTCTACTGTGAAGGTTTCATTTAGTGGTTGGGAGTTTTGATTTAGCATGTGTTTGAAATTATGGCTCACGAAGCTCTTCTCAGCACCACAATCAAATAGAATGCATGCATAATTATTGTTAAGAAGAAACGTACTCGTGACCACCGCAGGGTCTGCCACAGCTTCTTCGTGACCCATTGTCAGAATCCTCCCAACTCCACCGGCATTTCCAGCTTTCGGACAATTTCTTTTGAAATGCCCCACATCACCGCATCCACAGCATGCTTGACCTACTCCAGCGGCAGGTATTTGGTTAATCGGTTGGGTGGTGATTTACATAATTGGGCAGTATGCCCTTTTCTGTTGCAGTTACGACACTGCATTTCCCAGCAATTTCCATTGTGGTGAAAATTGCACTTGTTACATTTAGGGAGATTACCAGCATAAGGCTTAGCTGGTGCAGGGTTAGCAGGAACAGTAGCAGCATGGACCGCCACTAGTTTTTGCTTCTTCGAGGGTTCTTGAGATGATTTTCCCTTTCTTTTATTCCAGCCTTTCTTCTTGTTGTTGTTGTTATTGTTGTTGTTGTTGTTTCCCTTGGGTTGTTCTGGATCAGCGACCACTAATTTTTAACGGGCTCCATGGTCAATAAGGGACTGTGCCAACTCTTTGGCACTGTCAAAGGTAACAGACCTGGAGGCAATGACACTTGCTTGAATCTGGGGTGACAGCCCCCAGATATACCTTTCAATCTTTTTACTCTCCAGAGCAACCATTTCTGGACAAAGGATCGCTAATTCACAGAATCGATTAGTGTAGGTTGTTATGTCTGAACCAACCATAGTAAGACCCCAGAGCTCTTGCTCAAGCTTTTGAATTTCACCCTGCGGGCAGTACTCCTGCATCAGCATGGTCTTCAAGTTCTCCCAACTTATAGAGTTAGAAACTACCAGGGTCAGTGAATTAACATGGCCGTTCCACCATGTTAGAGCTCTATCAGCAAAGGTACAAGCAGCAAATTTAACTTTGCTACTTTCTGGGCAGGAGCAGATCTTGAAGACTGCCTCTGTTTTTTCAATCAATTGTATTAACGCCATAACTCCCCCAGTCCCGTTAAAGGTCCTGGGTTTAGCGTTTGAAAAGTCCTTATAGGTACACTCTCGTGAGTGCCTGTGGCTTTCGCCGTGGTTGGAGGGATGCGCACCAACTCCTGATCCCCTTGCGCCAGTGGTGTTTATATGAGACATAGAAACTGCAATAGTTGTCGTGACCGCCGCCTGAAACATGGCAGCGTCAAATTGAGGAGGTGGTGGCGGAGGTGGTGTTGGCGCTTCATTAACATTGACACGCCCGGGGTTACTCCGTGGAGGCATCTTTCACTATAAAAGTTAAAAGATGAAAATATGGTAAGATATCAAGAGTGAACATGAATATGATATCTTTGAACTAAATCACATAGTTGAATATGAATTTTTGTAAGGAATTGGAAATAGAAGTCTACTACAAGTACAACTTGCAACAGGATAATATGAAATTGAGTGGTTATTTTTCAAAGAGTATGGAAATGCATGTCGATTGTATTGGCATATTAAGTACATAGAGTTTCTGAAAACTTGACCTTAGAACAGGTCTACAATATACCAAAGTACTGGGAAAACATCGACATCATACTGGCCTATCGAAAATGAAATTTTTGCGGTCGTATTGAGAAAAGCATGAAAAATAACACTAGAACATATCCATAGACTTAGACTATAACCAAAAGAGTAAGTAGTGAACGGGTGGAGTAAAATCTACTTCCTACTAGGTCCGACCCTGGATTTGGCTAGCTAACGTTCTATTTCGTACATCTGCTTGTCTTTTGATAATTGTCGTTCTCGCAGTTCTCTAACTTTGGCTTGGGATGCCGCCAGTTCTCTCATCAAGAAATTAGTACGACTCCTTGTCGCATTATGACTGCCTTCTAAATTACGAATACGAACACTGTTGACTCCAGTAGCAGCATCAACCTGCATGACTCGCTCGATAGCAGCTCTTCCTTGTTCATCGTTACGCGCCACACGACGACCTAACACCGGGAGGGCTCTGTCTGCTGAGACTCATGTGTCTAGATCGTAGAAACTTCGGTCTCCTTGGTAAGGATGGTTCTGACCCTGTTCGATACTGTACCTGTCTAAGTTTACCGCCCACAAAGACGTAGGGCCTTGGAAATTTTGTCGTGGATTGGGATTCTGGGCAACTTGTGGTGTATTGTTGGCTTCTGACTCTGAATCAGTATCTTCAGGAAAATTTTCTGCAAAATCGTCATCTAAAGGAATTTCAGGATTCTCTTCTGGCTCATCATCGAGCCATCCTCCATTTCCCTGGTTAGGAAAGTATGGGTCTCCAGGTAGATGGAATCCAGCCATTGTTATCTAAGCGAGAATCGGGATATAAGAAATATCGAATATAATTAGTAAAGATAATTTGCAAATTACAAGTTTCTACGAGAGACTCTTACAGTTAACAGCTAATGAATTCTGTATGACATGTTTTGTATTGGGTACCTCTATAACTACAAAGTGTATACTAATTATATATAACTTGGGTATAATAGGCCTTCGATTAAATGATCCTGCTCTAAGTCCACAACCAAACAAGGAACAGGAAATAAAGCTAGATCACATATTCTAAGTCTATAAAACTTTAATTATATATAACTTTAATATACACTTAATATGTATAGTTCTACCAACAATGGTTCTTTTGTTTTCACATAGATGTTATTAGTATATAGTGCCTAAAATACTCCTATAGTATTTTAACTTTATGTTCTGTTCTAGAGTTCTTTTGTATATGTATAGTTGGTAAGTTTTAGACATGTCGCAACACTACCATCACTCTCAAACACATGTTTTTGGTCGTATCTCAAACCAATATAGTTGATCAGGCTATATTAATCCCAGATATGATTACATAACTGCCCAGGTTTGACTGCAGTGTCCAACATCCAAATACTTTTAAGTTGTTATGATTATGATACTGTGCTTGTAGGTATAAGTGTTAATATACTTCTTGTAAAAATACTTAAATTTTAAAAGTATACTTGTAGTCAGAGCTCTCAACCCCAATGTATTTATAGTTTGTATATCTTTTATGGATTGATATACTGAGTTCACTATAAACAATGCTCTGATACCAATCTGTCACACCCCCAAACCAGACGGCGGAACCGTCCGGGGGTGGATGACTTCATTTGTAGTATCACAACACATGCATTATAGTAATCAAAGTACAAACAACCATTGCATTAATAAGTATAAGTTTTTACATGTGTTCAATCAATGTATATCGACGCCAATATAGTTATACAAAAGAAGAAGGCATGACTCAAAAATAGCTCCATCTTCTCAAAAGCTCGGGGAGTACCTGTCTACTGCTTCCCTGATAATACAAGTAATTTGAAAAGAGAGTATCAACATAAAGTTGAGTGAGTGCATAAGTATTTATGTTTGAAAGTATGTTTCTATTTCTTGAATATGTAAACTGTTCCAAAAAATCCTATATTTCCTGTTGTATATGAAAAGTAGTTTTAATCACATAAAATCATTCTGTTTGTAAACCAATGTTCTATATTTGTATTCTTTTGTATAATCTATAAAAGTCAGTGCGCCTGGCTTCACCAGCTGTTATTGAATACTGACATGTAATACTGTAAACTGTATTTTGGTAGACTGTTACTTTGAAATTGTACTCATGTTTAGTTAATTATACACTAATCGTATTGTTGATATCTTTTTAATGAGTTATTATAACCATACTAAGACTAGATGGCCTGAAACAACGCTTTGAAGGCGTTAAAAGATGTTGATAACAATTGTCACTCATAGGCGTGTATGTCTGGCTGTAGCTAGCAGTCTGAGTGCGGGGTTGTCAATCCCAATATAGATCTATACACACTTGTTTCGATCCCCAACTGGAGATTCTGGTTATAATGTCAGGACTTTAACTATTTTTTCTAAATGAATTAAACAACCTGAATTGAATGACTCATAAAAAACATATAGACGTTACGTGTATAATATAAATGAAAACCCAATCATTCTGAAATAGTGATTGATAGTATACTCCTGAATTAGTATTCTTAACATGTGTTTGAAAGTTGTATATCCTTGATTAGTTTTGAAACAAACCCGTGTTCTTGTAAAATGGTGTACTCTAGTATACTTGAATCGTGAATTAATGTTCTATAAATCATAAATTATACCTATTATAATTTATATGTACTTTCTAAATTTGTATAAACTTGTTCATGAATATAACCCCTTGCTAAACATGTTACAAAGGGTATTGAAATTGAATGAAATAACCTTTATATTTATATACATATAGAAATATATATAACTAAAATTTTAAACGACATTCGGACAAATAACCGATACTATAGGCCCACATCCAAACAAGGAAAAAGGAACCAAAGTGAGTTATCAGTCCTAAGCCCTTTAAATCTTATATATATATATATATATATATATATATATATATATATATATATATATATATATATATATATATATATATGATTTTTGGGGAAAACATAAGTTTATAAAATCATTTAAAGAATTTAACATTTTGAAATACTTTTGGTGACTTGATGTCATTTTAACACAATTTAAAACCATTTGATTTGATAACAATTGAAATCCATTTTGATAGGATATATTTTGAAACCATTTGCTTGTAACACAAAATCCTTGTGTTAGACTTGTATTCTCCCCCCCCCCCTTAAAACAGTAAAAACTATGAAAATACGGGGGTATGAACTCACCTTGTGTATGAGTTTCTGGTTGGTTTCGATGTGGTTGCGATGATTCTCGGTATAGAATACGTGTGATTAGCCGTATCCTAGTTATATTTTACACATAATTGTATTCCTAAATTAGTTGACTAGTAATTTAACAAGGCAAATGATATTAATATATATGGAGTACTTACAATTAGTGAAGGAACTATGGATGCAGATACGTTGATTCGTAAGAGAAAATGAAGAACTAAGGTTTGAAATTGAGCGGAAATGAGTTGTTTACGCTTGTGGAATGTACAAATGAATTCATTTGTGCCTTACGTGTAAAGCATACTTCTAAGGCGGTGAATGAATGTTTACGGTGTTATCACATTGGGAAATCAAACTTTGGATGAAATATGAAGACATTTGATGAGTGTTTACGGTTAAACACTTCTAGAATGAAGTGTTCACGGTCCAAAGTCTACATGGGAAAGAGTTCATGGTTTGATTTTGATTCTTGAATGGAGTTCACGGTTCAAAGGATCATATGGTGAAGAGTTCACGGCCAAAGGATTACATAGAAAAGAGTTCACGGCCAAAGGTGATTCTAGGAAAGAGTTCACGGTCAAGATTCCTAAGTTACAAGTTGTTCACGGTTTGGATGTTTAAGGGGTTCACGCTTTGGCTTTCAACCGTGAACACTCTTTTGCTTCATAATTTGAACCATGAACACACCTTCTTGATGTTACTTGGACCGTAAACTCCATGTATGAGTCATTTCATGATTTAATCTTTAATCCCCCTTGACTTATCTTGACTTATATCAAGTTATACATGTGATGTTTCAATATAAGTGTTCATTACTTATATATAAGTATGATTTACAACGTATGTATATAAAATAACTTGTATAAACAAGTCCTTAAGGTATTCAAGTTCCTATTGTATAAATTTCAGGATATGGATTTTACTTAGCATACGATTGTAACTTAGGCTTTTGTTCGAATAAGTTCAACTTACATTGATTTGAAATTACGGGTTGTTACACCAAGAACTAATGGAGATTTTTTGTGACAATGAGGGTGCGGTAGCTTTGACAAAAGAACCTAAAGATAATGGTAGATCAAGGAACATAGAGAGGAAATATCACTACATTAGACATAAGGTTGAAGAGGGTGAACTCGTGGTGAATTGTGTATCATCAGAAGAGAATCCTTTTGATCCTCTCACGAAGGGTTTGAACAAGGTCAAGCACTTTGAGCATGTTAGAAGCATTGGACTAAGAAAAGATATTAGATTTTAGATGTTAGTGTTGACGTTATTTTTAAACTATATAGCAATAAAATTGTAAGTGAATAGTGATTAATTAAATGGAGATTTCTTTATATTAAATGTGTATGATGCTATTTGTCAATTAATTTATTATTACGTTTCACTTTGCATTTTTTACGTCGTGGATATTAAGTTATTCGAACCACCACAGTTGGTCATACTTTGGGAGTAAGTATTGATTTAAGACTATCATGAATTGTTTGTAGATTGTCCATAAGGACTGGACATTGCATTAGGATTGCTACAGAATTCATGAGTACTTAGAAATATAGATTTTTAGTATTGGTTAAACCCGCGCTTAGAGATTAATTCATGGATTTAATCACGAGTAATTCTAAGACGATAATATCCTCTATTCTTAAAACAAATATATGTTAGTCATATTTTACGGGTCGGTTGTACATTGGTTTACTCCAAGGAATCTCGTAACTGGGTGCTATAAAGGGTATTTCCATGTATGACTCAATGAGTGAAATTGTATGATTATATAGTTGAAGTTTATTTGTTCCTTTTGCCTTAATAGGAAAAGTGATATATTTGGTCCCCTCAGTGTTTTGATGATAACATTATAGTGTTGGGCCCAGCCAGGACTAAATTGGTGTGTTCAATTGGTAGTCTAATGACGTCATCACAAAATGAGAATATTGTGAAACAGAATCTTGGACAAGATATTCATTCTAATCCATGTCTCATATTCATTCGATACTTGGAAGAACAAAGGAATAGTTGATCACTTCTCTTAGGACCAACAGAGTCTAGTAGTGTCTTTGAAAACACTATTTACTGGTTATTCGAAGTTATACGAGAAATTGTAGTTAGCGACGTATCCAAGTGCGAGACAGTTGGATTAAGGTGTCTAAGGTCCTAACTAAATTGGTATAATGTTGATGAATAAAAGTAAAGTCATTTTTGGGTTACCCTCATAACCAAGAAATTGTTTAGATTGATTATAGGAGAGAAATAAACGATTTATTAATATATTATATGACTAATATATTATTTAAAAATACTTATAATTAATTTAGAATTACCTAGAATTAATTTGGAATTAATTATGGTTTAATTATAATTAATTAAAAATTGAAGGACTATAGTTGTAATTGTTCAAACGTTGAGCAGATGACATGTTCCAGAACCTTCCTATGTTGGACGGTTTGGAGGCTCCTCTTGGAGCCTTTTGGAAGCCTTCATGTAGATAATCAAGAACTAAATAACTGCCTTATTTGAAATATTATTTTATGTTCAAATTAGGGTTTCTAGGTGTTTCCTCATCAACTATAAATAGGGCCTTATACCTGTGAATTTCCATTATGCTATTTCACACACCAAATCCAAAAATATGCCCTTTCTCTCCCCTTTCTTCTAATTCTTCTAGGGTGCTTGTGTTGTGGGTGTTAACCATTAGTGGCTTGCACACAATTGAAGCTAGTTTTCAAGAGACTAATAGATTGGTCTATTTGGATCAAAGGGTTTGTTTGCAATAAAGAGGTAAATTACTCTTTTGTGAATTTTGATTTCCATTAGGGTATAGAAGTTTTGTTGTTTAATAGTATGTTGCTTCAATAGTGTTATGAGATAAATCAAATTAGGTTACATGTACCCTTAAGAGTATAAGGTATTTTCCTCATTATTACATGTAAAAACCATCAAGAGTGACCCACTTGATAGAAAGAATGGAATCTATATTCCATATTAACTCTTGTGCCTAGGACTGTATAGTAAAATTCCCCACTTGCACGTTCATGGATGTGGCACTGTCATGGTGAAATGATCATTCCAAGACTATGGGTATGGATGTAGCATATTCTCTTCCATTGTATGATTTTAAATAGATGCTAATAAAAGAATATTGCCCCGGCAAAGAAATGCAGAAGTTAGAACAAGAACTATGGAATCTCACCATGAATGGTGCAGAAATTACTGCCTATACCACTCGATTTAATGATATGGCCACCATGTGCCTGGCATTTGTAAGTCCTGAACATAAAAAGGTTAAGAGGTATATGTTCCGTTTAATTCCTCATATTCAAGGGAATGTCACTTCTTCAAGGCCAATTACCTTTGATAGTGCCAAGCATCTAGCTTTTAACTTGACTAACCAGTGTATTCGTCAGGGCATGCAGGGCTGGAAATAATAAACGAAGGTTTGATGAAAACTCGGGAGGATGACGATCCTCAAGGAAAAGGCACAACACTGGAAAGGTGAACGCGGTAGTAGTACCAACACCTACTCTACAAATACAATACAGTAGAAATGAACCAAAGTGTAAAAAATGCAATTTTCACCATACGGGTGCATGTCGAGAGATGTAATGCAAAAATTATAACTAGAAGGGTCATACTGCTAAGTAATGTAGGAATCCGACTTCGGTCATCAAATCTGGAAACAATGCCGGTGGAAATCGCGGTTGTTATGAATATGGGGAAGTAGGCCATTTCAAATGAGAGTGTATAACATTGAGGGACCATGGAGGAAATGGAAAAGGAGGGGGATTTATGATAGCCGTTAGAGATGCAATAAATGATCCGAATGTGGTGATCAGTACGTTTCCTGTTAACAACTTATATACATCAGTACTTTTAGATTCAAGCCTTGATAAGAGCTTTATAACCACTAAGTTTAGAGAATTATTAAGTCATAAATCCATTAGACTTAATGAAACTTATGTGGTAGAAATGGGTAATGGTCAACCTAAAAGTACCCAAGAAATATTATAGAATTGTATACTTACTCTAAATAACCACGCCTTTCACATTAATTTAATGCCAATGACAATTAGGAACTTTGATATAATTACCGGCATTGATTGTTTATCCCTCCATAGAGCTGAGATATTATGTTATGAGAAACCTCTACGACTACCCTTGCCAAACAATGAAACCCTAATCATCTACGGAGATAAGTCAAGAAAAAGCCTTAAAATTATATCGTGTATGAAGGCACAGAAATATCTCTTCAAGAAATGCTACGCTTTTCTAGCCTGTATTGTAGATAAACATAGTAAGAGTAAGGAGATCAAAGACATACCATATGTATGGGATTTTCCGGATATTTTCCCAAAAGACTTACCTGGATTACCTCCAGTGAGACAAGTTGAGTTCTGTATCGACTTGATACCTAGAGCAGCACCAGTGGCAAAATCTCCTTATAGATTAGCACCATCTGAGATGCAAGAATTATCCAGTCAACTTTAAGAACTTCTTGACAAGGGATTTATTAGACCAAGCTTCTCACCCTGGGTAGCACCAATGTTATTTGTCAATAAGAAGGATGGATCCTTCAAAATGTGTATCAATTTTCGGGAGATGAACAAACTAACCATCAAAAATCGACATCCACTCCCAAGGATTGATGACCTATTCGATCGACTCCAAGGATCTAGCTATTATTCCAATATTGATCTAAGATCAGGATACCATCAACTCAGAGTGCTTGAGGAAGATATTCCAAATACTGCATTTAGGACTCGCTATTATCATTACGAGTTCCTGATTATGCCTTTTGGATTAACCAATGCACCAGCAATATTCATGGATCTGTTGAACCGTGTTTGCAAACCTTACTTGGATAAATTTGTGATAGTATTCATCGCTGACATACAAATATATTCACAAGCCAAAGAAGAACATGGTTAACACTTACAAATTATCTTAGAACTTCTGAGAAATGAAAAGTTGTACGCCAAATTCTCTAAGTGTGGATTCTGGATTAGAGAAGTACATTTTCTAATACATGTGGCCAGTAACAAAGTAATTCACTTAGATCCCTTTAAGATAGAGGCAAATAAGGATTAGGAAGCACCAAATACTCCAACGGAGGTGCGTCAATTCTTAGGGCTTGCAGGTTATTATCGGAGATTCATAGAGAATTTCTCCAAAATAGCCAAACCTCTCACAACGCTATCCCAAAAAGATAAGAAATTTGACTGGGATGACAAAACAAGAGTCTGCATTTCAAAAACTAAAGCAAATGCTTTGTAGTGCACCAGTCATATCCCTACCAAAAGGAACAGTGGATTTTGCAATGTAATGTGATGCTTCACATCAAGGATTAGGATGTGTGTTAATGCAAAGGAACAAAGTCAGTTCTTATGCTTCTAAGCAGCTCAAAGTGCATGAAAATAACTACATTACCCACGATCTTGAGTTAGGAGCTGTAGTCTTCGCACCAAATATATGGAGACATTATCTTTATGGTACGAAATGTACTATATTTACAGATCACAAGAGTCTTCAGCACATCTTTGACCATAAGGAACTCAATATGAGACAAAAAAGACGGATAGAGCTGTTGAATGACTACTAATGTGAAATTCGTTATCATCCTGGCAAAGAAAATGTGGTACCGGATACTTTGAGCCGGAAAGAAAGAACCAAACCTAGAAGGGTTCGAGCTCTAACAATGATGATTCGGTCAAATGTTACCATACAAATCCGAGATGCACAAATCGAAGCTATAAAAGAAGAGAATGTTGCAAACGAACTCTTACGGTGTATGGATAAGCAGTTCAATCTTAGGAATGATGGGACCCGATACTTAATGAACCGGATTAGGACGCTGAAGTTCGATGATCTACAGAAATTAGGCATGGATGAGGATCACAGATCGAGATACTCCATCCACCCAATTCAGACAAGATGTATCTGGATCTCAAAAGATTATATTGGTGGCCCAATATGAAAGCAGAAATTGCCACCTGTGTAAGAAAATGCCTGATTTGTGCTGAAGTTAAGGTTGAATATCAGAAACCCTTGGTATTGCTCTAGCAGCCAAAAATACTTGAGTAGAAATAGGAACAAATAGTTATGGATTTCATAACGGAGTTACCTAAAACTTCAAGCGGTTATAACACCATATGGGTAGTGGTCGACTGATTCACCAAGTCTGCTCACTTCTTACCGATCAAAGAGACGGATAAAACGCAGAAGTTGACCAAAAATTATCTTAAGGAAATTGTCAAGTTACATGATGTGCATATATCTATTATCTCTAATAGAGACAGTAGATTCACCTCACGATTCTGGCAATCATTGCAAAAGTCCTTAGGAACACGTTTGGATATGAGCATGACTTATCATCTACAAACTGATGGCCAGAGTGAGAGGACCATACAGACTTTAGAAGACAAGCTCCGAGCTTGTATTATAGACTTTGTAAATGCATGGATATGTTGGGCAGAAGTAGGAGATACCCAAGTAGCAAAGAAGTATGTAGGAGACTCACTACTAACTAATCCTGAGATAATACATGAAACATCGAAAAAGATTGTCCAGATTTAGGACAGGATAAAGGTTGTATGTGACCATCAGAAACGTTACGTTGACCGTCGACGCAAGCCTTTGGAATTTCAAGTAGGAGATCAGGTGATGTTAAAAGTATCTCCTTGGATAGGAGAGATGCGATTTGGAAAGCGAGCAAAACACGCGATATATAGGACCATTTGAAATTCTAAGTAGAATTGGTCATGTAGTGTATAGACTCAAGTTGCCTTAGGAACTCAAGAATGCACATGACACATTTCATGTATCAAATCTTAATAAGTGTTTGTCCGATGACACACTTACCATTCCTCTCAATGAAATCCAGGTCGACTCTAAACTTCGTTTCATGGAGGAACCTGTGGAAATCATGGATCGAGAAGTCAAGAGATTAAACAAAGTCGTATTCCTAGAGTAAAGGTACGATGGAACTCGAGGCAAGGACCTGAGTTTACCTGGGAAAGGGAACATCATATGAAGATCAAGTACCCTCAACTTTTTATTAATTTTTTGGTAGAGAGCAGTACAAGTTAAAATTTTGGGACAAAACATGGGGAGAATTTGAACACTGCAGAAATTAGGTCATCGTTAAACGAATAGTGTTAACCTAATCACTGTTGCAATAGACCTAATGTGTAATAAAGTGGAGGTTTTGTTGTTTATAGGGTTTTATACTTTAAAATACATCCAAAATATTACTCAAATCTTGGATTGATATGAATCCCAAATAAATGAACAGCTTCAGTATACATAAGGAATAGGTTAATGCATATGATTGAAAGAAATATATGTATTAGACATTATTATGTGGTATCAATAGGCTCATCACCTAGTCCATGAAAATTGGAAAATTTGGACATAAAGTACGTCGAAAACGGAGTTCGTACACAAAAGATACAACTGTTTTAAGAATATGAACAACCGAGTAATAGGTCACCGCCTGATAGGTGTCAAAACCCAACTTCAAATGAAAAACGAGATGTATTAGGAAATGATTTTTATTCCCCAGCAACTTTCCCATAAGTCTCATTCAGTTTAGGAGATTATCATGTTCCTAACTTTTTATGCCCGAAAATACCCCGAGGTGTTAAGGATAAGATTGAACGGCTAAGGTTCGCCTTCTTTTGTAAGTAATCTTCGTACGACCTGTAGAATCATTTCCGAATTTTGTATCGAAAAGTTAGTTATATATTATGAATCAGGTTTTAATGTAGTATTTGATTCAAGAGCTAACTTTTCCGAAATGCGTCATATCGATTTTTTTACGAAGTGAAAGCTCGCGACTATAAACGGATAACGTCCGGAAAACACTTTCAAATGCTTCGTTAGGATAGTTACGCTATTTCTTCACAACTAAAAATCGAACCGTTTTTATTAGAAAAACGTCTAGCATTTGATTTTATTCACGAAAACGTCGCCACTCGAAATTTCCCAAAATCTTGTTGCCTGGGCAGGATAAGGTTGAAAATTAGGATTGATTTTTGACCGTCAGATTGCTTTTGTTCTCATCCCTTGAATCGGATTTGAGTTTACTATAAAAGGAGAGGTCCCCTCCCCTTTTCATTGCACCTCTCTCTCATATTTTTTTTCTCTCTCTCTCTATCTATCTCTCTCTCTATCTCTCTCTCTCCCTCCCTCTTTCTCTCACACTCGTCGTACTTCCCTCCTCCATCCTCTGTTATTGTCGCTGCCGTGAGCCACCGTCAGCCACCAAGACCCGACGCACCGGAAAAACGCAAGCGAGCCTAACGACCAGATTTCACCCCTTTTTCCGTCGAGTAATCTTCGATGAAGCTCCCTCCGATCAACCTCTACCGACCAGCACCGGAAAAACGCAAGCGAGCCTAACGACCGCCGTATGTCGTCTCCGGAGCAGTTTTCCGACCAGTTTTGAGCAATTTTCTGATCAAGCTCCGAATGAGTACTATTCACGATGTTCAAGATCGCTATTCACCGGTCAAAGTTACTATTCATCGGGCTATAAAACTGTCAATTTCCAGAAAATCGTATTCTCTTCGGTTTGTTGCATACACTTCAACCAAGTGAGTGTCACGACCCAATTGAAAATCTTTTATCGTTTTCGGGGGGAGTACATGAAATAATTGTATTATTTCTATTAGGTTTATAGAAATGTTATTAAAACTATATCATGAATCTATTTAATCAAGAGATATAGTAGTTTTGTAATGTAATAATGATATTGAAGGGTTTTGAGCATTCTAACACTCTTATGGTGTACATGCAACCCTAGATACTTTGGATCTATGTTTTCTCTATTATACATGCATACATTCAATATTCCAAAGCATCATCCTAACTAGCATACAATGAAGCATAAACAACATGAAATACAAGTTAGATGACATACCTTTTAGTGAGTTGGAATCCATGAACCTTTAAGAGCATAGCACCAACAGTATGAATGCCTCAAATGGAATCACAACACACCTAGGACAAAGGTGGCTCTTAAGAGAGAATCTTCTTGCACTAAAACACCTCCATGAACTCCAAGAACATGTTAGAGGCGTTTTTAAGCTCTGGAGCACATATTTATATGTAGGATTCCAAGGGTCATGGGTTAACCCTAATCCATACCCATGGGTTTATGATCCATGGTTCATGTGGCCCAACTCTTTATGTATCCATACATAAACTTAGTCCAACATGGATCATAAGCCCAACATATAAATATAACTAATTTACACAATTAGTCCCCATTAATTTAATTAGTCTCTTTTGATCACTAAATTAATTCCAAACTAATTCATGATCAATACTAATTAAATAATATGATTTCATATTAATATATTAGAACTTATAATATCTTAATAAACCATAAATAACCTCTTCTCAGAAGTCCATCCTAACAAATTGTCCTGATGATATGCAACCCAAAATGGACCATGCTACTCTCGGGTCAAGTACATACCAATTATAGTTATGGGCTTAAACACCTAATCCAACAGTCTCCCACTTGGATAAGTCTAATAACTATTATTGCAAGTACAACTCCAAAATCCCGACTAGCAATCGTAGCTCTTAAAAGCCGTTGTCGAACTCTAACCTAGTCAATGACGCGTCCATTAGATAAGGGATCATATATTCCTCCATTCTAGATATCATATGGACTAAGACATGGATTATAATCATTCTCTCTGTCCATTTGTTGTTTCCTGATTTCTGATTTATGATGACCGACTAATTGAACAAATCAAATCAATCCATTCCCGGCCGAGCACTTAGGGTTGTCATCACTAAATCATCGAGGGGACCACATATATCGCTTTTATCCCTCTAAGGGTAAAAGGAATGGATAAACTTCGACTCAAATGCTTGCTTGTACTTACTCATCAAATCACACACAACGATATGTTTTATAACACCAAGTTACTGGTGCGTTTACATATGTCAATGTGCAACTGACTTGTAAACTACAACTCACGTGTCTTGGTTTCAAGAATATAAGATATTATCATCTCACAAACACTCATGATAAAATCCATGAAGTGATTCAGATAAGCATGGGTTGAATCCAATACTTGAATCTTATTCCAGGAGCACTCATGAACACTGCAGCTATGTCTAAAACACCTAGACAAACTACAGACCCATTCATGACAGTCTTGTCTCAATACCTACTTCCAAAATATGATTGATTGTGGATGGTTTGAATAACCTAGTTATTCGGGAAGTCAAAACATGCAAAGTGAAACACAAGAATAATACTAATCCTATATGGCCCCAAAACTTTAAGTGCCATATTGATTACTCATTATTCATTGTATAATGTTTCGAATAATCAACTTAATACTTAAATTAAAACAATAGTTGTCCCATGCTCCAAGCATGTACACTATGTTTGTCTATGGTCCTTACTTTGTGAAATAGATCAATTGACAACACTTTAATGATGCTCATTTCACAATCCCAAATCCTTACCGTAAACGTAATAATATCAAATTCTTGCCATTTACTGTAATCTGTTAGATTCTAAACTTATATGCAATGATCCTTTTGTAATGACTATGCACAAAAGTCACAGAGACTTGGCAACAGACATTACAAAGTATTCCAATGGAGAGCAATTCCATGGAAACGAAGTCTCACATTCAAAGTACATTCCTTTGAACATCCTTCTTGCATTACGTTTTCTAATCTTACACAGATTTAAAGAATGACTTCCACTTATGGAAACATTTCCATATTCCCATTTTGACTATCACTTCTAAACAAGAGTTGCCTTTTTTCAGAATATGTCAATATGGTCCTTTCCAAAATTTACACCATACTTCCAAGTGTCCATGAGCAACCAATCTTTGGTAAACCTCATATTGTCCTCGACAATTGCTTAATCATTTTAGTCATATCCAGTTCTAGTCCTTTTCCCTCTTAATTCCCTAGGCATTTGGAAAATTTAGAACGGATGAATATTACAGCACATATAATCGATCCTATATCCGAAGCATATGGGACACGATTCATGATGTCTCACATAAAGACATGATATTAGACCAGTCTTTTGCTATAATATTTTAATTTCTATTTGCCATGTTCTCATAATTCGAATTATGAAAAGGGATGCCGTAATTATAATCGAATTTTAGAACGCAAATAATATTTCCATATATAGAATTTCCTTATGTTGAACCATTCCAACATAACATTCATATATATACTTGACTAAAATTGATTAAAATCTCAATATAAGCTTTTAGAATTGAAATGAAGTATGAATTCCTCTTCCTTAATTATAGCAAAACAACTTTTCAAACCCTGCAACTTGGCGAATTGAAACCTTTGTTTTCTATAATTAACATTGCTAACTTGCAACACTTACCATAATTGATTATGCTCCCACTAGAATAATAATTACTTCCTTATTAGCATAACACTTATGCTCCCACTAGCTTTGACATGTATCCAGAAATCAACTGGACTTCTAGAAATCAATACTTATTGACTTTCTTAACAAAGTTCAGATTTCTAATACAAGCTGCTTCAATAAGACTTTATTTAAGCTTCCCAAAATCATACACCTTTACTTAGATAGCACACATGTGTGTCTAAAAAATTTTAGAACTATGAAAAGGGATGTCGTGATCATAGTCTCAAATGTTTAGACCTTTGCCATTGCTCACAATTTGAATTATGAAAAGAGATGTCATAATCATAATCGAATTTGAGAAATGCAAATATCACAATTGCTAACTATTCAAAATCTACTTAGTGAAAGCGTTTCCTCCCAATCATTTTCATGAAGCGGAGAGAAACCTTATGACACTTAGATTTTTATGGTGTATGTGTTCCTATCCATGTGAATTTGTCAAAACCATAATCACAAGACAAGGTTAGTGACAAATCCAAATTCATATGGACTGAACTTGTTCAATCTTAATTTCTTGCCACTTGGCAGAACAGGGCCTACCATTACTTCCAGGTTGTTATGTAACCAATTAAGAACTCATAGAACTCACAAGCATAGTCAACTTTTAACTGGAATGAGCACGGAAATAAGAATATGTCAACACGATAGATTACACACCTCAAGTCGTGTGCTAGTGATAAACAATAGGTTTTATTCTTGATTAGTTCTTGAGACCCTTTTCAAGATCATTAAGACTCCCACTGACTCCGTGACATATGAGATTCTCTTGTCAAGAACCATTCCTTGACAAACAAATATTCAAGAGTTAGTGCGGATTCTTATCAAGAAAAACACTTCACACTATTGGTCTTAGTTGGTCTTTGTTTTATCCAAAACATCATAACTTACCAATTTCAAATGTACAAGAGTAGAAAGCATTTTACTCTACATTTGACAAGTGTTATAAACCTTTCTTAAGATTATGTCACTCGAGTTACAATCTTGGAGTATGACTCTAAGACTTGTTTTGGAACGAAGTATGACTCATCTTCTTGATTTAACCATTTCAACAATTCACGATTCCTCTTCTTAGCCAAACAAATGCACCAAGATGTCCTTAGAGGATCAATTGTGATATGTCTTTCCATAATCTTTAAGATGATCATAAAACATGATACTGAAGTACTCTCCTATCTTTTTAGATTGGAGAAACTTTTATCTTTCTGCCTGATTTGATTCTTCTCATTTGTCCTGCCATACATTGAAACTTTTCCAATGTTTCAGAATTACACTTAAACTTGTAAGCATAACCATATTTACTAAACTTTAGTAAATCATGACGAATAGTCTTATTGTTCTTTGTGGTGGACCTGACAAGCGCACAACCAAGTGTACCCGATCCCCTAGTCCATCACTTGACTCACATATACATGTGAACAAGAAATTAGTCTTAATTTTCCAAAGATGAAGTTCTCATTCATCATAGAATACAAGTTGCATGATTCCAAGTTTCTATCCAACTGAAACTTGGTTAATGAGAATCTTTCCTTATTTGGTAAATTATGACACTACCACAAACGAAAGAATCAAATCTATTTTCCAATATTGCTTTCAATGGAAACATGTAAACAACAATTTTCACAAATGTCATTGTAAGGATACTTAAAATAAATAAAATCAAAAAATTTGCTTTTATTTAAAAAAAATTGCGGAAAAACTTATCCTTACAATACAAATACATATGAAAATTATGTTGTTATCTATTCCTGAGCAATCTATCATAACTCTTAAGCAACAGCTCAAAAATCTGATCTTCAGATCATGCGATCGAAATCCATCTCTTCACGATCATAATTAGCTTATTCTTCCTTTAAGTTTCCTTTCTTTTCTTCGATTCTAAAAAACATCAAAATGCGACCTAGTCACATCATGTAATAAGAATCTCCAAATAGAAACTTAATAGAGTTAGATGGTGGACTTTACCTGAAGCATAGTCAAATTTTTTACTTTTACCATCCTAGTGAACTTTCAGGTAAATAGGGCAGCTTCGCAACCAATGCACCTTCTTTTGGCAACAGAAACATATGGACTCTTTAGTAATAGTACACGGGACTATCTCAGACTTAGCCTTTCTCTTTACCATTTGGTCAACCGGGTTGACTATGGCCGATCGCTTTCCATTGGGAAGAGAAGACTTTTCTGGACTTCCAATGTTTCCATTGTCAATGTCCATGTAAGTTTGGGAAGTAGATCTTCCAATCAAATTTGCTTTACCAGTGCTCCAAATCATTGCTGATTCAGCAGCAACAAGCAAATAGGTAAGATCATTAAGGATCATATCGTGGTCTGTCACATAGTAGTCCTTAATGAACTCACTATATGACTCGGAAAGTGATTGAAGAACCTAGTCAACAGTCAACTTCCTTGAGACTTCGACACCCAACTCTCCCAGTCTGTCAATATGTGACTTCATCTCCAAGACGTGAGTGCACACAGGCTATCCATCTTTGTGTTTGCTTGCCAAAAGGGCTTGAGTGACCTTGAACTTTTTCAAGTCTTTGAACTTGTAGGTTAGGGAGAATAATTGGAGGAGGTATAGGAAATGAAGTATGATTTCAAGTCCCATTAATACACGACAAAGGGATTAATCTTTCACCTTGATCGTCATGTGGGATATCATCTTCATTAGGAAAGCGTTTATCCAAAAGGATAAGGAAGACCATAGTTGTCATAACTAGACATCTATGAGGGATAAATTCAAGTTTAGTTGATTTAAATCCTTAATATAACACCCAATTTGAAATATTAAGGTTAAGACCCAACACAATATTTAACAAATTGGAAGAGGGATGTCGTAATCCAATTTGCAAAATATTTGAAGGTAGGTAAATGACGATTCACCAATTTCCACCACGAAAAACAAAAAAGAATTTTAGGTTTTAAGTGAATTGAAACTCCTAGATCTTTTGAGATTCATTGAACCTTTCAATGGCATGTTTAATTTCAATTGTGCCCTTCAAGTTTGTGACTGGGATGCCGAGGATCACAAATAAGGTGTGAATAACCATGAAAATTAGCTTGGTACACCCAATGTTACAACCACCTAATCAATCTGCCGGTTATCCACACACGCTCCATTGATCTATGATTAACATCAAGTTATCCTTTTCCACGCATTGTCAGTCCCAGATTATGTCGGTTAACCACACACGCTCCACTAACGACTTAACAAGGTGCAAAGTTCAATTTCATGGGTTAGCACCATATTCACATTTTCCTAAAGTAACTAAGATTGGGAATTTAATAAATGTTTAGTTACTTTATATTTATCATTATAATTTTAATGAAGGGAGAATTAGTGTCCTGTCCTACCCGTTCGGCTAACGACCCTCCACCAGTCAAGGAAGCGGTGGGTGAGAATGGATACCCATTAAACTGCCATTTTATAGGCAGTAACCTTATACCCCCCTTACAGACCGGCTTCGTGAATGAGGCCTACTAATGGTAAGACTGACTTTACTATTATACATATATATATAAATATTAAACCTATAATATTATAATAGTATAAAGGTTGAATTTTAAACTTTTAAAATTCTAGGGTTTGGAACTAAATGTGTCAAAAGAAGACTCTACATTTACAAATTCCAAAACTTGAGGGCAAGTTTTGAACTATTCAAAAACCTTTGGAATCCATAACATATGAGTTTAATATAGGCTTTAATGAAAAGACTCTTGGAAATCCATAACTTGAGGACAAGTTATGGAGTTCATAAAAACATTTATGGAAAAAACTCTTCAAGACCATAACCTATGAGTTTAATGAAGTCTTTTAAAAGGAAAACTTTTCATTTTCCATAACTTGAGGACAAGTTATGGAGTACATTAAAGGCCATAAACATCATCAAATAAACTAACAAGCATGTCAAATAATGTCCATGATCTTGATTAAACTCCTATGAACAAGCTAATTCATATCAAACAAATTTCATGTAATTAGCATAATCATATAAACTAATACAAAACATGAAACTTTGACAATTATCTTATAAATTGGATAAGCATGATCATTACCACATCAAAAATAGGTTTATAAGTTCAAAAACAGCTTAGGGTAATGATCCTGGTCCATTTCTAGCCAAAAACATCGAAAATCTGCATTCTGGAGCACCAACTCATCGAGTGCAAGAACAAACTCGGCGAGTTGGTCAGAATTGTGCTGGGACTCGGCGATTCCCCCAGTGACTCGGCGAGTCCACAGTCCAGAACAGCAGAAAATCGATTTTTCAAGCTTAAACAACAAGTAGCATCAAGTATAATTGAAAACAACCCTAGGCTCTGATACCACTGAAGGGTTTTGAGCATTCTAACACTCCTATGGTGTACATGCAACCCTAAATACTTTGGATCTATGTTTTCTCTATTATACATGCATACATTCAATATTCCAAAGCATCATCCTAACTAGCATACAATGAAGCATAAACAACATGAAATACAAGTTAGATGACATACCTTTTAGTGTAGTTGGAAGCCATGAACCTTTAAGAGCATAGCACCAACAGTATGAATGCCTCAAATGGAATCACAACACACCTAGGACAAAGGTGGCTCTTGAGAGAGAATCTTCTTGCACTAAAACACCTCCATGAACTCCAAGAACATGTTAGAGGCGTTTTTAGGCTGTGGAGCACATATTTATATGTAGGATTCCAAGGGTCATGGGTTAACCCTAATCCATACCCATGGGTTTATGATCCATGGTTCATGTGGCCCAACTCTTTATGTATCCATACATGAACTTAGTCCAACATGGATCATAAGCCCAACATATAAATATAACTAATTTACACAATTAGTCCCCATTGATTTAATTAGTCTCTTTTTATCACTAAATTAATTCCAAACTAATTCATGATCAATACTAATTAAATCATATGATTTCATATTAATATATTAAAACTTGTAATATCTTAATAAACCCTAAATAACCTCTTCTCAAAAGTCCATCCTAACAAATTGTCCTGATGATATGCAACCCAAATGGACCATGCTACTCTCGGGTCAAGTACATACAAATTATAGTTATGGGCTTAGACACCTAATCCAACAGTTATTTCAATACCTAATACAATAGTCTTACTGTGGAACCTCGAATTAAGGAATAATTGCAGTATTGTATATTATTGTAGGATTAATAACCAAAAACTTTCTATTAAAGTTAGGGTTATAAATATACTTCAAATTCATGTAAGCCTTCTATTCATCAACCTAAGTATCACTATACTTAGAAAGACCTATGTCTTATAACGGTTAATTCGTAAGATCAGGAGAATTATGTATAGATATATACGATTGACACCCCCACCTACGGTTGCTAGCTACAAACTTGACGGTCAAGTCACACTGGGTGATAATTGTCTTTGTACTATATTGGCGCCCTGATGAAGCGTCGGGAGAGGCATATCAGTCCGAACTAGCTCGGTTGTGGCACTCACAGTGAATATAATATGTATAGTAAACTTGAAATACCTATAACATATCAAGGAATATAGGAAACTTGAAATACCGATAAGGAATATCCTTTTATCAGGAACTTAGTTATGAAAAATTAGGATAATAAAGATATATTATATATAGATAGAAAACTATCGATATATCTAAATATTGCTTTTCGGTCTCGAAAAGTATATATCAACTCTAATATAGCTATACTTTAGGGAGAAAGTATGTTGTGATTCAGCTATTACAAACCTATGAAATCACCAACTTTTTAGTTGACACTTCTTCAAAACGCATGTATTCTCAGGAAGTTAGACCGTTGGAAGACATACTACAAGGAGGATCATGGGATTGCAGTCGTCTTTTATATTTCAGTATTCCCCTTGTTGCCTATCTATTAAGGCTTGTTTTGTACCTTTCATTTTCTAGTACCCTAGACTAAAGGATATTGTAGCCTACTTCTTTCAATGAATAAAGTACCTATTTACTACATTATTATTGTATGTTCAATATATGCTTATTACTGTGATCCATGATGTTGTCTCACCAACCGATGTTTCCACCGTCGGCTGGGGTGTGATAGGATATGCTCAAAACCTTCAAAGGAGGGCTAGGTTTTCTTAAAGATTGATCGAGGGGTTTATTGAGGCTGAGAAATGACAAGCACTATGGGTTAAAGGCCTTTAAATACCCCAAAAACCCTAAAAACACGATCAGCCCATGGTTCGGAGGCGTGCCATACCTTTTAAAGGGTGCCCCGCATCCCGTGTGATAAATTCCAAATTTTCAGTAAATGCAATTTATAGCTTCCTGCTTCCCCCATTCTTCTACTTTACTTTGTGTTGGTGATTTGTTTCACTAATGTGATTTAAGTGTAATGGGATTACTTTGTTGACCAAAAGTGATCTTGATAAATATTAAACAAGTAAGGAAGGTGTGGAGTGCACACTTGTTTAAGTTTATTCAAGATTAAAAATAGTCTGTCATTTAGGGGCGAAGCCCCTGAACGAACGGGGGTCCGGGGGCAGTTTTGACAAATGCATCAAAAATCCAAATTTAGAATATTTGACCCGTTTTTTGGCTTGGTATTAATCCTTATAGAAAACCCAGATTTATGACAGTTTTTTGACTATTGTCAAACTGTTTTATGATAGTTTTGACAGTTCTCAGACAAATGAGATATTTAACCAATTTTGGTCAGTTTTTTCTGGTACTTACGAAATTCATATATCTCATTCTCTGTTCTATTCTCTTCTGAGTCTTATCCAATCAAAGATTAGGGAGTACCACCCAATACTTTGATTTGATAGTGAAATCACAATTCTCAGAATATCCAAGTACCTTTATTACCCTGAATTTCTAACACTTTGGACTATAAAACCTCCAACTAAAGAATGGAAAAACACCATTAGAAATAGGGTGTTACAACAAATTTGCCATCGTCACATGTGAACTTTGCTAAAGTACTTATGATACAGCTCCCCATTCGGCATACTCATAAATTCATTAACAACGGACATCAATTTTCATTACACATCTTGCATTTATACAAAACCAATGCATATGTAAGTCCAAGAATCTACCAACAAAACATATCGTTTTCTATAGTAGCGCGAACATACCATGAAGATTTCAAATCTAATAAAAAAACTATTGTTAATAATAAAGAAATGTTAGTTGTACCGAAGTCGAATATGCTCCATCTAGGCAATTTCTTTTGACATGGTAAGACTTTTCACACCAAAATCGTATTTTCTAACAAGTTATAAGTGCTGCCATCTGAGTCTTTTTCCCTGTACATGAATTTACAAGTAATATCTACGTATTTTAGGGTCTCTTTCCCACACATAACAATATGCTTCATGCACTCAAAAGATAGGTAGCAAAGATAATATAAGTCTTAATACTTTATCTTTGTTTTCCATTTTTACTCTAGTAGCCTCTACTACAATATTATTAAGAACACTTGGATGTTCTGAAATTTTTGTACCTTCATTTATACAAGGAGTATGAAACTACTCCTTGAGCTATAACCGATTCAATATGTCTTTGACTTGATACAATAGTCCAATTTTCTTCCAAAGCTCTTTTTTGTTGATATGTCATGCATATTTGTAAGAATATTCTTTTCATTACACAAATACATCGCACGTGTCACTCTCAGATCTAAAGTAGCATGTTCTTCATCATTGAATTTATTGGTCCCGCTTGAATCCTTGATAGAAACATGGTTTAGTTTCCTTCTCAATGTTTTGTACAATCTATATAAATCAACACGTCTTAACTTGAACTTTCCATAAACTAGAGTCATCCTTCTATCAAATTACTCCATAATGAATCTCATAGGACTGAACTTTGACATTGTATTTGTTCTTCAAATTGGTATGGTATACTAGAAATACAAAGAATGAATGAGAAATGTTCTCTATAAATGAATATCAAGACATGTTTGACGTTAACAATATATTATATAAAATAAAAACTGATATAACATATTATCTAAACGAATTTGCTGAAAATATATGATTACACATGGAGGGTGCACCAACATGAAATTGACATTCACGAAATGTAATGATACGTTTAGAATAAAAACAATCGTACTTCAATTACACACACAAAAGGTCAAAAATAAAAAGAGCAATTGACATGGACCATTTTGTTCCCATGAATGAACTTTTGACACATCATATACTCATAAATGACAAATAGCATTAACATTTTCATTTATCTTAAAATTTTAAATTTTCATTAATTAAAATTCAGAATTACATAATAAAAAACTAAAACATTTAAAACATAACAATAAGCAAGTAAATGGTAAATATTACTATTTAATTTTTCTCTAATCACAACTTTTACCTTCAAAGCCACTTTGAAATCCTTCCCAAATAGATGACTCATGTATTACATTAACACTTTTATTTCCGTGATCGATCATTCTAGCGAATTCCATATGTTTTTTTTTTCAAATTCATCTCTAAGTTCGCGAACTCCGACATCTTGAATTTCATCAAAAAGATGATATTCCAAGTTGATTCGAGGTCCCGAACAAAAAATAAATAAATAAAAACTTAGACTATCTCCAAACCTACATAATTTTTTACACCATATTTTACACCAAAAAGAATATTCCATAATATATTTTTTTTATTAATTTATATAGATTTGTCAAATACATCATTCAACTAATTAGTTCTCAACATATTTATATACATCTTGTTTTTGAGAAAACTTTATAAAATATATTTATTACAAAATTATAACCAAATTAATTATTTGTATATTGCTAATTCGAAATAGATGTTATTTTAGTAGAATTGTATTTGCTAATTAAAAAAGTTACATAAATTTAAAACATTAAAATTAAGTTTTATATTTATGAATAATTAATATCAATTTAATTTATAACATAAATTTAGATTAACTTTTATAATTATAATTAACTAATAAAAAGTTAATATATGATTAAAACTAAATAAGGATCAAAGAAGAAAGACTAAAAGTGACATGTACAATTTTGATGTAAATGAATAATATAAAACCAAAATTGGTGTTATATTATTCCCTTTACTCCAAAATTGTGTGGAAAATGGAGTGGGGTTGGAGATGACTCCACATCAAAATTATGTAAAAAATATTATTTTTGTATAGTGTCGAAGATGCCTTTACAATCAAAAAACTAGTAAAGGAATGTGGGTTTTTGTTTTTTTTTAAAAGAAACTCTTATTATAAATTTCTCATTCGATCATTTTTGTAATAATATTAGTTGTTCGTTTTTTTATCACTTCCAGAAATGTTTTTTAAGCAACATGTAATTATTTTAAACTTATAAAAAAACAAGAAAAAGACAAGTAAAGGAAACGAAATACATTTAGTTGTGGACTTGTAATGTTGAATCATTTTCAGAATCGTTTTCAACAACAAGGATAATGAATTTTGAATCTTTTTCTAGGCTCTATCAACAAAGATTTCAAAACTTGTGTTATTGAAGTTTTAAGTTATCTACAAAAAAAAGATCATAAAGAAAACACATAAATCAACTTTTTATCAGAAAACTAACATGAAATAAGTGAAAAACAATAAGGAATCTTACAATTTACCTGAATCATAAATCGGATTAAATTTAGAAATCAGAAATCAAATCGGTGAGGCAACCTGAAATCAGACTAACACAAATAGAAGATCATTTCTTTTAAGGATGCATGAAATTGGATTATTATCATCGATGTATTAAGAAAGATTGAAATCAGAAATTAGAACACAGAAAGTGAAATAAAAAATCAAAAGGCTACGTAAAAAACAAGAGTCAGTTTATTATGAATCGGTTATTTTGTTACCGTTGAAAAAATAATAATTAATTCATAGAGTCCTTCGATCGATCGTGGTGAGAGGCTTAATCTGATGATTATTCCAAAAGAATCGTATATCGTAAGATCATCTACATCTGTGAATACTATTAATCTTTCAAATGAGTCACATCAGATTTTGCAATTACAACTTACATCAATACAATAATAATTATCTTTCAAAATGGACTTCATTGTCACATCAACAATCAATTTATAATGTTTCAAAATATCTTTTAATTGATTGAAATAAATTATATATATATATATATATATATATATATATATATATATATAATGGTACATGCATAAGTTTCTTGTATAATTTAAAATCAGCTAAAATTTAATTCAATAAAAAATATTTTTTACATGTTTTGTTATATATTAAATAATATAAATATAATTAGTTTCAATTTAAATAACAAATAATTATTATACATGTTTTGTATAAATTAGGAAAGAAACGGACGTACCTACACAAATTGATATTCAATTTAATAGGGGTGAGCATGATACAGTTTGGTTCGATTTTTCGTTAAAATCAAAATCGAACCAAAAAGCTCAATTTTTTATTTTGGAAAAACCAGACCGTCGGTTTTTTTCGGTTTTATATTTCGGTTTTCTTTGGTTTTTTAGTTAATAAATTATTAGACTCGGTTCATTGGATTTTAAAAGCTTATACTTATTTAATATATACTCCAATATAAATATCCAATATGTCTCATCCATTTAAACAATATGGAATATCGTAAACTTAAAAAAAAATGGAACCTATTTTTTATATGCGTTCTATAATCATCGTGGGATCGTTGAGTTAACTGTTTTCCTTCATTTATAGTATCAAATCGCTTTTAAATCTCACAATCGATATAAGATGTATGTAATTTAAATCTTTTTAGACTTTTAACCCTCTAACATATTATATCATATACGTGTTTCACCTTCACCTACACAATAAAATATTAATTTTTTTTTTATTTTATGGATTACCTTACTAATAGTGTGATATTTATATATAGAACGACGTTATTTTGTGTATTTTAGTTAGATTCAAATTTTTTTTTTTCGGAACCAAACCATTGGTTTTTCAAATGGTTCGATTTTTTCGGTTTCGGTTTTTCGGTTTTTAGTTTGGTTTTGGTTTTTTTTGCACACCCCTACCATCAGATAAAAACTAATGTATGTGGTCAAATTCTATCTATTATTTATTACTAAAGATTTAATGTAAAAGAAACCAAGAATTGGTATAATGATGAGTTGGCGTGTTTGAGAGGTTTTGGTTGTTGTCGACCGCCGGTCCTCCAATAAATTGAGTTGGGAGTATAAATAGGATTGTTGACTTGTGAGTGGATAGCGTTGTGTTGAAGGATTGTAACGATTGCATACCAGTCCATAATAGAATTGAAACTCACACCACAACAATTAAATTTCGAACCCTTTCGATTTCTATAAATATATCACCCCAAAACCAACTATGATATGTAACCTAGGGACGCATTTAGGCCCCATAGGCTATAGTTGCTCATCATATACGAACCATTCTAAATCAACATAATACAAATACGATCTAAAAGTTTCTCGTATTCATCATGATTACAAAGAAAGTATTTATTCACCGTCTTTTTCCTAAAATTATTTCTTCCAAGACTCGACCTTTATAAAAAAAAAAAAAAAAAAAAAAAAAAAAAAAAAAAAAAAAATCTAACAAGTCCAAAGGGTATACAAAATATAAATCTAAACCAAATATTCTTAAACAAAGACAGACATTCAACCTCAAATAACATCTCCATTATGGTACATAAATACAAAGAACCATAAATCCATAATCATTCATAATCATACCTGGTTGATCAAAGCTTGTTGCACCTGATACAAGTTACAAGACTTCTTATTATGCCCAGGCTGCTTACACTTTGTACACGTCACTGTTCTCTTTGTTTCCACTTCTGTTTCTTCCCACTCCATCTTCTCCTTCACTTCATCAGCTGGTTTTACAGGTATTGGAGGTAACACAACAACTTCATCTTCTTCTTTCGTAATCTTACACTTTTCACCCTCTTCTTTCTCACCTTCCACATTTCCACCCTCAACTTCCACAATTACTTCATTTTCAATTTCACCCCCTTCTTTCACATCTTCTTCATTCCCACCCCCTTCTTTCACATCTTCAACTTTCACATCTTCTTCATTTTCACCCCCTACTTTCACATTTTCTTCATTTTCATTTTCATTTTCACCCCCTACTTTCACATCTTCTTCATTTTCATTTTCACCCCCTACTTTCGCACCATGTTCATTTTCTTCATTTCCACCCCCTTCTTTCTCCATCTCCATCTTTTCACCCTCAACTTCAACCTTTTCACTCTTTAGCCCATCTTCTACCCTTTCCCACTCCTCTTTCTCAATTTCGCCTATCTTTTCTTCCACAACCTCAATCTTTTCAACATCTACATTTTCACCCCCTACAGTTATCATCTCTATCTTTTCAACCTTCTCCTCCTTCTCAATTGGCACCGGGGCTATAGATTCCGCATACGTTATACGATACGCATCAACCGTAAAATAATTCGAGCAAAACTCATACGGATTTTTACCAATCAAAGCAAAAACCGCAAGTGCATGTCTACATGGCAAACCGGTTTCTTTCCACCCTAAACAAGTACAACTCCAGTTACTCAAATTCACAACATGAGTCGAATCTTCACGAACCTCAAAAAGGGTATCAGAAGAAATCAACACTTTCAAACCACAAGATCTCAAATTCTCTTCTTGAAGTTGTTTCTCTTTAGAAGGTGTAAGATGTGTCCCCCACATACTCGCATCCAAATTCGCATCATTCATCTCATCAATCATAAAACGTATCAAAGCATCAATCTTTTGTAACAAGGGTAATTCCCGATAATCCTCCATTAACTTTGAGATTGATACGTTTATATTTATATCATCTACAATGTGGTTATATCTTTCACCTTCAAAGGAAGAAGTTGTCCAATGTTGTGGCTCAATTTGCATCACCCAATCGTAAGCTTGTGATGAAATTTGCTTAATTTGTTCGGTTGACTTTTTGAAACCGACTAATCGGACCGCATGTGCTGCGGTTAAAAAGTGAACAGGTAAAAAAGATTTACCATCACCATGAAACGGACCTTTTACAGTTCTTTTGAAGCTCTCTAACAAATGGTAAATTGAATATCCGATATATGCGTTTTCAAAAACTTCAAGTATGGTGATTTTCAAATTCTTGTCTCTATCAAACACGAAAGTGATAGGTTGTGGGGTCAAGATTGTGGATTTTAAAATTTCCAAGAACCAACGCCAGGTGTCAGTGTCTTCAGTGTCTACTATGGCAAATGCAACAGGGAAAAAACCGTCATTTCCATCAATGGCATTTGCTGTAAATATAAATTCACCGAATTTTGACCTTAGGGAAGTGGATTCAAGGAAAAGAAGTGGGCGACAGCTGTTTTGGAATCCGGATAATGGAGCGAAAAAAGAGACAAAAAGGGATTTGAATCTTTTGTTGTCATTAATCACGAGTTTTGAGATGCTTCCAGGGTTTGTTTCTAGAATCTTCTCACAGAACCATGGTAACTTGTTGTAAGATTCTTCATGTCCATGAAGTTTTTCTTTTTCCACTTTGACAATATGAAGCAAAGTTTCAGGTGCCACGTCATCATCAAGTTCTTGATCACTGCTGTCAGGTGGAGGGACAGCTCGAGGGCGTCCTCTTTTTCTCCCTGATTTGGTCCCTGCTCCCTCTTTAGCAGCTAACCTCCCACTCTTTCTTTGTGATTTTCCAATTTTACCCTTGGACCCCACGGAATCATCGGGGTTAGAAACTATGGTGGGGCGGCCATTGGCGCCAAATTTCCAAGAAGGGGTACGCCTACGTTTCTTGACACTGTCAGCAGGGGTAGTATTGACATTTGGCTTCTTCCTTTTGGGATACCTACTAGGGACAAAATCGGAACTACAATCAGAATCTTGATTGATGTTGACTTGTTCAGAATCAGCACTTGTGGAGGTGTCTCCTGTGGACCCCTCATCCTTTGACACCTTTGTTTCGGTTTTTTCTTCATTTTCATTAGAAGATGCTTCAGTTTTAGCAGCTACAGTTCGGCGTGTTGTCCTCTTAGATGGGGATGCTAAAGGACTCTTTTGCCCCTTATCTTCTTTCTTCACCTTTTTATCTTTCTTGTTACCAACTTTGCCTCGTTTGACCACATCATCTTTCTTGGGACTTGTGTTGTCATTGTTTATAGTCTCATTGTTCTTGGTATTGCTTTGGCTGTGAGGATCATCAGTATGATTAAAGAAATAGGAAGAAATGAAAGTAGAATGATGTAAATGTGCTTTTTTGATAGAACATACCTGTTAGTTTGTGTATCTAAGGCACTTCGATCAAAACCTGGTGTTCCTGTAACAAAGACTTCAGCTGTCAATGCATCTCCATGAAAATCAATCATTCTTTTTACATCCTTATCGTTCTTCACTGTAATCAGATTTCGTTTGTTTCCTGGAAGGAAATACTTGACAGTAACTGTTTCCTGGTTGAAATTACATGTTTCAGCTAAATTCAACTTTAATTCACTGAAGGGAGTCTCAGAATTGACATTTGCTGCATTTGCCTCTCCTCCATTATAAGTCATGGTTCCATCTTCATTTGTAACAAATTCACCACCAGATTGACAGATTAATATAAGCTTACCCTTTGCCATTTCATAAACCTACAGAAACAAACACAGCCAAGCAAAAAAAAAGGTTAACCTAGAGGGAATAAATGGGGAAGGAGACATCTTTGACCATCTATCTTTAGTGAGGGCTTCAAGTATGGAAAACTGCATACATAGCTCAGTTCCCAACCAACAAAACAAAGCTACAGTATTGGCTTTTAAAGTCGGTTCTAGTATATGTCAATTACGAAATTTGGTGAAATTAACACCAACATTGTTCAATTCGTAGTAGTTGGTATAAGCTTAATGTTTTACATAACTTTTCCCTTGAGAAGCAACTCATTCCACGTCGAAACACAAAGTATAGTTCGTATTGGGGAAGACAAAAAATCAACCAACAAAACAAATAATACAGCTAAAAGTTCAGCAAGAAACACCAATAAAGGCTAGAAATTCCCCAAAATTACATACAGAATGTCAGCCAGAGTTATGAAACCTCCAGAATCAACGTAAAGTACGCAAAAAGTGATACAGAAGGAAGCAGCTTACCTAGTAGCTCTGCTTTTGCAGTTGCAGTTGTTTGACTGAATCGAAACTTAGGGTTTTCAGGTTAAGGTAAAATTTGGGGAGCTTGTAGAGAGAGAGGAAAGCGATGATTGGCGTTCCGCTGGTGATTTTCAGATCAAATCGACGACGAAGGGAGAGGACATAGGAATCGAGGGGGCATTATGGAATTAGGGCAAAAGCGGGGAGAGGAATTGAAACGAAAAGGGGTTAACGCCGTTGAAGAGGGAGGTCACCTTGTGGAGTTATCCTTGGATTATAAGCTTTAAAAAGTTATGTGGCAAATTTGGAAATTTTCGTAAAATATTGGTTTCACTTTTTGGTGTTCAAGTCAAATATTATTGATTATCTCTTATTCAAAAGTTCTCATATTTATTTTCTAGAACTAGAATTACAAAAGAATATTTACAACTTGTTATCAAATAAAAGATGTATACTGTGATAAAAAAAAAAGTTTAAATAAATATAAAAAATATCATCAAAGTTTGTTAGGCAAAATGTCTCATTTACATGTGTTTTTTATTCATTTTAATATGTTCAACCATATTTTTATAAAAAATAGTCGGTTTGTTTTGGTATAAAAATAAACATAAAATTGTGCTAATTGACCTTCCCAGGTTCCCGATTTAAATCGGTTTTTAAAAATTGTGTAGAAATTTTTTCGGATTTGTATTTGAAATGTGATAAATTTTTTTTGGATAAAGTTATAAATTAATCAATAAAAAAAGTTTTCATATTGTTTTGTATGTTTGTTGCAAAAATATAATTTTATAATCCGTATGATTTTCAGACTTGATACAATTATAAAATGATAAATTGGTTTATATTTATAATAAACACTTTTAAATAAGTTATAAACGCTTTGAAATAAATTCTAAGAAAAATACTTGTTAAAAATTATTTATCTAAGTTAATAAGTACATTTTTATTCAAACACTCAAAAATACTGTTATTGTTAACTTTGTTAACGAATCATGATCAAATCAAAAAACCCATAGTCTTCAAAATCGTTGTAAAAGCCGAATTTCAATATCGAAACACACTCAAAAATTTCCTTTTATAAATTAGTTTCACGTATGGTGTTCTTCCATACGTAAGCCAATATATAAAAATGTATATAAGTATATTTCAACATAACAAATACGTAAAATAAACATGGCAATAGTCATGTGCTGCTTAGTCTTCACCACAAAAGGATCTTCTAGACACTCTTTTATTTGGAACTAATCTTCTTTCTTACTTACCATGAGGACATGTATCTTAAGACATTATTAACGTTTATATTAATGGTTAACATCTTCCATTCATTTGCATCTCATCACACTTCATAATTGTTAGTCTTACATTCCAACATCAATATCATGTTAAATGAACATAAATACGAAATTAGCATCCAAAATTGTTTCGCTACACGATCACCGACTATCATCGTCTATCATAGAACCTCTATTACATATGTAATAATACACATTCACACGTTCTTTGTGACAACTCCAAGTACCTCACATATGTAGTTATAACTACACGTTCATATTTCATTATTTCCATGTAAACTATCTTCATCATTAGATGGTCACTTCCTTTATCTTTCCCGAATCCCATGTGTGCTATTAGATAATCACTTTTGGAATCCATGCAAGCACTAACCCTCAGCCCCTCACAAGTAGTTGATTTAGAATAAGAGATTTAATGGAGCAACCTTAGGGAGGAGGGAGTCCTTCCCTCCCAACCCACTCAACCCACTGCCACCTCAGCGCTACAGTTTTTCTCTATTCTTTCTTTTCCAACCCTCCCAACCCACTCAACCCACTGCCACCTCAGCGCCACATCAGTTTTTCTCTATTCTTTCTTTTCCAACCCTCCCAACCCACAACATATGGAAACTCTATCTTTCCCAACCCACTCAACCCATTTAATTTTTAATTTTAATATATATATATATATATATATATATATATATATATATATATATTAATTTGTATATTTTTGTCTAAATAAAATATGGGCCGAATGCATGTGTTCCTGATTATACTAAACCTAAAATCACAATATACATTAGTTCAAAAGAACAGCACACTTTTTCTCTTAAGATTTAGGGTTTCTATTTATTCTCCTTCTTCGGTGAAATATTGTAAATCGTTTGATACTAGAGAAAGTGTTGAGACCAGAGAGGGAAAGATTCACGGGTTAGTGAACCCGTTCCAGCTTCATCATTCTTGCATCCCGCTCAACCCGCCGGAGAAGGAACCACAAACTGACGGTACCGTCGGTACCGCCCCAAGCCGATCTATAACCCGTCGACGACTCCGTTCGGCCTTAGGGTTTCATTACTCCGGATAAGAAAATAAAAATTTTTAAACATGTTAAGTCACAATATAACTTAAAAGAAACTTTAAAACAATGACATCAATATTTAACCAGGTCATGATGTAATGTGGTTCCAAAATCAACAAATGTGATAAGTGTGTCTATATCAAAGATACATGTAGTATGTTATCGTGTATCTATGCATAGATGACAAGCTTATCATTAAAAGCAATGAAAAGTCAATAGGTCAACTAAGCACATGTTGAAACCAAGGTTTGAAATTATAGATATAAATCTAGTTGATGTGATTCTTAGTATCAAGATCAAACATACCCAAAATTGGACTTATGTCAAAACCCACTGTATAAACAAAAGTCTTGAGAAATGATACATGTGATTCCAATATAGCTAGAATTTCTATTGTCACATGTCAACTTCTATCAAAGAATGCATGTCAACATTTATTTTTTACATTTCCCAATTTCAAGATACTTATTATTGCCCACCGAAATCCAATATAGCCTCTTAGTTTACAGATACATGAATTTTTTTCTTTTCTCTTACAAAACTTAAATCACCGCCACCAAAAATCTATAAAGGATGGTGGTTGGAAGACGATCTAGTAACCTCGATCTTGACTACAACGGATAAAAATTGGGAAGCAAGAAATCGGGCAAACAAGCGTTGATTGCATGGGTGTTCGTGTCCTTGCGACAAAATGACATAGAAGCAGGCTGACACCTTATAAGGCTTAAGGGTGTGGGGCAACATTTAGCTCGGTAAACCCATGTCAAGCATGATATACACCATCCTCTCATTGTGGCATTGGCAAGGAAAAGTAGGTTTGTGGCATTGGATTGCCACACACACAGAGAGAGAGAGAGAGAGAGAGAGAGAGAGAGAGAGAGAGAGAGAGAGAGAGAGAGAGAGAGAGATTTACTCCCTCCGTCCCAAAATTATAGTCCATCTTTCCTTTTTGGTTTGTCCTAAAATAATAGTCTACTTCTAAAAATAAATAACATTTTTACCAAAATACTCTCTCATTATTACTTAACCAACTAAGCATTTAATGGAACATTAAATGCAAAGTAAGGGTAAAACTGTCATTTTATTAAATAAAGTTAGTGGTAATTAATGTTTTTCTTAATATGTGTGTTTTTTGTCTGTGGACAATAATATTGGGACAGAGGGAGTATTTATTTAGTTTTTTTTTTCAAACTTTACAAATTTGGCTCACCTTTCAAAATAACATGTTATGCATGTTTTGTGACAAAAATGGCGTGGCAGTGAAGTAGATACCAAAAAACTGATTTGACAACGTGGGACGTCATGTACCACTCTCTCAAACCTAAAGGTCATTTCATAATAATTGGCTTTTATTTCAATCTTAGGAGTTAGGGATTGGAGATTTGAAGCACTTAAGTGTTAACACTACCAAATAATAATAAGTGTTAACTCATATTATAACATTCAAAATTAGTTGTAGTAATACAATCCATCTCAATGACTCGATTTTATTCAAAATACACTAAAGTATGTCGTTTTATTAAATGCAATTAAAGCAAACGAGGGGCTTGGAAAATAGATAGATTAACTAAATTGGAATCAAACAAACTTACGCTAGTGGACATTCGAGTTATTATCAAATATATTATTTGCTACCACAAAGTACGAACGAGTTTAAATAACACGAGACCATACATCTTTGATTGTTTGGAACACATGGTCAAAGTTGTCATTATGCAAAGGTTTTCTAAACATCTTTTAGGTTGGCCCGAGGCCTAATTATATGGATTATTTTTACTCTACCAAAATCTCCACATTAAGTATCACAGAGCCAGTCATTCTCGAAATGGTCCACTCTTTATGTCCTGGACGTTTTTTTTTTGTCCGGTCTTGCGGTCTTTTGTGTGCGTATTTTTGGTTTTTTTTCGTTAACAAATGTATGATTAACACCAAAATGATACATTAAGACTTACCAAATATAATATATTAAAATTTAATAAAAGAAAGGAGAGAAAAAAATTGGGTAATTCGTGATTAACACATAAATGACATGAATACAAACTTTGGGTTCAAGTCTAATTTTCAATGGTCTCGGGTCAATTTCGTACAGGGTCTGTATTTTTTGGTCTGGTCTTTTTTCTAGACTAGTTTGGTCTCGATCTATTTTTTTTAGTTAGGACTAGTCTTTTTATTCATCTCCAAGTCAAGCTTTTCACCACGTAACTAAAACATCATTAGAGTACCTTTCATATTAAAACATGTTCTTTAATTAGACCTAACTCATTTATGTGGTTACCAAATGAGCCCTTAATGAATTTTTGCATATCATCCAAACGGATTACCAACCACATTTATATCCTCAAAGGTTCTCAAAGTTTGGGGTTGCACCAAACCAATTATATAAAACAAAATCAAATGTATTATTTGCTACTTAAATCGATCAAGTGAAAGTTGGCATTAGAGTTTTAAGTTTAAGTGAAAAATATCTAGCAGAAAATAAATAAAGTAAATTATAAAAACCTTTAGTACAAAAGTTAGATACATAATATTCATAACTAGATTTTGTTGATATAAAATCATCTTTTATTATAATATAGTTATCTGCAACACTAAACCAAGGGCGAAGTTAATTCAAATATCAAAGTGGCTCAAAAGAAACTTTAATCAAAACTACAATCATATCATACCTTTAATTAAACTTGAGACACCATGAACTAACAAAGAACTTAAAAGATCAAGATCCATCATATATAACAAAAGTACTTGATCTCAAACTCCTCTCTCTTCTACAACCATCAAGATTCAAACTTTATGAAGCTCTCAATATTATTCTTCAGAAAATACATTAAATTAGTACAAGATTACAAAAATTACTAACTTTTGGAACAATCCGAATAGATCCCAGAAAAAACTATTCAAGACCTAATAAAATCTCTATTAAACTTTGACTAAACAATCATAACTGTTGGTTTCCATCATGTTCTTCAGTTGAGAACTTGGTGTATAGCCTATTTTAAACATATGACCAAAAACACTCAAACCAACATCTAACTTATCCCTTTGACATAAAATCTCAATCATCTTTTCAAAAGTTCCTTGATGGGGTATAAGCCTATTTTTCACCAAGTATTCCAACCAGTATACCCCTGTTTCAATATACCCTTTTTTGCTCAATCCAATAATAACATGTTCATCAATACACACCGAAACTGGTTCCACACCCTTATCCTGCATCTCATTCCACAGGATTTTAACTTCATCTATTTGTCCCAAATCATAAAGCTTTCCAATAATTGGTCCATAAGAAGCACAAGAAGGCTGCAACCCTTGGTCAACAAGTTCTCTTAAGAGGGTCAAACCCTCGGTTAACTTACCTTCTTTTATAAAACCCTTGATCAAAGAATTATAAGTTATCACATCTTTACAAACATTTTGGTTCTCCATCTGTTTAAATAGTTGAAAAGCCTCCATTGTCATACCATGTGAACACAAGCCATTGATCATAGTGTTGTAAGCAATTAGGGTTTCTTTGTACTCTTTTTTCATTTCTTTGTAGAGATTTTGGGCCTTTTCTATTTGTCCAATTCTGAAGTACCCGTATAAGAGTGTGTTATATGTGTATTGATTTGGTTCGATTCCTTTTTGAATCATTTCAAACCATAGTTTTCTTGCGTCTGTGATCCATTTCATTTTACAAAGTCCATGGATCATTGTTGTGTACATGATTTTGTCAGGAGCGTAGCCTCTGTTCTTGAGGTTGTTGAATATAAATAAACCTTCACGTTGCATTCTTCTGAGGCATAGTCCATGGATGATTTGTTGATAAGTATAAAGATCGGGTTTTATGCCTTTTGCAATCATGATGTGAAGAAGGGCGGGTACTCTGTCATACTTTTGATCCAATATAAATTCAAATAACAATTTGTCGAAAGCAGATTTGTGAGGAACATACCCTTTGTTTAAAAATAGTCGAAGAAGTTGATACCCTTCTGTGACATTTTTGTCCAAACAAAAGGCTTGGATCAAACAGCTAGCAGTATCAAGATCTGCGACAATACCTGATTGCATCATTTCACCATATAATTCCCATACAAGATTGGTATATCCTTCTTGAATGGAAGCCAGTAAAAGACAGTTCCATGTTTCTAATGAAGGGTAAACTCCAGCTTTCTTCATTTCATCGAACACTTGGAGTGCATCCTCAATCATTTTACTTTCACACAAACATCTTATATATGATTCAAGATCAGCCGACTCCGGGACAAATCGAGTAAAATCGAGAAAACTCTTGGCAGCTTTCGCAGCTTTATCTTTTACAAGTGAATTAAAGATCAAACTACAAGTTGATTGTGGTGGTGAATACCCAAAAGTAGAGCTGAGCCAATGCAAAAGCCTAATTGACAAAAAAACATTCTTTTGGTGAAGTAACACTTGATTCAAAAAGCTAGAATCCGAGAAATTAACACCAGGGAAATCCGATAAAAGTGTATTTTCCCATCTAGGTTTTGACCTTATAGTTCCACAAATCTGTTTCACGATTTCACTCGAATGTTGGGGTTTATCCTGGCTGTCATTGCAACAGCTAGTATTCCCAATGTCCCTAAATTGCTGTTTAGGGTTTTGGGTAATTTTGGAGGATGATCGACGGAGTAATGTAGTGAAGTAGGATGGCGTTCTGGCCATCAATGAAAATGAAAATAGAACTTAGCAAATACAGGTTGACATATATGAAGCAAGGAATAAGAAACGAAGCCCTAGATCATGATAATCAATCGATCGCTAAACACCCGAATCACTTTTAAGAGGTGAATCTGACCCGAATAATTGACTAAAAGCAAACCGTTCACTAAAATGATATTTTTGCTGAGGTTTTGACAAATATAACTATTTTTCTATTTTTTTGGGTTATTACGATAAACCCTGTCTATTATATCTATTATGTGTTGATGCTTAATAAAATCTTTTTATTATTTTTTCATATTTCGTACACTTTAAGCATTATATTTTATACAATACTTAATTTAATGTCGTGTAACCGGTTACCCTTAAACAATCGGTTGTTCTAATTACATGGCTTTGAAATTGGGGAAAATAATTTATGTGGGTAATTAACTATTGTCTTTATATTCATCTGGTCGCTTTCAAGGGCGGATTTAGGGGTGGTCCAGGGTGGCACCGGCAATCTCTGACTTTTCCGGTCGCAGTGGAAAATTTTTCGAAATTTTTAAAATTTTTTATTTTTTCTACTATCATGCAACCCCTGAGTTTCCCGTGCAACCCCTACTGTGAAATCATGCGTCCGCCCCTGGTCGCTTTCCTTTATTTGTATCTGATTTACCATTAGACTTGTTGTAGGTGTTCACAGAAACCATTGAAATCGGCTATTGAAGGTTTCCGGCAATTTCTTATCTCCGGCGACTCTCCAGTCGTCTTCTCCGGCGAGCCTTCAGCAAAAATGAGTTTTCCGATGGATCCTTGGGTCTCAGCTGGATGACTTACAGCAGCAGCAAGCAGCAGGAGTTGGTGATGGTGGTTTACCGGGCGCAAAAGGGAGGTGGCAGGTGGGTTTCGGTGATGGCAAGTGGCTTGCTGCCTCGTTCCTTCTTCGTTTTTCTGGAAACAAATCGACAGGAGGGAGAGAGGGGATGGTGGAGAAAGCTAAGCAGCAGTACTGGCGGTGGGTGCCGCTTGGATGGCAGTTTCGAAAAGTTCATCGGAAAAACTCATTTTTGTCGGAGGCTCGTCGGAGAAGACGACCGGAGATAAGAAATTGTCGGAAACCTTCAATAGTCGGTTTCAATGGTTTCTGTGAACACCTACAACAAGTTCAATGGTAAATGAGATACAAAAAAAGTGACCAAATAAATACAAAGGCAACAGTTAATTACCCTCATAAGTCATTTTCCTTTGAAATTGGTGACATGTAAATAGTTATGTGGCAATTACAACAAAAATCTAGGTTATAAATACATTCGAGTTATAAAGAGCTTCGTTCTTTCTTCTTCTTTTTCTTCTTTAGGGGCAGAGGTATTTTGGTGTGTGTCTTTCTTTGGTGGTTTGCCTCTTCTTCAGCCCGTCGTTATTTCTTCTTCTTCTGGACAGTTTCTCGGTGTCTCTCAATTTTTTTAGATATTCCTGGTGGTTACTGTTGGATGTGCCTTCTGAGTTTTTGACCATATTACCTCTGTTTCTTGGTTGGTACCTTCTTGTCTCTGATTGGCTATGTTTTGTTTCGCTTCCGCGTGTACATGTCTTCTTCGTGGGTGCTAATTATGCCCATGCTTGTCTTTTTCGAATTCTACTTGATAGGTGGTTATGGTGGTGCTCTTTGTTGTCTACACTATGGTGTTCGTTCTATACATGACCATATTGCCCTTGGTTTGTTCTGACTTGTCTGCTGGTGCATTGGAGAATTGGTTGCCATTGTTGTTTCCTGCCAATTTATATAACTTTGTTTCTGATGGATGATGTTGATGTTGTTTATTTTTCTTGGTGTCTTTTTGGGAGTTGGACGATTTTACCCCTGTTGTCCCAGTGTGATGCTTGAAGTATTAATATATCTGGCTCTAGACTTCATGGTATTTGCTCCTTCACTTTGATAGTTTTTGCTGTTGCATTCTTTTTTCGGTTGATTTTTTATATTTTGGAGCTGACGGTTTTACCCTTGGTATCTATTAGACTAGGAACTCAATTATGTAATCTATGTGGTACCAAAGTTTAAATATTGTATCTATATATATTTGTCAATGTAATACAAGGAAAACGATTTTGGCCATATTCCATTATGGTAACAGAGAACGCATAATACTCTGATTACTCTAGCCGCTTCTTCTCCTAAACCTTCAATCGGCAATCTCTCCTTGCCTGCAGTTGTCGCCTTCTTTTTTCTTTGCCGCCTCTTCTTCTTTTCTGCTCTACTCGACCAACCATCTTCTTTATAGCTTGATCTTCTTCATCTTTTGATCCTATACTAATCGATGGCTTCCTTACATCCTGCTGCTACCGTCACTAATATTCGGAACTTCATTCCCATCATTCTCGAGATGGATGACGGCCAATACACATCTTAGGTTGAACTATTCAAGATTCATTGTCGTGTTCATGATGTTATTCATCATATTTTACCAGAGGATGGTCCTACTCCTAAACCTGCAACTAAAAAAGATAAGGAAAAATCAGATGCAGTGGCTCTTTACAAACGATCGGATTCTATTGTTCTTCAATGGAGTTATAGTAAGATTTCCATAGATCTCTTAATCACCATTCTGAAACCCGATTCCACAGCTGCTCGGGCTTGGAAATCGTTGGAAAATATTTTTATTGACAGCAAACCAACAAGGGCTCTGTACCTAGAAAACAAGCTCAATAATGTCATATTGGAATCCTTTTCTAATGTATCTTCTTATTGTCAATAACTTAAAACCTTGTCTGATCAACTCACTAATGTTGATGCACCGGTTACCAATGATCGTCCGATCCTTCAGTTGATTAATGGCCTTGGAGATAAGTATGACAGTCTCGCCACTATGCTCCAACAATCCACTCCTCTACCAGATTTTTACATAGCCAGGTTGAAATTAATCTTGGAATAAACTCGCAAGAACCACATCTTAAGTACCAGCACCAACCTTGTTGCCACCTCTGGTACAGTCGACAACGCGACATCCTTGAACACACAGATCACCACCAACACCAGTGATCGCCGTCTCCAACAACAGTCGAATGACCAACAATACCGCAGGACTGGTGGACGCTATCAACCTGAACAATCCCAATCTGATTACAGCAACAGGGGGCGAGGCCGTGGTGGTCGAGGTTGTTGGAATCTTAAGTCACCATCTCCCTCCACCCATGTCTTCCACTCCTAAAAGGCCAACACAATTTCTGGAACAAAGTAAGGGACACCAACAAGTGGTTGGGTCTCATGTGTATTAATTATAGGATTAAAATGATTCTATCAATCCTATATATTCAGTGTATTACCAAGAGGGAAAAACACACCAAAACACAGCAACATACATAGACATATACACATATATATGTAATTGGTTTTTGAGTTATATTTCCAATCAATCAAAGAGTTATTTTGATATATATATATATATTTGTCTGTGTCTTTACAATTGTTATATTAGAATTGGTATCAGAGCACAAGAACAGGGGCTTGAACTCATACCTGGTGATCAAGAAGGACACCAGTAAAAGAGATGTCAGACAGAGAAGGTGGTGATGCTGGTCCGGCTCCGGTGAAACTCAAGGAGGTCGAAACAACCACTGTGGCTTGCCCAATGTTGAATTCCACAAATTACACCGTATGGTCCCTGCGTATTAAAGTCGTACTCAGAATTCATAAAGCCTGGACCATAATCGATCCAGGAGAAGAGAAAAATGATGAAAAGAATAACCTGGCAATGGGGCTATTGTATCAGGCAATCCCCGAAGCCCTAATCATGCAAATAGGAGATGTCGATGAATCAAAAACCCTGTGGGAATCGATTAAAGCTCGATACGTCGGAGCTGATAGGGTAAAGGAGGCGAGACTGCAAACATTAAACACCGATTTCGATCGGTTGAGAATGATCGAGACAGAGTCAATTGACTCGTTCGCCGGAAAACTCTCCGGTTTGGCTTCGAAATCTGCCTCACTTGGTGAAACAATTGAAGAGTCGAAGCTTGTGAAGAAGCTTCTGAAGGTTGTTCCCAGACGATTCATCCATCTGGTGGCATCCCTCGAGCAGGTGCTTGATCTAAAATCCGTTGGCTTCGAGGACGTAGTCGGACGTCTGAAAGCGTACGAGGAAAGAATAAGGGAGGCAGATGACAGCGGAGAAGGAGGCGCGAAGGTGTTGTTTGCCTCGAGATCGAGTGGTAGCTCGAGCAGCGGCGGTGGTTGTGGCTCTTCAGGTGGATCGACAGAGTCGAAGGGGAAATGGGCGAAATCGGGTGAAGGTGGGGGGGTTAATCGGAACAGATCCGGGTCGGGTGGAGGATCCGGGTCAGCAGGACCCAGTGGGTCAGGCCCAAGAGGAAACCGGCCCAGTTCGGCCCAAAACCCTAATAAGCCCAAAAACAAGCCCAATTCTAATTCGGACTCGAACCGTAACCCAAAAAAAGATCTGTCAAAAATTATTTGTTACAGATGCGATAAATCGGGCCATTACGCATCCAAATGTCCGGACCGAACCCAAAAATTCCAAGAAAGTAATTTTACTGAACACGACGATGCCGATGAAACAGTATTTCTACACGAGTCCGTATTTTTAAACGAAGAGAAGGTGATACCGTCTCGATACAACTCACAAGAAAACGATGTGTGGTATTTGGACAACGGGGCAAGTAATCACATGACGGGAAATCGTTCATTTTTCTCCGAACTCGACGAAGGAATAACCGGAAAGGTCAAATTCGGTGATAATTCGTGTGTCGAAATAAAATGGAAAGGCTCAATTGTTTTCCAAGGAAAATCGGGGCAACAACGATTGATAACGGAGATTTATTTCATTCCAGATTTGAAAAATAATATTTTCAGTCTCGGACAAGCAACAGAAGCCGGGTGTGATATTCGGATGAAAGACAACTATTTGACGATGCATGATGCCGACAACTGCTTATTAATGAAGGTACAAAGAACTCCAAATCGCCTTTATAAAATACAGTTGCCTATTGGAGTACCTATTTGCCTTCATACAAGACTGAGTGAAGACACGTGGCGCTGGCATGCAAGACTTGGACACATCAATTTCGAGTCAATGAAAAAGATGTCCAACAAAGGTCTAGTCAAAGGGTTACCCCATTTTGACAGTGAAAATCAATTGTGTGAATCTTGTTTGGTGGGCAAGCAAACAAGAAAGTCATTTCCATTAATGACGACGTACAAAGCAACACGACCATTGGAGCTAGTTCCCGGTGATTTATGTGGTCCGATAACACCGTCAACGAAGGGTCAAAATCGATACATTTTCACACTAATTGACGATTTTTCACGGTATATGTGGATTTTTCTCTTAAAAGAGAAAAATGAGGCGTTTTTACACTTCAAAAAATTTAAAGCTTTGGCGGAGAATGAGCTCGGAAAGTCTTTAAAGGTGTTTCGAAGTGATCGAGGAGGTGAGTTTACTTCGCTCGAGTTTAATTCCTTTTGTGATATGAATGGAATCAAACGCCATCTTACCGCCCCATATTCACCACAACAAAACGGTATTGTGGAACGAAGAAACAGAACACTTATGGACATGACACGAAGTATCATGAAGGCGATGCATGTTCCAAACTATCTATGGGGAGAAGCGGTAAAACATTCCACAAACCTGGTCAACCGTGTTTACACAAGAGTACTTGGTGATACAACTCCGTACGAGAAGTTGTATAAAAGAAAATCTAATTTGGAGAACGTACGCATCTTTGGGTGTTTAGCGTATGCAAAAGTTGAACCGGTAAACGTGAAAAAATTGGATGCAAGATCAAGACCATTGGTTCATCTTGGTTCTGAACCGGGTACAAAAGCCTATCGGTTATTTAACCCGGTTACACAAAAAATAATCGTAAGTCGAGACGTTATTTTTAATGAAACCAAAGGATGGAATTGGGTTAACGAAGCTACACCTGACAATGAAGAACCAGGATCATTCATAGTACCATGGGATTTACCGGAAGATAAGGCAAACAACAACCAAGGAAACGAAGTAAACAACGAACCAAACGAATCGGATCACGAGATTGAAGACGGAGTGGAGGTACAAGAAAATGAGCAACCAAGTCCGATCAACAACAACGTGAACAATGTTCAAAACCAAAGGCCCACAAGACAAAAGGTGCTTCCAATTCGATTACGAGATTATGTACTTTATGTTGATGAAATTGAAGAACTTCTCCTAGCAACCAATGACGAGCCGATATCGGTTGAAGAGGCGAAGAAAGAACCAGAGTGGGTCAAAGCCATGAATACAGAGATCAATTCAATCAACAAGAACAATACTTGGTCTCTCGTAAACAAACCTATGGGGGTGAAGCCCATTGGACTCAAATGGGTGTTCAAGTTGAAGAAAAATGCAGATGGCACCATAAACAAACACAAGGCGAGGTTGGTTGCTAAAGGGTACGTACAACAACCTGGTATTGACTTTCAAGAAGTATTTGCTCCGGTAGCTCGCATCGAAACCATACGGTTTCTCATTGCCTTAGCCGCTACCAATGGATGGGAGCTTCACCACTTGGATGTCAAGACGGCTTTCTTACATGGAGAGTTGAGAGAAACCGTCTATGTGTATCAACCGGAAGGCTACATAAGGAAAGGCGACGAGAACAAGGTGTACCGTCTTTCAAAAGCACTATATGGTCTTAGACAAGCACCGAGAGCATGGAATACAAAACTTGATGGGATTTTGAAAGGAATGAAATTTTATAAGTGCATGAAAGAACCATCGGTGTACCGGAAGAACGAAGGATCCAACTTGCTAATTTTAGCAATCTATGTTGATGATTTGTTTGTCACAGGTACAAATTTGAGCATGATCAAAAGGTTCAAATTTGAAATGTCCAAGAACTTCGAGATGTCTGATCTTGGAAGATTAACTTACTACCTGGGCATTGAAGTCAAACAAGAAGAATCAGGGATTACTATAAACCAAGAAGCGTATGCTAGACGCATTCTAAAAGAAGCCGGTTTACACGATTGCAATCCGACCCACATTCCCATGGATCCAGGAACCAAAATGTCGAAGGCCGAAGATGAACCCGAAATCGACCCGACACAATACCGAAAGTTGGTAGGATGCCTTAGATATCTCTTGCAGACAAGACCCGATATGGCATATGCGGTTGGAGTTGTTAGTCGATACATGCAAAATCCAAGAGAATCACATGGTGTTGCAATCAAACACATCCTAAGGTACTTACGTGGAACAACGTCACATGGAATCAAGTACGAGAGGATGGGGCAAAACCGGATCATTGGTTACAGCGATAGTAGTCACAATGTTGACCCGGACGACGGAAGAAGCACAACCGGTCACATTTTCTACTATGGGTTGTCTCCAATAACATGGTGTTCTCAAAAGCAAGATACTGTTGCTTTATCATCTTGCGAGGCGGAGTTCATGGCTGCAACTGCGGCTGCATGTCAAGCAATATGGCTTCAAGATTTGCTAGGCGAAATCATGAACAAAGCACAAGAGAAGGTGGTCCTAAGAGTTGATAACAAGTCAGCTATCGAACTCACGAAGAATCCTGTTTTTCACGGAAGAAGCAAACACATTCACACGAGGTTTCACTTCATTCGTAAGTGTGTTGAAAAGGAACAAGTGGAGGTGAAGTACATTCCAGGTGAAGAACAAAAGGCAGACATTCTCACAAAACCATTGGCTCGAACCAAGTTCAAGACAATGTGGGACTTGATCAGGATCGAAGACATCTTTAGAAGGACTTAAAGATTGGCGGTGATCGGGAATCTCTAGAAGGACTTAGAGATTCGGGGGTGATTGTTGGAATCTTAAGTCATCATCTCCCTCCACCCATGTCTTCCACTCCTAAAAGGCCAACACAATTTCTGGAACAAAGTAAGGGACACCAACAAGTGGTTGGGTCTCATGTGTATTAAATATAGGATTAAAATGATTCTATCAATCCTATATATTCAGTGTATTACCAAGAGGGAAAAACACACCAAAACACAGCAACATACATAGACATATACACATATATATGTAATTGGTTTTTGAGTTATATTTCCAATCAATCAAAGAGTTATTTTGATATATATATATTTGTCTGTGTCTTTACAATTGTTATATTAGAGAGGTCGGGGTCAAGGACGCTCCTTCCAACAGAACTACTACCCACAACAACCACCATTTGGGTTGAATACGTCTTGGCAGGCACCTCAATGGAATTTTCCACCTGCTCCGTTCCCCACTGCCCCAGTTCACAGACCACAAAACAGTAATACATCCCTTGCAGGCATCCTTGGCGCTAATCCATACAACTATGCGGCCTCCCACACTCCAACCAACATTGAACAGGCCATGCACACTATGACGTTAAACCCGGACCAGAATTGGTATCTTGACTCCGGCGCCACAAACCACATGTCTAACACGTCTGGTAATATTTCCAATTACTTCAATAATGGCATACAAAATAATATTGTTGTTGGCAATGGTTCTAAAATACCCATTCATGGCACCGATTACACAAAACTACCACCACCCTACCCACCTTTACAACTTAATCATATTCTTCATGCACCTAATTTAATCAAAAACCTTATTTATGTTCGTCGTTTAACTACTGATAATCCTATCTCTACTGAATTTGATTGTTTTGGTTTTCTTGTGAAGGATTATCAGACGCGGATTCCTATCCTTCGATGTAACAGCAGTGGAGATCTCTATCCTCTTTCACTTCCTTCTGCACAAGTCAATCCTCCTTCCACCTTTGCTGCCCTGACACAAGGTCTATGGCACAAACGCCTAGGACACCCTAACTCATCTTTATTACATGTCTTAAATAAACGCAATTTCATTTCTGTTAAGACTTTTTCAGACAAACATTTATGTTAATCGTGTGTTTTTGGTAAACATGTCAAACTACCATTTTATGATTCCTCATATATTACATGTTTGCCATTTGATATCATACACAGTGATCTATGGACCTCCCCGGTTCTCAGCTTGGGGGTCACCGCTATTATATCTTATTTTTAGATGATTATACAAATTATCTATGGACATATCCTCTCACAGATAAATCCCATGCATATCCCACCTTAAACTTCTACAAACTCATTAACACACAATTTGAACGCGAAATTAAAAGTTTTCAGTGTGATAATGGTACCGAGTACAACAATCAATCGTTTCATAATTTTTGTTCTCAACATGGGATGGTTTTTATATTTTCCTACCCTCACACTTCCTCTCAAAATGGGAAGGCCGAAAGGAAAATTAGATCCATAAACAACAATGTGCGCACCCTCCTCACCCACGCCTCTCTCCCCCTAAATTTCGTGATATTTCAGATATGGTTTGATTGAGGTTGTTGATGGGTTGATTGAGGTCGTTGATGGGTTCAGCGCAGGTTTTGTCTCTTGATATCACAATGTAAAAGAGAAAGATGATCGTTAGTCGACGTCCGTGAGGAATTCCCGAGACGAAGCTCCGACGATCAAGTTAGAATGAGATCTGAGAGAAGTAAGAGTAAATCACAGGAAAAAGAGTTTGTCCCCTTCTTCGTGAGGAAGAAGGATCCTTCTATACCTGTTTGAGAGGGTGTGCCCCTCAACTGATTCTGTTGAGCATTCCCTCGTGAGGTGCGATGTGGCTGACCCATATTGGAGGATCCTTCGTCACGTATTTTCCCTCATCCCACCATTGACTAGAGGGGAATCTTTTGATATTATGATGACCATGGCTATCGTCAGGTGGGCAAGTGGAACGCTCTGATTGGTCCCACGTTTGCCGGGGGTGTTATTCCTTGGAGAAGAGGTTAAGGCACGGTTCTGCACCTTAAGCGTCATGCCAGTGATCTTTGCGTTGGCAAAGGCCCGACCTTGGCCTCCGACTGAGTCTATCCAGGCTCTAGCCCGGATAAGCCTGGCGTTGGTTAGTCTTCTCCTTTTTGACGTTATCCCTGAGGGGTACGTTAACACCATCCAAAACCAAAAACAACAACACCGCCACACTCCTTCTATACAACAAACATCCCACTTACACCCATCTTTGTACTTTTGGTTGTCTATGATATCCTCTTATCCTATCCACCTCTATCTATAAACTCGAAAACAGATCCACCCCATGTGTTTTTTTCGGGTATCCCTCCAACCATAGGGGGTATAAATGCTATGAACTCTCCACGAAAAAGATAATCATTTATTGTCATGTTATCTTCGATGAAAATGTCTTCCCATTTGCTAACACTCATTCTCCCTCTCCCTCATATGACTTCCTTCACTCAAACCAATTGAGTGATCTACATCCATCTATTTGGAAATCTACCACAACCACATCTCCACCCACACCTCCAAACCCAAATCCTCATATCTCAAACCCCATTCCTCAAACCATCACCACATCACCAACACCTCCCACCACACGACATCAACCAAAATCCACCCTCAAAACTTACATCCGCCGAAATAAACCAACAACACCTCAAACACAACAATCACTACCGCAACAACCAAACAACACACCCACCATACCTATTTCTAATCTAACACCCCCTACCCACCTGTACCACACCTATCCCTCGTTCACCACCCCACCCACCCATAATATGTGCACAAGAAGCACGACCGGGTCATCCAAACCCAAACAATTATTCAATCTCCACACCTCTATTCCCGTCGAACCTCTTTCCCGCACCCCTACCGAAGCCCTTAACAATCCCGTTTGGAACCATGCCATGACAGATGAATTTAATGCCCTTATTGATAATAATACATGGGAATTAGTACCAAGACGTTCCGATATGAACATCATCCGGTGCATGTGGATTTTTAAACATAAAACAAAATCCTACGGATCTCTTGAGCGCTACAAAGCGCATTTGGTTTGTGATGGCAGGTCACAACAAGTTGGAGTCATTTGTGAAGAGACATTCAACCCAGTTGTAAAAACAGTGACTATTCGCACGGTCCTTAGCATTGCATTCACAAATTAGTGGGCAATAAACCAGTTGGACGTCAAAAACGCCTTCTTACACGGGAATTTAGCAGAAACAGTGTATATGCATCAACCCATGGGCTTCCGGCATCCTTCCTTTCCACATCATGTTTTTCGTCTAAAGAAGTCCCTCTATGGCTTGAAACAAACACCTCGCGCGTGGTTCCAACGATTCACTGATTATGTCACCACGCTAGGCTTTCACCACAGCACGTCCGATCACTCATTGTTTATCTACAAACAGGGCAATGATACAACCTATCTCGTATTATATGTTGACGATATTGTTCTCACCACATCCTCACTGACTCTCCGACAACATCTCCTAACCCGTCCTGTCTACCGAGTTTGCCATGAAGGACTTGGGCAACCTCAACTACTTCTTGGGCATTTCCGTCAAAACGTGACCAAAAAGGGTTATTTTTATCACAAGAGAAATATGCATCTGATATACTTCGACGAGCAAATATGGCTCACTGTACTCCCACACATACCCCTGTGGACACCGAAGGGAAGCTCAGTAGCTCTTCAGGGGAACTAATTGACGATCCTACAACATATCGCAGGCTCGCTGGGGCCTTACAGTATCTCACATTCACACATTTGGATATCTCGTATGGCCTCCAACAAGTTTACATGCAAATGAATGCTCCTCAGATGTCTCACTTGCATGCTCTAAAACGTATTCTTAGTACGTCAAAGGAACCATTGACATGGGCTTATACTTGCATCGTAACTCGGTTTCCACTCTCACCGCGTATACCGACACCGATTGGGCTGGATGTCCAGACACACGCAGATCTACATCGGGCTATTGTGTGTTTCTGGGTGATAATTTAATCTCATGGTCAGCTAAACGTCAAACGACTGTGTCTCGTTCTAGTGCAGAGGCAGAGTATAGAGGCGTTGCGAACGTGGTTGCAAAAATTTGTTGGCTCAGAAACCTTCTTCTCGAACTTGGTCACCATCCACTACGCACATCTCTCGTTTATTGTGACAGTGTCAACGTCATCTACATGTCAACAAACCCAATTCATCATCAGCGGACCAAACACATACAAACACATTGAAATCGACATTCACTTCGTGCATGAAAAGGTTCAACGCGGCCAAATCTGGGTCTTACATGTCGCCTCACGTTACCAAATTGCCGACATCTTCACCAAAGGCCTCCCACGAGCTCTATTTTTGGATTTTAGATCCAGTCTAAGCATCCGTCATCCTCCTCCTTAGACTGAGGGAGTATAGTAGACTCTGAACTCAATTATGTAATTTATGTGGTACTAAAGTGTAAATATTTGTATCTATATATATATTTGTCAATGTAATACAAGGAAAACTATTTTGGCCATATTGCATTAGTATCATTCAACTCTTTTTGGTGGTTGATGATGTTGCAGTTTAGCCTTGGGTGTTTCCCCCCTCTTTCTTTGTTGTTGTTGTTGTTTCTCCTTATGTGTTTTGGAGTTCATTGTGCTTTTCTTGTTAGGAGTTGTTTCTAGTGAAGTTTTAGGTATAGTTTTATTTCTTTGTTCATGGTTACACCGAGGTTATTTATTTGATCATGGCTACAGTAAATGGTGAAAAAATTTTAAAAGTGCTAAAATGGTAAAAAAAAACGGCCATTTTTTTATAACAAATGGTTAGGGCTTATATAGTAATGTATTTTGGTGAAAATGATTAAAAATGGTCAAGTTAATCATCGTTTACAAGAAATTATTGAAAATGTTCTGGCATTTATAGCGATGAAGTTTGGTAAAAAATTGTAAAAATAAGCGTTTATAGCATCATACTTTGGTGAAAACGATTCAAAGTAGTCAAGTTGGCCATTTTTCACAAGAAATTTTCGAAAAGGTTATGGCATATTGGCATTTATAGCAATGTGGTTTGATGAAAATGGTAACAAAAAGGCGCTTATAGCAACGTACTTGAGTGAAAATGAATAAAAATGGTCAATTTGGCAATTTTTTTTACAGGAGATTATCGAAATTTATCATAATGGAAAAAGTGACCCATGTCTGGGCAAATTTATTAAGTAAATAAAAATACAAAAGTTCAAACACCAATAATTACAATAAACTTTTTAAAACCAATAACACCATGATGGTTATCCATCCGATCCAAACACACATCCTGCTCAATTTTCTCTTAATGAACCAAGTTTGGTCAATGACCAAAACCAAGTCCATAATCCTTTAATTCATCCCGCTACACAATGAATCCAGAAATCAATACTAGAACCTACCAAATGAAGCCTAATATTAATCATGTTGTCAATTCTTTTATAAGATAAAACATACGTCAAGCCTAATATTAATCTCTTAATGAACCAAGTTTGGTCGATGACCAAAACCAAGTCCATAATCCTTCAATTCATCCCGTTACACAATGAATCCAGACATTAATACTAGAACCTAACAAATGAAGCCTAATATTAATCATGTCGTCAATTCTTTTATAAGATAAAACATGTCGTCAAGTCTAATATTAATCTCTTAATGAACCAAGTTTGGTCAATGACCAAAATCAAGTCCATAATCCTTCAATTCATCCCGTTACACAATGAATCTAGACATCACTACTAGAACCTAACAAATGAAGCCTAATATTAATCATGTCGTCAATTCTTTTATAAGATAAAACATACCGTCAAGCCTAAATTAATCTCTTAATGAACTAAGTTCGGTCAATGACCAAAACCAAGTCCATAATCCTTCAATTCATCCCGTTACACAATGAATCCATACATCAATACTAGAGCCTAACAAATGAAGATTAAAATATTAATCATGCCGTCAATTCTTTTATAAGATAAAACATACCGTCAAGCCTAAATTAATCTCTTAATGAACTAAGTTCGGTCAATGACCAAAACCAAGTCCATAATCCTTCAATTCATCCCGTTACACAATGAATCCATACATCAATACTAGAGCCTAACAAATGAAGATTAAAATATTAATCATGCCGTCAATTCTTTTATAAGATAAAACATAGGCAATTGATCCCAACATATGAGACTCAAATACCATCTAGCCCATCAATTTGTTGGTGGTACTTAATGATGCATTTATACCACAACACATGTAGTCTAAAGCCATCCAACTACCTAACACCAAAGGGTAATTCTAACATAACATGTGATTGGAAATTGACAGACCAATAACTAGGCACTTCCACCATCACAAATATCCATTAATATATCACTTAAAATCAAGACTCTACCCATCTGCAACTAAAGATCAGGAAAATTACTAATTTCCTCTATACCTATCAATATTCATAGTGGCCATCTCTTGCCTAGGTTTAGGAATACACCACATATCACAAACCTTAATCATGCGGGAAGAAAAAGGCAAGTTAATCCCCATCAATTTAAATCTAATTTCAGTAACAATACATTGGATAACTTCATCCATGTTTCTGAATTTCTTTTTGAACAATCTTCTATTTCTTTACCACAAATGATATACAGTGCCAATTGCGTTTCTAATAACATTCAACATCGATTTTTGCTTTAACTTGGTTATAGAACACCAAAATTAAAGAATGTCTTCGATTTCTTGATGCAAAGCGACCGTTTTCCCTTGTTTTTACTGCCCAATTTGATGAAACATTTACCGTTTGAAACCCTATTTTTTACCGTTCTAGTTATCGACTTAATGTTCTTCAAGATTAGGAAGAGATGTAAGCCACGTTGGATATTTTTAATCGGTTACCTAAGGATAACATGATAAAAGAATTAAGTTAGACGGTTTCATAAATAAAAGTGGTTAACATGTACTAAAAAAATATGTAATGGTTTTTTTAAACATTGATAGATAATTGGTAGGGTTTTAATGTGGTTTTCCCTAAATTTTATGCTATTTTTTACACTATAATTCTAAGCTTACCAAATATAGTATTTTTCTACTAAAGCCATTATTTTCCGTATGACTTTCTAATTTTACACTTTTAGTAGGTTAGTAGGTCATCATCCTGCCTACATGGTTGTTTTATTAACGTGGCAATACTGAAAATCTGATATGACAGCTGACTACATCTGGCAACACCAAAAATCATTTTTTGTTCTACTAAAGCCATTATTTTAACGATAAAAACTATACCGCCTATAATTTGAAGAGAGGTCGATCGAGCTCCTCCCTCCCAATACCAAGTAAGTTTTTCTTCGATTTCAAGTTTGAATTCCATACTATTTTTCATTAATGGCCCTTACTACTAGAAATGAATATCCCAACTTGAAAGTATGTTGCTATTTCTTTTAATTCAAAAAAATGAAAATAAGATGCTATAATAAACAATTAAATGAAAATATCTTGCTATTTTGTACAATGTGATATTGTCTATAATTTTAAAATATTTGTAATTTGCATATATGTTTCATAGGTACTACTTCTTGTAATATTCAATATAAATCTCAATTATAACATTGTACATTAAAAGGTATGTCCAATCCAATATTTAAACAATGTGATGCTGATCTACTTGGCATGTCATAAAGACATCTTGTTTATAATCGTAATCCAAAGTCATACATTCTTCCTCGTGAACTTGGACATTAATGGTCCAATTCAGCTCAAAATAAGCATTAAATAACTCAAAATTAACAATTTAATAAAACCCAAAATCATAATATTTTCATATTTGTACATGGAACAACGATGGTATAATTATTTGATAAGAACCGTCAAAACTTTCATCAAACACTTAGGGGGTGTTTGGATAAATAGTTTTTAGCTTATTAGTTTATTGCTTATTTGCTTATTGTGGTGGGAATAAACACTTGTTTAAAATGTGTTTGGATTAGCTTATTGCGGTGGGAATAAACAATAAACAATAAGCATGTTAAGTGTTTGGCAAACAAAACAACTTATATGAGTAAAATGACCAATAAGCACTAAGCAATAAGCAATAAGCATTACTTCTATCCAAACACTTAAATTTGCTTATTGCGGTGGGATTAAGTAATAAGCAATAAGCAGTCTATCTTTTTCCTATCCAAACACCCCCTTAGTATGCATCCTGGAACATCTAATCCCATTATTAATCGAATGAATAAAAAATGATAATTCTGGTCTTCACATGTTTTCTTAAACCTACATTCACACAATCAATATTGAGGTAAGGAAAACAAATCAGTTTAAATCCCAACAATTAAAATTTCTAGCCACAAAGGCAAAAATAGTTCAAAATTGCAAATGAGTTTTGATTGAGTTGGAACTAATCTAATGTAATTTTCAGAAAAACTACTTTTCAAATGAAAAACAACTTGACACATGATCTGACATTGCTTATCAAAAACTGACACGACCATACGATAAGATCCTAACAAAATATATACACTTCTGGAAAAAAAATACAAACAAAAAGTGATCAAATCTAATAATTTACATATTGATTTAGTAGATAATCATGACCGACACATTTAAAGTAGGAATCGATATTGAATCATCTACTTACAGAATTTGTTTGTGGACTACTCCTTTAAAGGAAAAGGATAATGGTGGAACCACACGACATCTTTTAATGTTAGATTTTCAAGGGCTAGACGTAATACCAAAAATAGTTAGCTTGATTTGTTATATATATATATATATATATATATATATATATATATATATATATATATATATATATATATATATATATATATATATATATATATATATATATACCTTAAAAAGCATTTAGCATGTTTTGCTGAATTTTAAGAGGTACAAGACCTTATGCAATATTTACAATGAGTTTATGCATTCCAAAAAATCAGATCTTATCCGGCCATTGAAAAAGTAAAAAAAAAAACATAATACCCAACTCACCTACGTTCCCGGTCAATGGCAGTTGTTCCTATCAACATCCCTCAATCTCGATTTTATTCAAAATTTGAATTTGAGTTAAGCTCTCTTCAACAATCTATTTAAAAACCCTAGCACCCATTTCAACTTTCATTGCATTGCCTCCTTTTCTTTCTCTCTCCCGTCATCCACGTTTTCTCTCTAAATCCAAGGCAAGGGAAAGAGCAACGACAAATCTTACATCCTAGAGCTTCCTCGGTAAGTTGATGTCCCTTCCCTGCTTCTGTTCATGTATCTGTGTGAGTTTCTTTTGCTCGGTTTGAGTTTTGGGTCTATTACTAATAAATTATGGACGATGATGTTATTTCCACCTACAGAACCGACACAAAGACCACCATATTTGGTATTTTTTAGGTTTTTTGAAGACTATCTTCGACCACCACCGGTCCGTTTCTAAGGAAGAACAACAACCACCGCCAGTTGCCGCCATCGTCACTATTAAAGTCTTCCAGCCATCAGTTCTAGGTAACAACAAAAAAATCTCACCCTTTCTCCTTTCCTACTCTTATTTCCCAACTCAAAAACTTTGTTTTGGTTACTCAACCTGAAATCGATCGTCTTTTTTTTTTGTCATTACGTCCGAACAACCACCCGTATCTTCGACAATTAACCCCCTACCAGGATCCCAACTTGGACTTGGAGCCTTGAATTTGGAGGAGGTAAAAAAGATTAGATATGGACGCAACAGAGGGCGAGGATACACGAGAGAAATAAGAAATTGTTACTGTCAGGCATCATTAATCCATTGTTTTCTCTTCCACATAACGTTCTCATTCCCACCGCCTTGCCCTTATTTATATCGCTTCCCAATTTGTCACCACACTGCTCTCTCTAACTGTATCTCCTCTCAATTGGCGATTTCAACTCTCTTAGAAATACTTACACAAAAGTTCTAATATGTTTTTCTCCACCTGTTGTGCCTCCGTCTCTTGAAGATGAAGTCGCCACTGCTTCGATTTTATGATAGATAGAGGTCGGTTGCGAAATTAATTTTCTTTTTTCACTTCTGGTTCTAGGTATTTCGTTTTTTCTCCAACACGCTTCTACAATGCCATGAAATTGATTTCTTTGTTCGCTGCTGGCTATGTATTTCGTTTGTTCATCAGATTTCCAATTTGATGGAATTCATTTTCGTGATGGCCAGATGAAAAACGAAACAGGTGGTATTGAACAAAGCTAAGAGGGTTACCGATGTTTCATTTTTGCTTGATGATGGCACAGGTCACGTAGACTGCAAATAGATGGTAATACAATTTTCTTATGCTCTGTTGATTATATTTCTCTCTTATTCTGTGTTTTTCCCAATATAATTTAGGTGGTTGTGATGTTTTAGGGTATATGAACCATTACACAAATTGCTTCGATTCAGACTTCCTTTCAGGTTACAAAAGTAAGTTCTTCACTCCATATATAATCAAATCCTTACATGGTGACATAACAAAAAACATGAAGGTCACTTTGAGCAAAGCAAAACTTCTTAGAAATCTTCAAATCAAGCTTTTTCAGGCCTTATGGTGTTTTAGATTGTTGTTTTTTCTTTGCTTATAAACAAAAAATTTTGATTTTTATGGCATAAAGACTTTAGAAGAGATAGCTTTGTTATTTGTTTTATGTAATTTACTTTGCTGGAAGTTGAAAACAGGGGTAAAAGAGTAATTATTTACTAGGCCTGATTGAATTTGGGATTTAATGGTTTTGCAGAGGCCATGGAGTTCCTGTTTCTTTTCGAAGACATGGACTTATGTTGTGAAAGAATTTCCACTTTTGGGTGAGTATTCATCATTACATTTTCATAGAGGGGATGTTGGTCATAATGGTGTCATTTATTCTATGAATACCATTCTTTTATCATTCCATTCCATTTTCATAAAAATTGCAACATATCATTTCTTGGAAAGATATTTATGTTGCTTAACGATGTTAATAAAAGAGGTTGTTACTATTTTCAGTTATTATTGGTTATATCTTTCATATTTTATTTATTAATAATTTCATTTTGTTTTTTCTCTTTATATATTCTACTTCTACATCATATTACTGTACATGTCAATGATTTGGACGCTAAGGGTGTTGAAATTTTTTTCATCCATCAGAAATTAGGTGGTAGCAACAGGAAACGCAAGGGATAAAATAGTTGCTTTTGTGTTAAGAGCATGTTTTATTAGACAACCAAGTGAAAGTTCATCATATACCGGTGTGTGCACTAAAAGAGAACTACAAAAAAAATTACAAGGATGTGAGTGTGAATTTGGTTGTAATGACAAATCAGGTAAAATATAGTCTGGCACATAACTATCTATGAGGTATTATAGATAACTGATCAATTTTGTTAAAACATTACCATCATTCATTGTTGCTTGGGATATAGAAATGATGAACACTTGAAGATTGATGGTGTTGGTGATCTACCAGAGGCCTTAGATTTAGTTATGTTGACACTAATCCCAAGACAACAGTGACAAAAACAACAAATTATAACCATGCGGTTCTAGATGCCCCTCTCCAATCCGCTAAATATTTCAAGCAACGGTAAAAAAAAAAAAAACTTCTTGTAGCTGCGTTTTCGTCAATATAAATTAAAATTGCTACTCCATTCTTGATGTTCCCATACTCGACTCTGTTTACTTAAAATTGTAAAAAATATCAAGTAGTTTTTATAATATCTGGAGTGGAGTGTAGAGACAGGGTGGTCTTTGTCTCTTTGCGATTTTATCATCAGGTAAGAATGAACATACAATATATATATTTATTATTTAATTGCTTATTAATTGTTGATAAACTCAAAAAAGCATACTTATGTACTATTATATTGTTTTTTTTCTCTTATGATCTTTATTATTTAGAGTATTTACATGTTACTATGGTCATTTAGGTTTTTGGTTCTATTACTAAACCGGTAAAAGTTCTCTCATTTTCTTCTTTTTGGATATAACAACTTTATTTTTGGTTTTTGGTTCTTGCAAAAGGTGTTATTTTAACTTCTTTGAAGATTTGATGGTGTGATTTGGTTCATCAAGTGCACGTTATTCCTGCAGATGAGAAACTTTTTCTTACTTTCACCATTTACCAATTGTAGGTTAATCACATTGTCTTTTTTAACTCAATTTTTTTTTGTTTGTATATTAACTTCACATTTTTTATGATTTTTCAGCTAGGACATGGTTGGGGTCAGGCTACAGATGAAGAACTTAAATGCTTGAACAAAAAGGTTTGAAATCTATCTTATGTATTTGAATATATTTTTCACTCTAATGTTCATTTTATATAATATTTACTAGGAAAAGATGCAAATTGCGAAAAAAGAATTATGTAGAAAATATCATTCTACAATTAGAAAATGGGATTTCTGCATATTTTCCAAAAAAAAGGCAAAAGATTTTTAGAAAATATGCAGAAAATAACATTGTACTTTTAGAAAATTGGATTTTCTGCTTATTTTTCAGAAAAAAACAAAAATTTCAAAAAAAAAACATATAAAATATTTATAAAATAACATTATACTTTTGGAAAAAATTGGATTTCCTGCATATTTTTTGAAAAAAAAAATGAAAATTAACTAAAAAACTTTTAGAAAACATGCCGAAAATAACATGGTATTTTCAGAAAAAGAGGATTTTTAGCAGTTTTTTAGAAATGAAAATTACAAAAACAACTTTAGAAGATAACACTGGACTCCAAAAAATTGGATTTTCTGCATATTTTCCTTACGAAAGGAAAATTGGCAAGAAAATAGCCTTGTAATGTAACAAGAACAGATTTTCTATATCTTTTCTAAGTATTTCCCAAAAAAAAAAAACAAAACATAACAATAAACTTTAGAAAATAAGTAGAAAATAGTATTGTTGATAGGATTTTTGTTGGTGCTATGATTGTTTTTATTAAGTTGTCATTTTTGTTTTGAACATTGGAATGAATAATAGCAACCAAGCGTTATTTTTAGAGTAACTATCTTTCAAAATGAGTCGTGAAAGATTTGGATTGTACCGTTCTTTAGTGAGGGTTAATGGAATTCAATTTTGTTATTTTATTACCAAAAGAACAAAATTCCATCATTACATATATTGAAAAAATAGAAGGGCAAAATTACAAAAAATAACCATTTATATGTTGCTAAATTGGAAGTAACTTGCTATTACAATATAAAATAAATTTATTTTGATAAAGTCAATTGAAAAATTTCAATTTGAATTCCAATAAACTAACACAACTATGTGGTGCAATCTTATGCAACTCATGTATATATTAGGAAAGAGGTTAAGCTTGCTATCCTATACTTGAACATATTATTATTAATAATTGAAATTTTCTAAAGTTTGGAAAAATGACTTCCAACCAAATGAATCACCACTTTGGATACACTTTTTAACACCACTTCTGATGATGAAAACAACACCAATGTTTTGACTGTATTTATGAGCACCATTGTTAAGCCTTTTGAAAGTGAGTTTTGAAATAAACTAGAATGCAAGCACCTCTCTGTAGAAAACTCCACCCAAGTTAAGCACTTTTAATGAATGTACATTGATATTGTTGTATCTTGCATTTATCCTATTTATCAATTGATTGGTATTTGAGTATTCTAGCATTTGAATTTTATTTCACAACATTGTATTAATTTCAATTTATTTTATCTTATTTCGGTATTGTACTTTGTAAGCACATTGGGCAAAAGAAGTTGGATATTGATTTAAGAAACAATGTGGTATGGGATATGTCATTGTACATTATTAGATTGGAGAACGAAATTTGCAAGTCTTTCATATTTGAAGTCAAAGGTTTCTGCTTCTATAATAGTTGTTCGGTCCTCAAATTTTGTTATAAGAACCTTTTTTAAATCCTCAAAAAACTATGTCGTTAAATATATTTATTTTGGTTTTACTTTTATTAATAATTTCTTTTTTACGGTTAACATTTTAAGAAAAATATTTAAACCCAAGTATAAATTGATTAACAAAAACGCTATGAATTAATAAGTGCAACAAAATGGAATCGGACTTACAATGTTAGTAAACAGAAATGCCGGTCCTAAAATATTAGATTTTAAGAGTATACATTAATATTTAATATTTGTTTATTGATAATTGTTTGGATGTACTACCTATTTGTGCACATTAGCTAATCGTCTCTAGAAACTAATTTCTAGAAAAACTATTACACCCGTCGTTTGGCGCGGGTAAACGGCTAGTATGTATATATATATATATATATATATATATATATATATATATATATATATATATATATATATATATATATATTACTTCATATCTGTCATTTAAATGTAGGAGTTGATGTCTTCTCTTGCTAAATTGTTTGATAATTTTGTGTAAACTTCTCTTTTTTTACCAAGATACATTCATCTTTCTCAGCATACTTTTGTCAAGTAGGTTGATACTCAACAGGGTCGTCTTTTTCGTTGCCTTAATTTATTTTATGCATGACCGGTTTTTATTTCATCTCACTTTCTTTGTTTTTCTTGCTTTAGTGGAACCCCTAAATGACATTTCCACTACTCTTTACCTTATAGATGAAATGACTAGTTGTGTTTGTCTCGCTGGTGAAAAAAGCACATTTCTTGAGCTTGGACAAGTGAGTCCAATCTTTTGTTGTCTTATAAGGGTATATTCATTCGTTTTTTTTACTGATTCATCGAAAATAACATGAGACGTTCATTGAATAATTGTGTTATTGATATTCGTCGTGCTACATCATCCGTTATTGTTGTTATCTTTTTTTTTCCTTATCATCATATATCGGATTATAGGACGGACATATCGATTCTTCTGTAGCTAATAAGCCAATCTCTAGGAAGCATGTCGTTGATTTTTTTTTAAGACATGTTGGTGTTGATGATGACGTTGCAAGTAACAAAGTTTTACATTATATTCAAACTCCACTGATTCACTAACCCTAATTAACAAATAAGGTGGCATCATTTGATTGCTGAGATAGGTGGTGCCTTCTTAGAGTAAAATATGGTACTCCTCTAAGGTTGGGGCTTTTGATATTTCAAAACACTATTAGGTTGATTTGGGGTTTTTAGTGTGAAGATCATTAAGTCATCATGGTCGAAGGAGACCATTGTTGATTTCAAACTTAATCTTTTGTTTATTTTCCAATCGTAAGTTTTGTCAAAAAAATCATTTATTTCACATTTAGTTTAAAATACTTAATTTGTGATTAATAGTTCTGAATTTATTAAAACTAATGAAAATTATGTCAACATATTTGTTTTTTTTTTCTTAAAAAAAAAAACTTGGGATATATGGACATAATATGAAAAATATTGTTTTTCATTTGTGGCTTTAATAAGCATACAATTATGATAAGTTCTTTTGTTTTGTGTTATATTATGATGGCAACTAGCATAATAGCTTAAATGACTCTATTCGACTTAACGAAGCCTTCTAACCTTGGTTAAATTGTACATAATTAGGACCTTTGCATTAATTTTTGGAAAAAACGGCTTCAAAATCCCCAACAATCCTCCCAATAACAATAATAGAGAAAAATAACAAGACACAAAAATATACATGGAAACTCTAAAACCAAAAAAAAAAAAAAAAAACACAAAGGATTTCAAAAAGAAAGATCCATAAATTATTACAATCACATAAACTAATCTCTCAAGCCTCCATTAAAAACAACTACAATCTCTTGGTGGGGTGCATTGAAACCAAAGCCTTGGACTTCTTTTATAAGCTTGGAGTCCACCAAATGTTTCATCCTTGTGGCAATGTGGGATGGGAAGTAGTTTTTTCATATAGCCAAAAACTCCATATTAATTAGTATTGTTAAAATATCATAGTTATGCCATGTTTTTTCTATTGTTTGCAAGGTGCATTTCCAGAATGGCGGTACTATGAAGATGTTGGGAAGTAGATCATTTGCATTACGAAAACATCAATTTAATGGCTTTTTCAAAAGAGTGAATTTATGTTTGTTGGATAGTAGTTTTATTCTTATTTAGACATTTAACCAGAACAATTTTATTCCTATAATATCTGGTTATGTCCATTGAAATGATTATAACTTGACAATGGGTAGATGAATGGAAACCATACAAACAGTTATGTGCATCTGAAGAAAGACATTTGTTAAATATTTACTTTCAAGTACAATCTAATTGACTCTTTCTATATGTTGACCGGGGCCGGCCCTTAACATATGTCGGGTGTGCGACCGCACAGAGCCCGCATTGTTTGGGGGCCCGATATTTATATATATATATATATATATATATATATATGAGATGTCGAAATTAAAGTAAATAAAAAGTTGGTGGTTGACATGGCAAAGGCGCTTGACATTCATGGGTTAGGCCTAAGATCAAAACTTGGCACTAGCAATTCTGATTTTTATTTTTATTATAATTCTTCAGCTCATCCTTTTAATTCAAGCATAACAAACACGTCATTAGTATCCCATAAGAAATTATTTAAGTCAAACACATCTTTAATTAAATTAGTATATAAATCCAATTAAAGTAAGTATACCACATAAAGAATTAGTATCTAACACAAACACGCATTTAATTACTATATATATATATATATATATATATATATATATATATATATATATATATATATATATATAAAAGTCCATAGCCTCTTTTATTTATTTGTTGAGTTTGGGCAATTCGGCAGCAAAGGAAGAACTAAGAACAGGTTCGTTTCTTTTTTCTTTTTTTTCTCTAATGGTAATATTTATAATTCATAATTATTAGTACTTTTTATAATCATTAGTATTTTTTTTCTAGTTTACATTGTTATTGGTATTGCTCATTCAACATTTTGATATAGTCAATTAGATTTCTAGAGTTCTTTTATCATAGTTTTAATTTTTATCGAGTATTTGGTTGATTATTGTTATTTTATTTTCAGAAATAATGTCTCCTATGTATTTATCTGGTAGTCAAAAACGTAAAAAGAGAAAAAGAAATGAAGAATCAACAAAGGCTAATAGTGGTTCTCTAGATAAGTTTTTCCAAAAAAAACCTAAAGTTCCTTCTCAAAATCAAATTAATGATGATATTCCTGATAATTTGGGTGTTGATGTGAAAGGAGATCAAATTAATGATGTTAATGTTGATAATGTTAATTTCGATGGAGATTGTGCTCATGTTGATGATGGTAATGATGATGGTGATGACATTGAAGATGATGGTGATGATGATGATGATGATGATGATGATGATGATGATGTTAATGTTAATAATAATAATGTTGATATATTCGATCCAAGAAATTGGGATGGACTAAGCACAGACATGGTGAAACGTTTGGTAGAGAAAGGTCCTAAAAAGGGATAATAATATTGATAAGGGTCTACATGATAGATTTTCTAGACGGTTTTCTGCAACTATGTATACTAGAACTCTGCCAAATAAATAGACATGTGACAGAGAATGGCTAGTATACTCGATAGAGCTTGATAAAGTTTTTTGTTTTTGTTGTAAAATATTTAGAAAAGGGATCCCGAAAGGTCAATTGGCAACATCTTAGTACAAAGACTTAAAGAGCATGAAGTTGGTTTAGATCATCTCACAAATTTAGCTACTTGGTTTGAAATGCGTGAAAGATTGAAAGTTAATGAAACAATTGATAAAGTGGTGTATGATCAATTTAAGAAAGAAAGAGAGCATTGGAAACAAGTACTATTGAGGATTATTGCACTAGTGAAATATCTGGCTGAATATAATTTAGCATTTCGTTGAACAAATGAAAAATTATATCAAAAGAGTAATGGAAACTTTCTTGGAGCGATTGAGATGTTTGAAGAGTTTGACCTGGTTATGAAAGAGCATGTGCGTCGTATCAAAAATGATGAGATCCATGTACATTATCTTGGCCATAATATCCAAAATGAGGTGATACTTTTACTAGATGATGAAATTAAACGAGAAATCATTAAAAAAGTAAAGGAAGCAAAATATTACTCTATCATACTTGATTGTACCCCTGATACAAGTCACCAAGAACAAATGTCTTTGATAGTGAGGTATGTAAATTTCTCCTCCAATGATGTTACTGTTGAAGAATCCTTTTTAGGTTTTTTGAATGTTAATGATACCACTGGTAAAGGGCTCTTTGATATTACACACGATGAATTAAAATCTCTTGGTTTTGATATTGATGATATGCGGGGGCAAGGGTATGACAATGGATCAAACATGAAAGGAAAACATCAAGGAGTTCAAAAGAGATTTTTGGACATAAATTCTAGAGCATTTTATACTCCATGTGGTTGTCATAGTCTTAATCTTGCACTGTGTGACATGGATAACAGTTGTAGTAAAGCTAGAGATTTTTTTGGAGTCATACAACGAGTATATACAATATTTTCCAATTCTACTAAGAGGTGGCAAATTATGAAAGAGAATATAAAAGGTTTGACTCCAAAGTCATTGTCTGCCACTCGGTGGGAAAGTCGTGTTGATAGTGTGAAGGCTATTAGACAACAACTTCCGGATTTAAGAGAAGCTTTACTTGAAGTTGCGGAAAAAGACAACGATGCTAAAATCCAAAGTGAAGCTAAATCGCTAGCAAATAATGAGCGTGGTGGATTTGAGTTTTTGGTATCCATAGTCATTTGGTATCAAATATTGTACATGGTGAACTTAGTTAGCAAAAAATTACAATCAAAAGACATGCTTCTCGATGTTGCTATCAACGAAGTAAATATGCTAATTGAGTACTTCAAGGAGTTTAGAGAAACAGGGTACTCCAAGGCGATTGATGATGCGAAGGAACTTTCCGTTTAAACGAATATTGATCCGGTATTCTCTCAAAAGCGGCCGGTTAGTAGAAAAAAACAATTTGATGAGAATTCAAGTGATCAAGATGTTGTATTTTCAGCCGAGGAGAATTTTAAAGTTAATTACTTTATATATATTGTTGATCAAGCGAGTGCTTCTCTTAAAACAAGATTTCAACAATACAAAGAGTATGAAAATATTTTTGGTTTCTTGTTTCCAAAAAAATTGAAGGAATTTGATGACAAGGATCTCAAGTCATGTTCTAGCCATCTCGAAGCCGCACTTAAGTCTGGTGAACAATCAAATATCGATTCTCATGAACTTTATATGGAGTTAAAGCTGCTTGATATATTCTTACCGAGAGAAATTACGAGCCCTATTGATGTTTTAAAGTATATGAAAAAAGTCGATTGTTTTCCTAATGCAATTATTGCCTACAAAATCTTGTTGACTATTCTCGTAACGGTCGCGTCTGCAGAAAGAAGTTTTTCAAAGCTAAAGTTGTTGAAGTCCTACCTAAGGTCCACAATGTCAAAATAAAGACTTAATTGATTGGCGATAATAGCTATTGAGAGCGTTATATTGGAGACTATTGATTATGAAGAGTTGGTGAACAATTTTGCTTCCAAGAATGCTAGGAGAGTCTCGCGATTCAAGTAGTTGTCCAAGATTATCTATTGTATGATCGTTCTTTTGTTTTGCTTCATATTATAACAATTATGAAATAATTAATGAATTTTTGGTATAAGTAAAAAATAAATATATATTTAGGGGCCCATTTTTTAGTTTCGCATCGGGCCCCTAAAATCAACGGACCGGCCCTGATGTTGACGGAGCATATCTCCATAATGGGAAATCCGCTTATTGTGGATTGTAAAGATTTAACGTTGAAAAGGTAACAAAAAGATTTAAAAAAACACATTTCGACTGGATTAAGAAAAGAACACTTTTATTGATCAAGATTCATCGAATATTTTACATTCACAATTCTCACTCTTTACCTATACAAAAATACTAAGATAATAGATACCACTCACATACATATGTGAACAAGAACTATCTCTACATGTAAGATTTAAGAAAGGAAGAACGAAAACCTAACACAACTGCTCTCAATACATTATATATCAAGACAAAATTACATAGAAACCCCACAGGTACATGATTATTACAATATTAACACAAGCAACTCCTGTTAACAGCAACAACCCTTTAGATTTTTTATTCCTTTCCACAGAGCCCTCCAACTTTATTCATAATGCAAAATACAGCTACAATCCTTAAATTAAATATCTACACCAAAAAAACAAGTTAAATTAACCACTTTTATTAATTCCAAGTTTATGATTGACAAATATTAAGAAATAGTTATATTTCTCAAACACAAATTGAAATCATCAAAATATCAATAGGAACACAAAATGAAATCATCAAAATATCAAGAGGAAGAAGATGAATAGAGTTTAGATCCCAAAAAAGATGGATGGAAAAGAAAATTAGATTTCAAAGACGTTTCTAACAAAAAAAACACAATGACCAGAAAGAATTTGGGTAACTCAATCGAGCCAAAAGTGTAAGTAAACTCTTGAATGATGTTAATCACAAACTTTTCGATTTTTTGACGGTGTTCTTTGATTCAAGATTACAATTTCAAATGAAAAAAAACATGATTCTTGGCTAGACTTTGAAATCAATAAAATGGGATATATATATATATATATATATATATATATATATATATATATATATATATATATATATATATATATATATATATATATATATATATATATATATGTTGTAAATAAGTGGATGACAACATTTTCTACCCTAATGTCAAATGTGTAAGAGTTATTTTCAACTCTTATAACAAATATGTCAAATATGTGTAAGAACGTATTAATTATGTCTAGTGATTTAACTAGTATAAATAGCACCATTACATATGTAAAAGATACACCAATTTGAATACTTTATATAAGTTATCAAATTCTCTCCAAATCTCCATTCTTCTTTCTTAAGGTTATTAGTTTAGTTTTATTAATCTTGTTTTAATTACGTTAAATTTACAACACGTTATCAGCACGAAAGCTCTAATCAAGGTTATTAAACAAGTGGAAAATCACATCGATCTTAATCAAGGTATGTATTACTTATTAAAAACACTATTAATTATAAAAACCTCAATCATATTAAAATAATAATAATACTAATGAATTAATGAAACTTATACATTATGGACTACTAACAATTTTTATTTCTTATACTAACATTTCTTTATGTATTCTAATTTTTATACTAACATTTACATTATGTAACTAATTTTTATTTATGCAAACTAACATTTACATTATGCAACTAACTTTTATTTATGCATACTAACATTTATGTTATGCTACTAACTTTTATTTGTGCATACTAACGTTTAAATTATATTTATTTATACATGTCAATGTTTATTTATATTTTAGATACTCTTCATAACATTATTTAAACATTTACTAATATTTATTTATGTTTCTACTTAGTAAAGTTATGTATTAGTTATAAATCTTATTAAATGATATATAAATATACACAACGGATATATATATATATATATATATATATATATATATATATATATATATATATATATATATATATATATATATATATATATATATGCAACGGTTATAAACAGCAAAAACAACGGCTATATTTTTTACCATAAATAAACATCTTTACCCTGCTTATTTTACCCACAACAAATATTTCTCTCTTATATCAAATAAATCAATTTCAAGAAATCAAGCTTCAAGATGATTCATCCTTTTGTGATAATCATGACTATAATAGTCATGTTACTTTTCATCCCAATCCTTAACATCGAAGATAATATGGAATTTCATCTACTTTTAGGCTTATATGCAATGTTAGCTTTACCGCTTCTTTTTTTGCAATATTTATTGAAATAAATGGATTTTAATTTTAATTTTAATTTTGTTTAAAATTTATAGTTACATTATGTCCAACATTGCAAAGCTCGAGTTTGTAGCACTTGAAGTTAGTGGGAAAAACTATGTGCCATGGATGATAGATGTAAAAATGCATCTTGAATCCATGGGTATCTCAAATACTATATATGAATTTAATAATTGTTTGGCACAAGACAAAGTAAAAGCACAAGTTTTCCTTCGTAAGCATATTGATGAAATGTTGAGATTTGAATATCTTGATGTTACTGATCCAAGTATTCTCTGGAATCTTTTGAAAGAAAGATTTGATCATCGAAAGGAAGTTATACTTCCAAATGCTAGAGATGAATGGAGAACACTAAGGTTTCAAGACTTCAAGAAAGTAAAAGAATACAACTCAGCTTTGTTCAGAATATGTTCACAACTCAAGTATTGTGGACAAGAGGTTACTGATGAAGATATGTTGGAGAAAACTTACTCAACATTTCATGCAACAAACATTACCATGATGCAACAATATTGGATGCAAAAGTTCACAAGATATTCTGAACTGAATGCATGTTTGCTCGTTGCAGAGCAAAACAATGAACTCTTGATGAAAAACCATGAATCTCGTCCAACGGGACCAGTAGCGCTTCCTGAAGCAAATGCTACAAATATTGATGGTCATCGAAACAATACACGTGGACGAGGGCGAGGTCGTGGTCGAGGACGAGGCAGTGGCTATTTTAATCGAAACCAAAGCCATAATCAGAACCATAATTCTGGTCGTGGACAAGGTAATAATGGTGGTCGTGGCCAGAAAAGGAATAATTACCAATATTCACAAAGAAACAATGTCCACACACAAGATAAGGCCAAAGTGGCAAGGCATGACACTGGGACATCACAAAAATCTGATGGTTCATGTTATAGATGTGGTAGCACAGACCATTGGTCAAGGACCTGTCGCACACCTGCACATCTTTGTCAACTTTATCAAGAGTCCATTAAAGGAAAAGGAAAAGAAGCAAACCTCATTGATAATGTTGAATTCACTCCGCTAAATGTTGCTAATTTCTGTAATGACATGGAAGACATAAACTAAAAAAAAAAAAAAAAATAAAATAAAATAAAATAAAAATCTATTATTGTTCTAGTAAAACTATTTTTCCTTCGTTTGTTTTTCATGTAATGTCTTTCCTACAATAAAGGAACTTTTTTTTTAATAATAATTATGATTATGTTTATTCACTTATTATTCCTTTTATATGTGAAGTTTAATATGAGTCCAACTGGAGCAAAACACCAAGAAAAGATTGGAGATCTTTGTATAGCAGATAGTGGTAGTACACATACTATTCTGAAATCAAAGAAATATTTTTCAGAATTAGTACCAACAAAAACAGTCATACATACAATATCAGGTCCTGCAGACTTAATAGAGGGAACCGGGAAAGCCCATTTTATATTACCAAATGGTACAAGCTTTTGTATAGAAAATGCCTTATTTTCTCCAAAGTCTAATAGAAACTTATTAAGTTTCAATGACATATATTTCAAAGGTTATGACACAAAAACTGTGACCATTGAAAATAAGAAATATATGTATATTATAGACAAAAACCATGTGCTTGAAAAACTACCAACACTTGATTCTGGTCTGCATTATACATATATACATATGATTAAATCAAATATGGTAGTCGAAGGAAAACATTGTGATCCTGGGACATTCAGTTTATGGCATGATAGGTTGGGCCACCCAGGATTAACAATGATGCGAAGGATAATTGAGAATACACATGGGCATCCATTGAAGGACCAAAAGCTCCCTCAATCCAACAACATAAAACCATGTGCATCTTGTTCCCTTGGAAAGTTAATTATAAAACATTCTCCAATGAAAGTTGAAAGGGAGTCACCTAGATTTCTAGAAAGAATTCAAGGTGATATATGTGGACCAATTCACCCACCATCTGGACCATTTAGATACTTTATGGTCTTAATAGATGCATCCAACAAATGGTCTCATGTTTGCCTATTATCAACTCGTAATATGGCATTTGCAAAGTTTCTTGCCCAAATTATTAAATTAAGGGCACATTTCCCTGATTATACTATCAAAAGAGTGAGACTTGATAATGCTGGTGAACTTACTTCACAAGCATTTAATGACTATTGTATGTCTGTAGGAATTGTTGTTGAGCATCCAGTTGCTCATGTACACACACAAAATGGTTTAGCTGAATCACTGATTAAACGTCTCTAGCTAATAGCTAGACCATTGATAATGAGGACCAAACTTCATGTTTCTGTTTGGGGCAATGCAATCTTACATGCTAGATCATTGATACGCATGAGACCAAGTTCATATCATGTATATTCTCCACTACAACTTGCTTTCGGTCAAGAGCCAAATATATCCCATTTGAGAATTTTTGGGTGTGTAGTATATGTCCCTATTGCACCACCTCAACGAACAAAAATGGGTCCTCAAAGAAGGTTGGGAATATATGTTGGTTATGAGTCAGTCTCTATTATAAGATATCTTGAACCATTAACAGGTGATGTTTTCACAGCACACCTAGCAGATTGTCAATTTGATGAGGCAAATTTCCCATCATTAGGTGGAGAAAAGAAGATTATGGAAAAGGATGTGTCATGGCATGAGCCTTCTTTATCATATCTCGACCCTCGCACAAAACAATGTGACATGGAAGTTCAAAAGATAATGCATTTCCAAGAAATGGAAAATCAATTACCTGATGTATTTACTGACACAAAAAGGGTGACTAAATCATATATACCAGCTATCAATGTTCCAGCTCGAATTGACATTCCACATGGACAATCTGATGATAAAGTCACTCAAGAGTCTAAAACACGCCTGAAGCGTGGAGGGCCATTTGGTTCTAAGAATAAGAACCCACGAAAAAGAATAGGAGCAGAAAATGCACTAGATCACGAGGAAAGTGTTCCTGTAGAAACACGAATTATTCAAATTCCCCCAGGAAAGGAGGATGATGCACTAAATTATGGTCAGACAAATAGAATATGTGACCAAAATGAAACTGACAATATAGGTGCAATATTTTCTTATTCAGTTGCATGTGATATTATGAATGATGATCCCGAACCACAATCTGTCATTGAATGTCAAAGAAGAAATGATTGGGCTAAATGGAAGGAAGCTATGCAAGTTGAATTAAATTCTCTTGACAAGAGAAAGGTTTTTGGGAACATTATCCTCACACCTGAAGTTGTGAAACCATTAGGATATAGATGGATCTTCGTACGAAAAAGAAATGAGAAAGACGAAATTGTAAGATACAAGGCCAGGCTTGTTGCTCAAGGTTTCTCTCAAAGACCTGGAATTGATTATGAAGAAACTTATTCACCGGTAATGGATGCAACCACTTTCAGATATTTAATCAGCTTGGCAGTATCTAAAAATTTAGAGATGCGTCTTATGGATGTTGTTACAGCTTACTTGTATGGATCACTTGATAGTGATATCTATATGAAAATCCCTGAAGGATTTAAAATGCCTGAAGCGTTAAGTGCAAACCCAAAGAAATGTACTCTATAAAATTACAAAGATCTTTGTATGTGTTAAAGCAATCTGGGCGCATGTGGTACAATCGTTTGAGCGATTATTTGACAAGTAAAGGTTATAAAAATAACACTATTTGTCCATGTGTATTTATTAAGAAAACAACATCTGGGTATGTGATCATAGCAGTCTATGTTGATGATCTAAACATCATTGGAACGAATAAAGAAATCCTTGAAGTGATTGAACTTTTAAAGAAAGAGTTTGAAATGAAAGATCTTGGAAAAACCAAATATTGTCTTGGTTTACAGATTGAGCATATGCCTAACGGAATACTCGTACATCAATCAAATTACACAGAAAGAGTCTTGAGACGTTTCAATATGGACAATGCTAATCCTTTAAGCACTCCAATGGTTGTTAGATCATTAAATATTGGCAAGGATCCATTTCGTCCATGCGAAGAAAATGAAGAAGTCCTTGGTCCAGAAGTACCATACCTTAATGCAATTGGAGCTCTTATGTATCTTACCAATTTTACTAGACCTGACATTTATTTCGCTGTAAACTTGCTAGCAAGATTTAGTTCAGCCCCAACAAAAAGTCATTGGAATGGAATCAAACATATTTTTCCATACCTTCGAGGAACTAGTGATTTAGGGTTATTTTATCCTAACAATTCAAAAGAAATCTTGATTGGTTATGCAGATGCAGGTTATTTGTCTGATCCTCATAAAGCTAGATCTCAAACTGGATACGTATTCATGAATGGAGGTACCGCAATTTCCTGGCGTTCTCAAAAGCAAACACTTGTTGCCACATCCTCAAATCATGCTGAAGTAATTGCACTAAATGAAGCTAGTAGAGAATGTACATGGTTGAGATCAATGACACATCTAGTTTTAACTTCATGTGGACTTGAAAAAGATATAGGTCCAACTTTAATATAAGAAGATAACTCAGCATGTGTTACTCAAATGAAGGAAGGATATATCAAGAGCGACAAGACAAAACATATACCTCCAAAGTTTTTCGAGTACACTCAAGAGCTTATAAAGAACCATCAAGTTGAAATCAAATATGTTCAATCCAGTAACAATGCAGCTGACCTTTTTACGAAGGCACTTCCTACTGCAATCTTCAGGAAACATGTCCATGACATCGGAATGCGACATGTGCATAGAATATAATGTGACAGATGTCTAAATAAGGGAGAGTTAACTATACACTGCACTCTTTTTCCCTTCGCTAAAGTTTTTTCCCACTGGGTTTTCTTTAGCAAGGTTTTTAATGAGGCAGTACTTCAAGGTTGAACTCTAATTTGAAATGATGTCATCCAAGGGGGAGTGTTGTAAATAAGTGGATGACAACATTTTCTACCCTAATGTCAAATGTGTAAGAGTTATTTTCAACTCTTATAACAAATATGTCAAATATGTGTAAGAACTTATTAATTATGTCTAGTGATTTAACTAGTATAAATAGCACCATTACATATGTAAAAGATACACCAATTTGAATACTTTATATAAGTTATCAAATTCTCTCCAAATCTCCATTCTTCTTTCTTAAGGTTATTAGTTTAGTTTTATTAATCTTGTTTTGATTACGTCAAATTTACAACAATATATATATATATATATATATATATATATATATATATATATATATATATATATATATATAGGGTGAGGTTCAATAGAAAACCATAATTAACCAAGGAACCAATGAACCAATCTTTTTTTCAACTTTTAGAACTTATTTTTTATAAAAAAAAAAAAAACTAAAAATACAGAAATTCATAACTTTTTATCCTTTTTCCAATTATATCAAATTCAAAAAAAAAAATCCGTCAAATTCACAATGTGAATCTAAATTCACACGGTGAATCCGAAAAATATATTTAACATTCACAATGTTATGTTATGAATTTAGATATTTTTAGTTTTTTATTTTTCGATAAAGAATAAGCTCTAAAACTTGAAAAAAAAATTGGTTCTTTGGAAAACCAATAATTATGATTCTCTATTTAACTTTTCTCTCTCTCCTCTCTCTCTCTCTCTCTCTCTCTCTATATATATATATATATATATATATATATATATATATATATATATATATATATATATATATATATATATATATATAGGAGTAGGATCAAATGAGAACACCTAAAAGGTTGAGAACTCGAGAAAAGATCTGGATCATTTAAAATTTTAAATCTAAGGTTATTATTAAATGGGCGATTTATGAAATATTTTAAAACTGTTGGCATTAAAGTGTAACATTTAAATGGTCAGAAGGGCATAATAGGAATTGCAACTTTACCTATTTCCTATAACTTCTCACTCTCTCACCTCTTTCCTTTCATCTTCTCGTATCTATATTTCCCCGTCTCTAGGGTTTCATAATAATGTCGCCTGCTTCTTACAAACCTCCTTCTCACATTTCGCAATCGTCGGCTCAACTCGTCCTATACACGCCTCCGAAGATCGGTTCCCCTGTTCGCTACTTTGTCAGTGATACCCTGTATGAGATGTAAGGTAAATAATCGTTTCTAGACTTTCCGATAGAAGAAAAAAGAAGCAAGGGAAATGTCATCGTTTTTTAAACACCCATGTCAGTTTTTTTATAGATTAAAAAAAAAAACTTACCTCTAATTCCGACAATGGACCTGGGTGGTGTATTTGCATTGCTATCCACTTTTTTTTTAATCAGAGGATCTATGTCTCCATTTTAGATAAATTAAGGAGTTCTCAACAATCTCACGGTATTTCACTTTATTTTTCCCATTGGCTCTTGCTTTCTTTGTTTATCAAACGAAGATAATCAATATAATATGGTGTTAAGGGATACTAAGTGTCATTGTGAATATCTAGAAAACTCTTATATGTATATTAGTTTCTCATATTAAATTGGTATGACTTTTGTTTTCGTTATTGACATGTTAAGCAAAGTGGTAAATTCAAATGTCATTTTAATTATTGGAAACAATAAAAATTAATGATTATAATTTGAAACTGTGACATCATTTATGATTAAAATTATTATCATAAATGAATCAAATATACATTGTATATGGGTTTATGTTATATTTATTTATGATTACAGTCACAATCTTAAATGAATGTATAGTACTATAGGGTAAACTCAAATGTCATTCTTTTGATTTATTAATTGTTTAATGAGTTTTGTTTTTTTTGTTAGGTTTGAAGTTAGATGTGGTTACCAGACAACATTCATAATTTTTGGTGAGACGATTAAGCCTACAACAAGTGCAGTAAAGTGGACAAGAAATTGGTGGTAAACATGAAGACAAGGTGTCAAATTTGTTAAGTATCACTGAAGTTGGTTACACAAGCACGTGGATTTTAGCAGCAGAAAATAATCACAGATGTTGAAGCAACGGGAGCTTGATGTAAGCTTTAAGTTTCAATAATTAATGATTATAACATTTCATTAATGATTATAATATTTCATTAATGATTATAACATTTGTTGTAGGTTTTGGATGCTCTGTAGAAGAAAAAAACACCAATTTCACCAACAGACATGTTTTGAAGAAACGGGAGCTTGATGTTTCAATTTTGTATTCTTGTATTCTGAATAGCTAATTATCATATTGTAATTTCTTTTATGTTTTGAGTTATTCATTTATGATTACATGTATAGAATAGGTATATATACTATGTATTGTATTTATTAGTGATTACAACTATATGAAATTTATTTTAGAAATTGTTCTTATTCATTTATAATTACAAATGTACTGATTTTTTTAATTTATATTCAACTTTATTCAATTACGATTATGATAGTATTCATTAAAAACTATAAAATTTTATATTTATGAATGAAAATGTGTGTTAATGTATGAATACATGGTTTTTAATCATTAACTACAATTTTGTCAATATTAATGTACAAATTCAAATTCTAATATAATCATTTATGATTGATGTTTTTAAGAAAAAAAACATTTTTTTTAGTTTTAAAATATGTTTTGGTAAAAATGATTTTTATATTCCATTAACGAAAAAAATCGAATTCAATTTGGTAATCGATCCTAAATTTAAGGGAATTTGATTGAAATTTAATTTATTTTAATTTTAAGAAAATATATAATTATTAATATGCCCTTATATATTGATTGGTCCAGAACTGTTCTCGCGTTCTCAACCTTTTATGTGTTCTCATTTGATCATTTCCCTATATATATATATATATATATATATATATATATATATATATATATATATATATATATATGGTGAATTTCTTGGCACTAAGTAAGAATAATATATAAGCAATTTGAAGAATTCAAAGATGATTATTTAGATATAGTTTTCGTCATGTAATGATGCTAAAGTTTTAATAGAATTATAAGAAATATTAAAAAAACAAAAATCCCCAAATCAGATTCACAAGAATGATAATATAACAACACAAAGTTATCAATTGTAGAGAAATCACAACAACAATACCTAAGCTTAGGAAGCATAATTTCAAAAACTAGGGACAAATATGTACTCACCAATATTTTGTATGATTGCCAAGGACAAATCGAATTTAAAGATCAAAACCAGAATGGAACATGCTTTGAAAAAAAAAAAATGAAAAGTGGTCTGAAATGTGAAGAGTAGTCTGGAATGAGGCATTTAGGAGAAAATGGTCATTTTCCAAAAATTGAAAAAATAGTTATTTTCTTAAAAAAAAACTCATGTATAAAGGTTAGTTTACTCATCCCTTTAGTTTAAATTTAAAAAATGTGTGTGTGAATGGGCATAATGAACTAAGGACTATCTGGTAGAGAAAGAGCAATGGAAGCACCTATACCGATTAGTCTGCAATCATATTTGTTTATAAAATAACACTTCTTATATATAATTATTTACGTAAATTTTTTGGGCCCCAATCTAACGATGGCCCAGGGTCGTCACCCAACGTGGTGGTTGTCGAGGCCAACAAAAATAAATATCCTTAATATTGCACACAAAATAACGTATGATGGCAAAGAGATCGTATCCATAGAGATTGGTTCAACTTGTTACTCTATGCAAATCTTACAATACAAATACTTATGAAACTAGAATAAAAGTAAGAAAAAGAGGGGTTTTAATCTTTTGAATTGTTTAAAGAAAACTAAAAACATAACAAAGACTTAGAAATCACAATTCAACAAAAGCGAGGTTTGATGTAAAATCAATGAGAAGGAAATGGTTGACTTTGGCTTTCATCACATGGACACTTAGCTAGTTACCATTGGACATTATGGTGCAAGACTTGTGATTCAATTTAATTTGGCTATAACAATCGAAGAAGCTTGAGATTACCTAGATTTTCTTAGTTAGTAAAATAGCTAGAGGAGCTTATAACATATTTCCTTAGTTAAAGTCACAATTTCCATTAAACATGTAATTAGTGAAAGTTAACTAGCATTAATAATTAAAAAGTTACCAAATCCAAGAGGAGTCAAATTGTTTCACTACCATATTGGAGAAAGTGTTTTTTTTATTACGTAAGGTGAAAAACCAACACAAGAACCATTTGTTGCTTGCTAATTTAAGGATCCGATCCTTAATCAAGAAATTAGCCAACTAATCACCAAACATACCGTTGGATTAGGTGTCCAAGCCCATAACTATAATTGGTATATAATTGAATTGATAGTTACATAGTCCTTTTGGGTTGCTTAGGCCTTAAACACGAAATTAGGGTTTCCACCTGCAAACCCTAGCTTTGGGACTAAGCAACCTTAAGTATTTAAGGATCCTAACCCTTAGGATTTTCGACCACTGGTTTTCTTGTTGGATTAGTGTCTAAGCCCATAACTATTTTGGTATGTACTTGACCCGATTGCGAGCATGGTCCTTTTGGGTTGCCTTCACCAAAGCAACTTGATAGGATGAATTATGGAGAGAGAGAGGATTAATTATGATTTATTAATATATTATGAGAATAATATATTAAAGGAGAAATCATATTGTTTAAATTAATATTAGTCAATAATTAATTAAGAATTAATTATTGTGGCTAAAAGAGATTAATTAAACTTAGAGGACTAGAACTATCAATTGTGTGATAGTTGAATATTGGGCTAATGGACTCCATATTAGAGGAGTGGACGAATTCTATGGGGAAACCCATTAGAAATCGTCCAAGGCCTCTAAAGGAGGAGTCCATGGGTTGCTTAGGGCCTAAGCAGTCAAATGAGGGTTTCCTTGTTAGATAACCCTAATAGCCTCACTATTTAAGGACCCCTAGGGCACCAAAAACGTGGCTAAGAGTTTCCTTAGGGTTTCTAGATGTTTTTGAGTGCCTCTCCTCTTCTCCTTCTTCATCCTCTTGCTCTTGGTGTTTGTGAGCCATTAGAGGAGTGACACTTGTGACTCTAAGCTTTTAGAAGCCAATTACTAGAAGGAATAGACTGTTATTGCTACATAACAATCAAGGTAAGATCTAAACCATATTCTTATGTTAATATCGATTATCAAATGTTAGATCTAGGGTTTATGGCTTTGGATGATTATTGCATGTTCATTAGACAAACTAGATCCAAAGCTTTAGGGTTTGCATGTACACCATAGGAATGTTGTAGTGCTCAAAACCCATCAGTGGTATCAGAGCCTAGGGCTGTTTGTTAATGAATTTGATGCTTATTTGATCGATTATTGCTTGAAAAATCGAAGTTTTTTGGGTTCTGACTGGCTGACTCGCCGAGTCGACTGCACTCGACGAGTCCAGGCCAGACTCGACGAGTCAAATGGTCTGGCAGCGTATTTTCGCGATTTTCTTGCTGTTTTGGCTTGGGATACTTACCATAAACATTTTTAATTTGTAAAATCCGATTTTTATTGATTTTGGGTGAATATCCTTGCCAAAATAGTAGATAATTGCCATTTAATCAAATAATTGTTGCCTTATAAGATAATGTTTAATTATTTAAGTTATTTGGTGAATTATATTGCAAGTAACTGGACTAGGTCAAAATTAGATAACCACAAATTAATTGTTAATTGCCTTATTTGAATTGTTGATCTAGAATGTTCTTGATAAAGTTTGGAAAAGTTTCAATTTTCACCCCTTAGGTTTTATAGTTTAAATTTGAACTTTAAAAGTTTTAGTTTTGAAATTTAAATAGTTAAATCCTAATATTTTGAAAGGTTTCAAAATTTGCCCTCAAGTTTTGGAATTTCAATTTTTGATTAAAAGTTTAATTTTTTGAAATTTTAAATTCTAAAACCCTAGTTTTGAAAAAGTTCAAATTACACCCTAGAAGGAATAATAATCAAGGTAAGATCTAAACCCTATTCTTATGTTAATATCGATTATCACATGCTAGATCTAGGGTTTATGGTTTTGGATGATTATTGCATGTTCATTAGACAAACTAGATCCAAAGCTTTAGGGTTTGCATGTACGCCATAGGAATGTTGTAGTGTTCAAAACCCATCATTTCTAACCCTAGCATAGCCGAAATTTTGGTGCATCTCCTCCTCTCTCCTCTCATCCTCTTGCAAAGAGTGTTTGTAAGCCATTAGAGGTGTCACATTTGAGGCACTTGCTTTCACGAGTTCAAGATCTACAAGGATTAATTGTTATTACTACATAACAAGTGAGGTATGTATCTAAACCCTACTATTAGCTTAATTTCGATAACTATAGATGCATATTAGGGTTTCCTTTTGTATTCAAGTTTGCATGTTCAACTAGTGAAAACCTAGATCCAAAGCATTAAGGTTGCATGAACACATAGGTTTTTGTTGTTATGCTCAAAACGCATCACATACATTTAAACTCATGAATAAAGACATATAGATGGTAAGATGCTCAAATGCAAAACACTTTCATAAAAATCACCACAAGTTCATAATAGTCTTCAAACAACTAATTTAACATCCCAAAAATACAGATAATTTTTTTTTATATTCATTCAATTCATAAGAAACTAATACTAAAGTCATCATATTATCACAGTACAAATCACTAAATCACTAAATGCAGAACATGGAGTGGTGCGCTGCGATCAAGTCGGACCCTTCCCCTTCGAGCTAAAGGTACCTGAAACAGAAACTGAAAACTGTAAGCACAAAGCTTTGTGATTTCCCCCAACATACCACATACTAATCAAACATACTACACATACGTACTGAACAAACATAATGTCAAGCATATATGGGTGCTGGCCTGCCCCTTCGTTCTATTTTAATCGGATATTGCCAAGCATATCTGGGTGCCGGCCTACCCCTTCGGTCTATCTCAATCGGATACTGCCAAGCATATCTGGGTGCTGGCCTACCCCTTCGGTCTATTTCAACTAGATACCGGGTCTATTCCACCCCTACTAGTACCACACAATATCATAACAGTAGTCACCGAGTCATCATACAAATATAGACATGACTGACAATTATCATAAAGATAATCATCATGCTATTGTTGGATAAGGTGTCTAAGTCCATAACTATTTCTGGTATGTACTTGACCCGACCCGGCATGGTCCATTTGGGTTGCATGACATCATGCATTTGGATAGACTAAATGAGAGAAATAACACTTGTGGTTTATTAATATATTATAAGTTCTAATATATTAATAGTATTATTTAATTAGTATTGATCAAGAATGAATCTAGGATTAATTAAGTGATCAAAAGATGACTAATTAAATATATGGGTTGATTATGTAAATCATCCATAACTTATATAGTGGGCTAAAAGGCTCCATGGATAATCAAGTTGGATTAAACCCATTGGATGCTCCATGGAGGCTCCATGGGAGTTACAAACCCATGGGTCATGGAAATGAAGAGTCATGTCACATTAGGGTTTACATGGTGTAACCCTAGATGTGACACACTATATAAAGAGCATCATACTCACCAAAATCTGCTACACTAAGATATAAGAGGGCTTGGCCGATTTTTAGAGTGTTACACATTCTCTCAAAGTTATTCCAAAGCATTTGGTGTTGTGTGAAGCATTTGAGGCATCACACTTGGGGTGCTAGGCTCTCAAGGTTTCAAGGAATCATAACAACTACAAGGTATGTATTTCTAGCTATCTTTTATATTATAAAGTTCCCCATGTATGCCAGATAGGTTTATGAACCTTGGAAAAGTATTTTGCATGTATCTTAGACAAACATAGATCCAAGGTTTTCTAGGGTTGCATGTACACTTAGGATTGTTAGAATTGCTCAAAACCCATCAGTGGTGTCAGAGCCTAGGCTTGCTTGTTTGATACTTGATGCAAAATTGTGAAAAAAGTCGATTTTTTGCTGTCTGCATGATGAACTCGCCGAGTCCATGGGGGGACTCGCCGAGTTCATGACCAAATTCATCCTACTCGTCGAGTAGGTTCGTGCACTCGACGAGTCGGAGCCTCTGAATGCAGTTTTTCGACTTTTGCTGCTGGAAATGGACTAGAAACATTACCCTAAACTGTTTTGGTGTTATTAAACTTGTTTTAGATGGTGTAATGGTTGTTCTAATCCATTTACAATGGCTAATATCAAAATTCCATGATTTTATGTGTTCTTGAAATTTTGATATTCATATTCATGTTCTTATGAGTTTAGATGATCATAGGAATTATGTGTAACTTCTTGCTAGTTTTAATTCTTGATCATTATGTGTTTTAATGGAATCCATAATTTGTCCTCAAGTTATGGATTACCAAAAGTTTTATCTTTTAATGTCCATTAAAGAAACACATAGGTTACATAAAATGAAGAGTCACTCATTTTAATGAACCAATTAATCTCATAAGTTATGAATTGAAGAGTTTTGTTAAGTTACAAAACTTGCCCTCAAGTTTTGGAACATGTAAAGTCACCTAATTAACTTTAGTTCCAACCCCTAGAATTTTAAATGTTAAAATTCAACCCTTATACTTTATAATATTATAAGTTTAATAATATATATATATATGTATAAGATCAAGTCGTTTTACCGTTAGTAGGCCTCATTCACGAAGCCGTTCTATAAGGGGGTATAAGGTTGTTGCCTATAAAATGGCAGCTTAATGGGTGTCCACTCTCACCCACCGCTTCCTTGACTGGTGGAGGGTCGTTAGCCGAACGGGTAGGACAGTGACTTAAAATTCTCATTAAAAAGTATAATGACTATTATAAAGTAACTAAATGTTTTATAAATTCCCAATCTTAGTTACTTTAGGAAAAATGTGAATAAGGTGCTAATCCATGAAATTACACTTTGCACTTTGTTTAAGTCGTTGGTGGAGCGTGTGTGGTTTACCGGCACACTAACTTGGACTTAACAAGGTAGGCAAAGGGTGACTTAAGGTTTTTCATAGGTTCGGTGGAGTGCGTGTGGTTTACCGACACATCGATTAAGTGAAAAACATTAAGGGTACCAAGTAATTTGCATGGTTACTTCACACCTTGTTTTGTGATCCTCGGTATCCCAGTCACAAAACATGAAGGACACACTCGAGATTGAAACATGCCATTGAAAAGTTCAATGAATCTCAAAATAATCTAGGAATTTCTAAAAACCAAATAAAACCTAATAATTTATATTTCGTTTTCATGGTGGAAATTGGTGAGTCGTCATTCACCTACCTTTCAAATATGTTATAGCTTGGATTACGGCATCCCTCTTCTAAGTTATAATATATTGTGATTGGATCCTAGCCTTAATATTACATTTGGGTGTTTTATTAAGGACTATTTCTATATATAAACTAAACTTGTTTTCTTCTTTTCAGATGTCTTCCAACAATGATACTCCTGGCTCGAACCCTACTGGCTCCTTCTCTCTCATGAACCTTTGTGGGAGAGTCATCTTTGATGGATCCAACTTTACTGACTGGATCAGAAACATCAGGATGGTCACTCGATACGAGAACAAGGAATATGTTCTTGACAAGGAGCTTAAGGTGCCTGAGCCAACTGCTACTCCTGAGGAGTTTGCTGAATATGAGGCACATGAAAGAGATGCTACCAAAGTGGCATGCATCATGATGGCCACTATGACAGCCGAGCTCCAAAAATCCTATGAGGACTACTATCCTTTTGAGATGCACCAGGATTTGATGGACCGCTACCATCAGAGTGCTCGTCAAGAGCGATATGAAATCATCTCCTCTATGATCACAACCCGAATGAAAGATGGTGAACCCATCACAACCCACATGCAGAAAATGCAAAGGTATGTGGACCAATTGATGAAGTTGAATGTGAACTTCCCTGAGGAGTTAGCAATAGATATTATTTTGCACTCCTTACCTTTGTGTTATGATCAATTCCTTATGACATACCACATGAACAAGGAGGAAGTTACACTTAGCAAACTTCAAGGACTCCTAAAGACCGCAGAATCAGGTCTTAAAGGTAAGTTGGTTGTGACCACTCCTACTACTACTCCAAACTCAGCACCTGTCCTGGCAATCCGGAAAGGTAGAGGGAAGAAGAGGAAGAACCCTTCGAAGGGTACCAAGGGAAAGACTCTTGATGGCTCCTCTTCTAGCGGAACCAAGAAAGGTTTCGTTACACCTTCTTCTGATCCCAAAGAGGCTGAATGCTTCTATTGCCATGAAAAGGCGCACTGGAAGCGGAACTGCCCAAAGTACCAGCAAGATTTGAAGGATGGGAAAGTGAAACCCAACCATGCAGGTACTTACACTATCTTATCTAATAATTCACTCTATTCTAACTCGTGGGTCCTTTATACCGATTGCGGTATTCATATTTGTTCTGATTTGCAGGGACTAAGAAGAAGTGAGAATGTGGAGCATGGAGTGATAAACTTGATCATGGGAAATAGGAAAGTTTCACCTGTCACCAAGATTGGAGTTTATACTTTGTTCCTAAGTAGTGGGTTTACTTTAGATTTGAATAAATGTTGTTATTCGCCAGAAATGGCAAGAAATGTTATTTCCTTTCATGCTTTGTACAAACAAGGTTTTACCTTTTCTTTTGATAATGAAATTGGTGGAATAAATGCTTTCTTTAATAATGTGTTTTATTTTAAAGCATTACCTTGTGATGGTGTGTATGAACCTGTGTCTGTTGTAGATGATTTAGGAAATAATGTGTTGTGTATTGATTCTACTAATGATAATAACTTGGATAAGGGATCATTATGGCATTGTCGTCTTGGACATGTAAGCAAGAAACGCATAGGCCAACTCCAAAAGGATGGAGTTTTGGAATCATTTGACCTAAAGTCAGACGATAGTTGTGAATCGTGCTTACTTAGAAAAATAACAAAGTTACCCTTCACAGGTTCTTGTGCTAGGGGTGAAGGTTTGTTGGATCTTGTACACACGGATGTGTGTGGACCCTTCAAACATGCCACAAGGGATGCTAATCGTTATTATCTGACTTTTACTGATGATTACAGTAGATATGGATATGTCTACTTAATCAAGCATAAGTCAGAGACTTTTGAAAGGTTTAAAGAGTTTAAACAGGAAGTCGAGAATTAATTGGGCAGGAACATTAAGATGCTTCGATCCGATCGTGGTGGTGAGTATCTTAGTTCAGAGTTCCTCGACTATCTTAGGGAATGTGGGATTGTCTCACAATTGACACCTCCCAGGACACCGCAGTTGAATGGTGTGGCTGAGAGGCGTAATCGAACCTTGTTGGACATGGTTCGTTCCATGATGAGTCGAGCTTCGCTACCAATCTCATTTTGGGGGTATGCCTTAGAGACTGCCGCCCATATCCTTAATCTGGTCCCTACAAAGAAGGTTGCCAAAACACCTCACGAGATGTGGACTGGAAAAGTTCCTAGTCTATCCCACATCAAGGTTTGGGGTTGCGAGGCTTTCGTGAGACGCGAGACTCACGACAAGCTCGAACCTCGAAGTGAGAGGTGTATTTTCATCTGCTACCCTCAAAAATCCTTTGGTTACCTCTTCTACAGACCTAGTGAGAATGTGGTCTTTGTAGCAAGGAGGGCTGTCTTTCGAGAGAGAGAGTTCATAGGCCAAGGAAACAGTGGGAGGCAAGTTGACCTTGAAGAAATTCAAGAGTCAAGTGGTGAAGGAACCTCAAACCCTAGCAGTCAACTTGAGGAGGAGACTCATGTTGATCCAATTATACCTCCAATTGTACCTCTGAGGCGTTCCACAAGGGTTAGGAATGTACCTGAGCATTACTATGGTTTCCATATTACTGCGGAAGGTGAGACACTTATCAGTGATGGGACATTGGTAAGTCTGGATGAACCTAACAGCTATGCGGAAGCCATGGCAGGCCCTGAGTCTGCTAAATGGAAAGAGGCAATGGACAACGAGATACAGTCCATGTATGACAATCAGGTCTGGGACTTGGTTGACAATGTACCAGGTCGTAAGACAGTTGGGTGCAAGTGGATCTTCAAGAAGAAGACCGACATGGATGGTAATGTACACACTTATAAGGCACGACTGGTTGCAAAGGGTTTTTCTCAAACTCCAGGAGTTGATTATGATGAGACCTTTTCACCAGTGGCCAAGATTAAGTCTATTGAAGTATTGTTAGCCATAGCTGCATTTCATGACTATGAAATATGGCAAATGGATGTCAAAACCGCTTTCCTCAATGGGAAATTGGCTGAGGATGTTTACATGAACCAGCCAGAGGGTTTTGTCAACACAGAGTACCCTAATAGAGTGTGTAAGCTTGAGAAATCCATCTATGGATTAAAGCAAGCACCTCGCAGATGGAATCTTTGCTTTGATGAGAAAGTCAAAGAGTTTGGTTTTTCGAGGAGTGAAGATGAATCTTGTGTATATGTCAAGGCTAGTGGGAGTATAGTTAGCTTTTTGGTATTGTATGTGGATGACATACTACTCATAGGAAATGACATCCCAACCTTGCAGGAAGTTAAGTCCTGGCTTGGGAAGTGTTTCGCTATGAAGGACCTTGGAGAACCTGCCTATATTCTAGGGATAAGGATTCTGAGAGACCGGAGTAAAAGACTAATTGGGCTTAGTCAGAGTACATACTTGGAGAAGGTGCTGAAGAGGTTCAGCATGCAAAATTCCAAGAAAAGAGAGTTACCCATCCAGAGTAACACTAGACTGAGTAAGACTCAGAGCCCGATTACCGAGGTTGAGATAGCAGAAATGAATCGAGTACCTTATGCTTCCGCAGTAGGCTCGATCATGTATGCTATGACCTGCGATCGTCCTGATGTAGCCTTTGCTTTAAGCATGGTTAGCAGGTATCAGGGGAACCCTGGTAAGGCTCACTGGACAAGGGTAAAGAATATTCTCAAGTACCTGCGGAGGACTAAGGACCGGGTCCTTACCCTTGGTGGGAGTGATGACTTGAGAATTATAGGGTATAGTGATGCTAGCTTCCAGACTGATAGGGATAATTTCCACTCTCAGTCGGGCTGGGTAAAGTTTAAGCATGGTTAGCAGGTATCAGGGGAACCCTGGTAAGGCTCACTGGACAGCGGTAAAGAATATTCTCAAGTACCTGCGGAGGACTAAGGACCGGGTCCTTACCCTTGGTGGGAGTGATGACTTGAGAATTATAGGGTATAGTGATGCTAGCTTCCAGACTGATAGGGATAATTTCCACTCTCAGTCGGGCTGGGTCTTTACCTTAAATGGAGGAGCAATTTCTTGGAAAAGTTCCAAGCAGGAGACAGTGGCTGATTCAACTTGTGAATCAGAGTATATAGCGGCAAGCGAGGCAGCAAAGGAGGCTATATGGCTAAAGAACTTCATTGGAGACCTTGGAGTTGTACCAGCTATAGCGGAGCCCATAGAGATTTTCTGTGATAGTGAAAGTGCAGTTGCCTTAGCAAAGGAACCAAGGGATCACGGGAGATCCAGACACATTGACAGAAAATACCATTTCATCAGACATCGTATAGAAGAAGGACTCCTCGTGGCAAAGAGGGTATCATCGGATGAGAACCCGGCAGATCCCCTCACGAAGGGACTGGGTAGGGTTAAGCATCTCCAGCATGCAAGGAGCATAGGGCTGAAGGATGATATTAGTTTTAGTAGTTAGATAATTTTGAAATATGTAAAGTGTAATTAACATTTGATGATGAATAAAAGTTGTGTTTATTTATGAGTAAAGTGTTGCTATCTTTTGTTAATCGTTTACTATTATTTCTTTTGCATGTTTTGACTTCCAGAATACTTATGTTGAGTTTACATATTATTCAAATTATCCACAGTCAGTCATATGTTGGAAGTAGATATGAAGTGAGACTGTCATGGGTTGGTTGTAGAGGTCTAAGATGTTGGACATGGCCTCAACACTCATGAGTGCTCATAAGTTCTGAGTATTGGATTCAACCCACGCTCGCTGGTATCACTTCATGGAATTTGTCTCGAGTGATCGCGAGACGGTAATATCATATAAGTCTTCAAACCTAGAGATATGACTTGTTAACTATGAGTTAGTTCCGCATTGATCATGCGAAAACGCATTGGTAACTCGATGTTATAAAACGTGCGGTTGTGTGTAATTTAACAAGTAGAAGATCAAGCATATGAGTCGAAGTTTATCTGTTCCTTCTTGGATTAGAAGCGATATCTGGGCCCCTCGATGATTTTGTTTTGACCCATGTACCGGGCCCGGTCAGAACTAAGTTGATGTGTTCAATTAAGTTCTATGTCAAACAAATTGGAAATCGGGAAACAAACTGCTGGACAAAAGTAAGACATTGTTCCATGTATTTGTCCGGCTGATATCTAGAACAGAGAATTATATGATCACTTATCTGAAATGGCGTATCATCATCTTCTCAATTCCGAGAAAGCTTGAAAAGAGCTACGATTGCTGATCGGTTCCTGAAGTCATACTTGCAGTTATAGTTATTAGACTTATCCAAGTGGGAGACTGTTGGATAAGGTGTCTAAGTCCATAACTATTTCTGGTATGTACTTGACCCGACCCGGCATGGTCCATTTGGGTTGCATGGCATCATGCATTTGGATAGACTAAATGAGAGAAATAACACTTGTGGTTTATTAATATATTATAAGTTCTAATATATTAATAGTATTATTTAATTAGTATTGATCAAGAATTAATCTAGGATTAATTAAGTGATCAAAAGATGACTAATTAAATATATGGGTTGATTATGTAAATCATCCATAACTTATATAGTGGGCTAAAAGCCTCCATGGATAATCAAGTTGGATTAAACCCATTGGATGCTCCATGGGAGTTACAAACCCATGGGTCATGGAAATGAAGAGTCATATCACATTAGGGTTTACATGGTGTAACCCTAGATGTGACACACTATATAAAGAGCATCATACTCACCAAAATCTGCTACACTAAGATATAAGAGGGCTTGGCCGATTTTTAGAGTGTTACACATTCTCTCAAAGTTATTCCAAAGCATTTGGTGTTGTGTGAAGCATTTGAGGCATCATACTTGGGGTGCTAGGCTCTCAAGGTTTCAAGGAATCATAACAACTACAAGGTATGTATTTCTAGCTATCTTTTATATTATAAAGTTCCCCATGTATGCCAGATAGGTTTATGAACCTTGGAAAAGTATTTTGCATGTATCTTAGACAAACATAGATCCAAGGTTTTCTAGGGTTGCATGTACACTTAGGAGTGTTAGAATTGCTCAAAACCCATCAGCTATAACATAACTAGTGGGCCGGCCTTGGTGCCTTCGACCACGACTACTTCGAAGGAAGACTCACATCAAACTTAGGGTGTCAAATCATACTCAGCGGATGACTCGCGAACTCCTCTCCTTATCGCACAAGCATAAAATCCTAATTAGCAATTAGATCACATTCTAACCCGAAGATCCAAAACCCTAATCCCTGACTTAAGGAAAAATCTTCCTTTACCTTTGCCTTATTGGGCCTCCTCCCTCCAAGGCCCAATTCTAAAACAACCCAAAAGTTTCCAAGCCCAACCAAAGAGGATTCTAAGGCCCAATATGGCCCAAAGACATCTAATCATGGTCTTAGGCCCAAAATGCCTTGATACAACAGGTGGGATTGGGGCCCAAGCTAAACAAATCCAAAGCCCAATAAAACCGAGAGCCCAAAATCCCTTTCTGCCCACTGCATTCGTATGTGCGACATACTTTGCATGTATGCCTAGCGTACATTGGCCTTGACTCCAATATGGTATATTGACCCAGTACACGCAACATACTTGGGAGTACACCCAACGTACTGGTCAGCCAACCCAAAACCACCTTTGTGACTTATTTCATTAAGACCTAACGCCCAAAACTTAGATCCAAGCCCCTAGAAACGTCCTAAGCCATAAAGTTGCAAACTTTATGATTTTGCATGCATGGATGGGGCTTAAAACATGAATCAAGTCCATAAACACACTTGGTTGGTCCCTAACACCTGCATGGTTGAGGCTTAACCATCTAGATCTAATTTTTATGACTCATAACACCTCCAAGAGCTCAAAAGGAAATCTCATGTCGATTAAAGTTCCTTAACTCCAAGAATCCAAACTATGGGACCAAAAGGTGACACTTTCCACTCTAAAACTAGATCTAAGCATGTTATGGTCAAGGTTCAAACTTTATACCTTCAAAGAGTTGTAAGTGGTGCCAAACTTCTGGATCTACAAGCTCCTTCCTTGCCCTTGCTTTTTCCCAAACTTCCTTCTTCTTCAAAACCAACAAAGATCACCAAAAATCACCAAGGTAAGCTTAAAAGTGTATGCAAGAGGGTTAGGGTTCGAATTTAGCACTTAAAGGACAAGGGAGGATAAGAGGGTGAAGATCATGACTGACTTAAGGTCTTTAAATAGGGTTTAAATCCTAAAAATTAGGGTTTGTCCCTGCCAAAAGTATGCCCAACGTAACCCCATGTACGCCCATCATAACCCCACGTACGTCCAACGTAACCCCACATACGCCCAACGTACGTGGGCGTTTTCCACGACCAGGGTTTAGCTAGTACGCTAAGCGCACTCATAAATTACGCCCCGTGTAATTGCCAAGGGACCATTTTTGCAAAGATTTAGCTTAAGGAGGGTTGAAAATGAAACTTAGAATGGTCCGAATGTTAGAACTACGTATCCATGGATTTTACCAAAATCAACCAAAGGATGTTTTTCCTAGCATGGATAAACTTAAGAAAAAAATTAAGAATTAATTGTACCAAACATCCAAGTGAAAAACAAGAGTAAAAGATGAGATTCTTCAAGAGTTCTTCTCCTTGTTCAAGCTTCAAAAGTCCAGAGAAAAGCTAATAATTTTGGATCTACAAGTTCTCCCTAAAGTAAACCACCAACCATCCCAAAATAGAGGCAAAAGCACAAAATTTGATTTCTTCACAGCACGGTCCACGTAGACCGTGTGGGCTTCTCACGTGGACCTCATGAGAAGTGTTGAATGGGTTATTTAGCCCATTTAATTTGTCTTAAAAATCCATTTTCTAATTCAAGTTCCAGCCCACATGTAAGACTCTAGTTATCCTAATTTTATCTTCTCATCAATTCCAAGTTAGCCCATTTTGCATCACACTTCCATAAGTTCATTGGCCTAAATTTATTCAATCTTACTTTTTCAGTCAAGCCCAAATGTTTCATGCTCAATTCCACAAGTATACTGCAAGCGCCAGTCTCAAAGTCCGTTTTCCCGCAATCCTCCGTGATGAATAGTCTTCCATAAATCTTGCAATTAAGCTCAAAAGACTAAAAGGTACCCAATAAAGATGAAAAATAACAAAAAGAGAAAATATACATGAAGACTAACTAAGATGAGTTGAAATATGCTAGAATAAACTAGAAAAGGAAGTAAATGTGGAATTAGTTATTTATATAAAATGTCTTTTAGATTTTTAACAATAAATGTGGAATAATATGGTCCCAATTCACAAAACAAGGTTTATTTATCAGAGTTTAAGTACGGCGATTTTCAAGTCAATAATCATAACATAAATTAAATGAACCATACATGCATCACCTTCAAAAATATGCACATGCATGAAGCTAGCCTCATCTGCTCATCTATGAGTATATGTCCAAGATAGTACATTAGACTTGGGAAGCTTGGTGAGTAATACCAAAATCCAACGTTTGAATGGAATTGGGGATGCCGATCCCCAACTCTTAAGTCAAGATTCCCAAAAACATTTAAATACATATATCAACTGGCAACCTTTTTATAAAACACACTATATTGATTATAAATAGATTAAGAGTATAATACATCATGATCATATGCAATGCACATGAAACTATCCGTTCTCATTCTATACTCTCAAGCAAGTCCCTCATATTCTATGGAACAATAGTTTACAACTCTATTTTGACTGAATCCTCATGTTAATCCAATATTTTGTCATTGACTCAATTGATGAATCAGTTTATGACAACTAGGTCATTTAAAAGGAATAACTCTTTTGGTAAGGAATCAATCCTTAGGTTCTACTTTAGAGAGTCATGGGACTATTACCACAACTCACATGGAATGGAGTTGCAAATTCCATCCCCAAGCTTGTAGATTATGAGTCGTAGAAATTACTTCCGCCTACTTAAGAGAATTGCTCCCTTACATACTTTGTCCTCAGAATGAGTCACTCGTTGATCAAGGACACACTTATTTTCCCATCCTACATGTGATGCACAAGTAAGGGTGCTTTAAAAATTACTTTTTGCAAGCATAAATCTTTTGTAACGTTGTGATTTTCACCATTGTTTTTTTCTTTTTAAAACATCCTTTAACATTATAACGCAATGGAAGACTTTATTAAAATGTTTAACAATCACCAACATTACGTACAAATGACCATTTCCAAAACCATAAGAAAAATAAGAGTTGTTCAAAATCCAATAAAACAAACATGACATGTGCAAGTGGTATCAATATTAAGAAATAAAAAATACCCAAAAAGTGCACCCCAAACTCACCAAGACTCACTCCTTAGCTACATGTACTAGTGCAAGGAAAACATGTCAAACACACAAGATCAAGTGTCCACAACAACACAATGAGTCAATCTTGAGTACAATAGGTATGGAAACATACATATATTATACAAATCAATAAATCATACATACAATCAAGCAATAACTTTCACACCAATCATCATACATTTTTTATTAATCGTAGTCTATAAACTAGCATGAATACTTCATCACAATTCATAGTAACACACAATATGTTTTCACACATTGCTTATGTGATGCCTGTTTTCCGTTTCATTGTTTTAAAAAGGAATATATATGTATAAATGCAAATAACTAAATAAATAAATAAGAAATAATAATAATAATAATAATAATAATAATAAGACAAAACTGCAAGATTGCTTCCTATGGTATTCAAAAAACTTTGGATAGGGTCCAAAAAGTTTCCAACTTGCACCGAAGGTGCAAAATCAAAGTTTTTCTGGGTTTTTGGTGCCTGATACACTTGAAAAGTCGATTTCACCCTTTTCATTTCTTTTTTCTATTTTCTTTATATATTTTGGTATTTTGAATAATTAAAAATAAAAAAATAAACTTTGGATCGGATCCACCCCTACCCCTCTATCTCTCTCACACACAACTTGTTCTTTAAACACCGTAAAAGGTCCATAATATTGACTTTGACTAGTGAATATTGACCCATCGGGTATCTCTTTTAATATCCTTTCCATCGGATCTCAAACAAATAGATCTTTATTTCCTATGTATTTCATTCTTCATAATATCACAATATCGTTCTTTGTATTTATCATGTTTTTGAAACATTACAAATTCGTATTCTTCAAATTATCAGATCGCACAAACACACAATCTCCATCTTTAGTTCAACATTTCAAATCAAATATAAAAAATCGGTATGTTCATTCATCGATGTTCTTCACAGAAAAAATATATTGTTCTTCATATGTTAATCGAATCGAATCCCAGAAATTCACCATCATCCATCATTGAAACCAAGAATAATCAGACTCAATAATACCAGATTCGACAGAGATATGTCCTTTCATTTTCGTCTTCTGTTCAAAACCTTTGAATCGGACCTTGAAAACCATAAAAATGGGCCTTGAAATCTAAGAAACACATCGATCTGGTATGATAAAGACAAAGGGAAGGTATGGAATGAGAAAGAGACGACGGGATGTGGGTTGAAATCACATGCGTCTTAGGAGAGGAGTTATCGGCAAGGGAGGCATGACGGAGTGACTATTCTTGAAATCGACATTGTAAGTTATGATACTACAGGGACCTTGATTTTGGACCTTCGGTGTAAGTTGGGAACTTTTTGGACCCTATCCAAAGTTTTTTTGAATACTGCAGGGACCAATCTTGCAGTTTTGTCTAATAATAACAATAACAATATAAAAATCGGGAAATGAGTTTTTGGAGGTTTTTGTAACACTAGTCAAAATAGGTCAATAACAATCACATGTGATTATACCAATCATGTAATGTGATTTTGTTAAACTAGTAATGTAGTAAACTTACTATGTATTTCATGATAATTCTAATACAAATATGAACTTTCATACATACTTTATAGTATAAATCAAAGTATACGTCCATACGATTCCAAAAATATAGAGAACGTCTAAATCTGACTTCGCGTGAATAAGTTATGATAAACCCAAACACTATAAAATCTCTATAATAAGAGGAATTTAAAATAGACTTAGAATTAGCTATTGGAGTCTAAAATAAATTCGTAGTACTTGGAATTAGCTACACGTGCATATAAAGAACGTCAAAAATGGAGTTCGTATGCAAAAGTTATGACCTTCCGAAGATGCAGCTGTCTAAGGCATGACACGTGGCAGAAACCCTAGCCGCCTTAAGTCACGACGTGAACATGAAGTTCACGACATGAAACGTGTCAGGGACACTAATCGGGGCTAGAAAACACGTGTTAAAGCTACAGGGTGACTCATGGATGTTTACGACGTGACCCAAGGTATGTCACGACGTGAAATGTCCCAGAACAACCTATAAATAGCGATCAAAGCTCATTCATTCCTTACACCTTTTCCTTTCATTCGCTCTCGTTTCCGAAGGTCGTTTCCCTTCCCGAGCCAGACAACGACGAGCCTCTGACCGCTTAGATTCTATAGATTACGCTACTAAGGTGAGTTTCACGGCCCCACTTTCTAATATTTTTGGGTGAAAACGCATGCTAAATATTGTATATACGTTATTATTATGTCTATATGATAGCATAGTAGTATCAACGTAGATAGTTATAATAACCGGGATATAGTTATTTCATATCTGAAAATATACAACTATCATAAAGTTGTTCGCATGTTATTGTTATAGGAGTATACTAATGTAGATCTTGAGTTATACTTAGGATTCTATATATATATATATATATATATATATATATATATATATATATATATATATATATATATATGTTGTGTGCGATATAGTTCCAGAGTTATACTCGGAAGTTCTATATGTTAATTGATAAGTATGTTGTTATTGTTGGTTTTATGTCAAGATAAAACCAGGTATGTTATATGTTGTTGTTATTGGTTTTATGTCAAGATAAAACCTGGTTTTAATTCTAATTATAGCTGTTGTACTACCGCAAGGTGTGATCCTTGTACTACCACAAGGTGTGATCCTTGTAACTACTACAAGTTGTGATCCTTGTACTACCGCGAGGTGTGATCCTTGTACTACCGCAATGTGTGATCCTTGTAATAATAATAAGAGGTATAAAACTAAGTCATACAGTCGCAGCTACAGACTCATGGTAGCACAACTTTAGAAGCATTATACTTTGTCGATATACAAGTATTAATGTTAAGTATAAATTTCTCAAAGACTTATACCCTAAGTATAAGAATCTAGTAGGTATATTACTTGTATATTAAGTAGACCACTATACCTATTCTACTTACTCGTATAGAGTTGAAATAAGATTTATACGTAGCAACTTAGTTTGTATGGGGTTACAAACATTTGTATGAGACTTATAGGTATACTACTTATTTGGTAAGTAAACCATTATACCTAGGATATATATATATATATATATATATATATATATATATATATATATATATATATATATACACACACACACACTAAATGTTGGAGAGTCAAAACGATACTTTCAAAACTATACTTTTGAATTGAGAAAAAGTACCATTTCTACTTAGAGTCAAAACCTGTGAACTCACCAACTTTATGTTGACGTATTTTAAATTGCATGTGTTTTCAGGAAGTTGATAACTATGATACGAGAAATGATGTTACACTGCCCGGTGTTTCCGCCGACGGTCGGGGTGTGACAGTTTTGTAACTATTTACTAAAAGAAGGACTGGAATTGGCAACTTTGAAACAAGTTAATGCAAAAGAGTTTGTTTTGAGGGTAGTTATTGCCATTTTGACAAACTTTGGGGGCTAAATTGAAAATATGAATTTTGAGCCATACTTTGACGGGATCATGGGCTGAATTCATTCTAGTTCCAAGCCTACTTCACGTGCTATAAATTTTATGCAAATAACCTTATTTAAAACCCTTAGAAGCCCATAATTAAGTGAAGTGTGTGTGTGTGTATGTGATGGGTATTGTTGGCCAATAATGATCAAGCCAAGAGGGAGGGAGAGTCGAGAAACGAGAAGGAGAAGGGTGTCGAATCGAGAAGAGAGATTGCTAGAAGGAGCATGTTGTGTTTCTTGTAGAGTGCATCTTGTTTCAAGTTAATCATTTAGATTATTTTCTTTGTCTTTTTCTTGGTTCGAGTTCACCTACAATCACTGCCATTACCATCGACTGCCATGGTTGTCGATCATGGCTGCCACCGTCAGTCATCAGCCACCTCCTTAGCGTGGTTGTGGGTGGTACTCTAAGTGGGTCCTTTTGGTCTTTGTTAAGAACAAATTAAACCATGGTTTGCTGATTTTACTATTAAGGCGTTATACTTTTGTTTTCTCATTAAAGTTGTATACTTTGATCATAGTTTGATGGTAGGTTTTTCATTTTGGCTCAAGACTATATAGCTAGTGTTAAGACATAATTTTTCATTGTTTGAAGTCACTGATTGATGACTTATTGGGTTAAAATGCCAAATTAACCCAATAAGCCAAAGTTGGGAATTAACATAAAATGTCAATTTTGCGCTTGTTTTGTAAAAAAATTAGAAAAAATCATCAAGAGTCGGATTTAGGATCCGTAGACACTCAAAATTCAGAAACTGAGTCTACTTTGTCCTTGATATTTCCCTGACCAAATGGTGGTCCTATCTAAGTTGAAAGTGGTCGTTTTCCCAGACTGGTCTGAAATGAGTTGCAATGATATGCAGTTTTATAAAATTCACCATAAATTATAAAAAAAATCGTATGAGCGCGTGTAATATTCCCTTAAAGGTATTGACCTGAGTTTCATGATCATGGTTTCGTAACCTGGTTTGGTTGGGTTTAATAAGGGCAAAACAAGCCTTGAACGGTATGTTGTTTTGGGTTAAAATATAAAAATTTAACTTATAAGACTAATTACATGTTTAGGGTAAACGGTTAGCTATTCCTAACCTTCATTGCTATTATTAGGAGCTTTGAAGGGTGACCTGGTGTGAGTGAGTCTCAGGCTACTTTTGGAGGTTGATTCTACTACTAGAGGAGAGTTTCTCACTACACTATGTTATATTTGTTGGATTAGGTGTCTAAGCCCATAACTATAATTGGTATGTACTTGACCCGAGAGTAGCATGGTCCATTTTGGGTTGCATTCACCAAAGCAATTTGATAGGATGGATATTTGAGAAAGAGATTATTTGTGATTTATTAATATGTTATAACTATAATATATTAGTTGAGAAATCATATTATTTAATTAGTATTGATCAAGAATTAATTTGGAATTAATTTAGTGATCAAAAGAGACTAATTAAATTAACGGGGACTGATTCAGTAAATCAGTGATACTTATAGTTTGGGCTAATGATCCATGTTGATTATGTGGACTAAATCTTTGTGGAGTCCATAAAGATTTAGTCCAAAGGGCTTATCATATGGATTATTGGATTAAAGGCCCAAGGAAGTGGATTAGGGTTTACAAGTTGAAACTCTTGGAATTCTACACTATAAGTGTAACCCCTAAAACCCTAAAATGGGCACTTGTGCATTCCAAGAAGATGCTAGCCGTTTTTGGTGGTTAATAGCCTATCTCTCATTTCTCCTCCTCTTGCTCTTGGTGTTTTCTGAACCGTCTCAGGCATCACACTTGAGGTGCTAAGCTCTTGAAAGGCCAAATTCTACACGCTACAACTAAGAGGTATTTTTTCTAACTAGTTTTTTTATGTTTCAAGTATCAAGTTGTATGCTAGTTATAGGTTTCATGCTTTGGATGATTTTATTGCATGTATAACCAGAGAAAACTTAGATCCAAAGCATTAGGGTTGTATGTGCACCATAGGAGTGTTATAGTACATAAAAACCCAACAGTGGTATTAGAGCCTAGGGTGTTTTCTGTTATTTGATGCAATTTTTGTTTGCTCAAAGCTGAAAAAATCATTTTTTTGGATTCTGCCTGATCACCACAAGGTGGTCAAAATTACCACGAGGTGGTGACGGGTCTGACAGATGTTTCGGAATTTTTGGTTTAATTTGGATTTGGATAATTACTATAAGTTGTTTTGTTGTTAAAAATCCAATTTTTATGTTATGAAAATAATTATCCTCATTTAATTAAAAGATATTTGTCACATTTTAAGATAATTACTAGTTTATATGATAAAGCTAATTATTTGTAATTTTTGATTTGAAATTATCTTGCTACAAGAGTTGCATTAGGTCAAATTGGCAAAAGATAAATATATATGATTATATTATGAGTTTAAAATTGATCTAAATGGTTTTGAGAGCCATCAAGTTTTGGAACTCAAAAGTTTTTTTTTAAGGAGTTACAAAACTTGTCATCAAGTTTGGAATCCAAAAGTTTTTCAAGAGTTACAAAACTTGCCCTCAAGATTTGGAACTTAAAAAGTCTCTTTTATGAAACATTATGTAACAAACCGTTATTTCAAATCTATGTAATAGTATAAATTAATTGGTAGTTCTTTTTAAAATAATAAATAGAAATTTTAGCATACTATGTATATTTACATACTCGACCCTCAAAAATGAAGTATTAAATAATCTCGATTGGGATGAACAAAGTGGTAGAGATTGTAACAAGGTTTCCAAAAATATAAAGAACACTAAAATCCGAGTTATAACAAAGAAGTTATGACCAATCGAAGATCCGCGACAAAACCGACAAAACATTGTTCAGTGTAAAAAGTGAGTTTTCAATAAAAAGGCTTTTTAGTCTTAACAATCTAAATGAAAGTTGTAGAATATGTTAAACCGAGAAATTTCATAAAAACAACGTCAAAATCTGACTTCGTATGAGGAAGTTATGATTTTAGCCGACACAACCTAAACGAGAATCGAATGTCTCGTCAATAGTAGTACGACGGTAAAAAGACAGACGAAAACGGACTTCGGATAAAGAAGTTATGAATTTTTAACGGATTTTCCTGTCCCGGTCTGTTAAAAATAATAATATAAAAAATAAAGTCAAAATTAACCGACGAAGTCTTAATAAAAGTCGTAGAGTATAATTTCACCTACGCGTGCGTATAAAGAACGTCGAAACCGAAGCTCGTATGCGAAAGTTATGAATTTTGCAAGTTTTGGGCACAAAAATCGAAAAATATTGAAAACAGGGAAAAGTCGCATGGCTGGGGTTCTGCCACGTCACCTCGCATGCGAGGCTTCCTCGTGTCCGCCCCGTGTCTGCTTCTGATTTGACCGAAGCCGCGGCCCAGTGAGAAGCCGACGCGCCTTGCACCCGGAGCTGCCCCTCCTCGCCACCTGTCCGATGCGAGCCTCTTATTCGCCACCTATCCGAGGACGTGTCCTCTCCCCCTTCCTTCGGATCCGAAGCTTCGACCCTATATATACATGCGAGATCACGTCACCTCGCATGCGAGGCTTCCTCGTGTCCGCCCCGTGTCTGCTTCTGATTCGACCGAAGCCGCAGCCCAGTGAGAAGCCGACGCGCCTCGCACCCGGAGCTGCCCCTCCTCGCCACCTGTCCGATGCGAGCCTCCTCTTCGCCACCTATCCGAAGACGTGTCCTCTCCCCCTTCCTTCGAATCCGAGGCTTCGACCCTATATATACATGCGAGATCCTCCGGTTCTAACACCATTTTTACACCATTTTCTCATACTTTTCACCTCTTTCACTCCCACAAACTTACTTACAACCCCCCGAAGCCCCGGTATCATATCTAAAACCCGAAGCAAGCCCCGAAGCCCCGAGATTCTTGAGAATAACAACCTTCTCCAGTCGAAACTCTGTCTGAGTAAAGCCGGTTTTTCATCAAATAAACTCCTTTCCAGAAAACGAAACACTACCCAAATCACCACATATCAAGTGAGTTCATACCCCCGTATTTTCATAGTTTTTACTGTTTTAAGGAGGGGAATACAATTCTAACACAAGAATTTTGTGTTACAAAAAAATGATTTCAAATTGTGATAAAATGACATTAAGTCATCAAAAATATTTCAAAATATTAAAGTCTTTTATAAACTTATATTTTTCCCCAAATTGTGAATGTTAAACTCAAATTATGAATGTTAAATATATTTTTCGGATTCACCGTGTGAATTTAGATTCACATTGTGAATTTTCAAAGATTCATATTGTGAATTTGACGTTTTTTTTTTTTTTTTTTTTTTTTAATTTGATATCATTGGAAAAAGGATAAAAAGTTATGAATTTCTGTAATTTTAGTTTTTTTTTTATAACAAAATAAGTTCTAAAAGTTGAAAAAAAGATTGGTTCCTTGGTTAATTATGGTTCTCTATTGAACCTCACTAGGGCTCGTAATTTCATTAGGAAAACAATCGACTTTTTTCATATACTTTAAAACATCAATAGGGCTCGTAATTTCTCTCGGTAAGAATATATCAAGCAGCTTTAACTCCATATAAAGTTCATGAGAATCGATATTTGATTGTTCACCAGACTTAAGTGCGGCTTCGAGATGGCTAGAACATGACTTGAGATCCTTGTCATCAAATTCCTTCAATTTTTTTGGAAACAAGAAACCAAAAATATTTTCATACTCTTTGTATTGTTGAAATCTTGTTTTAAGAGAAGCACTCGCTTGATCAACAATATATATAAAGTAATTAACTTTAAAATTCTCCTCGGCTGAAAATACAACATCTTGATCACTTGAATTCTCATCAAATTGTTTTTTTCTACTAACCGGCCGCTTTTGAGAGAATACCAGATCAATATTCGTTTAAACGGAAAGTTCCTTCGCATCATCAATCGCCTTGGAGTACCCTGTTTCTCTAAACTCCTTGAAGTACTCAATTAGCATATTCACTTCGTTGATAGCAACATCGAGAAGCATGTCTTTTGATTGTAATTTTTTGCTAACTAAGTTCACCATGTACAATATTTGATACCAAATGACTATGGATACCAAAAACTCAAATCCACCACGCTCATTATTTGCTAGCGATTTAGCTTCACTTTGGATTTTAGCATCGTTGTCTTTTTCCGCAACTTCAAGTAAAGCTTCTCTTAAATCCGGAAGTTGTTGTCTAATAGCCTTCACACTATCAACACGACTTTCCCACCGAGTGGCAGACAATGACTTTGGAGTCAAACCTTTGATATTCTCTTTCATAATTTGCCACCTCTTAGTAGAATTGGAAAATATTGTATATACTCGTTGTATGACTCCAAAAAAATCTCTAGCTTTACTACAACTGTTATCCATGTCACACAGTGCAAGATTAAGACTATGACAACCACATGGAGTATAAAATGCTCTAGAATTTATGTCCAAAAATCTCTTTTGAACTCCTTGATGTTTTCCTTTCATGTTTGATCCATTGTCATACCCTTGCCCCCGCATATCATCAATATCAAAACCAAGAGATTTTAATTCATCGTGTGTAATATCAAAGAGCCCTTTACCAGTGGTATCATTAACATTCAAAAAACCTAAAAAGGATTCTTCAACAGTAACATCATTGGAGGAGAAATTTACATACCTCACTATCAAAGACATTTGTTCTTGGTGACTTGTATCAGGGGTACAATCAAGTATGATAGAGTAATATTTTGCTTCCTTTACTTTTTAATGATTTCTCGTTTAATTTCATCATCTAGTAAAAGTATCACCTCCTTTTGGATATTGTGGTCAAGATAATGTACATGGATCTCATCATTTTTGATACGACGCACATGCTCTTTCATAACCAGGTCAAACTCTTCAAACATCTCAATCGCTCCAAGAAAGTTTCCATTACTCTTTTGATATAATTTTTCATTTGTTCTACGAAATGCTAAATTATATTTAGCCAGATATTTCACTAGTGCAATAATCCTCAATAGTACTTGTTTCCAATGCTCCCTTTCTTTCTTAAATTGATCATACACCACTTTATTAATTGTTTCATTAACTTTCAATCTTTCACGCATTTCAAACCAAGTAGCTAAATTTGTGAGATGATCTAAACCAACTTCATGCTCTTTAAGTCTTGTACTAAGATGTTGCCAATCTACATAACCTTCACTATCCAATTGACCTTTCGGGATCCCTTTTCTAAATATTTTACAACAAAAACAAAAAACTTTATCAAGCTCTTTCGAGTATACTAGCCATTCTCTGTCACATGTCTGTTTATTTGGCAGAGTTCTAGTATACATAGTTGCAGAAAACCGTCTAGAAAATCTATCAAGTGGACCCTTATCAATAGTATTATCCCTTTTAGGACCTTTCTCTACCAAACGTTTCACCATGTCTCTGCTTAGTCCATCCCAATTTCTTGGATCGAATATATCAACATCATTACTATTAACATTAACATCATCATCATCATCATCATCATCATCATCATCATCATCATCATCATCACCATCATCTTCAATGTCATCACCATCATCATTACCATCATCAACATCAACATGATCTCCATCGAAATTAACATTATCAACATTAACATCATTAATTTGATCTCCTTCGACATCAATACCCAAATTATCAGGAATATCATCATTATTTTGATTTTGAGAAGGAACTTTAGGTTTTTTTTGGAAAAACTTATCTAGAGAACCACTATTAGCCTTTGTTGATTCTTCAATTCTTTTTCTCTTTTTACGTTTTTGACTACCAGATAAATACTTAGGAGGCATTATTTCTGAAAATAAAATAACAATAATCAACCAAATACTCGATAAAAATTAAAACTATGATAAAAGAACTCTAGAAATCTAATTGACTATATCAAAATGCTGAATGAGCAATACCAATAACAATGTAAACTAGAAAAAAAATACTAATGATTATAAAAAGTACTAATAAGTATGAATTATAAATATTACCATTAGAGAAAAAAAAAGAAACGAACCTGTTCTTAGTTCTTCCTTTGCTGCCGAATTGCCCAAACTCAACAAATAAATAAAAGAGGCTATGGACTTATATATATAGTAATTAAATGCGTGTTTGTGTTAGATACTAATTCTTTATGTGATATACTTAGTTTAATTGGACTTATATACTAATTTAATTAAAGATGTGATATACTTAGTTTAATTGGACTTATATACTAATTTAATTAAAGATGTGTTTGACTTAGATAATTCCTTATGGGATACTAATGACGTGTTTGTTACGCTTGAATTAAAAGGATGAGCTGAAGAATTATAATAAACATAAAAAACAGAATTGCTAGTGCCAAGTTTCGATCTTGGGCCTAACCCATGAATGTCAAGCGCCTTTGCCATGTCAACCACCAACTTTTTATTTACTTTAATCTCGACATCTCATATATATATATATATATATATATATATATATATATATATATATATATATATATATATATATATCGGGCCCCCCAAACAATGTGGGCCCTGTGCGGTCGCACACCCGACATATGTTAAGGGCCGGCCCTGAAAGATACAGTTTACAGTATTATGATACAATTTACAATAACAGTTGGTGGAACCAGACACACTGACTTTTACAAGTTTTACTAAAAGGATACAAACACACAACAATGGTTTACAAACAGAACGGTTTTATGAGATTAAAACTACTTTTCATATACAACAGAAAATATAAGATTTTCTGGAACAACTTACAGATTCATGGAACAGAAAACATACTTTTAAACATAAATACTTATGCACTCACTCAACTTTATGTTGATACTCTCTTTTCAAATTACTTGTATTCTCAGGGAAACAATAAACAGGTATTCCCCGAGCTTTTTGAGAAGATGGAGCTATTTTGAGTCATATCTTTTGTATTTTGCTATAACTATTTTGGTGTCAATATACAGTGATTGAACACATGTAAAAACTTTTACTTTTAAATGCAATGGTTGTTTGTATTTTGATTACTTTGATGCATGTGTTGTGATACTACAAATGAAGTCCTCCACCCTCGGACGTTTCCGCTAGCTGGTTTGGGGGTGTAACACATTAACTCTAGTAATTGAAAGGTTTCAAAAGGTGCAACTCTTGGGTTCATAACTTAAAATTTAATTAAATAGTTTTTAATTTTGATTTTTTTATATTTAGAACCATGATGCTTTTGAATAGTTCAATTACACTCTTATGGATTCTATTAAGTTAATTAAATGTTTAATTAAGAGAGTATTATTAAATCCATAATCACATGGTTTAAGATTAATTAAGTTAAGAGTATAATTTATTAATAGATTAAACCACCTAGTATTTTAAAAGTGTAAAATACACCCTTATACTATATAAAATTAAAAGTTTAATATATTGTATATGTATAAGTAAAAGGTCAGTCTTACCGTTAGTAGGCCTCATTCACGAAACTAGTCTATAAGGGGTGTTTAAGGAAATTACATATAAAATGGAGATTGAATGGCTATCCAAAGTTACCCACCGCACTCTTGACTAGTGGATGGTCGTTAGCCGAACGGGTAGGATAGGACGCAAACTTCCATTAAAAGTATAATGAAAAAAATACAAAGTAACTAAACACTTTTATTAATTCCCAAATCTTAGTTACTTTAGGAAAAAATGTGAATTTGATGCTAATCCATTAAATTGCACGTTGCACCTTATTGGTCGTTAGTGGAGCGTAGGGGTGAGCGCGATGCGGTTCAGTGCGGTTATTGGCGAAAACTTCACCAGTAACAGCAAATGCGGTAAATCCATTTTCAAAACCGCTTGGTGCGGTTATTTTTGCTGTGCGGTTAAGCGGTTATTTATGCGGTGAGGTTTTATTTTTTTTTTGTGTTTCGGTTATTAACCGCATGGATTTGGTGTAGTTATATTTGTGTGGTTTTTAACTGCAGTTTAGAGTTCAAACGGTTTTAAGAGTTCAAAGATATTGCTTGTAATAATAAAAAAAGAATAATGTATAAGATAATTAACTTAAATCACAAACAACTAATATCTTAAAAACATGAAATCACTAGTAATTAACAATAATTATCTTAAAATTGTGAAATTTCACCATTTTCCAAAGTTAAACATAACAAAAAACTAACATTTTTGTCTTTTAGAATTTTATCATTCTTTCATCCATGAAACTTGTTTTATTTTTAATATTTAATATATTAATAATTAATAAAAAAATTATATATAATATACACGGTGCAGTGCGGTTTTTTTGCGGTTTTTGAAAACTAATAACCTCACCGCACCACAAATTTGCGATTTTTGAAAAATAGAAAACCTCACCATCGGTTTTTATTGTGGTTGCGGTTTATCGGTTACGGTTTATGCGGTTAATTTTAGTTGCAGTGCGGTTTTTGCTCACCCGTGTGTGGTTAACCGACACACTAATATGGAACCAATAAAGGATGGCAATTGGTTGCTCGTAGACAATCACAGATCAATGGAGCGTGTGTGGTTAACCGACACATTGATTAGGTGATAATTGACTTCGAGAGTACCAAGCTGATTTGAATGGTTATTCACACCTTTTTTGTGATCCTTGGTATCCCAGTCACAAACTTGAAGGGCATAATCGAGATTAAACATGCCATTGAAAAGTTCAAAGAATCTCAAAAGATATAGGAGTTTCATTTAGAACTTAATTCGTTTAAAAATTTCGTTTTCATGGTGGAATTGGTAAATCGTCATTTACCTACCAAAAAATATTTTGCAATTGGATTACGACATCTCTCTTCCGAATTGCATAATATTGTGTTGGGTCCTAGCCTTAATATTTCATTTGGGTGTTATATTATGGACTTAAATCAATTAACTTGAATTTCTCCCTTGTAGATGTCTAGTTCTGACAACTATGGTCTACCTTATCCTTTTGGAAAGGCTTTCCTTATAAAGATGATATTCCACAAGACGATCGAGGTGAAAGATTAATCCCTTCTTCGTGTTGTAGTGGAACTTATCTTCCTCCACCTCCTCCAATAATTTTCCCTGACCCAAATGTTCGTCGACTTGAAAAGTTCAAAATCACTCAAGCCCTATTGGCAAACAAACACAAAGATGGAAAGTTTGTGTGTGCACATGTCTTGGAGATGAAGTCACACATTGAAAAGTTGGGAATGTTAGGTGTCGTTGTCTCGAGGAAGTTGGTTGTTGACTTGGTTCTTCAATGACTTCCTAAGTCATATAGTGAGTTCATTAGAGATTACTATATGACAGACCGCGACGTGAACCTTATTGATCTTACCTATTTGCTAATTGCTGCTGAATTAGAAATGATTTGGCACACTGGTAAAGCAAATTTGATTGGAAGATCTACTTCCCAAACTTCCATGGACATTGACAATGGAAACATTGGAAGTCCAGAAAAGTCTTCTCTTCCCAATAGAAAGGGATTGCCCAAGGTCAAACAGTTTGACCAAATGGTATAGAGAAAGGCTAAGTTTGAGATTGTCCCATGTGCCATTCTGAAAGAGTCTGTTTGTTTCTATTGCCAAGAGAAGGGGCATTGGTTGCGAAGCTGCCCTGACTACCTGAGAGATCTAAGAGATGGTAAAATCAAATTGTATGGTTCTACTTCAGGTAAGTCCACTATCTAACTCTATTAAGTTCCTATTTGAAGATTCTTAATACATGGTGTGATGAGATCACATTTTGATGTTTTGTAGGATCGATGAAGACAAAGGAAGCTTAAAGGAAGAGTAAGATGAGTCTGATCGCGAAGAGATGGATTTCGATCGCATGGTTCGATGATCGGATTTTTGCGCTGCTACTTAAGAGTTATGATAGATTGCTTAGAAATATGTAGTTACATAGTTTCATTGCATTGTAAGGAAAAGTTTTTCCGCAATTTTATAAAAAAAGGAAAATTTGATTTTATATTATTTTATATTTCCTTACAATGACATTTGTGAAAACTGATGTTTGTATGTATCTATTTTTAGCAATATGGATTTGATTCTTTCATTTGTGGTAGTGTCTGAATTTACCAAATAAGGAAAGATTCTCATCACCAAGTTTCAATTGGACAGAAACTTGGAATCATGAAACTTGTATTGTATGATAAATGAGAACCTTCGTCTTTGGGAAATTAAGACTTATTCCTTATTCACATGTATATGTGAGTCGAGTGAAGGACTAGGGGATCGGGTACACTTGGTTGTGCACTGGTCAAGTCCACCATAAAGAACGATAAGACTATTCGTCATTATTTACTAAAAGTTTAGTAAATATGGTTATGCTTACAAGATTAAGTGTAATTCTGAATCATTGAAAAAGTTTCAAAGTATGGCGGAACGAATAAGAAGAATCAAATTGGGCAAAAAAATAAAAGTTTCTCCAATCTGAAAGGAAAGGAGAGCACTTGAGTATCGTGCTTTATGATCATCTTAGTGATTATGAAACCATATCACAATTGATCCTCTAAGGACATATTGGTGCATTTGTATGGCTAAGAAGAGGAATCATGAATTGTTGAAATGGTTAAACCAAGAAGATGAGTCATACTTCATTCCAAAATCAAGTCTTAGAGTCATACTCCAAGATTGTGACTTGGGTGACATAATATTAAGAAGGTTTATAACACATTTAGAGTTGGTAGTTGTGATGTCTTTAAGACAAAGACCAACTAAGACCAATTATATGAAGTGTTTTTCCTTGATAAGAATCCGTACTAACTCTTGAATATCTATTTGTCAAGGAGTGTTTCTTGACAAAAGAATCTTATATGTCAAGAAGTTAGTGGGAGTATTAAAGATCTTGAAAAGTTTCAGGAACTAATTAAGAATAAACCATTGTTTATCACTAGCACACGACTTGAGGGTTGTAACCCATCGTATTGACATATTCTTGTTTCTGTGCCCATTCCAGTTGAAGTTGACTATGCATGTGAGTTTTATGAGTTCTCAGTTGTATGCATAAGGCAATGCACCTTGATCGGTGAAAGATCATAGATCAGTAAGGGTGAGCTGCTAAGCAACTTGGAAAACATTGTAGGCCCTTGTGCTTCCAAATGGCAAGAAATTAAGAGTGAACAGGTTCAGTCCATATGAGTTTGATTTTGTCATGGACCTTGTCTTATGATAATGGTTTGTAATGATAGATTCGCATGGATAGGAACACATACACCATAAAATCCAAGTGTCATAAGGTTTCTCTCCAATTCATGAAAATGATTGTGAGGAAACGCTTTCACTAAGTAGATTTTAAGGAGATAGCAGTTGTGTTAATTGCGTTCTCAAATTCGATTATGATTACGACATCCCTCTTCATAGTTTGAATTGTGAGAAATGGAAAATAGTTTGAACATTTGGGACTTACTGTTGTAAGTTCTGAAATAGTTTAGACACACATGAGCTTTCTAATAAAAGGTGTATGAGCTTAGATAAAGGCTTATCGAAGCATCTTGTATAAAAAATCTGAACTTTGGTAAGAAAGTTAATAAAGTATTGATTTCTAGAAGTCCAGCTGATTTTGGATACATGTCAAAGCTAGTGGGAGCATAAATGTTATGCTAGTAACAAAATAATTGTTATGCTAGTGGGAGCATAATTATCATGGTAAGTGTTGCGAGTTAGCAATACTATTTATAGGAAATAAAGTACTAATTTGCAAAGTTGCAAAGGTTGAAAAGTTGTTTCGCTATAGTAAGGGAGAGGATACTTATACTTTATTTCGAATCTAAAAGTTTAGATTGAAGTATTAATCAAACTTAGTCATCGATATATATGAATACCATGTTGAAATATTTCAAAATTGGAAATTCTATATATATGGAAATATTATAGCAAAAGACTGGTCAAGTATCATGTCTTTATGTAAGACATTATGAATCGTGTCCCATATGCTTCGGATATAGGATCGATTGCATATGCTGTAATGTTCACGTGTTCTAATTTTCCAAATGCCTAGGGCATTAAGAGGGAAAAAGGACTAGAACCAAATATGACCAAAGTGGTTAAACAACTGTCAAGGACAATCTAAGGTTCACAAAGGATTGGTCGCTTGTAGTTGGAAGTATAGTAATGGATGGACCATATTGATATTATTATGAATAGACAAAATTCTATTAATAATGTATTGTCATATGGCAAATATGGAAATGTTTTCATAATGGGAGTTAGATATTAAGAATCTATGTGTAGGTTAGAAACCTTTATGCAAGAAGGATGTTCAAAGGAATGTACTTTGAATTTGAGACTTCACTTCCTTGGAATTGTTTTGTTATCAATATTTAGTGGAAAGTTTTGTAATATCGTTGGCAAAGTCTCTGTGACTTTGGTACCTCGACATTACAAAACGATCATTGCATGATAGTTTAGAATCTATCACACTCTTATAGTGGCAAGAATTAGGTATTCTTACACTAAGGATTTGGAATTGTGAAATGAGCATCATTGAAATTTTTTCGATTGATCTATTTCACAAAGAAAGGACCATAAGCAAACATAGTGTGCATGCTTGGAGCATGGGATGACTATTGTTTTAATTCAAGTATTAAGTTGATTAATCGAAACATTATACAATGAATAATGTGTAATCAATATGGTGATTAAATAAAAGGTGTTTTATTTATATTCAAAAGTTTTGAGACCATATTGGATTTGATTATTCTTGTGTTTCACTTCGCATGTTTTGACTTCCCGAATAGTAAGAGTGTTTAGACATAGCATAAGTTTGCTACAGTATTCATGAGTACTTGTGTAATAAGATTTGAGTATTGGATTAAACCCACGCTCATCTGAATCACTTCATGGATTTCATCACGAGTGATTGTGAGACGATAATATCTTATATTCTTGAAACAGAGACATATAGTTGCAGTTTCCAAGTAGGTTTCACATTGATGATATGTAAACGCACCAGTAACTTGGTGTTATAAAACACATTGTTGTGTGTGATTTGATGAGTAAATAAAGCAAGCATGTGAGTCGAAGTTTATCCATTCCTTTTACCCTAAGAGAGATAAAAGCGATATCTGTGGGCCCCTCGATGATTTAGTGATGACACCCTAAGCGCTTGGCCAAGCCTGGACTGATTTGATTTGTTCAATTAGTCATTCGTCATACATTAGAAATCGGGAAACAACACATGAACAGAGAGAATGATTATAATCCATGTCTCAACTCATACGATATCTAGAATGGAGGAATATATGATCCCTTATCTAATGGACGCGTCAGAGTTCGACAACGGCTTTTAAGAGCTACGATTGCTAGTCGGGTTTTGGATTCGTACTTGCAGTTATAGTTATTAGACTTATCCAAGTGGGAGACTGTTGGATTAGGTATCTAACCCCATAACTATAATTGGCATGTACTTGACCCGACAGTAGCATGGTCTATTTTGGGTTGCATTCACCAAAGCAATTTGATAGGATGGATATTTGAGAAAGATGTTATTTGTGATTTATTATTATATTATAAGTATAATATATTAGTTGAGAAATCATATTATTTAATTAGTATTGATCAAGAATTAATTTGGAATTAATTTAGTGATAAAAAGAGACTAATTAAATTAACGAGGACTGATTAAGTAAATCAGTGATACTTATAGTTTGGGCTAATGATCCATGTTGATTATGTGGACTAAATCTTTGTGGAGTCCATAAAGATTTAGTCCAAATGGCTTATCATATGGATTATTGGATTAAAGGCCCAAGGAAGTGGATTAGGGTTTACAAGTTGAAACTCTTGGAATTCTACACTATAAGTGTAACCCCTAAAACCCTAAACTGGGCACTTGTGCATTCCAAGAAGATGCTAGCCGTTTTTGGTGGTTAATAGCCTCTCTCTCATTGCTCCTCCTCTTGCTCTTGGTGTTTTCTGAATTGTCTCAGGCATCACACTTGAGGTGCTAAGCTCTTGAAAGGCCAAATTCTACACGCTACAACTAAGAGGTATTTTTTCTAACTAGTTTTTTTATGGTTCAAGTATCACGTTGTATGCTAGTTATAGGTTTCATTCTTTGTATGATTTTATTGCATGTATAACCAGAGAAAACTTAGATCCAAAGCATTAGGGTTGTATGTGCACCATAGGAGTGTTATAGTACATATAACCCAACAATATTATATTTTCTTTACGTTAGCTCGTGTGTGTTATGTATTGTTTATGTGGGTAACACTAGGTGGGGTTAGAGTATAGTGGTAGAATGGTATTTCCTTTCATATTGAGGATTATGCATGGTAGGACTCGACACATCCGAGTTGGGATCAGGAGTAACCAATGTGTCCCAAAGGCTCGACGAACTGAGCAAGGGATTAGGCATGACCAATATGTTCCAATAGGTTCGAGTACAGGGGATCGCGCTTAGCCAATGTATCCTAAGTGTTTGACGTACTAAGCAAGGGGGATCGAGCCTACTCAATTGTGACAACCGTCAATCTCTAGTCAAGTCAAAGTCAAATAAAGTCAACAAGTCAAACCGGTTGATATTGCCATATTTATACATATTTTTAGGCAATATTTAAGTACATTTTACATATATTTTGGTTATTTGCATAGAATAATGGTACTTATAAGGATAAATTGTTATTTGCAGCAAAAATAGAAGCATTCTCGAAGATAGGGACTGAAACTGACAATACTTGGAACTTTGGAGGCTTGAAGGGAAGAATGATGAAAAAATTAGCAAAAAACGTACTCACGACGTGAATAGTTCATGATTCACGACGTGAGAAGAGTATTCCAGAAGATATGCATCCGGGAGAAAGAGTCCTTGTCGAATACGGAAAACTCGCATTCACGACGTGAATCCTTATGCTTCACGACGTGAACTCGGTAAAATCAGATATTATAAATTCTCTTGCTCATTACGACTTGGAGAACTTTTGGCGAGAGAAAAGGGTTTCAGAAGACGAATTTCAGCAGAAGAAAAGTCTTGGAAAAAGGTTTTCAACACCAAAAGAGTAGAGGTTCATAATTAGTTTAATTGTTGATACTTGAACATGTCTTATACTTTGATTTGTTTTTATTTATTTGCTACTATGAGTAGCTGAATCTAGCAACTCTTGTTTAGCTAGATGAAGCTTCTGACATATGGTTTAGCTTCATGACTATTGGATTTGTTAGTTGGTAATTTGCTTGTGTTCGATTTGTTACTACCTAGCATGTTCATATTTGTTTCTTTAGTTGCTTGAATTCATGTTATGTGTAGTTAGTGATCATTAAACTGCATGAACTTGATAACCTAGTGATTTAGTGAACACTAATTTGCTAGAGCTAGGATCGACCAAAATCTTATATGGTAATTAAAGTAAATAAATTTAGCTGTGCTAGAGAACATAAATTATGACCATAATTGTGTTTGCATAATAAGTCCTACATAGCATACCTATAATCTATAACTGGTTCTGTGTTTGATTGTGTGTGACCATGCATAGTTTTACATGAATTAGTCAAATATTACTAAATTTGGACTTAAATTGCTAATAATATAATATTTGGTTACCAACTTGATAATCCATAATTGTTAACTAACCATAAGGAAGAAGTGGATTCGAACTAAACAGGAGTGTTTTTAGTAATTGATTGAATTTGAGTAAAGTTCGTCTGATCTTGTAAAATCAGATAAAACCCTTTTAAGCTGTTAATAATTAGGTTAATTTAGTAGTAAGTAGATTAATTAGTTAACACCGTTCCCTGTGATCGACACCCAACTTACCCAACTATTCTATAATTCGACTAGGTACACTGCCTAGGTGCATTTTAGTTAGTTAAGTTAGTTAGGTTATAAATATAAAAATTAGTGGGTACTTTTGTGCACATCACCGGTCAACTCAACTAACCCTTGTATATTAGGGTTTACATTATGTCACTACTATACAACTCGCTATTTTAATAAAGAGTTATCACTTGGAAAGTTCATGTTCAAAAAAAAAAATCTAAACCCAAATCAAGGTAAGTGATGGAACTACTTGATAAAACACTGATACATACCCTTCGGGGGTGTATAACACTCGTAACAAGTCATAACGGGGTTTACGAACCTTGCATTACAAGACAAAACACTAATAAAAGTCACAAACGAAGTCTCTCTCAACCTCTCTCACTCTATCAAATCTCTCTCAAATCTCTCCCAAATCTCTCTCAAAATCTCTTTCAACTTTTTACAATCATTCGGGGCATCCCGACCCTTAACTTGGTCAAAAATTACTCAAAACGAGAAGTTTATTTGAAAAACAGCCCTTAAGGACCGAAACCCTAATAGGACTGAAACCCTAACAGAACCGAAACCCTAATAGAACCGAGACCCTAATAGAACTGAACAACCCTTAATGAACTAAAACCTCTTATGGACCGAAGTCACCTTCGGGTTCGGCTCCTTGTACCTTCGGTTCGGATTTCCTGAAGCGCCTCTCGGCCAATTTCGCTTCTTCCACCTTCGGTCTATTTCGCTTCTTCCACCTTCGGTCTATTTCGTTTCCAAACCACCTTCGGTCCTACCCTCACAACCGAACCTGCTTTCGGTTCTCAGCACCATGGACTGAACCAACCTTCGGTTCTAAGCTCCAACGACCGAGCTTCGCCTCCTGACCTCGGATTTTCGCAGATTCGCTCCTTTTTCCCGGTTTTCGACTAGATTCGTCTTTTAAGCTCGTTTTTCATGATTTTGACGGGGATTTTTCACCCAAACCCATATTTTAATATATTAAACTCCATAGACCCATGATTTAATCATATCCTTGAGGGAAAATCATATCTTTGGACAAAATCTTGTACAAGGTATGGCTTTGGAGTGTTGACTTTGCCATGAATCTATGACACCAACCACCCACGCACTCCATGACCACTCCATGTCACTATTCCCACCTTACCTTAGTCAAATCGAGATCTCCCCATACCTCTACCAGATCTCTTCCATCAGCTCACTCTCTAATCCCTCACTCTCCTCCCTATAAAACCCCACTCTCCTCCTCCCAAGACACACTTTTTACACTCTCATACTTCTCTCTAAAAACTCGAGTTCCTCTAGGAGTCACAAGCTCTTCCCTTGTTGATGGTAAGTTTTTCCTTCCTACACATAAACATTCTACACAACTTTACCAAAATCATAGAATCCTTACACAAATATCATCATATTTGTTGCTAGATCTTCGAATCTTCAAGCATCTCACAAGTGTTCTTGACTTGGAAACTTCTTCTCTTCATCATCCATCCTCAGGGATCACTCAAGGTGAGTTCATACCCCAAAATTTTCATGTTTTATTCAAGTTTTAGGGGGAGAATACAAGTTAAAATACCAAAAACTTAACTAAACTCAAACATCAGCTTTCAACAAGAAAGTTTAGTTTCATTCACGGACTGTTTTGACCACCTTAAACTTAATATCTTTCAAAACTGTTAAATATTCAAATATTTCAGGTTCATAAATTTAAAATGACTACTTGCACATCTCCATACGATTTTTCTACAATTTATGGTGATTTTTACAAAACTGCCTATCATTTTAGAAACGAATTCGGACCAGTCTGTGAATATGAACATTTTCACACAAGTTAGAGACTTCTAAAAATAATAAAAAAATTGATGAACAAACTAGACATATTTTCTAAACTCTCAGAGTTTACGGATTCGGTTTTTGACTTCGTATGATTTTCCTATGATTTTTATAAAACAGTGTAGAAAAGTTAAAAAACGAGTTAACAACTTACAATTTTCATAACACATTGTAACATGTTGAGCAAAGCGTAATCTTTGATGACTTCAGATTTTGCTTGTGTTTTTTGTTGTGATATATTTATATAATAGAAAATATTCTCTGAAATATAAGAGTCCTTTGTAATTACTATATGGTAAACTATAATAGGTATAGTTATGGATTCCACATTTCAAACACACTGCACGTAAACTCGTTATTGTAAATTGTGAGACAAGTCTTCATTATACTCTTTGAGTACTGGTTAAAAATTCCTGAATTAGTTATAACCAGAGTCTCTTGTAGGGATAGCGTGATAATTGTGTATAGATCTATATTGGGGTTGACAACCCACACCCATGCTGCTAAGACAGTCCCATCGGCCGATTGGGGGTGACAAATGTCATTTCGATTCCGACGTCTGAAGAACGTCGCAACAGGCATCTCTGTTATAGTATGGTTATAGCGACTCACATAGGGAGATAACGACACTTATAGTTTACAGGAATTTCTACTTAAAAAAAAGGGGGTTTTATCTAGCTAAAACTACAAACACGTTACAAGTACAAAACACACTCTTATACTCAGTCTTGGGATTTAAGACTACATAAAATTTTATAAGAAAATATTGGATTTTCTTGAAGTATACATTACATTTATAACCAAGGGTTTTCAAACTCGGAATATAATACTCGGTTTCATTTCAAACAGAAATTACTATACATGCTGGTAGTAACCAGGCTTTCAAACTCTTCATCCAAAAGCTTATGAACTCACCAACTTAATTGTTGACACTTTTTCAAAACTACTTGTATTCTCAGGGAATCAGTAAAACAGGTAAACCGCAGCTTTTGAGGATGGGACGCTAAGGCGTCAAACAGTTTATTTTGTCATCATAGTGTAATTGATTTTGAAACATGTAAACTCATACTATGGTGTAACTCTTTCAATTATATTTATGATGGTTGTATTTACTTTGAGCACTATTATACTCGTTGTTGTGATACTATACATGAAGTCCTCCACCCCCGGATGTTTCCGCCATCCTTGGTTCGGGGGTGTGACAGATTGGTATTAGAGCATTGTTTATAGTGAACATAGTATGTCAAACAACATAAGATATACAAACTATAAACACAAAGGGACTAAGATTCTCTGATCTAAAGGTTTTCCCTACAACTATACTTTTAAAAATAATAAAAGCGTTATCTTTATGGAAAAGTATAAGTACATACATGCATATCGATATAGTGTCACGTCTAAGGAAAATGCAAAAGTTAAAAATAGAGGTGTTGTGAAATGTGAATATGCCTTGGGATATGCAATCAAGTCTGGGAAGAATATAGCCTGATCAACTATATTCGTCCGAGAAGTGACTAGTATATGCCGGGGGATAGTCATAGTGGACAATAAGTCTATCAACTTACCAACACCCATACAGAAACACGTTAAGAATCAAACACAACCATTAAAATACTATAGGAATATTTTATGTTAACTAAGCACAATATATCTAGATTCATTATGTGCCTCTTGCACCACTATTCTCGTACAGACGACATGACAGGATTTCATTTACCCGGAGACCCCTACTTTCCGAACCAGGGGAAAGGTGGTTGGTTGGAAGCAAAACCGGAAGAGGATCCCGAGGAAGTATTCGAGGAGGAGCCTGAAGAAGACCCCGAAGAGGACGAAGAAGAAGAGGAGGAGCCGGAGGAGGAAGTCATCAACCCTCCTTACATCGTCAGGGTGCCTGCGAACCGATTTGGCTACAACGGGCCCGAGCCCCGTTGGGCAACAGTGATCGAGAGATGGAGCCGTCAACAACGACAACGATCACCATTTGGCGATCAACGGGGTTACGACGACCTCAGTCATGGGGGACCGGCTGACAGAGCCCTCCCAATCGTGATCCAGCAGATCACAAACCTTGTGGACCAGAATCGGGAAATGGCGAATCAAGTTCGGAACCTCAATACGGTTGTAGAAGCCTCAGATGCTCGTACCAGGGACATGGAAAGAGGCTTCTATCCAATGGACCAACTCATCGAGGACGTTACCACCGCTCGGGCGGAAGTAAGGGATTACCATATAAGGCACGTAGCGTTCGAGGAGAGAGTGATCACGGCCGAACGCCGAATTGCGGAGCTTCAGGGAGCCTCGGCCTCGTCTCAAGGCCACGAGGGACCAGCTGATACCACCCGCCTCGAGTAGTGCTTGAACTACTCACATTTTGTTATAAACTAGGTTTACGAGTATGTGTTGGGACTACTCTTTCCTGTAAGTAGGTTTAACCCTGCGTCTAAGTGGCTACACTAGTCGAAGGGTCTATGTGCTGCCGAAAGTTTCTGTTACGTTGATATAATGTAGACCTTCTATAAGGTCAAATTTTCCTAAAAACATGTACTAAATTGTATCAATGAAAATTGTCATGCATTTTATTTTATTGGGAGTTCACCTCAGATTTCATAACATAACATTACAAACGATTTGCTTATGGTGACTCTGAGATTATTTAATATATACCTCGAGGTTATATGTAATTAAGAGGTGATCGACTTAGAAATGGTGAGTCCGCCTTGGATCCTGTTCCTTGTTTGGTTGTGGACTCAGGGCAGACTCATTGAGTTCGACGGTCTATTGAACCTTAGTTGCACACGACCAGTATACATCAAGTGGTCTTATGAGTGGATCAGGCATGGAACAAAGATTAGAAGATTTCATTTGAAGTCATTACTACTAAAATTCATAAGTTTATTTACATAGACTCCTGCTATGAATTGTTTGCAAACATTTGAAAATAGGGAAATACTATACTTGAAAACTAATAACCTAGTTTTACGACACCCGACTAATAACCATTACTAAAAGACTTATACACATTTCATCTTTGAAATTCTATAACAGAAAGATGTCGCCTCGTAGGTCTGCTAGACGCACTGGCAGAACGCAAACAAATTCACCACCACCGCCTCCCCAATATGATCCTGTTATATTCCAAGCTGCGGTCACGACCGCGGTGGTAGCTACTACGTCCCAAATCAGCACTGACGGTGCCAGGAGGACAGGGACTGGTACTAATAACTCCACTCAAGGAGATAGCCAAGGGCGTTCGAGAGAGTGTTCCTTTAAGGACTTCACTAATGGAAAACCCGATTCGTTCAATGGTAGCGGGGGAGTCATCGATTTGATGCAGTGGTTCGAGAAGACCAAATCTGTCTTCGAGATCTGTGTGTGCCCCGAAGCAAACAAAGTCAAATTCGCAGATCGCACTTTCACCGGTAGAGCCCTTACTTGGTGGAACGGCCACGTAAAATATCTAACTCTTGTCGTGGCTAATTCGATAAGCTGGGAAGACTTGAAAACCATGATGCTGAAGGAGTATTGCCCAAGGGGTGAAGTGCAAAAGTTAGAACAAGAACTGTGGAGCCTCAAGATGACGGGCGCTGACCTTGCAGCTTACACTGCCCGATTTAATGATCTAGCACTCCTCTGTCTGGCGATGGTCATCCCGGAAAGCAAGAAGGTGGAACGATATCTCTGGGGATTATCTTCCCAAATTCAAAATAGCGTGTTGGCCTCACGGCCAACTACCTTCGATAATGCTAAGGAGTTGGAACAACAACTCATTGATCATCGGGCCAGCCACGACACTGTGACAACCACCTCCGATCGATCAAAAGGAGGGAACAACAAAAGAAAGTTCTAGAACAATAAAAAGAAACAACCGGTGCAAGACTCCGCCAAGAGACAACAAACTGTTACCATCCATGCTGCCACTACTCCTTCCAGTCCTGCACCGGTGAGGCAATATGCTGGAAACCTTCCCAAGTGCAAAAAGTGCAACTTTCACCACAACGGTCCTTGTCGGGAAATACACTGTATCAGCTGTAACAAAAAGGGGCATACCGCCCGTTTCTATAGGGCGACTGCCCAACAAGCCAACCCGGCCGCCAACACCGGAGCAAGCCGAACCTGTTACGGCTACGGGGAAACCGGGCACTACAGGAGGGACTGTCCAAAAGCTAAAAACGCAAACACCGGCGGTGTCGGAAAGATCTTGGCTTTAGGGCAGGGGAAGCGAGGGAAGATCCCATGGTGGTTACCGGTACGTTTCTCCTCAATAACGCATATGCATGCATATTATTTGATAGTGGAGCGGAGAGGAGTTTCGTTAGCCACACATTCAAACAATTGTTAAAACAAAATCCCCAATCACTAAAAGATACATATGTCGTAGAAATGGCAAATGGAAAAACAGAAAGCACTAACGACATATACTCAGGGTGTACCCTCACTCTAGACAATCACTCATTCAAAATCGATCTATTGTCGGTTTCAATAAAAAGCTTTGACATCATCATCGGCATGGATTGGTTAAGCTCAAATCGTACTGACATTCTGTGTTATGAAAGGGTCGTTCACCTTAATCTGCCAAATGGCGAAACTCTTGTCATCTACGACGATAAGCCTAGTGCAAACCTACGAATCATCTCTTGCGCCAAAGCCCAAAAGTATCTCCGAAAGGAATACCACGCCTTCTTAGCCCACGTAGTGGATAAGAAACAAGAGGTGAAGAACGTCAAAGACATCCCGGAGGTCTGTAATTTCCCTGACGTATTCCCAGAAGACCTTCACGAGGTTCCACCCGCACGTAGCCAAAGCGCCCTACCGTCTAGCGCCAGCCGAGATGCAAGAAATATCTAGCCAACTAAACGAACTGCTGAGCAGAGGGTTCATTAGACCCAGCTTCTCACCTTGGGGAGCACCAGTTCTGTTTGTGAAAAAGAAGGATGGATCGTTTCGCATGTGCATTGACTACCGCGAGCTAAATAAGCTTACCATCAAAAACCGATACCCTTTACCCCGAATCGACGGCCTATTTGACCAACTCCAAGGAGCATCTTACTTCTCAAAGATCGATCTGAGATCGTGATACCATTAACTACGGGTTCAGGAGGAGGATGTCCCCAAAACGGCGTTCAGAACTCGGTACGGTCACTACGAATTTGTAGTGATGCCCTTTGGGTTAACAAACGCACCCACAGTGTTCATGGATCTAATGAATCGGGTGTGCCGGCCTTACCTAGACAAGTCCGTGATTGTCTTTATAGACAACATCTTGATCTATTCAAAGAGTAAGGAAGAGCATAGCCAACATCTACGACATGTATTAGAGACTCTAAGGGCGGAAAAATTATATGCAAAATTTTCGAAGTGTGAATTTTGGATCCGAGAAGTGGACTTCCTCAGTCATGTGGTTAGTGAGAAAGGGATACACGTGGATCCCTCCAAAATCAAGGCGATTGAAAACTGGTCGGCACCAAGGACGCCTACAGAAATCCGCCAATTCTTAGGCCTCGCTGGCTACTACCGAAGGTTCATCCAGAACTTCTCCAAGATTGCCAAACCACTTACCACCCTAACCCAAAAGAGTATGACTTTCAGCTGGGGAGAGAAACAAGACACCGCTTTCCAAACATTAAAGCAGGCCCTGTGCAGCGCCCCGATTTTATCCCTGCCCGAGGGAACCGAAGACTTTGTGGTCTACTGCGACGCATCAAACCAAGGTATGGGGTGTGTGTTAATGCAGCGAGGAAAGGTCATTGCCTACACATCGAGGCAATTAAAAACGCACGAGGCCAACTATGCCACACATGACCTCGAATTGGGAGCAATAGTATTCGCCCTAAAAATCTGGAGGCACTACCTTTACGGAACAAAGTGTACCATCTTTACCGATCACAAAAGCCTTCAGCACATCCTCAATCAAAAAGAGCTCAACATGAGGCAGAGACGATGGGTAGAACTACTAAATGATTACGAGTGTGAGATACATTATCACCCAGGTAAAGCCAACATGGTAGCTGACGCCCTAAGTCGAAAAGAATACTCGGGTCGCCGAGTAAAGTCATTAACCATGACAATCCATTTCGCACCTGTCCATGCAAATCAAAGAGGTCCAGCTGGAAGCTTTGAAGCCTGAGAATGTGGCAGGTGAGGCATTAAGAGGAATGGATAAGAATTTATAAGTCAAGGACGACGGAGCTCGTTATCTCATGAACCGAATTTGGACACCGAAATTTGGCGGGTTCACGGACGTCATCCTGAATGAAGCACACAAAACTCGATACTCCGTACATCCCGATTCAGACAAGATGTACCTGGACCTGAAGAAACTCTACTGGTGGCTGAACATGAAAGCCGAAATCGCTACACACGTGAGCAAGTGTCTGACTTGCGCCAAGGTTAAGGTAGAGTACCAAAAGCCTTCGGGTTTACTACAGCAACCTGCGATACCTGAATGGAAGTGGGAACGAATAACCATGGATTTCATAACCAAACTGCCTAAGACAATGAATGGTCTTGATACCATTTGGGTAATCGTCGATAGATTGACCAAATCCGCGCACTTCTTTCCAATAAAGGAGACCGAAAAGATGGAAAAGTTGACTAGGACGTACATCAAAGAGGTGGTACGACTACATGGTGTGCCGATATCCATTATCTCTGACAGAGATAGTAGATTCACTTCATAGTTCTGGCAGTCCTTACAGAAAGCTCTAGGGACCAGGCTAGACATGAGTACAACCTACCATCCACAAACCGACAGGCAGAGCGAAAGAACTATTCAAACCTTGGGGGATATGCTAAGAGCGTGTGTGATAGACTTTGGTAAAGCTTGGGATACCCATTTACCACTTGTTGAATTCTCGTACAATAATAGTTATCACACTAGCATCAAGGTTGCACCATTTGAATCCCTCTACGGCCGCAAGTGCAGATCACCTCTGTGCTGGGCTGAAGTGGGCGACACGCAACTAGCTAAGGGACAAGTCCCTAACAGTACCCTCACTAGCCCTGAAATCATAAAGGGAAACTACGGAAAAGATTGTTCAAATTCGAGAAAGACTGAAAGCATCTCGAGATCAACAAAAGAGTTACGCCGACAAGCGACACAAACCCTTGGAGTTCCAGGTTGGGGATCGGGTGCTACTGAAGGTCTCACCATGGAAAGGAACTATACGTTTTGGTAAACGTGGTAAACTAAATCCAAGGTATATCGGACCGTTTGAAATCCTTGCCAGGATTGGCCCGGTGGCATACAAACTTCGGCTACCACAGGAACTTAATAACGTACATCATACCTTCCACATATCAAACTTAAAGAAGTGCCTATCCGACGAGACCCTCGTGATACCACTCGATGAAATTGAAGTTAGCGAGAGTCTCCACTTCGTGGAAGAACCGGTTGAAATCATGGATCGAGAGATCAAAAGAACAAAACAAAGTCGGATTCCTATCGTGAAGGTCTGTTGGAACGCTAAACGAGGACCCGAGTTCACCTGGGAACGCGAGGATCAAATGAAACAAAAATACCCACATCTTTTCCCTAACTCTTGAAGTCCCAGTCAGAACACTAATTTCGGGACGAAATTCCTTCTAACGGGGGGATGATGTGATAACCGTCAATTTCTAGTCAAGTCAAAGTCAAATAAAGTCAACAAGTCAAACCGGTCAACTCAACTAACCCTTGTATATTAGGTTTTACATTATGTCACTACAGTACAACTAGCTATTTTAATAAAGAGTTATCACTTGGAAAGTTCGTGTTCAAAAAAAAATCTAAAGCCAAATCAAGGTAAGTGATGGATCTACTCGATAAAACACTGATACATACCCTTCGGGGGTGTATAACACTCGTAACAAGTCATAACGGGGTTTACGAACCTTGCATTACAAGGCAAAACACTAATAAAACTCACAAACGAAGTCTCTCTCAACCTCTCTCACTCTATCAAATCTCTCTCAAATCTCTCCCAAATCTCTCTCAAAATCTATTTCAACTTTTTATAATCATTCGGGGCATCCCGACCCTTAACTTGGTCAAAAATTACTCAAAACGAGAAGTTTATTTGAAAAACAGCCCTTAAGGACCGAAACTCTAATAGGACTGAAACCCTAACAGAACCGAAACCCTAATAGAACCGAGACCCTAATAGAACTGAACAACCCTTAATGAACTAAAACCTCTTATGGACCGAAGTCACCTTCGGGTTCGGCTCCTTGTACCTTCGGTTCGGATTTCCTGAAGCGCCTCTCGGCCAATTTTGCTTCTTCCACCTTCGGTCTATTTCGCTTCTTCCACCTTCGGTCTATTTCGCTTCCAAACCACCTTCGGTCCTACCTTCACAACCGAACCTGCTTTCGGTTCTCAGCACCATGGACTGAACCAACCTTCGGTTCTAAGCTCCAAGGACCGAGCTTCGCCTCCTGACCTCGAATTTTTGCAGATTCGCTCCTTCTTCCCGGTTTTCGACTAGATTCGTCTTTTAAGCTCGTTTTTCATGATTTTGACGGGGATTTTTCACCCAAACCCATATTTTAATATATTAAACTCCATAGACCCATGATTTAATCATATCCTTGAGGGAAAATCATATCTTTGGACAAAATCTTGTACAAGGTATGGCTTTGGAGTGTTGACTTTGCCATGAATCTATGACACCAACCACCCACTCACTCCATGACCACTCCATGTCACTATTCCCACCTTACCTTAGTCAAATCGAGATCTCCCCATACCTCTACCAGATCTCTTCCATCAGCTCACTCTCTAATCCCTCACTCTCCTCCCTATAAAACCCCACTCTCCTCCTCCCAAGACACACTTTTTACACTCTCATACTTCTCTCTAAAAACTCGAGTTCCTCTAGGAATCACAAGCTCTTCCCTTGTTTATGGTAAGTTTTTCCTTCCTACACATAAACATTCTACACAACTTTACCAAAATCATATAATCCTTACACAAATATCATCATATTTGTTGCTAGATCTTCGAATCTTCAAGCATCTCACAAGTGTTCTTGACTTGGAAACTTCTTCTCTTCATCATCCATCCTCAGGGATCACTCAAGGTGAGTTCATACCCCAAAATTTTCATGTTTTATTCAAGTTTTAGGGGGAGAATACAAGTTAAAATACCAAAAACTTAACTAAACTCAAACATCAGCTTTCAACAGGAAAGTTTAGTTTCATTCACGGACTGTTTTGACCACCTTAAACTTAATATCTTTCAAAACTGTTAAATATTCAAATATTTCAGGTTCATAAATTTAAAATGACTACTTGCACATCTCCATACGATTTTTCTACAATTTATGGTGATTTTTACAAAACTGCCTATCATTTTAGAAACGAATTCGGACCAGTCTGTGAATATGAACATTTTCACACAAGTTAGAGACTTCTAAAAATAATAAAAAATTGATGAACAAACTAGACATATTTTCTAAACTCTCAGAGTTTACGGATTCGGTTTTTGACTTCGTATGATTTTCCTATGATTTTTATAAAACAGTGTAGAAAAGTTAAAAAACGAGTTAACAACTTACAATTTTCGTAACACATTGTAACATGTTGAGCAAAGCGTAATCTTTGATGACTTCAGATTTTGCTTGTGTTTTTTGTTGTGATATATTTATATAATAGAAAATATTCTCTGAAATATAAGAGTCCTTTGTAATTACTATATGGTAAACTATAATAGGTATAGTTATGGATTCCACATTTCAAACACACTGCACGTAAACTCGTTATTGTAAATTGTGAGACAAGTCTTCATTATACTCTTTGAGTACTGGTTAAAAATTCCTGAATTAGTTATAACCAGAGTCTCTTGTAGGGATAGCGTGATAATTGTGTATAGATCTATATTGGGGTTGACAACCCACACCCATGCTGCTAAGACAGTCCCATCGGCCGATCGGGGGTGACAAATGTCATTTCGATTCTGACGTCTGAAGAACGTCGCAACAGGCATCTCTGTTATAGTATGGTTATAGCGACTCACATAGGGAGATAACGACACTTATAGTTTACAGGAATTTCTACTTAAAAAAAAGGGGGTTTTATCTAGCTAAAACTACAAACATGTTACAAGTACAAAACACACTCTTATACTCAGTCTTGGGATTTAAGACTACATAAAATTTTATAAGAAAATATTGGATTTTCTTGAAGTATACATTACATTTATAACCAAGGGTTTTCAAACTCGGAATATAATACTCGGTTTCATTTCAAACAGAAATTACTATATATGCTGGTAGTAACCAGGCTTTCAAACTCTTCATCCAAAAGCTTATGAACTCACCAACTTAATTGTTGACACTTTTTCAAAACTACTTGTATTCTCAGGGAATCAGTAAAACAGGTAAACCGCAGCTTTTGAGGATGGGACGCTAAGGCGTCAAACAATTTATTTTTTCATCATAGTGTAATTGATTTTGAAACATGTAAACTAATACTATGGTGTAACTCTTTCAATTATATTTATGATGGTTGTATTTACTTTGAGCACTATTATACTCGTTGTTGTGATACTATACATGAAGTCCTTCACCCCCGGATGTTTCCGCCATCCTTGGTTCGGGGGTGTGACATCAATGTGTTCCAATATGAGTGTGTTTATTATTGATTTTCTCTTTAACATGCATGTGTGGTTATGTGTTTAATATTGTTTGTATCTGTGAATGGGGTAAGGATTGTATGATATGATACTGTCTTTGTGTGAAATTTACTAAGCTTTGTGCTTACCCTTTCTCCCTTTAAAATATTGTTTCAGGTAAACAAGCTGGCCGGACATGATTGTACACACCGACAGATTATTGGATTTTGATATCGGATTGATTATGTTTTTTTAAATTTAGAATTGTAACCGATAATGGTTTTGGAAATTGAATTGATCTTGGGTTTTGGTTTTAAATTTATTTTAAATAAAAGATTTTAAGTGGATGATTTATGTTATTAAAAAGTTCAAATTTTTTGGAAATTTTGGGATGTTACAAATTATCATTACATACCTTCGCTAAAGTGCATTAAATGTTAATATTATTCTTCGATTTATTCACCTTTGTAATTATCATCTTTAATTCTTCATTGTAGTTACTTATTATCATTTATTCATTGCTAACATCGTTTATTATTATCAATGTATAATGCATACAATAATATTGACATTTACTTCGCAATAATTACCTATAATGTCCACCGCTAATAAGAATCTATAACACCGCTAACCCCCAAAGGATGACCCTATTCGCTGCTGAAGTGACATGGCTGTTAGAAATGGGTGTCCAATGTCATAACTATAACGTCTGGTTCCTGGTATGCATTGAACTCATTTATTTATTCATTTTAGAAGGGTAAATAGACGAGTTGATGGCCCTAACTCGTCGAGTATAGGGCCGAATATGCGCGGGGTTTAAGCTACCCACTCGACGAGTCAAGAGCCCTCGACTCGGTGAGTAGATCGGCCAGAATGAAACCCTAATTTTGGGGTTTTGCACCTTATTCAAGCTCCTTAACCCCCACCCCTTGGCCTCATTTCCAGCCTCCTTGTCTCAAACCCTAATCTACGAAAGCCTAGATCTTTCTTTGAGAGTGTGAGCCATTTTGAGTGATCTTCGCGTGCTTTTGAAGCTTGTGGAAGAAGAAGAAGATAGAGGGCTCAAGAGGGGAAGAGTAGATCCAGAAACTACACTCCATTTGCTACATTTTCTGGTAATCAAGTTTCTATCTTGGCTATTAGTTCATTAGATCTCTTTATGTGGGTTTTGGTCCAAGAATGATAGCTTTTGGAGAATGATCGACCCAAGTGGGTATTCTTCCAGATCTAGGATCTAAAGGGGCTGTTATGACATAAAGGTGCAAACCTTATGCCATTGGAGCCCCCATGCAAGTCATAGTGTGTCATATTGGCCTTATTTGATATAATGGTGCTCAAGAATAACTTGAGTTATTGTAAACCGTGTACAAAAAAAGAGAAAAAAGAGTTGACAAAATTGTTTAATGACGGGATAAAAGATTTAAAAACTTTTTTCTCATTAATCACACAAGGCCAAAAGTAGTTAGACAGTTTAGAGATGGATGTGTTGACCACGACTCTTTATGTGGAAAACAACAATATTTTTATTAAGATCATTTGAGACGAACTTATATTTTAGATACCACTACATTTTTCTTTATTTAAGTGCTTTTTGTTGGCAGGGAAGAGGAACAACCATTTTGGTTGGTTCCGGTGTTATCGATAGTGATAATGAGGTAATAACGACAACCTACCTATATGCTATTAGTAATTATAACTAATAAATAAGCTAAAAACCAAGACTGTTAGCTCAAATAAGTTGTAAAACACACATATTACAAAAAAAAAGTGTTAATTTTAGATATCCCATGCTCTCTTTGACTTGGTCAACTAAAAACCATAAAAAGGGTCTATTTATACCGGATTAAAAAAAATTAAACAGTTCGCTATGTCGCTATTCAGTTGCTATGAACCCCATGGCGACACTACATCGCCTCGCCTCGCTATTCGCTATAGCGATCGCTATGGTCACTATTGGCAACACTGGTTGGTTCATGTGGATCTCTCGGTCTAATTGTAGATGCAAGAAAATCAAATATATAGTTACCTTAACTATTATATCAACTATATAATAGAAAATCAAATATATAGTTACCTTAACTATTATATCAACTAGTAAAAAAGCCCGGGCTTAACTCTAGGTCGGGTTTTTTTTTTGTTTTTTTTCTAATTTTTTGGTATTGTGTTATAACAGATTTGACAAAGATTATGACTTTAAATCTTAATAAGACAAAACTTCAAAGTGATGCAACAAAAACCGAATGAAAGTAGGATGTTATAATACGTAACAAAATGAAAGCAAATTTTTGTTATCCGGTTCTGAGTTTATCTCTTAGCTTAAAAAATGTTACAAATATATAAAAATGACCACATTGCCCTCAAGAATGCACATTAGTTAATGGCTTAAAAGTTGCACTCACTTTTCTTCGAGTATGATTTGAGAAAAAATCTTCATCCTATATTTCTCAGAATTTGCTGCAACAACAACATACCATTGAAATGACTAAACTGCCCACAAGAAGCAGCAACCATGACTTGCATTTGATAATTTTAGAAGTTCATTTGAGTTTGGTTAGACCAAAACTGCAGCAACTCAAAGTCCAATGAGTTAGTTTCCTGTAGATATATAGTCAACGGGTATTTCTGTAATTTATTGACAAAAGAATATACTTTCACAAACGTGGGATCTCTCCAAATGCTATATCTCCTGAAGATTTGTTAATATATTTAATAAGTGTAGCTATTATGACACTTTCTCTACATAAACTTCACTACTATACAAAGCCAAAATGAATATAGTTAAAATGAAATAAAGAAAATCCAAGTCTTAAAACCACATCAAAGTAATGATCCTGTAATAGGAAATAATTTTTTTCGTTAGAATTAAAAAAATTATTATTTGCAAAACTAAAATAATAAAAGTTCATTAAAATAAGAACCTTTGCATATGCACGAACGATTTCATTTCTAGAACTTCTGTTGTACAACCATAAAGGCAAGTTTGACTATTCTTGCAGTCAACATGATGACATATAGCCATAACAACCGAAGAGATGTCCTCTGTTCAGGAGGTTGGTTTTCAATCAATTGTTCTACAGCCTGAATCAGTACCTGAAACCCTAAAAAAATACAAAAATGATTAAGTGAACTGTCTTCGTCATAAACACATATTCCATTTTGTACACAATCCACAAAAAGCACAATCTTTTTACTTAAAACAAACAAATAACAGATTATTGCAGCAAAGATAATGATTCCAATAGGCTTCTTAGAAACATTATCTTGCTCATCTGGTCCACATCTGGTCAACCAGAAGATGTTGAGGTGAATTACAAACTATTGCTGATTTGGAAAGCAATGCATGGCAAAAAACGATCTCAAGGTAGGAGTGATATTACATTCTGATTCATGATGTCTTTTTTGCTGAGTCTTATAATTAAAAATGAAAAATATTACATTCTGATTCATTATGTCTTTTTTGCAGCACTTAATTCATTCAAACAACAAGTTGAAGCACTCGTCAACTTGAGCGGCCAATTGAGATTTTAATCTGTGTTGTTCCTGGTTGGAGTGATATACCCATAAAGGTACTTGAAGCTTTGATAAAAAAAACATGATTAATCTTGTTGTTTATAATTTATTATGGAGTTTATGGTATGTTGTTTTGGATTGGAAAACCATATAGCTTCTACCATATCAAAGTTCTCAAAAAAAGTGTGTTGTACTTTGCATAGGAAGTAAAAAGATCATGTCTGTAAACTTTTACTGATAATAATTATTTGCAAATATATACAAAAAATCATGCTATAGCTTTGCCACATGTCTACAGGTCTTTATGAAAGATTGGCTGATATTAAGATACGTACTCAAGCTATGAAATCAGGTTGCTTATATGAAACTCAAACAATCTTATCCTTTTTTTTATAGCTATAGAGATGGGTGTTCACGGTCTGGTTTTTTCGGTTTTTAGGTCAAACCGAAGCCAACAATTTTTGTTAATCGAAAACCGAAGCCGAACCATTGAAAATTAAAACCGAAACGAGTCGAACCATTACTAACGGTTTGGTTCCAGTTTGGTTTCACAGTTTGGGCTTTTTAGACTCATTTTAGTTGAGCCCATTTCTGTAATTTACTCTAAACCTAAAGCAATATTTTCCCACAACATACAACATGCTTTGAAATTTCAATACTAGTAAGAATGCATACTCTTACATTACTGTTTAATGATGCACATTTTAAATGTCTTTATGGTCCATGAATTTATACATGGTTGTTTATACAAACTGTGTTTGGTTGAGCAGGGCGATAGATTGCGATGAATAATAGAATCAGTAGTTTGTTTTGTTTTCAGGAATGATAGTAGTAAATACCAAACACTTAGTTAAGTAAGGAAACTTTGCGTGATCTCTAGGGACAACTACCCATAGGTGTGGAAGATAGTATAAGGGTCTGTACCATCCACAGCACAAAGCACAGGATGAGTAATTGTTACTAGAAGAAGCACGAAGGGACCCAAAGTACTAGTGGGGTATTGTCAAATAGTACATTGTGTATATATATATATATATATATATATATAAAAGACAACCTAGCTTGAGTTTACTACGTGTATTTCACAAATGAGTTTTAATTAATGAGTGTTTATTTTCTCTACACCATATGTAGACAGTGACCACCAAGCTTATTCTTAGGTTGGAAGGTGTGTTTCCCTCCCAACCCCACTCCACTTACTGCCACATAAAGTTCACATAATTTTTTTTTCTTCCATCTTTCCCAGCCATAACACATGTAAATGATAGCCAACACACTCAATTAAAAACATACAAAACAACGTATGATACAAGTAAAAAAGAACAATATAAAAGAGAAAAGATGAAGTGAATCTAGAGCGAAGGAAGCAGCGGGTTGAAGAAATTGCTTGAAGCAACAAAAAAACACCAAAGTTGTGGTACCATGTATGGCTGATTGGTTATCTTGGAGGTACCCCTAGTACCGCCAGCCCAAACACCACCACTCCAAGAATGTGTGGTATCATCCTTACAATAGTTTATCCACTAAGTATACCATGCACCAAGAATGGTATATCACGAGAGAGAGAGAGAGAGAGAGAGAGAGAGAGAGAGAGAGAGAGAGAGAGAGAGAGAGAGAGAGAGAGAGAGAGAGAGAGAGAGAGAGAGAGAGAGAGAGAGAGAGAGAGAGAGAGAGAGAGAGAGAGAGAGAGAGAGAGAGAGAGAGAGAGATTCTATTAGAATATTACACTGTAAATATTTAAATACAATTGTTTGAATGTTAGAATATTCTATATTTATTAGATATGTTAAAATAGTCTAATATCCTACAAGAATTGTTAGAATTGTTTGCAGCGCCGACCCTAGAGGGAGGGCAAGCTCGGTCTCACCAAACATCGGCCCCAAATTACGGTATGTGTATATATATATATATATATATATATATATATATATATATATATATATATATATATATATATGGTTTTAGATTATATATACTATAATTTACAATAAAGAAACAAAATGCTTAGTAGATGAATTGGTTTACGGGTCCGTTCTTTTTTCCTCTACCACCTTCCCCACCACCACCACCCTGCCACCTCTGTCAACTATACTACAACCATCCTTGCCACGACCACCTCCCCCACCAACCACCATAATCATATATGATTAAACAGTTTCTGAACATACATATATGTATAATCATTTTTTATTAGACATATATGTATAAACATGTATAATCATATACGATTATACCTCTCCGCAATATAATAATATATGATTAGGCATACTCTGCTACTGCTGACATGTTGGAGTGTTAAAAAGACAAATTAGAAATATGTGATTGATGTTGATGAAGGGTTTTGAGCATATCTACATTCCTATGTGATCATGCAACCCTAATTGCTTTGGATCTAAGTTTTTCTCTATTAAATATACAAATATGAACACCAAAGTAATAACCCCAGATCTAGTATATACAATTTCGAAAATCACATATATATTAGGATTATGAACATTACCTCACTTGTTATATTGTAATAACAAGAACAATCCTTGGTTAATCTTGACTTCTGAAAGCCTAGTGTCCCAAGTGTTGCACCTCTAATGGAGTCACAAACACCCAATGCAAAGGATGAGTAGGAGAGATGAGGAAATCGGCTAGGGTTCTCTTAGAAGGCATAGATCTGAAATTCCTTAGGTTAAGGGGTATATATAGTTGTGACTGCTAGGGTTTTCAGGTGGAAACCCTAATACCTTGCTTAGGCACCAAGCATCCCATGGACTCCTCCTTATGAGGCCTTGGACGAAATCTATAGGGCCTCCCTATAGGATTTCGTCCACTCCTAATTAAGGAGTCCAATATCCCAGTTCTGCAACTATCAATGATTTGCAAAACAACCCTCCATTATTAATCAGTTCCTTTAATCCCAAAATTAATATCAAATTAATTTCTGATTAATCACTAATTAATAATATGATTTCCAAATAATATATTAATCTTGTAATATATTAATAAAATCATTTTGAGTCCCAATTTATTATTCATATAATAAATCCTACTATCTCCACTTGTCATCCTGTTAAGTTGCATGAGTGAAGACAACCCAAAAGGACCATGCTCATAATCAAATCAAGCACATACCAAATATAGTTATGGGCTTAGACACATAATCCAACAGTCTCCCACTTGGATAAGTCTAATAACTATAATTACAAGTATGACTTCAGAATCTGATCAGCAATCGTAGCTTTCAAAAACCGCTGTCGAACTCTGATCATATCAGTAACGCGTCTTTTAGATAAGGGATCAAATATTCCTGCGTTCTACAAGATATCCTATGGACATGAGACATGAATTATGATCATTCTCTCTGTCCAAGTTATGTTTCCCGATTTTCGATTTATGACGACCGACTAATTGAACAAATAAATCAGTCCAGGCTTGGCCAAGCGCTTAGGATGTCATCACTAAATCATCGAGGGGCCCACATATATCGCTTTTATTCCATTTAGAGTAAAAGGACAGATAAACTTCGACTCATATGCTTGTACTATTTACTCATCAAATCATACACAACAATACGTTTTATGATATCAATTTACTGATGCGTTTACGTATTATCAATGTGCAACCGACTCGTAAACAACAACTGTATGTCTCTGTTTCAAGAATATAAGATATTATCGTCTCAAAATCACTCGTGATAATATCCATGAAGTGATTCAAATGAGCGTGGGTTTAATCCAGTACTCAAATTCCTATTTCAGGAGTACTCATGAACATTGCAGCAAACATTTGCCATGTCTAAGCACTTAGACAATCTACAGTCGGATTCATGACAATCTTAATTCACTACTTACTTCCAAAGTATGATCGACTGTGGATGGTTGAATAATCTTATTATTCGGGAAGTAAAGCATGTGAAGTGAAACACAAGAACAAGCTAATCCAATATGGTCTCAAAACTTTTGAACATAAATAATACACTTATTATTTAATCACCATATTAATTAGACCTTATTCATTATATAATGTTTCGACCAATCAACTTAATACTGAATTAAAACAATAGTCATCCCGTGCTCCAAGCATGCACACTATGTTCATCTATGGTCCTTTCCTTGTGAAATAGATCAATTGAACACATTTCCAATGATGCTCATTTCACAACTCCAAATCCCTATCACAAGTGTAAGAATACCAAATTCTGCCACTTTTAGAATCCGTTAGAGTCTAAACTTACATGCAATGATCCTTTTGTAATGTCAAGGCTCCAAAGTCACAGAGACTTGACCAATGATATTACAAAGCATTCCATTGGAGATTTGTTACATAACAATTCCATGGAAATGAAGTCTCACATTCAAAGTACATTCCTTTGAATATCCTTCTTGCATAAAAGTTTCTAACTTACACATAGTTTCTTAATATCCAACTCCCACTATGGCACTGTATCCATATTCCTATATGACAACGCATTCTTAACAAAAACCTATTTATTTATAATCTTGTCAATATGGTCCATTTATTATTATACTCCCAACCGTCCACAAGCAACCAATCTTTGGTAAACCTCAGATTGTCCTTGACAATTGTTTAATAACCTTAGTCATATTTTGTTCTAGTCCTTTTTCCCTCTTAATGCCCTAAGCATTTGGAAAAATTAGAACATGTGAATATTATTGCATATGCAATCGATCCTATACCTGAAGCATATGGGATACGATTCATAATGTCTCACATAAAGACATGATACTTGACCAGTCTCTTGTTATAATATTTCCATATATATAATTTCCTATGTTGAATCACTTCAACACGAAATTCATATATGTTTATAACTAAGTTCCATTAAAACTTCAATCTAAACTTTTAGATTTGAAATGAAGTATAATTATCTTCTCCCTAGAATCTTACTATAGCGAAACAATTTCCAAATTCTGCAACTTTGCAAATTTGTAACCTTTGTTTCCTATAAATAGCATTGCTAACTTGCAACACTTATCATAATGATTATGCTCCCACTAGTATAACAATTATGTTCTGACTAGCATAACGATTATGCTCATACTAGCTTTGACATGTATCCAAAAAATCAGCTGGACTTCTAGAAATCAATACTTATTGACCTTCTTACCAAAGTTTAGATTTCTGATACGTAGTGCTTCGATAAGTCTTTATCTAGACTTCTCAAGCTCATACACCTTTCATTAGATAGCTCATGTGTGTGTCTAAACTCTTCCAGAACTTATAGCAATAAGCCCCGAGTGTTCAAACTTTTTGCCAATTCTCATTATTCAAACTATGAAAAGGGATGTCGTAATCATTCTCGAATTTGAGAACGCAATTATCACAACTACTAATCCTTTAAAATCTACTAGCGAAAGCGTTCCTCACAATCATTCTCATGAAGTAGAGAGAAACCTCTTGCCACTTAGATTTTATGGTGTATGTGTTCCTATCCATGTGAATTTGTCATTTCCAAGGTTTACGACAAATCCAAAGTTATATGTACTGAACTTGCTTAATCTTTATTTCTTGCCATTTGGCAGCACAAGGGCCTACCAGTGCTTCCAATTCATTGAGCAACTCACCCATGCAGATCAATGTACTTTCACGGATCAAGGTGCTTTTCCTTATGCTATCGAATGAGAACTCATAGAACTTACATGCATAGTCAACTCAACTGGAATAGGCATAGAAACAAGAAATATGTCAACACGATAGGTTATCAACCTCATGTCGTGTGCTAGTGATTACTAAAAGGTTTATTCTTTATTAATTCCAGAAACTATTCAAGACCATTAAGACTCCCATTGACCTCTTGACATATAAGATTCTTTTGTCATGGAACATTCTTCGACAAACAAATATTCAAGAGTTAGTGCGGGTTCTTATCAAGACAACACTTCATATAATTGGTATTAGTTGGTCTTTGTTTTATCCAAAACATCACAACTACCAATTTCACATGTGCAAGAGTTAGAACACAATTCTACTCCACATTTTATGAGGTGTTATAAACCTACTTAGAACATGTTACTCAAGGTAGAACTTGGAGTAACTAGATCATAACTTTAAAACTCGATTTTGGAACGAGTACGACTCATCCTTTTGATGTAACCATTTCAAAAATTCCCGATTCCTCTTCTTAGTCATATAAATGCACTATGGTTTCCTTAGAGGATCAATTGTGACATGGTTCCACAATCATTAGGATGATCATAAAACATGATACCAAAGTATTCTCCTTCCCTTTCAAATTGAAGAACCTTTTATCTTTCTTCCTAATTGACTCTTCTTATTCGTTCTGCTTATACTTTGAAACTTTTCAAGGTATCAGAATTACACTTAATCTTGTAAGTATAATCATATTTACCGAACCAACAGTAAATCATGATGAATAGACTTTATCGTCATTTGTGGTGGATCTGACCAGTCCACATCAATGTGTACTAGATCCTTTAGTCTTTTCACTTGACTCACATATACATGTGAACAAGGAATTAGTCTTAATTTCCCAAAGATCAAGATTCTCATACATCAGTACATCACACAATTCAAATCGCATGATTCCAAGTTTCTGTCCAATTGAAACTTAGGGGATGAGAATCCTTCCTCACTTGGTAAATTATGACACTACCATAAACGATATAACTAAGAATCAAATTCATTTTCAACATTGCTAACAATAGAAATATTAACACCAATTTTCATAAATGCCATTGCAAGGAAATGTAAAATAAGACAAAATCAAAATTTATTTTATTGATAAAATGCGGAAAACTTGTCCTTATAACGTAAGTACAAATGAGAACTATGTTACTAAATATTCTTAAGTAATCTATCATAACTCCTAAGTAGCAGCTCCAAATTCTGATCATTGAACCATGTGATCGAACTCCATTTCTTCAGATCAAAATCAGCCTACTCTTCTTTTAAACTTCCTTCCTTTTCTTCGATCCCACAAAACATCAAAATTCAGTCTTATCACATCGTGTATTAAGAATCTATAAATAGGAACTTAATAGAGTTAGATAGTGGATTACCTGAAGTAGAGTCATTCAATTTGACTTTACCATCTCTTAGATCTCTCACGTAATCTGGACAGCTTCGCTTCCAATGTCCCTTCAATTGACAGTAGAAACATATGGACTCTTTAGGAGTGACACATGGAACTATCTCAGACTTGGCCTTCCTCTTATGATCAAACTTTTTGACCAAGGCCAATTTCTCTCCCATAGGAAAAGAAATCATCTCTGGACCATCATTGTCATTGCCTATGTCGATGGAAATTTGGGAGGTAGATCTTCCAAACAAATTTGCTTGGCCAATGCGCCAAAGCATTGTTGCTTCAGCAGTAATTAGCAAATATGTCAGATCAATGAGGGTCACGTCGTGATTTGTCATATAGTAGTCCTTAACAAACTGACTATATGACTCGGGAAGTGACTGAAGAACCAAGTCAACATCTAGCTTCCTTGGGAAAACGACACTTAACATTCCCAGTCTATCAATGTGCGACTTCATGTTTAGAACATGTGCACACACAAAACTTCCTCTCGGTGTTCGCATGTCAATTGGGCTCGAGTCACCTTGAACTTTTCAATTCGACGAAAATGTGGGTCAGGGAGAATTACTGGAGGAGGTGGAGGAAGTGAAGTATGATTTCCAGTTCCACCAGTGCACAAAGAAGGGAACAATCTCTCACCTTGATCAACACGTGGAAAATCATCTTCCTATGGAAAGCTTTTTCCAAAGGAATGAGGAAGACCATAGTTGTCAGAACTAGACATCTACAAAAGGGGAGATATTCAAGTTAGTTGATTTAATCCATAATATAACACCCAAATAAAATATTAAGGCTAGGACCCTACACAATAATTTACAATTCGGAGGAGGGATGCCGTAATCCAATTGTAAATTATTTGAAGGTAGGTAAATGACGATTTACCAATTCCACCACGAAAACGAAATTTAAACGAATTAGGTTTTAAATGAAATTCCTAGATCTTTGAGATTAATTTAACTTTTCAATGGCATGTTTAATTTCGATTATGCCTTTCAAGTTTGTGACTAGGATACCGATGATCACAAACAAGGTGTGAATAACCATGCAAATTAGCTTGGTACTCTCGATGACATTTATCACCAAATCAATGTGCCGGTTAATCACACACGCTCCACTAACTGACCAATAAGGTGCAATGTGCAATTTCATGGGTTAGCATCAAATTCACATTTTCCTAAAGTAACTAAGATTGAGTATTTATAAAAGGTTTAGTTACTTTGTATTTTCATCATACTTTAAATGAGAGTTAAGTGTCCTATCCTACCCGTTTGGCTAACGACCCTCCACTAATCAAGAGTGGGGTGGGTAAGAGTGGATACCCAATGACGGTCATTTTACAGGCTGCTTCCTTAAACACCCCTTATAGACCAGCTTCATGAATGAGGTCTACTAACGGTAAGACTGGCCTTTTCTTATACATATATATAAATTAAACTTTTAATATTATAATAGTACAATGGTGTATTTTAAACTTTTAAAATACTAGGTGGTTTAATCTTTTAATAAATTAAACTTTTAGTTAATTAAATTTAAACCTATCTATGGAATTACTAAATGTCTTTTAATTAAACACTTAATTAATTATGAATAAAATCCTTGAGGGTGTATTTTTAAACTATTCAAAAATGCTAGGGTTTAACCATTTAAATTTCAAAAATTAAAACTTTTAATTTCAAATTTAAACTATGAAACCAAAAGGGTGTATTTTAAAACTTTTCAAAATATTAGGTTAAATTTCAAATCAAAATAATCTTATATTATCTGAATTTAACCAAATATTTTAGTTTTGAAGAGGATATCATGTTACTAATCAGTAAATTTGATTTTAGGCAATAAAAACGAGTTATGATAATTATCCAAATCAAAATCAAATCTGAAAATCGAAATTTTAGGTAACCGACGAGTCAACTCGTCGAGTTGGACTCTGAACTCGTCGAGTTCATCCAACACGTCGAGTTCAACATTGAACTCGCCGAGTTCACTGGTTAGACAGTAGAAAAATCGATTTTGTGTTCTTTGGACAATTCACTCTTGCACCAATTCAGTAGAAAAACATTCTAGGCTCTGATGCCACTGAAGGGTTTTGAGAATATCTACATTCCTATGTGATCATGCAACCCTAACTGCTTTGGATCTAAGTTTTTCTCTATTAAACATACAAATATGAACACCAAAGAAGTGACCCTAGATCTAGTATATACAATTTCGAAAATCACATATATATTAGGATTATGAATATTACCTCACTTGTTATATTGTAATAACAAGAACAATCCTTGCTTAATCTTGATTTTTGAAATCCTAGTTCCCCAAGTGTTGCACCTCTAATGGAGTCTCAAACACCCAATGCAAAGGATGAGTATGAGAGATGAGGAAAGCGGCTAGGGTTCTCTTAGAAGGCATAGATCCGAAATTCCTTAGGTTAAGGGGTTTATATAGTTGTGGCTAGACGTGCATAAAAAAAACGGTTCACGATCCGAATCGGTGTCCGAACCGAAAACCGGTTCACCCCTGAACCGGTCGAAGCTAGAACCGATCCGATGCAGAACCACCAGTTCCCACCAGTTCGCATATATTATCACTGTAACCGATTTGAGACCGGTTTAGAGTGAACCGATTTGAAGAGCCGGTGTGAAATCGGTTTGTAAACTGAACCGAAAACCACCATGTTTAGCAAGGTTGTACCACCGAGAACCATCACAAGAACAGGAACCACCGTTATCAGCCACAAACAGGAGACCATCACAACCCACTTCCTCTATTACCGAGAATCACTACCCACTACTAAAACACAAACGTAAATCACAAATGGGTTTGTGAGTGTTTTGTAGTTAGATTGTGAAAAACAGGAAGAAAATGTAGGTTGCTTCAAATATATGTTTATGGTGGCATGCAGGAAAAGAGAGAAATAAATGGACAAAATATGATGTGTGCTTGTGTTGGAGACACTGCAAAGCTGCAGTAAAGGGACAAAAGTGATCAGTGGGTTCTTACAAGAGAAAAGGAAATAAGCATGGTTAAATTATAGTACAGATCTTCTACAGTTTGTAAAGGGACGTATCTGTTCTAAAAAGGTAAGTATGTTGGATCAGAAAGCAGAAAGATATCAACTTTACCTCCAGATTTAAAGATCTTACACTGGACCGGGTTACTGACGAACCGGTTTCCGAAGAACTGAACCGGTTTATAGAATTCAGATATTTTTATTGAAGAACCGGTTTAGAACCGAACTGGTTTAGCCTTGAACCGGTGTTGAGTGTGTTGACTTAAACCGAACCGGTTTGGAAAAAAATGGTTTGTGCACCACTAACTGTGGCTGCTAGGGTTTTCAGGTAGAAACCCTAATACCTTGCTTAGGCACCAAGCAACCCATGGACTCTTCCTTATGAGGCCTTGGACGAAATCTATAGGGCCTCCCTATAGGATTTCGTCCACTCCTAATTAAGGAGTCCAATAGCCCAGTTCTGCAACTATCAATGATTTGCAAAACAGCCCTCCATTATTAATTCGTTCCTTTAATCCCAAAATTAATATCAAATTAATTTTTGATTAATTACTAATTAATAATATGATTTCTAAATTATATATTAATCTTGTAATATATTAATAAAATCATTTTGAGTACCAATTTATTATTCATATAGTAAATCCTACTCTCTCTCCACTTGTCATCCTGTCAAGTTGTATGAGTGAAGGCAACCCAAAAGGACCATGCTCATAATCAAATCAAGTACATACTAAATATAGTTATGGGCTTAGACACCTAATCCAACAGTTGAATCACAAGATCTCTACTTTTTAGAATCTCAAGTGAACCGTCCCATATATATATATATATATATATATATATATATATATATATATATATATATATATATATATATATATATATATATATATATATATAATCAATATCTGTAAAAAGGGGAGTGTGAAATTATTTTATGGTAAAAAAATTCATTGGATGGGTTACTTTTTATTGGCATTGGAAGCACATTACATTATGGCAGGGTAATCTTTCGCAGTTTAATGACTCTTCCACTTATTTGATGGGCTGGTTAAGAGATTATTTATGGTTAAACTCTTCACAACTTATTAACGGATATAATATATGTAGGTTAAAATATACGTGAAATATTCTATTAGAATATTACACTGTAAATATTTAAATAAAATTGTTTGAATGTTAGAATATTCTATATTTGTTAGATATGTTAAAATAGTCTAATATCCTACAAGAATTGTTAGAATTGTTTGCTGGACCGGCCCTAGAGGAAGCGCAAGCTGCGTCTCGCCAAACATCCGGCCCAAATTACGATAAGTGTATATATATATATATATATATATATATATATATATATATATATATATATATATATATATATGGTTTTAGATTATATATAATATAATATACAACAAAGAAACAAAAGGCTTAGTAGATGAGTTGGTTTACGGCTGAATAATATGAAATAGAAGTCCTTAGTTCGAACCTTCTTTGCCTATTTTTTGTTTTTGATATATTTTTTAATTTTTTTTAGTTTGATACGTTCTCCCATAAGATTCTCAGTTTTCAAAGCGGCGGGAGACTTCTTAGTTTTTGAAGTTAAGACTTAAGAGACTGCGTACGTATTCTCCTAAAAGCGACTTTTGACTTTAGGGCTTGTTCTGTTTTTGATATATTTTTATAAAATTGTTTAGTTTGATACGTTCTCCCATAAGATTCTCAGTTTTCAAAGCGGTGAGAGACTTCTCAGTTTTTGAGGTTAAGACTTAAGAGACTACGTATACATTCTCCTAAAAGCGACATATGATTTTAGGGCTTTTTTCAATTCAAGAAATTGGTTTCAAAATTTTAAAATTTTCAGTTTTTGATATATATATTTTTTTAAATTTTAGTTTGATACGTTCTCCCATAAGATTCTCAGTTTTCAAAGCGGCGGGATCTCAGTTTTTGAAGTTAAGACTTAAGAGATTGCGTACGTATTCTCCTAAAAGCGACTTTTGATTTTAGCGCTTTTTTCAATTCAAGAAATTGATTTCAAGCATCTATACTCCATCGATCAAGCTCCAATATTCATTCTTCAGAACTTAATATTCTACAAATCAAGATATATGTTTCGTCATTGAAAAAACAAATATTAAAGAAGAGAATACTCCTCTCTACGGCTACACACTAGGAATAATTTCCAAAAGCTAAAAGGACGATATAGTTTTGAGAGCACTAGATTTAAACGCATGCTAAAACTCTAAACCGATAAAAGCTAAGAAACAAATGTTATTAATTATAAAATTTGATAGTTTTACAATATGTGATTTAGCTCTAATGCGCAATTCTCATATGAGTCCAATCGTAGTAGAGAAAAATCACAAGGTCGAAAAATTGTTTAATTTTAGCAGCAGGTAACAGTATTCCCCAAAGTATTAGATAACATCAAGCAGAACTCGTAGTAGCACTATGAGTCCCTCGAAAATTCTAGAACAAATTGCTTTGAAAACCTTTCGAGATATCATAAGAACCCAATGGCAATTCGAAGTAGGCATAAATTTCTTACCACAGTGACGTCCGATGAAGCGTCACGTTATTTCTTTCGGGATCAATAGTCATATATAGGAACTCATCGTAACTTTGTCAAACTCAAACTAAAACTAGCTATCATAAACTACTAATAAGAATCTATTCAAGTAGTGATAGTATGCACAAACTCGAGGAAGCGAGTTTAGGTCAACCAACTCTCAACTATCTTAGACTCCCATTAGGAACCTACCTATGGAAGTAGTGATAGTACTCACAGAATCAAGGAAGTGAGTTTAGGTTAAACTAAAAACTAAAACTACCATAAAACTATGTGTAGTGATATTTCACACCAACTCGAGGAAACAAGATCGAACATAACGCCTACTATTCTTGAGGAACGCCTTGAGAAGTAGTGCCTACAACACAAAAAAGAAATATTAGGAGAATATTATCTAATACTAACCTTGTGATAAGGTAATAAGTAAAATACACAACTTCTATCCAAATCAGGATTCAAATTTAGTCACTAAACTATCTGAATCCTACTACCAAAAACACTAGAAATACGCTAACACACTAACCTAGGTTGAGGTTACAACGAGTGCCGACTGAAAAACATCAACAAACTTTTTTCACACTTATCAAACAAGTTAACTCACCCACATTATGTTGACCCTCTCAAATGTTGGATTAGGTGTCTAAGCCCATAACTATTTTGGTATGTACTTGACCCGATTATGAGCATGGTCCTTTTGGGTTGCCTTCACCATAGCAACTGATAGGATGAATTAAGGAGGAAGAGGATTGATTATGATTTATTAATATATTATGAGAATAATATATTAAAAGAGAAATCGTATTGTTTAATTAATATTAGTCAAGAATTAATTAAGAATTAATTTTGTGGCTAAAAGAGATTAATTAAATAAAGGGGGCTGTTATGCAAATCATTGATAGTTGCATAAATGGGATAATGGACTCCATGAAGTTGGAGTGGATGAAATTTATGGGGAAGCCGATAAGATTTCGTCCAAGGCCTCTAAGGAGGGAGTCCATGGGATGCTTAGGGCCTAAGCAGTCAGATTAGGGTTTCCTGGTTGAAAACCCTAATAGCCTAAGTATAAAAGGAACCCTTGGCAAGCCAAAAACCCCCCCTAACCTTCTAAGAGAAACCCTAGGACGTTTTTGGTGCCTCCTCCCTCTCTCCTTGTTCACATTGTTGTTTATGGTGTTTGTGACTCCATTAGAGGTGCAACATTTGAGGCACTAGGCTTTCAAAAGTCAATTACAAGAAGGATTCAGATTGTTATTGCAACATAACAATCAAGGTAAGATCTAAACTCTATTCTTTTGTCAATTTCGATTGGTGTATGCTAGAATTAGGGTTTATGAGCTTTGGATGATTATTGCATGTATATTAGACAAACTAGATCCAAAGCTTTAGGGTTTGCATGTACACCATAGGATTGATGTAGTGCTCAAAACCCATCAGTGGTATCAGAGCCTAGGTTGTTTGTTTGATGTATTTGATGCTTTACATGATTATTCAAAGCTGGAAATCGAAAATTTTTGGATCTGGAGGTTGGACTCGCCGAGTCCATACGTGAACTCGCCGAGTTCACTGGCAACTCGACGAATCCAATGTTGGCTCGACGAGTCGGAGTATCAGATGCCAGATTTTTCGGGTTTTTGACCTATTTTGCTGTTGGATAATTACCAAAAACGTTTTTAATTGATAAAATCCGATTTTTATTGATTTGGAGTGATTATTCCTGCCAAAATAGAATATAATTGTCAATTAATTAGATAATCATTGCCTTATATGATAAACTTGATTTATTTGAATTATTTGATTGGATTATCTTGCCATAAAATTGAATTAGGTCAAATTTAGATAATTACCAATTATTTGATTACTTAAATTATTTTGTATTGATCTAGAAAGATTTGAAAAGTTTCAAAACTTTCCCTCAACTTTTGGAATTTAAATTTTTGATTAAAAAGTTTAATTTTGAAATATTTAAATTCTAAAACCCTAGTAATTTGAAAAAAACAAGTTTCAAAAAGTGTACCTCTTGGTTTTGTAATTTAAAATTTAATTAAATAGTTTTAATTTTGAAATCTTAAATTTAGAACCTTGTTGTTTTGAATAGTTCAAATTACACCCTTATGGTTTTATTAAGTTAATTAAAAGTTTAATTAAAAGAAAAAATTAATAAAACCACCTAGTATTTTAAAAGTGTAAAATACACCCTTATACTATATATAAAATTAAAAGTCTAATATTATATATGTATGAGTAAAAAGAGTCAGTCTTACCGTTAGTAGGCCTAATTCACGAAGCTGGTCTATAAGAGGTGTTTAAGGAAGCGACCTATAAAATGACCGCCATTGGGTATCCACTCTTACCCACCGCACCCTTGACCAGTGGAGAGACGTTAGCCGAACGGGTAGGATAGGACACAACCTTCCATTATAAGTATAATGTAGTACGGGGTAACTAAATACCTTTTATAAATTCCCAAATCTTAGTTACTTTAGGAAAAATGTGAATTTGGTGCTAACCCATGAAATTACACTTTGCACCTTGCCGAGACGTTAGTGGAGCGTGTGTGTCACGATCGAGATTCTAGACTCTTCCGGAGTACTCAAGAAAATGGGAGAACTTACAAGTATAGCACATTAGACCCTGGAACATCCTAGATTTCTCTAGGACATCGAAGAATGATTTAGAACATTTCATGAAGACTTGTAAATATATGTAACTTGGTAGAATAGTCTAGATTAGTCAAGAATATAGGACTAATGTAGTAATATCTAGAAACTTCCCTGGGGGGGGGGGGGGGGAAGGACAAGTATAAATAGGGAGGAGCTCATTTTCTCCAAACCATCGGAAAGTTTCCTTGTATTCTCTCGAGCTCTTATAATAGAAGTTCTCTTTCGTTTGTAGAAATTCGAAAGCCTTATTCTCTTGCTTACTTAGTCGTTTATACATCTCAAGGAAGTGTTGTAGCCTGACTTAGTCGAAGTTACACTAAGTGGCACACGGTGATTGAGTCGTCCCGTGACACGTGGTATCAGAGCCAGGTTCGTACAAGCAAGAGATCATGGCTATGGAAGGAGGAAATAGTGAAGTAGCAAACCTACCCCCTGTCGTCGAAGAGAGAGGAAGGAAGTCCAAGAAGAGGTACCAATCGATAGATGCCTTGTCAAGCTTAGAAAACAAGCTTACAAGGACAGAGATTAACGTCGGTGAGATCCTTGAATGGAAGGATACCGTCGATCAATTCGTTGCAGAGATAAGTGACACGAGCGATGTATTAAAGGAGACCATCGGTGTCCTCAAGGAAGAAGTCCTTGGGCTTGTCAACACCTTGCGGAATGAGTTCCATGAGAAGATAAGCACTCTAGAAGATGAGGTGAAGCTATGCAAAGCAGCGATAGCCGGAGGATCTATTACAAAGATGACGCCACACACAGAAGCACCTAAGCCCTCGAAATATGGAGGTAAGCGTGATCCTAAACTACTCGAGGAATTTTTCTGGTCCCTTGAATGTTATTTCAATGCTATCGGAGTAAAGGATGACAAGTACAAAATAGACACGGCCGTTCTGTACTTGAGTGAAAATGCGGCACTATGGTGGAGGCGGAAGCATGGAGACATTGAGAAAGGCTTATATGTCATAGACACTTGGGACGAGTTTAAGAGACAACTCAAGAAACAATTTTTCCCCCATAATGCTGAAGACGTTGCCATGAAGAAACTCTGAGGATTGAAACATGTCGGGTCTATTAAAGATTACGTAGCAGAGTTCACCGCCTTGATGCTGGAGTTACCCGATTTAGAGGAGAAAGACAAGTTATTTTACTTCCAAGACGGACTACAATCTTGGGCTTACAACGAGCTCAAGAGGAGGAGCGTCCAAGATGTTGACGAAGCTATAGCAGTAGCGGAAGACCTTATGGACTTTCGAAGAGATACCCCGATTAGGAAACCTAGTGGGGAGAGAGACCAACAACAAGGCCGCAACAGAAGTACGATAAACCCGCTGCAAGACCATCAACTTTCAAGGGGAAGGCGATTGAAGGGGGACCTCGAAGGGAAGTCAAGTGCTACTTATGTGACGGCCCTCACCTAATCAAAGATTGTCCCAAGAAGAAAAGTTTCAATGCGATGGTCATCGAAGAAGAAAAGGAAGAGAGAGACGAGGCACAACTAGGCTCAATGCGACGCCTCAATTCGGTGGCAAAAGAAGAGACCCACACGAAGAAAGAAAGAGGACTCATGTTTGTGAAAGTTAGTATAAATGACAAAGTCACAAAAGCCTTAGTAGACACAGGTGCATCCCATAATTTCCTTTCTAAAAATGAAGCTGAAAAGATGAACATTCAATACACCAAAGAAATATGATGGTTGAAAGCTGTCAACTCTCCTTCCGAGCCTATTCTTGGAGTCGCTTATAGGGTAATTGTCGAGATCGGATGATGGAAGGGTCCTATCGATCTAACCGTAGTACCCATGGATGATTATTGCATGGTCTTGGGGATGGAGTTCTTCGACCAAGTACGCCCTTTCTCGTTCGAAGATCAAACCATGCGTATCACCAAGGATTCAACGGTACACATCGTACCCTTGAAAAGAAGCAAAACGGAGTCCCGGATCTTGTCGTCCATGCAACTCAACAAGGGACTAAAGAAGGGAGAAATGACGTACTTAGCAACGTTAAAAGAAGAAACCACCCCGCCCAACGAAGAGATGCCAAAGATAGTGAAAAAAAGTACTAGAAGAATTCAAGGACGTGATGCCGCCAGAGTTGCCAAAGAAGTTACCACCGAGAAAGGAAGTGGATCATGAGATAGAACTCGAGCCTGGAGCTAAGCCACCAGCAATGTGTCCTTATAGAATGGCTCCACCTGAGTTGGAAGAGCTAAGAAGACAATTGAAAGAGCTACTAGATTCTGGATTTATCTGCCCTTCAAAGGTCCCATTCGGTGCCCCAGTCTTGTTCCAGAAGAAACATGATGGAAGTCTAAGAAAGTGCATAGACTACCGGGCCCTAAAAAAAGTAACGATAAAGAACAAGTACCCGATCCCACTGGTAGCTGATATATTCGACCGACTCAGGAGTGCACGATGGTTCACAAAGCTGGACTTAAGGTCTGGTTATTGGCAAGTACGCATAGCAGCAGGGGACGAACCGAAGACAACGTGTGTGACAAGGTATGGCTCATACGAATTCTTAGTCATGCCTTTTGGATTGACGAATGCCCCTGCCACATTCTGCACTTTAATGAATAAGATATTCCACCCTTCTTGGACAAATTCGTGGTGGTGTACTTAGACGACATAGTAGTTTACTCAGAGTCGTTAGAAGAGCACGTTGAACACTTGCGGTTAGTCTTCCAAGTACTCAGGGAAAACCAATTATACATAAAGATAGAAAAGTGCTCATTTGCCCAACAAGAAGTAACGTTCCTAGGGCATAAGATCGTTGATGGGAAGATCCATATGGATAGCAACAAGATACGAGCAATCCAAGAATGGGAGCCGCCAAAGAACGTTTCTGAACTACGATCGTCCTTAGGCCTTATAATCTACTATCGAAGATTTATATCCGGATACTCAGCTAAAGCCACTCCCCTCACCAACCTTCTAAAAAAGAAAGTTTCGTGGGAATGGACTGAGAAGTGTCAAATGACGTTTGATCTTCTAAAGAAAGTTGTCACGGAGGAACTAGTCTTGAAGCTACCAGACTACACGAAACCATTCCAGGTGCAAACAGATGCGTCAGACTTCACGATTGGAGGAGTGTTATTACAAGATGACCATCCAGTGGCCTACGAAAGCCAGAAACTAAATGATACAGAACGGAGATACCCGGTACACGACAAGGAAATGACAACAATCATACATTGCCTTCGATTATGGAGACACTATTTGCTTGGGAGTCGGTTCGTTATCCAAACCGACAATGTGGCGACTAGTTACTTCCAAAATCAGAAGAAACTAAGTCCTAAGCAAGCTCGTTGGCAAGATTTCTTAGCAGAATTCGATTATGTCATGGAGGATAAGCCGGGAAAAACCAATGTAATTGTCGACGCCCTGAGTCGAAAGGCTAAACTAGCAACCCTCACTCGAGTAACATGCGATTTTGCTGACTGGATGAAGGAAGGGCTAAACCACGATCCGTTGACGAAGAACTTGATGGAAATGGCAAGAGAAGGCAAGACAAGAAAATTTTGGGTCGAAGACGGATTATTATTCATGGTCGGCAATCGAATGTATGTCCCAAGATGGAACAAATTGAAAAGAGAAATCTTAAAGGAATGTCATGATTCCAAATGGGCTGGACATCCAGGTACTCATCGTACGAAAGCAATCATAGAACGATCCTATTATTGGCCCAATATGCGAAGTGACATAGACGCCTATGTGAGGACTTGCCTTATTTGTCAACAAGACAAGGTCGAACAGGCCAAACCGGCGGGATTGTTGGAACCACTACCGATCTCCGAAAGACCATCGGAAAGCATATCGATGGATTTTATTTCAGCATTACCGACGTCCGAAGGGTGCGGATCAATAATGGTGATTGTAGATCGATTCTCCAAATATGGAACGTTTATTCCAGCCCCTCGAGATTATACAACTGAAGAAGTAGGGCGACTATTCTTCAAGCATGTCGTGAAATATTGGGGACTTCCCCGAAGCATTATAAGTGATAGAGATCCCCGCTTTACAGGGAAGTTTTGGAGGGAGCTATTTAAGCTAATGGGATCAGAACTCCACTTCTCGACTAGTTTCCACCCTCAAACCGATGGCCAAACTGAGAGGGTGAATCACTTGCTCGAGATTTATTTGAAGCACTTTGTCAGTGCAAACCAACGGGATTGGGCCAAGCTAATTGATGTGGCCCAATTTTCATACAACTTACAACAGAGTGAGGCTACGGGGAAGAGTCCTTTCGAGATTGTAACGGGCCAACAACCATTGACGCCCCAAGAGCTAACAAACGGTTACAAAGGATCAAGCCCACCTGCGTACAAGTTTGTCAAAGGATGGAACGAGGAACTCGACATAGCAAAGTCTTACTTGCACAAGGCAGCCAAGCGAATGAAGAAATGGGCGGACGAGAAGAGGCAGCCAAGAGAGTTCATAGTAGGGGACGAGGTGATGGTAAAACTCCCACAAAGGATGTTCAAATCCACCTGAAAGGTACACAAAGGCTTAATACGAAGATAAGAGGGGCCATACAAAGTTCTCGAAAAGGTTGGGACCCGATCATACAAGCTAGAATTACCATCCTACTTAAAGATTCATCCATTATTCCATGTAAGTCTCCTCGAAGCTTACAATCGCGATGAAGAAGATCCATCGAGGAGCAAATCACATCGAGCCCCAGTAGCAAACGTCGTCTCGTATGACAAGGAGGTGGACGAAATCCTAGCAGATAGAACAGTTCGTAAACGAGGCTTACCCAATTGGACAGAATATTATGTTCGATGGAAGGGACTACCCGATAGTGAGTCTAGTTGGGAACGAGAACAAGATCTGTGGCAGTTCCGAAGCAAGATCGAGGAGTACATATCTAAGACTTGACGAGGTCGTCATAAACTTAGGTGGGGGAGGGTGTCACGATCGAGATTCTAGACTCTTCCGGAGTACTCAAGAAAATGGGAGAACTTACAAGTATAGCATATTAGACCCTGGAACATCCTAGATTTCTCTAGGACATTGAAATTGATTTAGAAAATTTCATGCAGACTTGTAAATATATGTAACTTGGTAGAATAGTCTAGATTAGTCAAGAATATAGGACTAATGTAGTAATATCTAGAAACTTCCCTAGGGGGGAAGGACAAGTATAAATAGGGAGGAGCTCATTTGCTCCAAACCATCAGAAAGTTTCCTTGTATTCTCTCGAGCTCTTATAATAGAAGTTCTCTTTCGTTTGTAGAAACTCGAAAGCCTTATTCTCTTGCTTACTTAGTCGTTTATACATCTCAAAGAAGTGTTGTAGCCTGACTTAGTCGAAGTTACACTAAGTGGCACACGGTGATCGAGTCGTCCTGTGACAGTGTGTGGTTAACCGACACACTAATCTGGGACTAACAAGAGTGGCAAAGGGTAGCTCGATGTTTGTCATAGATCAATGGAGCGTGTGTGGTTAACCAACATATTGATTAGGTGATTTGTAACATTGGGTGTACCAAGTATATTTGCATGGTCATTCACACCTTGTTTGTGATCCTCGGCATCCCAGTCACAAACTTAAAGGGCATAATTGAGATTAAACATGCCATTGAAAAGTTCAATGAATCTCAAAAGATCTAGGAGTTTCAATTCATTTAAAACCTAAACTTCCTTTTCGTTTTTCATGGTGGAAATTGGTAAATCGTTATTTACCTACCTTCAAATGTTCTGCAACTGGATTACGACATCCCTCTTCCAAGTTGTAGAACATTGTGTTGGGTCCTAGCCTTAATATCTCATTTGGGTGTTTTATTAAGGACTCAATCAACTGACTTGAATTTTCTCCCGTTTTGTAGATGTCTGATTCTAACTATGGTCTTCCCAAATCCCTTGGAACAAGCTTTCTACATGAAGATGATATTCCACGATTTGATCGAGGAACAAGAGATCATTCTTCACTTCCTCCACCTCCTCCTATTGTTCTCCGTGACCCACAAGTTCGAAGGCTTGAAAAGTTCGAGCCCACTCAAGCCCTTTTGGCAAGTAAACACGAAGATGGAAAGTCTGTGTGTGCACACGTCTTAGAGATGAAGTCACACATTGACAGGTTGGGTATGTTGGGTATTGTTGTCTCCAAGGAACTGGCTATTGACTGGGTTCTTAAGTCGCTTCCTGAATCATATAGTAAGTTCGTTAGAGAGTACTATATGATGGACCATGACGTGGCCCTCATTGATCTCACCTATTTGCTTATTGCTGCTGAATCAGCAATGATTTGGCGCACTGGTCAAGCAAATTTGTCTGGTGAATCAGCGTCCCAAACTTCCATGGACATTGAAAATGGCGACATTGGAAGTCCAGAAAAGGTAAATTATGAGATAGTTCCTTGTGCCATTCCCAAAGAGTCCATTTGTTTTTACTGCCAAGAGAAGGGGCATTGGTTACGAAGCTGCCCTGACTACCTGAGAGATCTAAGATATGGGAGAGTCAAGATGTATGGCTCTACTTCAGGTAAAATCCACTATCTAACTCTATTAAGTTCCTATTTTATATTCCTAATACATGATGTGATAAGATCACATTTTGATGTTTTGTAGGATCGAAGAAAAAGGAAGCTTAAAAGAAAGAAGTGAGTTGAATCTGGTCATGAAGAAATGGATTTCGATCGCATGATTCAAAGATCAGATTTTTGAGCTGCTACTTTAGAGTTAGGATAGATTGCTAAATAATATTTACATAGTTTTTATTTGTAATCGCATTGTAAGGACAAGATTTTTCCGCAATAAAATAAATTTTGATTTTGTCTTATTTATGTTTCCTTGCAATGGATTTTATGAAAATTGGTGTTTGAATGTTTCTATTGTTAGCAATATTGTGAATGGATTTGATTCTTAATTATGTTATTTGTGTTAATGTCAAGATTTTTCCAAATAAGGAAAGTTTCTCATCACCCAAGTTTCAATTGGACAAAAACTTTGAATCATGCAACTGGTATTGTGTGATGAATGAAAACCTTCATATTTGGGAAATCAAGACTAATTCCTTGTTCACATAAGAATGTGAGTCAAGTGAAGGACTAGGAGATCGGGTACATTTGGTTGTGCGCTGGTCGAGTCCACCACAAAGAACAATAAAATTATTCGTCATGATTTGCTAAAAGTTTAGTAAATATGGTTACGCTTACATGATTAAGTATAATTCTGAATCATTGAAAAGTTTCAATGAATAGCAGAACGAATAAGAAGAATCAAGTAGGCAGAAAGATAAAAGTTTCTTCAATCTGAAAAGATGGGAGAGTACTTTTGTATCATGTTTTATGATCATCTTAGTGATTATGATACCATATCAGAATTGATCCTCTAAGGACACCTTAGTGCATTTCCATGGCTAAGAAGAGGAATCGTGAATTGTTGGAATGGTTAAATCAAAAGATGATTCATACTTCGTTCCAAAATCAAGTCTTAGAGTTATACTCCAAGATTGTGACTTGAGTGACTTGTCTTAAGAAGGTTTAAAACACTTATCAAATGTGGAGTTTGAAAAGTCTTCTTATGAAATTGGTAAGTTGTGATGTCTTGAAGAAGACAAAGACCAACTAGGACCAATTGTGTGAAGTGTTAAACTTGATAAAAACTACACTAACTCTTGAATCTTTGGTTGCTAAGGAATGTTTCTTGACAAGAGAATCATATATGTCAAGAGGACAGTGGGAGTCTTAAATATCTTGAAAAGTTTCAAGAACTAATCAAGAGTAAACATGTAGTTAATCACTAGCACACGACTTGAGGTTTATAACCTATCGTGTTGACATAATTTTTTTTATGTGCCATTCCAGTTAAGTTAACTATGTATGTGAGTTCTATGAGTTCTCATTTGACTACATAAAAGCAAAACACCTTGTTCAATGGAAAGTACATTGATATGTGTAGGTGAGCTGCTTAACAACCTGGAAGCAATGGTGGGCACTCGTGCTATCATGAGGCAAGAAATTGAGATTGAACAAGTTCAGTCCATATGAGTTTGGATTTGTCGCAAACCTTGTCTTACGATTATGGTTATGGCAAATTCACATGGATAGGAACGCATACACTATAAAATCTGAGTGTCATAAGGTTTCTCTCCAATTCATGAAAATGATTGTGAGGAAACGCTTTCACTAGGAAGATTTTAAGGAGATAGCTATTGTGTAAATTGCGTTCTCAAATTCGATTATGATTACGACATCCCTCTTCATAGTTCGAATTGTGAGATTTGGCAATTAGTTTGAACAATTAAGACTTATTGCTATAAGTTCCGAAATTGTTTAGACACACATTTGAGCTTTCTAAAGGGTGTATGAGCTTAGATAAATGTTTATCGAAGCGTCACGTATCGGAAATATGAACTTTGGTTAAGAAAGTCAATAAGTATTGATTTCTAGAAGTCCAGCTGATTTCTGAATACATGTCAAAGCTAGTGGGAGCATAAGAGTTATGCGGCTAAGGAAATAATCATCATGTTAGTGGGAGCATGATTATTATTCTAAGTATTGCAAGTTAGCAATATTAATTATAGAAAACAAAAGTTTCACTTTGCAAAGTTGCAGGGGTTGAAAGGTTGTTTTGCTATAATTAAGGGAGAGAATATTATACTTCATTTAGTCAAATTTAGTCAAATATATATGAATGTTATGTTGAAATGGTTCCACGTAAGGAAATTCTATATATGGAAAGGATAATTGCGTTCTCAAATTTGGTTATGATTACGGCATCCCTCTTCATAATCATTATGAGAATATGACAAATAGAAATATTATAGCAGAAGACTGGTAAAGTATCACGTCTTTATGTAAGACATTATGAATCGCGTCCCATACGCTTTGGGTATAGGATCGATTGCATATGCTATAATATCCGACCGTTCTGATTTTCCAAATGCTTAGTGCATTAAGAGGGAAAAGGATCAGAACCGGATTTGACTAAATTGATTAAACAACTATCAAGGACAATCTGAGGTTCGCTAAGGATTGGTCACTTGTGCGTAGTTGGAACTAAAGTATTGAATGGAACATATTGACATTATTATGAATAGATAAGACTCTATTAAGAATGAGTTGTCATATGGCAAATATGGAAATGTTTCCATATTGGGAGTTGGACGTTAAGAATCTATGTCTAGATTAGAAACTTTTATGCAAGAAGGATGTTCAAAGGAATGTACTTTGAATGTGAGACTTCATAATAGAGCACTTTGTAATTCCATTGGCCAAGTCTTGGTGACTTTGTGCTGTGGCATTACGAAAGGATCGTTGCATAAAATGTTAAAATCTAACATATTCTAGTATTGGCGAGAATTTTGTATTCTTACACTAACGATAAGGATTTGGAATTGTGAAATGAGCGTCATTGGAAAAGTTTTCAATTGATCTATTTCACAAAGTAAGGACCATAGGTAAACATAGTGTGCATGCTTGGGGCATGGGACAACTATTCATATAATTCAAGTGTCAAGTTGATTATCCGAAACATTATACAATGAATAATGAGTAATCAATATGGTGACTAAATAAAGGTGTTTTTATTTATACTCAAAAGTTTTGAGGCCATATAGGATTAAGTATTATTATTGTGTTTCGCTTTGCATGTTTTGACTTCCAGAATAACTAGGTTATTCAAACCTCCACAGTCGGTCATACGTTGGAAGTAGGTATGAAGCAAGACTGTCATGAATCTGTCTGTAGATTGTCTAAAGTGTTTAGACATAGCACAAGTTTGCTGTAGAGTTCATGAGTGCTCCTGTAATAAGATTAGAGTATTGGATTAAACCCACGCTCACTTGAATCACTTCATGGATTTTATCACGGGTGATTAGTGAGACGATAATATTATATATTCTTGAAACCAAGACGTGTGAGTTGTAATTTACAAGTCGGTTGCACATTGATAATATGTAAACGCACCAGTAAATTGGTGTTATAAAACATATTGTTGTGTATGATTTGGTGAGTAAGTACAAGCAAGCATTTGAGTCTAAGTTTATCCGTTCCTTTTATCCAATGTTGGATAAAAGCGGTATCTGTGGGCCCCTCGATGATTTAGTGATGACACCCAAAGTGTTTGGCCAAGCCATGACTGATTTGATTTGTTCAATTAGTCAGTTGTCATAAATCGGAAATCGGGAAATAACATATAGACATAGAGAATGAATTAAATCCATGTCTCATGTCTATACGATATCTAGAATGGAGGAATATATGATCCCTTATCTAAAGGACGTGACAACGGCTTTTGAAAAGCTACGATTGCTGATCAGGTTCTGAAGTCGTACCTGCAAAATAGTTATTAGACTTATCCCAGTGGGAGACTGTTGGATTAGGTGTCTAAGCCCATAACTATTTTGGTATGTACTTGACCCGATTATGAGCATGGTCCTTTTGGGTTGCCTTTTACCATAGCAACTGATAGGATGAATTAAGGAGGAAGAAGGTTGATTATGATTTATTAATATATTATGATAATAATATATTAAAAGAGAAATCATATTGTTTAATTAATTTTAGTCAAGAATTAATTAAGAATTAATTTTGTGGCTAAAAGAGATTAATTAAATAAAGGGGATTGTTATGAAAATCATTGATAGTTGCATAAATGGGCTAATGGACTCCATAAAGTTGGAGTGGACGAAATTTATGGGGAAGCCCATAAGATTTCGTCCAAGGCCTCTAAGGAGGGAGTCCATGGGCTGCTTAGGGCCTAAGCAGTCAGATTAGGGTTTCCTGGTTGAAAACCCTAATAGCCTAAGTATAAAAGGAACCCTTGGCAAGCCAAAAAACCCCCTAACCTTCTAAGAGAAACCCTAGGACGTTTTTGGTGCCTCCTCCCTCTCTCCTTGTTCATCTTGTTGCTTATGGTGTTTGTGGCTCCATTAAAGGTGCAACATTTGAGGCACTAGGCTTTCAGAAGTCAATTACAAGAAGGATTCAGATTGTTATTGCAACATAACAATCAAGGTAAGATCTAAACTCTATTCGTTTGTCAATTTCGATTATTGTATGCTAGAATTAGGGTTTATGAGCTTTAGATGATTATTGCATGTATATTAGACAAACTAGATCCAAAGCTTTAGGGTTTGCATGTACACCATAGGATTGATGTAGTGCTCAAAACCCATCATCAAAATCACATGTATTCCTAGGTCAAACTACATAGATAAAAGACTATCAGGTCCAGACTGTTGTTAGACTATCAAATGGAACTTGACACGTAGACCTCTTCTAGAAAGACAACAACTTCGAAAGTCGCTTCGCTCAGTGATTTTGCCACCAGGCCGAGGGTGTGACACATACATGATGAAGAATAATTTTCTTACACGTTGGCCCTCGTAACTTAACTTTAACCAACCTAAAGGGTCAACGTAATGAAAGAACATAACAAAAACTAACCTTGATGACAAAATGGAAAATATTGGTCGTTACATCTTTCATCCAATTCACATCTCCTAAAATATAGGTTGCATAAAATACACAAATATTCCATAATGCCACATAGCAAGCAATGCACATACTATAAACTGATGGGTTTTATACAAACAATCATATGTGTGCATGCAACCCTAGATACAGATCTATGTTTTCACTATTAGTCATACAACATTAAGAACACAAAAGGAAACCTAGCATGCATCTACTATATTCGAAATTAACATAGGAGAATAGAATACATGCCTTTTGTTGTTATATAGTAATAACAACTAATTCCTTGAGTTTCCTTAGCTCTTGAAAGCAAGTACCACAAGTGTAGTACCTCTAATGGCTCACAAACACACTTTGAGTGAGAGGATGAATATGAGAGAGAGGAGGAAAGGTACTAAGCTCCAAAATTCGGCCCTAGTAGGGTTTTCCCAAGGAGTCCCCAAATTCTAGTGCCTTAGGGTGCTATTTATACTTGAGGCTAGCTAGGGTTTCAAGGTGGAAACCCTAATCCCTTAGCTTAGGGCCTAAGCAAGTCCATGGACTCCTTTCCTTAAGCCCTTGGACGAAAACTCATAGATCCTTCTAGGATTTTCGTTCAAGCCTTAATAAAGGTGATCCAATAGCCCAAAGTCTCAACTATCAAATAATTACAAAACAGCCCCTGTACTTTTAATTAATTCCTTTAATCCCGAAATTAATACCTAATTAATTTCTGATTAAATACTAATTAATAATATGATTCAAAATTAATATATTATTCATATAATATATCAACAAATCATATTTATACCCCAATTTATTATTCTTAACAATAAACCATCCTCTCTCCTCAACAGTCATCTTGTCTAGTCACCAGTGTGAAGGCAACCCAAAAGGACCATGCTCACAATCGGTTCAAGTACATACCAAAATAGTTATGGACTTAGACACTAATCCAACAGTCCCCCACTTGTATAAGTCTAATAACTATTCTGCATATGACTTCAGAACCTGATCAGCAATCGTAGTTTTCAAAAGCCGCTGTCAACTCTGATCTTATCAGAAGCGTGTCCTTTAGATAAGGGATCATGTATTCCTCCATTCTAGATATCATATATACATGAGACATGGATTATAATCATTCTCTCAGTCTATGTGTTGTTTCCTGATTTCCGATTTATGACGACTGATAACAGACTACAATTGAACACATCAACTTAGTCCCGACTTGGCCAAGCGCTTAGGGTGTCATCACTAAATCATCAAGGGGCCCACAAATATCGCTTTTATCCCACTTTGGGTAAAAGGAACGGATAAACTTCGACTTAATGCTCACTTGTACTCACTCACCGAATTACACACAACAATACGTTTTATAACACCAAGTTACTGGTGCGTTTACATATTATCAATGTGTAACCGACTCGCAAGATACAACTTACACATCTCGGTTTCAAGAATATAAGATATTATCGTCTCACCAATCACTCGTGATAAAATCCATGAAGCGATACAAGTGAGCGTGGGTTTAATCCAATACTCTAATCTTATAGCAGCACTCATGAACCCTGCAGCAAACTTTTGCTATGTCTAAAACACTTTAGACAGTCTACAGTCAGATTCATGACAGTCTTCTTTCATTCCTACTTCCAAAGAATGAGCGACTGTGGAGGGTTTGAATAATCTTATTATTCGGGAAGTCAAAACATGCAAAGTGAAACACAAGAATAATACTAATCCCATATGGCCCCAAACTTTGGGTATAAATAAAACATTTTATTTAATCACCATATTGATTACTCATTATTTGTTGTTTCGGGTAATCAACTTCTTAATTGAATTATAACAACAGTTGTCCCATGCTCTTAGCATGCACACTATGTTTACCTATGGTCCTTACTTTGTGAAATAGCATAATTGAATAACATTTTCAATCACCGTCATTTCACAATTCTTAATCCATTAGTGTAAGAATACAAAATTCTCGCCACTACTAGAATATGTTAGATTCTAGCATTTTATGCAACAGTCATTTCGTAATGTCACGACACAAAAGTCACCAAGACTCGGCCAATGAAACTACAAAATGCTCTATTGGAGATTGTTACAAGACAATTCCATAGTCATGAAGTCTCATATTCAAAGTACATTCCTTTGAACATCCTTCTTGCATAAAAGTTTCTAACCTAGACATTGATTCTCGATATCCAACTCCTAATATGGAAACATTTCCATATTTTCCATATGACAACTCATTCTAAATAGAATCTTATCTATTCATAATAATGTCAATATGGTCCTTCCATGACTATACTTCTAACTGTCCACAAGCGACCAATCCTTGGCGAACCTTAGATTGTCCTTGACAGTTGTTTAAAATATATTACTAGGTCCCAAATGTTCAAACTAATTGCCAAATCTCACAATTCGAACTACGAAGAGGGATACCGTAATCATGACCGAATTTGAGAATGCAATTTACATAATTGCTATCTTCTTAAAATCTCTCTTAGTGAAAGCGTTTCCTCACAATCATTTTCATGAAGGAGAGAAACCTTATGACACTTAGATTTTTATAGTGTATGTATTCATATCCATGTGAATTGCCATAACCATAATAGAAAGATAATGTTTGTGACAAATTCAAACTCTTATGGACAGAACTTGTTCATTCTTAATTTCTTGCCATCAAGGGTCCCACCATTGCTTCCAAGTTATCTACAAGCTCACCTATGTCAGTCAATGTACTTTCATTGAACAAGGTATTTGCCCTTATGCAACCTATTGAGAACTCGTAGAACTCATATGCATAATCACTCAACTGGATTGGCACAGAAACAAGAATATGTCAACACGATAGGCTACAATCCTCAAGTCGTGTGCTAGTGTTTAATAATAGGTTTACTCTTGATTAGTTCTTGAAACTTTTCAAGATCATTTAGGCTCCCACTGACTTCTTGACATATAAGATTCTCTTGTCAAGAAAACATTTCTTGACAAACAAATATTCAAGAGTTAGTGCGGATTCTTATCAAGACAAACGATACACACAATTGGTATTAGTTGGTCTTTGTCTTATCCAAGACATCACAATTAACCAATTTCAAACGTGCAAGAGTAAGAAAAAGAATTTTCTACTTTACATTTGAAGAATGTGTTATAACTTCTTACGATGTTTCACTCAACTCACAATCTTGGAGCATTGACTCTAAGACTTGATTTTGGAACGAAGTATGACTCATCATTTTGATTTAACCAATTCAACAATTTCCGATTCCTCTTCTTAGCCATACTAGTGCACTAAGATGTCCTTAGAGGATCAATTGTGATATGGTTCTTAATCATTAAGATGATCATAAAACCCGATACAAAAGTACTCTCCCTTCTTCTTAGATTGGAGAAACTTTTTATCTTTCTGCCTAATGATTCTTCTTATTCGTTCTGCCATTCATTGAAACTTTTCAATGATTCAGAATTATACTTAATCTTGTAAGCATAGCCACATTTAATATTCTTTTAGTAAATATGACGAATAGTCTTATTGTTATTTCTGGTGGACTTGACTAGTGCACAACATTGTGTTCTAGTCTTTTAGTCCTTCACTTGACTCACATACTTGTGTGATCAAGGAATTAGTCTTAATTTCCTAAGTACCAAGATTTCCATACATCACACAATACAAGTTGTATGATTCCAAGTTTCTGTCCAATTGAAACTTGGGCGATAGGAATCTTTCATTACTTAGAAAAATTATAACACTACTATAAATAACTAGGAATCACATCCATTTATAGAAATACACAAACATCAATTTTTCACAACGATTTCATTGCAAGGATAAATAAGACAAACCAAAAATTTATTTTATTCATAAAAGCAGCGGAAAACATGTCCTTACAATGCAAAATCAACTGAAAAACTATGTAATCAAATATTCCTAACAAATCTATCATAACTTTCTAAGCTCAAAATCTGATCTTCGAATCCATGCGATCGTGATCCATTTCTTCGTGATCAGACTCATCTTGCTCTTCCATCAAGCTTCCTCTCTTTTCTCTAATCCTGCAAAACATTCAAATGTAATATTATCACATTATGTATTAAGAATCAATGAATAGGAACTTAATGGAGTTAGATAGTGGATATTACCTGAAGTAGAGCCATACTTCTTAACTCTCCCATCTCTTAGATTCTTCAGGTCCTCTGGGCAGCTTTGTAGCCAACGCCCCTTCTCTTGGCAGCAGAAACAAGTGGCTTCTCTTGGAGCGACCACGGAAGCATGGTTGGTTGAATTACCAGACAAATATGCTCCATTACATTGCCAAATCATTTCTGATTCAACAGCAATAAGCATATAAGTTAGGTCAATGAGGGTCGCGTCAAGATCCATCATATAATACTCTCTTATGAACTTATCATATGATTCAGGGAGTGACTGAAGAACCCAGTCAACAGCCATGTCCTCACAGATAACGACTCCCAACATTCTTAACCTATCAATGTGTGACTTCATCTCTAAGACGTGTGCACACACTGACTTTCCTTCTTTATGTTTCATCGCCAACAGGGCTTGAGTGAGCTTGAACTTTTCAAGCCTTTGAACTTATGGGTTAGGGAGAACAATAGGAGGAGGTGGAGGAAGTGAAACATGATTTCTTGTTCCTCGATCGAATCGTGGAATATCATCTTCATATGGAAGGCTTGTTCCACGGGATTTGGGAAGACCAGAGTTGTCATACTTTGACATCTACAAAATGGGAGAAAGTTCAAGTTAGTTGATTGATTGAATCCTTAGTAAAACACCCAAATGAGATATTAAGGCTAGGACCCAACAAAATACTCTACAACTTGGGAGAGGGATGCCGTAACCCAAATTGCAGAACATTTGAAGGTATGTGAATGACGATTCACTAATTTTCCACCATGAAAAACGAAAAGATATTAAGTTTTAAATGTATTGAAAACTCCTAGATCCTTTGAGATTCATTGAACTCTTCAATGGCATGTTTAAATCTCGATATGCCCCTCGATTTGTGACTGGGATGCCGAGGATCACACAACAGGGTGTGAATAACCATGCAAACTTACATGGTGCTCCCAATGTTACAGTCACCTATTCGATGTGCCGATTAACCACACACGCTCCACCGAACTATGACAAACATTGAGTCACCCTTTGCTACCTTTGCTTAGAACCATTTAGTGTGCCAGTTAACCACACACGCTCCACTAACGTCTTCGCAAGGGTACAAAGTGTAATTTCATGGAATTGCATCAAATTCACTTTTGCCTAAAGTAACTAAGATTGGGAATTTTGTAAAAGCATTTACTTACTTTATATTTCATTATACTTTTAATGGAAAGGGTTTGCCCTATCCTACCCGTTCGGCTAACGACCCTCCATCAATCAAGGAAGCGGTGGGTGAGAGTAGACACCCATTAAATGACCATTTTATAGGCCATAACCTTAAACCCCCCTATATAGATCGGCTTCGTGAATGAGGCCTACTAACGGTAAGACTAGCAGTTTAAGTTATACATATATAATATTAGACTTTTAATGTTATATATAGTATAAGGGTGTATTTTACACTTTTAAAATACTAGGTGGTTTAATTTAATAAATTACACTTTTAATTAAATATAAACCATATGATTATGGATTTATTAATTCCTTTTTTTTTAATTATACCTTTAATTAACTTAATAAAACCATAAGGGGTGTAATTTGAACTTTTCAAAAAACTAGGGTTTTAATCAAATTTAAAATTTCTAAAATTTAAAACCTTTTAATTTAAAATTTTAAATATTAAAACTTTGATTTAATAATTATCTCAAAATTAAACAATTAATTTGAATTATCAAATCTTGAAGGATTATCTTTTAAATTAAACAATTAATTTAACCTAATCCTTTAAATCCCCTAAAATTCGAAAATTGAGATAGGATAATTCAAAAGATCTTTAATTATCTATTTAAACAATTAAGGGATAATTACAAGATATGACATTATCCAAATCCCTAAAATTTGGGAATCTTATCATGGGGACAAGGCAAATTTCGAAATCCAAGGGTTAGACAACCCTAATTTCGAAATCTTGGTGGCTAAGGAAAGGGTTTGGGAAACCCTAATAAAATTCGAAAACTAGGGTTTTGTAACCCTAATTTTGAAAATCTAAGCCCTAGGGTTTATTAGCCATAAACCCTAATTTGTCAAATTCATACATTTGTATTAAATCTAATTGAAAACAAAACCAATGGCTCTGATACCACTGATGGGTTTTATACAAACAATCCTATGTGTGCATGCAACCCTAGATACGGATCTATGTTTTCACTATTAGTCATACAACATTATGAACACAAAAGGAAACCTAGCATGCATCTACTATATTCGAAATTAACATAGGAGAATAGAATACATACCTTTTGTTGTTATATAGTAATAACAACTAATTCCTTGAGTTTCCTTAGCTCTTGAAAGCAAGTACCACAAGTGTAGTACCTCTAATGGCTCACAAACACACTTTGAGTGAGAGGATGAATATGAGAGAGAGGAGGAAAGGTACTAAGCTCCAAAATTCGGCCCTAGTAGGGTTTTCCCAAGGAGTCCCCAAATTCTAGTGCCTTAGGGTGCTATTTATACTTGAGGCTAGCTAGGGTTTCAAGGTGGAAACCCTAATCCCTTAGCTTAGGGCCTAAGCAAGTCCATGCACTCCTTTCCTTAAGCCCTTGGACGAAAACTCCTAGATCCTTCTAGGATTTTCGTTCAAGCCTTAATAAAGGTGATCCAATAGCCCAAAGTCTGAAATATCAAATAATTACAAAACAGCCCCTGTACTTTTAATTAATTCCTTTAATCTCGAAATTAATTCCTAATTAATTTCTAATTAAATACTAATTAATAATATGATTCCAAATTAATATATTATTCATATAATATATCAACAAATCATATTTATACCCCAATTTATTATTCTTAACAATAAACCAGTCTCTCTCCTCAACAGCCATCCTGTCTAGTCACCAGTGTGAAGGCAACCCAAAAGGACCATGCTCACAATCGGGTTAAGTACATACCAAAATAGTTATGGACTTAGACACTAATCCAACATAAACAATATCATAAACACACACACACACACACATATATATATATATATATATATATATATATATATATATATATATATATATATATATATAGAGAGAGAGAGAGAGAGAGAGAAATGAGTTCTATGGAAAATGAATAACTAGGGCAACATATGCTGGAACCAATAATCAAATGACACGTGTCCATTTCTTTATTCACAAGTAATGTATTGTGGAAGTTATTTATGTAGTTACTCTAAAGTGATGTGTTGTCATGTTTTTATTGGTTCAAATATGTGTTGCCCTAATCATTCATTTTCCATATAACCCTTCCCTATATATATATATATATATATATATATATATATATATATATATATATATATATATATATATATATATATATATATGGGGCATGTACTATGTGTATGTACTTACCAAGATCCAATCAAACATTTTGTTCTTCTTCTATACTTGAATTCCCCTTAGACAACACCTACTGAACACACCAACAATTTATTACAGATTACCCATAGGATATTTGAAAAACTCACCTTAGTGTTTTAATTACCTTTATACACTTAAATAAGAGTGTTAAAAATATAGAACGCAAAATGGATAAGCCAAACTCAAGATAACATTCTCCTTGAATTCTAATAATAGTACACGGTCGTGTAATGTTTTTCCTTAGAAAAACAGTCGTGTAATGCATAGTTTAGCCTCATTACCCGATTGTGTTTTTCCAAGGCAAAATATCACGTACCTACACGTGATATTTTGTGGTCGATCCGACATACCTACGCATCGTGTACCATTCATGTACACGTTGTGTTGCGTTGCAACGACGGTTTACACGTCCCATATCATGCATATAAATGTTTTGTGTTTTTCTAAAACTCTAAGTGTCACATACTGAGAGTGTGTCCAACCCATAACACTATCATTTACATTAAAATCTAAAATTATAGTGTTAAAGATAGTGTTAACACTAAACCTCTCAAACCCTTTACATTATGATTAACACTAAAAAGAATATTCTAGGTATATTCTTATCTATCTAGTTTTCTATAATTTTACAAAAACAACCCCTACATTTATTAAGATTTTACAAAAATCGATCCATAGCTATTTATTAATATAACCATATAAATTATATTATTAAAAATCTACGACCATAACTACTTATTCATATATAATTACTTATTGTATTATTGAAACAACTCGTTTATTAAATAAAACAAAATAATATTTAACACAAATTAAAATAAATATCATACATGCATTTTGGAAATATTATAGATACACTTAAATAAATATATAAGTACTTATGCTATTATTGAAACAACTCGTTTATTAAATAAAACAATAATAGCATTTAAAAAAATAAAATTAAATATCATAAATGCATTTTTAAATATTACACATATACTTAGATAAATACTACATATTTATGCATTAAATTGGTTTCTCATAATGGTTAATTAAAACATTTTGTATATCGAAATGAGCTTGTTTATCATTGATGTGCCTATACCGAGCAAAAAAATATTGAAATTTGTTGTTATCATTTATTATTGTTTCCACATCTATCAATGATACTTCTCTTACAACTTCGGTTGCTACATCAAGATCACATTCATCATTGATTATCATGTTATATAAACACATTTAATCATTTGTGTTTTTTTATACTATTAGGATTATAATATATATATCGTTATGTGTTTTATATAAATATTGTATTGCATTTTAATTTATCAAATATAATACCATGTGTAAAAATATTAAATATAAACTATAGTTATATAAGAAATAAACTAAGAGTATGTAAGTTCAAACTTCAGGGACTAATATGTACTAACGAAACTTTAACACTAAATATAATGTTGATGAATAGTTTAAACACTATATTTGGTGTTACACTATTCACCAACAATATATATAGTGTTAAGTTTAGTATAGGGTTGGAGTACTATAATGTAAATTTTATTGTAAAAGATGCTTTAGTGTAGGTTTTAGTGTTGGGTTGGAGATGTCCTAACCAATGGTTCAATAAAATTATTATTATTATCTAACAAATGAAAACGGGGTGTTACAATATTACTCTCCCCATCATATCCTTTCCCTGTCATCTAATGTTCAATAAGTAAACCTATAATTGCATTTTAAGAGATATTGTGGTGGTATCACTAACATGAACAAGTCTAAAAATCATCTTAAAGATTTACCCCTTTTTCATTTGACATAACACAAACAAAGAGCTAGTGTTTCTTCTTAGACGCATTACTTGACTAATTGGCCAAGTTGTGTGTGTATATATATATATATATATATATATATATATATATATATATATATATATATATATATATATATATATATATACATATGAGTCACGAGAGATGTTAACAGGCAATTGACATGAGTATTTTCAAACGTGACATTTAAAAAGTCTTCATTATATGTTCTTAGCCATTTCAAAAGTTTTATAAAATTTCCTATACTTAGAGATTATTTGTTCTTTCTATGCCCACGAAATGTCAATCCTTGTTGTAGTAGATAACATAAAGAAGAAATTTCTATGCCCATGAAATGTCAATCCTTGTTGTAGTAGATAACATAAAGAAGAAATTAAAGCTTTTAATCGTGTACTCACTTTGAATCACTTCATATGCATTACCAAAAGTAACATAAATTGATTTTTTACCATCTTAAATTAACATATTTATCATAAGTAAGATTGTGAGCACATTTAAGTCCACCAACATGTTTTTGAGACATGTTTTGGTTTCTCTCATGATAGGAATCCTCCATTAACAAATGTATCTCCTCCTACGTTAGTCTAAACTTCATTCATGAACAAGTAAGAAACAAAAGAAAAAACATCTTTTGCAATACTATATTCAACCTAATCCTATTTTTTACACCAAAAAAACACTAAACCAACGCGGCTCTCCAAGGTCTCTTGTAGGAAATGTATGAGTTTTTTGGTTGACAAGACTTTTTAAAAATGTATGCTCTCCTAACAGAATTTCATTGATTCGGGATAATCCAATTTGTCATTCTCTAATATTATACTATTAGCATTTGAATAACCAACATTCGTCTCAATAGGTAAATGACTTGTAATCTCTTGAAATTCCATTTTAACATAAATTGTCGAAGTGTTTTCTTTTGATTTTTTTTATATGGATATATTACTCATTATTTTAAACAACACTTTGTCATATAAAATTATAAAAATCATTATTAACAAATAATCAATAACAAAACATCAAATTCAACACAAAAATCAAACCCTAATCAACCTAAATATCTAAAAAATTATTAATCTCATACTTCTACAAAAAACAAATTAAGCCATACATACATTCTCTATAAGTCTAAGAACATAGCTCTCAAGTGTGGGCTTTATACTGAATCGATAATTAATAATTATACTCTACTGACAATCAACTCTTGAAAACAGTCTATCAGTGACTTGTATCTAGTGACTTGTATCTGGAGACTCCAAACTTCCGAATCCGATGTGATTGTTTACCCGCAAAATCGATCACTTTGCAGGCCTTATGGCTCTTTGGTTATTAAATAAATTATTATCATGGCTAGATTGGCCTTTGAATACTCATGCCTGATGCGTATTTTTTCCAAACCTTGTAGACGTTTCTAACCTAATCGCTTTATTCATGCACCCCTTTTTTTTTTTTGGAAAATGACACAAAGGGATAATTAATAAATTATCAATATTGTTTCAAATATACCGGTAAACTAAAAAAACGCTATTAAAAAAATGAGAAAATACATAATTGTATTTCAACTACCCTTAAGACCTATGATAGCCGGTTTGCTAAGTGAAACTGCCAATTTGGTATGGTGATGTGTCCAAAACGGTGCCACCAAGAGCCCCCAAAGTCAAGCAACGACCCTATTTCACTTCATATTGACTTTATTTCACCCAACTGATCAAAATCACATAATGGTAAAAACCCTACCCTAACAGAGATCGAGCGACCTTTTCCCTCCCAATACAAGTTCGAAACTTTGAATTCTCTTTAGTCGATGTTCTTTCTTAAAGGATGTTTGGCTAAGCTTAAAAAATGAGTTTTTTAACTTATTACCGGTTTCATACCGGTATAAGTTAAAAAAAAATGTTTGAATAAGAATTTTTTGAAAAACAGCTTAGAGCTAAGACTTCTAATAAATCATTTTGATAAGTTAGATTTTTTTTTAGAATGACAAATCTAACCTACTTTTAAACTAAACCTTAAATCCACCTATATCTACGACGGGACTTGAATCATCAACCTCAAGGAGGGAGAGCAACACCAGATACCGCTGGCTAAAAGCCATTTGGTATTTTGATAAGTTAGATACTATTAATTTATCAAAAACTCTTTATTTCACCCTTTAAAGGAATTGACCAATATACCCTTTTCACCTAATAAACCTTATACAACACCTCTTCTGTCGATCGTTGCCTCATCAAGCGAATCCTTCCCTATTCGCCGCCATTAGCCTTCTCCTCCCCTGTGAAGCCACCGCCCGGAGATTGTCGCAGCCTACAGCACCAACGGAGACCGTCGACCCCACTGCTAAGGTTCGTCTTTGTTCCTCGCTGTCTGCATTCGTCTTTTTTTTTTTTTTTTTTTTTTTTTTTTTTTTTACTGCTGTCGATTTTGTTTGTTCTGCAGTCGGTCTTCCTTCTTTACCCTGGTTTCTGGTTTCTGTTAGCTTATTTTGTTGGTTCTCTGAATTTGTCAATTGATGCATAACTCATAACACAGCTGTTAGATAGAAACAATTATAACGAAAGTAGTTTACCTTTTAATTTGAAATAGGAACGTATTTTGAATGAAATATGAACAGAAAATGGTTATGTTCAATTCTGATTTCTGTTAGATTATGTGTTTGTGCTTCAGTTATCAATTTAACCTAGATGTTTGTGCTTCATTTCCAGTTCTCTCTACAGGTCTGATTCTCTTCTTTCTTTGTTCTTTCTCCCTCTCGGCTCTGATTATGTGTGTTGATTGGATTGGATTTGATTTAATAAATATTACTAATTTAAAGGGGAGAGAGAAAAAAAAAGGAATAAGAAGATTGGTATATAAAATACAAATGATAGTATACATCATTTTATAATTAACATTGACATTGTGTATGTATCACTTTCTGGAATTTTAATTGTTTTTTATCCAACTACCTAAATTTGATGAAATGATGTTTGACTTTAGTGCATGATTGTTCTCGAACCATACTTATACTTTTGTTTTTTCAATTTTTAGTTTTGTAAAAGAATTGTACAATTAGTTACTTATACTGACGTGGATTATCTGAATTTGATGAAAAAGAAGTTGATTTTTTTTCTCAAGCTTAAGTGTTATTGACTGTAATGAATCTATAATGTGATTAGTTGCTTATACTTTCTAGTCTTTTAAAATAAAAAGAGTTTCTTATACTTTTGTGGGTAATTGGAATAGATGAAAATAATAGACAATACATGATTATTCTTGAATCGTGCCAACTTTCCCTCTATGAAATTGAAGTGTTATTCGTTTGATTATGTGTTTAGTTGCTTATACTTGTGTGCTCATGAAAATTTGATGAAAAAAATGTTCCTATACTTTTGTAAATAATTGGGTTTTATCAAAAAGATGTTTGACCTTTCAGTCAATACATGGATGTTCTTGAATTGTACAGACTCCCCGTTTATGCATTTGAACAGTTCTTCGATTGATTATATATATAGTTGCTTGGACCTTTCAATGAGAATTTGATGAAAACTAGGTTGCTTTTTTGGTGACAGTCCATGAATGTTCTTGAATTATATTGAAGCAAGTTGTGTTTTGTTGCTTATACCTATGTCAACTATCCGAAAATGATGAAAAAAATGTATAGTTACTTATACCTATTCATGAGAATTTTTGATTGCACCACCACATACATTCAACATTGTTCTAACAGTTTCACCTTACAACAATCCCGTAGCGATGTCAATTCAGTTGGTTTTTTGTGATTATGATTTAAAACTACATATAACCAAAGAAGCAAAAGAGTTTCTCGAGAATATGAAAATACTCATACGAGTAGTTTCTATAAGGTATGTTGTCTTTTTTCATCATAGGAGAGATACGTAGTTTAGTGTCTAGAAAAAGTTATAATTGGTTGCCTCTTAGATGACAATGCAATGCACCACATAAAAAACATACAATAAATTACTTCACTGATTGTCATGATCACCTGCATAGTCCCTATCCAAATAAGCCACTAACGTCTTATGATGGTTCTTATCTGGGGATTTATTATAAATGAAATGATAATAAGACGTTAGTGGCTTATTTTGATAGTGACTATGCAGGTGATCATGACAATCAGTGAAGTACTTTATTGTATGTTTTTTATGTGGTGCTGCAATTGCATGGTCATCTAAGAGGCAACCAATTATAACTCTTTCTAGACACTAAACTACGTATCTCTCATATGACGGAAAAAGACAACATACCTTATACAAAACTACTCATATGAGTATTTTCATATTCTCGAGAAACTCTTTTGCTTCTTTGGTCATATGTAGTTTTAAATCATCATCACAAAAAACTAAGTGAATTGACATCGCTACCGAACTGTGGTAAGGTGAAACTGTTAGAACAATGGTGGATGTATGTGGTGGTGCAATCAAATTCTCATGAACATGTATAAGTAACTATATATTTTTTTCATCATTTTCGGATAGTGGACATAGGTATAAGCAACAAAACACAACTTGATTCAATATAATTCAAGAACATTCATGCACTTTCACCAAAAACAACCTAGTTTTCATCAAATTCTCATTGAAAGGTCAAAACAACTATATATACAATCAATCGAAGAACTGTTCAAATGCATAAACGGGGAGTCTGCACAATTCAAGAACATCCAAGTATTGACTGAAAGGTCAAAAATCTTTTTTAATAAAACCCACTTATTCAAGAAAATATATGAACATTTTTTTCATCAAATTTTCATGAGCACACAAGTATAAGCAACTAAACACACAATCAGGCGAATAACACTTCAATTTCATAGAGAGGAAGTTGGCACGATTCAAGAATAATCATGTATTGTCTATTATTTTTCATCTATTCCAATTACCCACAAAAGTATAAGAAACTCTTAGGTATGTGATAAAGACATTTAGTTTATAATCATAATCCAAGGTCATACATTCTTTGTCAGGAACTTGGACATTAATGGTCCTATTCAACTCAAAATAAGCATAAAATATTTTTATATTTTTATATTAACTATTTAATAAAAACAAAAATCAGAATATTTTTATATTTGTACATGGAACAACGATAGTATAATTATCTGATAAGAACCATCATAAACTTTCATCAAACACTTAGTATGCATCCTTGGAACATTTAATCCCATAATTAATCGAATGAATAAAAAATGATAATTTTGGTCTTACACATGTTTTTTTAGAACCTCATTTCACACAATCAATATTGAGGCAACCTTAAAAGATGAAAAATAAAATCAATTTAAATCCTAATAATTAAAATTCCTAACCATAAATACAAAAGCATTTGAAAATTACCCATGAGTTTTGATTGAATTGGAACTAATCTAATGTAATTTAAAAATGAAAATCAACTTGACACTTGATTTAACATTGCTTATTCAACCTATACATCCATATGATATGACTTTATCATCTTAACAAAATATTTACACTTGGAAAAAGAAAAAAAAATACAAACAAAAAGTGATCAATTCTAATGTTCACATGCCAATTATTCTAAGATAAATCAAAAGTATGAACAAAAAAACTCTAAATATAAAGAATTTTGATTTTGGTGGTGGAGAGGGCATAATTTTGTTATATATATATATATATATATATATATATATATATATATATATATATATATAGAGAGAGAGAGAGAGAGAGAGAGAGAGAGAGAGGTTCAAATGTTTTTGACAACTATTGTGTGCATGTATGCACCAATGAGAACTGAGGAAATAATAATTCATTAAATAAATCATTTAAGGGTAATATAGTAATCTTGACATATTTAATTATGGTAGATAGTTAATATAACAAAACTATAATGGCAATTACACATTATTACTATTTTATTAATTAGGGAAAAGAATAATATTCTATAAATAAGCACAAAACGTATATGACCATCTCCTTCTAAACCTAGACCCAATTTTCTTCTCACCGCCGATCACCCTCCTCTACCGGTGTGTTTGTGTACTTAAGATGTTGCTGTTGAGTTCCATTCGGTCCACACTCTCGAGCTTCATCAACCAATTTTGGTTTCAAACCATCTACAAAACCCCCAAATTGTGCCTAGAGATTGGATCTCAACAGCAAGTTGAAAGTTACACTGATTATTTTCAATGCTTATATACTACAAATATGAATCTGTCATTCAAACTCAAGCAACAACAGGCATCCACACTTTCAGATGTGAAAAAAATACAGAGCAGACAAAAAAGAATTATCCAACACCCTCTTATCGATGTTAAACCTCTTTAAGAAATATCGAAAGTCCACCCCACTTTCAGATGTTTCATGAATCGATGCAGATTTTTTGTTATGTGGTGCAATTTCTGATTCTTGATCCAACTACAACCAAAGTCTAACCAATCAATTTTGCAACATGTAAGCTTCATCTAACCTATCAATTTTGCAAGAGCATCGATTACTGTCTATACATTTTTCTTATTCTGATAGATTATTGGTATTTCTAGTTTTTTTTTTCTTTCATTCTTTGTGTAGCAATGCTTGCCCGCCAACTGTTCGCTCAAATGGCTGAATGAAATTTTTTGTCCATTTCCATTGACTCTTCATCACTTTTTTACTTTAATTCAATTTTTGTATATGTATATATAAATATAAAAAGCTATTTTTATGTATTTTGAAGGTATACATCAAATATCTTAGTGCAGTTGTTGACCCCCTTCCAGCCATCCATACTTAGGTAAGTTTTATATTAAATGGGCATACAACTTAGATGATAAAAAATCTCCTGTTTGGATGTGCATCTTACAAGTAATTTGGAAAACCAACTTAGATGATCAATAATCCACAAGAGGTGTTCGTTGTTAATTGGTCATATTAAGATGTGAATAATGAACTAGGAAATTAAGAATGTGAAGACTTCATATTTTTTTTATTATGTTGTTGTTCCTGTAGTTTAATTATCAGGGCCTAATTAGGAAAGTTTACCATGTGGCTGGAATTCCAATTTCTATTGTCCCTCGTATTGTATTTTTGAAATCTAAAATTATATTAACAGTAAATACAATACCTTTGAATGTATTCTATCAGAATGTATTCTACCAGAATAAAATCGATGTATTCTGCCAGAATGTATTATATGTATTCTGTCATATTCTATGTATTCTACCAGAATATATTAAGTGATAGTTAATTGCAAGTAACATGTTTTTAACAATTATTGGTTTTTGTTGTATTTGTGATAGGAATGGCTGGAAGAAGGCGTTGAAGACATAATAGGAATAACTTGAAGAATGAATAAAGTTTGATCATATTCACAATTTAAGAATGTTGTTATTTTTTAAGAATTTTAATCATTTTTGTTGATATTCTTTTAGAATATGTATAATTATATTAAAATGTATAAGAATTTTAGTCTGTAAGAATATATATGAATTTGTATTTAAGTTCGAATGTATAAGAATATATTAGAATGTTTGTTATTTTTCAACATTTGATTCAAGAATTTTGTTTTTTCTTCAATAATACTCTATTAGAATAAAATTATGAAAGAGCATCATTCTAACAAAAAATATTCCGACAGAATAAAAATCGGTAAAAATTGAAATTGATTTAATTAAAAAATTCAGATTTTTTTTTAAATTAGGAGAATTAATCATCCTTAAAAATACGAAAATTTCCTTTTATAAATGTAGTTAATTGTCCAAAATATCATTTTGCTAAAAATTGTGTGATTATATGGTACATGTTACCCCATTGTTATATCATACACTCTCAAATCATGTCCATTGATTAATTTCATCCGTTGGTCCAGATCTGTGCATTCTGGCACACAATACTTAGTAAAAACAAAATAACCTAAGCATATATATATATATATATATATATATATATATATATATATATATATATATATATATATATATATATATATATATATATATATATATATAAGAGATTTCTTCCATAATTATTTGGAAGATTCTAGAACATTATGGAAGAATATGGAGGAGTCTAGAAGATGCCAAAAGACTCTAGAATATTCTAGAACGACATGGAAGACCGTGAAAGGTTATTGAACATTTTAGAAGACAATGAAATGTCATAGACTTCTCTAGAACATTGTAGAATGTTCTAGAAACTTATGAAAGCTTATAGAGTATAATAGATAGTTGTAGAGTTATCTAGTAAGTAGTAAGTCTATAGTAATATCTAGAAACTTCCTAATAGGCTATACATAGGTGTAGAGCTCATTTGCTCTAAACTATCTAAAAAGTATTCAAAGAAAGAAAAATATAGTAGTCTCTCAAAATTTAAGTTCTTCTCAAGTGGTCTTAATAAAAATATTGTTGTTTCATACATAAACAATCTTGTTCAACACATCCATCTCTAAACCTTCTGCCACTTTTGGCCTTGTGTGATTAATGAGAAATTTTTTTAAATCTCTTACTTTGTCATTAAACAATTTTGTCAATTTTTTTTCGTTCTTTTTCTACACACTTTACAATAACTTAAGTTATTTTTGAGCAACATTATATCTAATAAAAATACTGATAACTTCCTTTCTCATGAAAGATATATATTTTGTCATGCTTATGGACTTTAGCTGGAACGTGCACAGGTCTTATTAGAGTAAAACAATGTCTCGAGTTTATTATTTCATGAATTTTAAAGTCCGAGAGAAAAAAAATGTCATATTTATAATCTACAACCAAGTGGTAGAATCTTATTTAGTGGAGTTTGAGCATCAGGGAAAACCTTGTCACTTGCAACAACTTCATCAGCACCAACATGTCTTAAAAAAAATTTGAGGGCCTCATCCCTAAAGATTGACTTGTTAGCTATAGAAAAACCGAGATAATCGTCCCGCAATATTAAATATGATGATAACGAAAAAAACGATAACACAATATGACGATAACAAAAATAACTGATGATGTAGCATGACGAATAGCAATAACACAATCATTTAGTAAAAAATTAATGAATATACCCTTATAAGACAACAAAAGGTTGCATCGACTTGTCCAAGCTTAAGAAATGTGTTTTTTTGAACAACAAGACAAACACAACTAGTCATTTCATCTATAAGACAAAGAGTAACGACAATGTCATTTAGGAGTTAGAACAATGACTAGTTGTGTTTGTCTCATTGTTGAAATAAGCACATTTCTTGAGCATGGACAAGTCATTCCAACCTTTTGCTATCTTATAAGGGTATATTTATTCATTTTTTACTGATTAATAGAGAATAACATGTGAGGTTCATTGAATAATTGTATTATTAATGTTCGTTGTGCTACATCATCAGATATTGTTGTTATCATCATATTTCAGATTGTATAAAGATTATCTCGGTTCTACTATAGCTAATAAACCAATCTCTAGGAAGCAAACTCTCAAAATTTTTTAAGACATGTAGGTGTTGATAAAGTTGTTGCAAGTGACAAAGTTTTCCTTTATATTGAAACTCCAATAAATAATATTCCACCGTTTGGTTGTAGATTGTAAATATGATATTTTTTTCCTAACAAACTTTAAAATTCTTGAAATAATAGACTTTGAGACATTTTTTTTGCTCTCATAAGACTTGTGCACGTTGCGAGTAAGCTCTATAAACGTGATAATATATTGGTAAATAATCTCTTGCATGAATACGGAAGTTATCGATATTTTTACTAGATATCATAGTGTTCAAGAATAACATGAGTTGTTATAAACTATGTACAAAAAAAGAGATAGACAAAATTGTTTAATGACAGAGTATTAGATTTAAAAACTTTTTCTCATTAATCACATAAGACCAAAAGTGGTAGAAAAAATTTAGAGATGGATGTGTTTGAATACGACTCTTTATGTGGGAAACAACAATATTTTTTACTAAGACCACTTCATAACAATTATTTACAATCAGATTAATACCCCAAAACACTTAATTACATACCAAACTTAAAAAACCATAAATAATAAGTCTTTAATAGGTTTTATGTTTTTGGCAAATTAAAAATATGAACCATTTAGGAGTAACGATACTTTAATACTTAGAAATAGGGATGAACATTAGAACCGTCGGAACCGGAACCGAACCGGACCGGAACCGGAATTGGTAACAAGGTCCGGTTACCGGTTCTCCATTTTTATGAAAACCGGAACCCGTTTGATATTTTTCCCGTTTTTTAAAATGCGCATAACTCACTCATATGAAGTCGAAATTATTTGATTTTTTTTCCAACATGTAATTTGGAGTTTGTAATTCATTTTTGACCATACAAACATATGTTTCGGTTAAATATTGAATCAGACACATGCCCCGAAAGAAAGAATATCGATGCCGCGTTTTTTCTATTTCAGATTTTTTTTTTTGTTTTTTTAAATCTGTCACATTTTTTTAAATGAGCATAACTCATTCATATGACGTCAGAATTACTTAATTTTTTTCCAGCATGTAATATGGTGTTTGTAGTTCATTTTAGACTATAAAAACACATATTTTGGCTAGATATTGAATCAATTATAGACCCTGGAAGACAACATATCAATGCTGCGTATTTTCCGTTTCAACATTTTTTTTTGAATCTGTCCCGCTTTTAAATGCGCATAACTCACTCATATGAAGTCGGAATTACTTGATTCTTTTTTCACCATGTAATTTAGTGTTTGTACTTCAATTTAGAATGTAAAAGTCATAATTTTGTTAAATATTGAATTATTTACAAGCTCCGGAAGATAACATATCATCTATAATATTTCAACCGGTTCTAGTTTGAAAAATAACCGAAAAACCGGGACCGGAACCGGAACCGTCACTTGAACCCGCGGTCCGGTTTCCGGTTCTTATAATATAGGAAAACCGGTTCCGGTTCCGAACCGGTCAGGTTCTAAAGCTCATCCCTACTTAGAAATATGATCTACTAAGTACATTAAAAATATTTTATTATTTAATTAGTTAACTACAACTTTGATAACTAGTAAATTACACACATTCCATAGGGCATGTTTATAATAATAAGAAAAGATTTGATTTGCCGACTTAGACCAACTAACATTATGATAAGTGACTTAGCAAATCAAAATTAAAATACCGATTTAGTTTAAAAACAACAAATCTAAATTAAATAACTGACTTAACTATGGCCACTATTGCCATACTTTCCGGTCTTTACTAGTTGCAAGTGCTAGCAACACCCGTATAGTAGTTATCTTTGTCACTGGACTAAATGTTTCATCATAGTCCAATGCATATTGTTGTGAGAACCCTCGAGCCACCAAACGAGCCTTGTATCCTTCAATTTATCCATCTAGATGACACTTTATTGCATGAAGTGGGTTTTATGTCTCTTGGTCTTTTCCAAGTTTGATTCTGCTCTATGGCTGTAACTTCTTCTTGTATTGCTTACTACCAAGCTTTATTTTGTAATGCTTCTTTATGTCTTTGGCTCTTTAACACCGTCTTCCAAAATGGCCGCATTAACATATTTGAGATTTGGCTTTCGAATTCTTTTTGTCCTTTGATGTTGTGGAGGTGGTGTATCCCTTTCACCAACGTCACTTGTTTGAGTTACTTCTTGCATAGTGACATCGGTGTCGCTTGGATCTTCACGTGTATCAACACTTGACCAAATGTGTAGTTTGCTCCCCTATCTTCTGTTTTAGAATTTCTTCAATATTTTCCATGTATGGTAAGACTTTCTTCTCTGAACCCACCACGTCTTATTCAACTATGTAGCATCTCTGTTGAACCCAAATTAACCTCCACATCTTCTTCGGCTCATGGGCATCTTTGGCTCCGCCTTGTCACACATAACTCCAAGTAAGAATCATATAATTTGTAAATTTTGTTTATACTAATTTTGTAGAGTTTACCCTCCACTTCTTCTAAGTAAGAATCAGACAATCTTTCCCATGTAATAAATTTTGTTTTCCTTTTTTGACAATATAAGTAACAGATGATAATAAGTTTGGATTTTGTTTATCTTATTTCATTAATCTTTGAATCTTTTTTATATATGATACAAATGGTTTTTTTTTTTTTTTTTTTTTTTTTTTTTTTTTTGTGGTCTGTATATATACACGGTTGATTATAGATTTGTTTTACTGAAAAGGTCATTAATGCCATTTTCCTTTTTAATTAAACGTGTGTTTTTTGGAAGCTATGGGTATATTTCTAGTTTGCATGGTCCAACCATTGATCCCGAAAATTTATACAATAAATTGGGGTAGGTCACTAATGGAGTTTCCTATCCATGATTCTGTTATTTACTGGAATAATTTGACTGTATTAATATATATGATGAATCTCCAGGATGGGTAGAAAGATGAAGAGTGAGTACGATTTTCAATGCTTTAAGCTTCGGCTAGCATATTTCTTTAGGATGGTAGGTTGTTGCTAGACTCCTCCACTACCTCCTCTTCCTCCTCCTTAGCTTCCAAGACGCAACCTACTGACTCCAACGCTCCTCACACACTCCACAATCCAAAAAAAAACCGTGACAACCTCCCAACGTCATCGACATCTCACACTGCATGAGTTGGCAAGAAGTCTGTCATTTGAAGGTACAAATATATTTTCATATTGTTCATACGTATCAAAACTTATATAATGTAACACTCCTATATGTATACAGATGACTATCCGACCTAAAGACAGGAAACTCTTAAACACAAGCACTGATGGGCACCAACACCACTTTATAAGAAAAACATGACTGCTCACTTTTAATTTGCTACCTGATCTATAAGACATATATCTACGAATTTATTGTGTGTGTAAACATCTAATATATTGCATGCTGTACAACACTTATGTATCTTTTGTTTGTATGACAATTATAACTTTGAATTACTTTCTGAGTGTTAAATATAGTAATATTTCAACTATTTTAGAAAGCTAGTTATAGTGATAATTATAGAGTATGGCAAATTTTTTAATTTTTTTTTCAATCTTGTATTGTATTTTGTCATAACCTCAACTAATGATAAATGGAAGGGGGATAATAAACATGTTAAGCAAAAATCCGTAACATACATGAACTTGCTTAATACACATCACCAAATTGCCAACATGCATCTCTGAAACGTGGTCGGGGCATTACATAATCCAAATGGAATTCGACGATAAGCGAAGGTTCCAGTTGGACAAGTGAATGTAGTCTTTTCTTGGTCTTGAGGATCGATAGGAATTTTGAAATATCCTGAAAAACCATCTAGAAAACAATAATAAAGATGTCCAAATAGACGCTCAAACATTTGATCAATAAATGACAAAGGAAATAGTATTTGCAAGTGGTATCGTTTAGTTTTCAATAATCGATGCACACTCGCCAACCGATTACCGTCCTTATAGGAATAAGCTCTTTCTTCTCGTTCGTTACTATCGTCATGCCTCCTTTCTTGGGTACCACTTGCATCGGGCTTACCTATTGGCGAGTAAATGATTCCAGCATCCAAAAGTTTGACAACCTCCTTTTTGACCACCTCTTGCATGTTCAGTTCAATCTTCTCTGATGTTGCACTACTGGTTTAACCCCCTCTTCCAAATTAATCTTGTGGGTACAATACGAAGGACTAATACCCTTGATATCCATGATCTTCCAAGCGATGACATTCTTTCGTTTCCTTAGCATTTCCACTAGGCTCTCCTTCTCCTTTGTTGTAAGATCAGCTGCTATGATGACCGACTTTTGCTCATTTTCCTCCAAGAATGTATACTCGAGATGTTCAAGCAAAACTTTCAATTCGATTTTTGCTTTTTGTTCAGTGGCCACGATGTGGGCTTCTTGCCACATCATGGTGTAGCGATTCTGCTCGTCAGATCGAATGAAATTGGACTGCTACGGTGTGGTGATGTTATTACCACGTTGTGGTGGGTCTTCAATGGCCTTTTTCAATTCATTATAGTCACCTTTTAGTAACTTCTCTCGTTCTTGCAAATCATGTTCAACATAAAAATCTCCTTGTAGAACCGTGTATCCCTCAATTTCCTTTTCCTTCCATCTCGCTAGCTCCTTCTCTAATATCTCATCGAAAACATCTACTGTGAATGTCGTGTAATCACTTATCCTTGAATGTTGCATTGCTCTATTTACCCCGAAAGTATAACACCCATAAATTTCAAACCAATTTAAACTTTCAAAAACAACCCAAGTTCCATTAGTTATTACAAAAAGGTTTCCAAATAGTTTATTATCAGAGTATCCCAGAAACAAAATCATAAAAAGTGAGGAGCAGTACGATCACGCCTTTGCCTTGCCACGATCTCCTGATGTACCTGAAACAATAAACTGAAACTATAAGCCCGAAAGCTTAGTGAGTTACCCCCAAAATACCCATACACACATAACCATACACATACAGCAATGAACAACATAATATGGGTCCAGTCAACCATCAGGTTGGAATACCCCTGGCCCTCAACCATCGGGTTGGAATGCCAACATACTACGAGCCCACTCATCCTCGGGATGGAATGCTCTCGGCCCACAACCATCGGGTTGGAATGCCCATACACCCACACATATAACAACAACTACTATGGGTCCAATCATCCCTCGGGATGGAATACCCCAGGCCCTCAACCATCGGGTTGGAATGCCAACCTACTATGAGTCCAATCATCCTATCGGGATGGAATACTCCTGGCCCACAACCATCGGGTTGGAATGCCCTACCTACTATGAGTCCAATCATCCTACCGGGATGGAATACTCCTGGCCCACAACCATCGGGTTGGAATGCCGACATACTAACAAACATTTGCACCTATCAGATAATCACATAGCGGTCTATAGAAACAACATACTAGGGTCCTATCATCCTCGGGATGGGATACCCTCCATTACTGCTCAATCATGTGCACCTATAACAGGAAATCCCCTACCAGCATACATACAGTCAGACCACTATAGGTCACTAAGCGTAACCACATCCGATCTAACCGGATACCGACCTAACCGATCATACAAGCATATAACCATCCTATCTACCAGGATGTCGAGCTAACATATCGTAATAGTAACTATCTCAAATAACAAATCAAAGGGACGGCCTTGGTGCCTTAGACCCTTGAGTATAGTGAGGATAACTCACCTCGAAATGCTGAACTGAAGAGATAAGATCAATCCTCTGCTCACGGCCACGAACTCCACCACCTAACACTTGACGAAACCATATCTATAAGTGCCCAATTTACCAGAATACCCTTGGAAGTCAAACTGGTCAACTCTTGGTCAAAGTCAAAGTCCTGGTCAAAGTCAATCTTCCTGGTTGACCCTACTCGCCGAGTCAACCTAGTGACTCGCCGAGTTCATGAACTCAGAAACCCCACAATTCGCGACTCGACTCGCCGAGTCACCCCATGACTCGTCGAGCCCTTCAATCCGAGTCCTAGCCTGTCCAACACACTGAGTCCACTCAACTCACTGATCCGCATTATAACTAGATGGGTTAGGGTTTGCGACCCGACTCGTCGAGTCCAAGAACAGACTCGCCGAGTTCACTTAAGTCATCCTCATACAGACGATTTCAGTCCATCCCACTGCTTCCAACTCATAGATCTGGACTCCTAAGGCTAGTTTTACACGTAAAGTTTCCAACTTTACGTGCATGCAAGGTGATTTTGGCTCAATACAAGCTAGAGAGAAGGTTCAAGACAAGAAGGCTCACAAACAAGCTAAAGGGCTGATACTTTATGCCTCCATGGACCAAGATAAGTCTAGATCTGAAGTTGCAACCCCAGATCTAGTCCCAACACCCGAAATGGATCCCAAACATGCTAAATAGACCTAGAAGGGAAAAGCTCAAAGTAACGACTTGTTACCTCAGAAATGTGCCCAAGATGAAGTAGATTCTGGATCTACACGAACTCCTTGATGCTAGCCTCTTGATCTACAAGTTTCCTTCACTATAATCCTCTTCCAAAGCTTCCAATCACTCAACAATGGAGGTTTACACGATTTAGGGTTTACTGACTCTCAAGGGGCAACAAAGAGGCTGGGGTGAGGACATAAGGTCCTTTAAATAGGGTGCAAACCCTAAAATTAGGGTTTTCTCTTCCCAGCACCGACTCGTCGAGTCCCACCACCGACTCGGCGAGTTGGTCACTTAACACGTGGCCAAAACCCGCTCTGACTCGACGAGTTAAGATACCTACTCGTCGAGTCTACTCCTTTATTTACACATAGCACCCCAAACTTATATTCCTGAATTTGGGAAGTTACAGAAAGTTACGGCTTCTTCTCCAACCCGAAGAGTGAGTTTGGACTCTTATGTATACCAAAGCTCGGGCGGTGCTAAAAAAGGATCTTCTAAGAATAATTGGCACTTGGTCGTCTTCCTCCATATCTAGAACAATGAAATCTGCGGGAAAAACAAACTTGTCAATTTTAACTAGGAGATCTTTGCAAATCCCTCTTGGAAAGGTTACTGTTTTGTTCGCTAAGTGAATGGCCATGTGAATCGGTCTTGGCTTTGGAAGGTCAAGCATCTTGAAAAATGAATACGACATTAAATTAACACTTGCTCCTGATGTAACGTCCCAAAATTCAAGACCAAAAATTTCGTTTTAATTAAGTGATTATATAAAACTATCAGTATAAAAACCATTCATATTAATATCTCATGTCAAAACCAAAGTATCAATAATCAAAACATATTATCATAAAACCATATTAGAGTGTAATCCCAAAGATCTCATGTGCGGAAAACATAGTGTGATGCGCTGCGATCAAGCCGACTCCTTTCCTTTGAAAACGAGTACCTGAAACCAAAAACTGTAAATTGTAAGCACGAAGCTTAGTGAGTTCCCCCATCATACCACATACCATACAAACATATAACATACATATTTCCAGGCATATCTGGGTGCCCGACCTACCCCTTCGGTCCTCTCGACCGGTGAACTTGCCTAGCATATCTGGGTGCTGGCCTACCCCTTCGGTATCTTTCAACCGGTAACCGGGAGCTGGCCTCCCCTTCGGTATCTTTCAACCGGTAACCGGGGACTATTTCACCCCTACCACTACCACATAAAACCCTAGCATATAAACATAAATCACATATTGCCTAGCATATCTGGGTGCTGGCCTACCCCTTCGGTCCTGTCGACCGGTAACCAGAACTATTTCACCCCTACTACTACCACATAATATCATATCACATACATCATAATCTGGCTAGCATGGCTGGGTACTAAACTACCCCTTCGATCTTATCGACCGGTAACCGGGGACTATTTCACCCCCTACTACCACTATCACATAACATCATAACATGCTAGAACATAAAATATATCAGGTAGCAGCAAACCTAGATGAATATCACAAAGACAATCATCTAACATACAACTCCTACTGGTAGGCCAACATTGTGGCCGTAGACCCACCGCTATTGGAAGGTAACTCACCTCACACTGCTGAAGTCCTGAAGACACAACCCCAGCTGCTGGATGACAAAATCCCGATCTGTCAACATCAAAACGTCACCCAATTAATAATTGGGTTCCACTACATAACCATAAGTACATTCTTTGGATAATTACTACATTACCCCAAGCTTGGCTTATTTAAGCCTAAGGCCCAATCCATAGGCCCAAAGTCAATTAGGAATCAAAGCCCAACACATGGCCCAATTTTCCAAATTGGGCCAGGCCTATACATAGTCTTATTCTAAGGCTCAATATCATATAATTATTAAGGCCCAAACTATGGCCCAATTTTCTAAATTGGGCCCAACTCCTCATATGTGCCTTACCACAAAGCCCATTAATTATTCTAGTCCATTTGCTTGATCTTGGATGGCCTATTAATAACCCAATCATCAAGGCCCAATAGAAAGGCCCAACAATAAACCCAAGTGAAATTAGGGTTTCACATAAAATGATGATTAGGGTTAAGTTTCCTACTTAACCCATTAAGGACTTAATCCTCTAAGGACTTAATGTATTAAGTCCAATATCGCTTAGATTAGTCTTTGCCAATGATTATTATTTAATATCTCGAGTTATTAAATAATTCTCGCGTGTCCCGGTGAATTCCCCAAATTAGGGTTTTATTGGCATTAGGGTTTTCCAAACCCTAATTAGGGTTTCCCATCCAAATATTAGTCCATTTATCAATTTGTTGGGCTTTTAGGTCAATTAGGGCTTTAGTGGGCCTATTAGGCCCACTAGAATATCATTAAGTCCATTAGGGTTTTATTTGGGTCAATTAGGGTCTATTAGAGCTTCCAAGGCCCATTAGGGTTTCAAGCACCCTAAACGAATCGAACTCAACGAGGCAAGCACACTGCCACCCGACACGGCGGACGATGGCGGCAGCCACCACCCTAAGGTGGTGGTTTTCAATTTCTTTTATTATTCCAATATTTTTGTTACAATTTACAATGCCAATCCGACTAACACACGCACACACTAATCTAATTAAAACACACACACACACACACATACACACAACCACCCTAGTGGTGGCCGGCGGTGGCTCGTGGCGTCATCCACCACCTCACGGTGGTGGTGGTGGCGGTTCTTGGTTTTCCAACCAACCCGCTAATACCTACAATATCACACTCATCATAACACCCATACACACACCTACACGGCGACACATGGTGGCAACGACATCAATGGCGGCTAAAGGCCGCGACAGCATACACAGGAATGGCGAAAAGTCGAACGCAATAACCCCTTTACGGTGGCATGCGACGGTCCCGGTGGTTGGCAGCAGCTGCGCGAGATGGCGGCGGCAACGACAGAAGAACAGACCCGCTGGCGTCCCCATCGTCACCGGTAAGGAAGCATGATCGATCCGCGACGACAACAACAACGCTTTACGTCCGTCGGCAGTCTTGTGGGTGCTAGTTATGGACTTAGACACTAATCCAACAGTCTCCCACTTGGATAAGTCTAATAACTATTCTGCGTATGACTTCAGATCCTGATCCGCAATTGTAGCTTTCAAAAGCCGCTGTCAACTCTGATCTTATCAGATACGCGTCCTTTAGATAAGGGATCATATATTCCTCCATTCTAGATATCGTATAGACGTGAGACATGGATTGAAATCATTCTCTCAGTCTATGTGCTATTTCCTGATTTTCGATTTATGACAACTGATTAATTGAACAAATCAAATCAGTCCTGGCCCGGCCGAGCACTTTCCTTTGTCATCACTAAATCATCGAGGGGCCCACAAATATCGCTTTTATCCCACATTGGGTAAAAGGAACGGATAAACTTCGACTCAATGCTCGCTTGTACTTACTCACCGAATCACACATAACAATACGTTTTATAACACCAAGTTACTGGTGCGTTTACATATTATCAATGTGTAACCGACTCGCAAGATACAACTCACACATCTCGGTTTCAAGAATATAAGATATTATCGTCTCACCAATCACTCGTGATAAAATCCATGAAGCGATCTAAGTGAGCGTGGGTTTAATCCAATGCTCAAATCATATTTGTAAGCACTCATGAACGTTGTAGCAAACTTTTGCTATGTCTAATACATTTTAGACAATCTACACACCAATTCATGACAATCTTCTTTCATACCTACTCCCAAAGTATGAGCGACTGTGGAACGTTCAAATAATTCGATTATTCTCAAATAACTCAATTATTTAGGAAGTCAAAACATGCAAATTGAAACACAAGAATAATACTAATCTTATATGGCCCCAAACTTTTGAGTATAAATAAAACACTTTTATTTAATCACCATATTGATTACTCATTATTTGTTGTTTCGGGTAATCAACTTCTTACTTGAATTATAACGACAATTATCCCATGCTCTTAGCATGCACACTATGTTTACTTATGGTCCTTACTCTGTGAAATAGTATAATTGAATAACATTTTTCAAACACACTCATTTTACAATTCCCAATCCTTACCACAAGTGTAAGAATACCAAATTTTTGTCACTTATAGAATATGTTAGATTCTAACACTTTATGCAACGGTCCTTTCGTAATGTCATGGCACAAAAATCACCAAGACTCGGCCAATGAAATTACAAAGTCTTCTATTGGAGATTGTTGCAAGACAATTCCATAGTCATGAAGTCTCACATTCAAAGTACATTCCTTTGAATATCCTTCTTGCATAAAAGTTTCTAATCTAGACATAGATCCTTAACGTCCAACTCCTAATAAGGAAACATTTCCATATTTGCCATATGACAACTCATTATTAATAGAATCATATCTAATAATAATAATGTCAATATGTGACCAATCCTTGGCGAACCTTAGATTATCCTTGACAGTTGTTTAACTAATTCAGTCAAATCCGATTCTAGTCCTCTTTCTCTCTTAATACCCTAGGCATTTGGAAAATTTTAGAATGGTCGAATATTACAACGACATGATACTTTACCAGTATTTTGCTATAATATTTCGATTTCTATTTGCCATGTTCTCACGATTCGAACTATGAAGAGGGATGCCGTAATCATAATCGAGTGTGAGAACGCAACAAATATTTCCATATATAGAATTCTCTTACGTTGAATCCTTTCAACATAACATTCATATATCCTTTTGACTAAATTTGATTAAAATTTCTCGATCTAAACCTTTAGAACCTTTAGATTTGAAACGAAGTATAATATTCTCTCCCTTAATTATAGCAAAACAACTTTTCAACCTATGCAACTTTGTAAAGTGAAACTTTTGTTTTCTATAATTAATATTGCCAACTTGCAATAATAATCATGCTCCCACTAACATGATTATTATATCCATACTAGCATAACACTTATGCTCCCGCTAGCTTTGACATGTATTCAGAAATCAACTGAACTTCTAAAAGACAATACTTATTGACTTTCTAAAGTTCATATTTCCAATACGATGTGCTTCGATAAGCCTTTATCTAAGCTTCTCAAATTCACACACTGTCACACCCCAAAACCGGAACGGCGGAAACGTTCGGGGGTGGAGGACGTCATGTTTAGTATCACAAGATATGCATTATAGTAAGCAAGTAATGAACAACCATTTCATTAGAAAGAAAGTGTTTACAATGTGTGTTCACAAAACATAGAATTCATAAGCCAATAACAAAACAAGACTTATAGCTATAACGCTTCATCTTCTGAATTCCCAGCACGAGTACCTGTCTACTAGGCTCCTGAGAATACAAGTTATTTGAAAGAGTTGATCAGCAATTAAGCTGGTGAGTTCATAAGATTTTAGTGATATGAGTATGTTGTAAATGTCGTTGTAAAATGTAGTTGTAAAATGTCGTAAGTTGTAAGTTCTGTTTAGAAAAGTTCGCCTGTTCCTCTAGAAAATCCTATATTTCCTACTTTAATGAAAGATAAGTAAAAATGACTCTACAATCCTTTCTATGAGTACTAAATGGATACAAGTTATATAAAACTCAGAGTAAACAAACAATCAACTATGCGCATCTGCCCTAAGCCCACAACCAAACGAGGAACAGGAAGTAAGGCGGATAGCACACATCCCATTGGTTGTTAGATCATTGTTGTATATAACCCTGGTGTGTTCACTTGTTACTCATGGAGTTAATTGTAATGGTTCCTTTATATTTAATGAAAAGATTCTTTAAGAAAACCCTTATTTCTTATAATAAAATGGTGACCACAGTGATTACTTTTATAATAACTTAGTTTATACTGGATATATATGATCTAATATCAGATAGAAAGTTAATTGAGTGAATCTGCCCTAAGTCCACAACCAAACAAGGAACAGGAAGTAAGGCGGAAAGCACACATCCAACTACCTATTGGGTATTAATTATATATAACCATGATGTATAAACTAAAGTATTATAGAGTTAACCACCTAAGGTCCTTTAAGTTTATACTGGTTTAATAAAATGGATTAAACCCTTAAATGGGAAGTTTCTAGCTTTGTATACCAAAAGTTCTGATTTGGAAAGTATGTTTTGTACTAGAAAACTGTGCATTGACTTTGTGTCTTATGACTTGACCCATACCTGGTACCCTTATGATGACTTAATGTATACTGAGCATATATATATCTAGAATCGAATAGAAAATAGACTGGGTGAATTCGTTCCAAGCCCACAACCAAACAAGGAACAGGAAATGAAGCGGAGAACACACATCCTATTACCTATCGGATCCTATTGATTATATATATATATCCTTTGATGTATACATTAAGGAATCATAAGGTTAGCATTATGGTCCTCTCTACTAAACGTAGCCTTCTACCAAGGCATCTAATGCTATGTGTGTTTGTTTCTTGCATGAGTTGTATATTTTCCCAAGTGAGACTATCATTAACCAAAAATATAGTTTGTATTGACTTTCAAGTGGTAGTGTCACTTTTATGAAAGTAATGGGAGATGTAAGTACACAATTGTCGTTTATAATGACATACGGATGTACTGACGACCTAAAACATGTTTGTTTTATTATGGTCATAATGTGAAGGCTAGTACCCCTACTAAACGCTCTCCCTGTCTAGAGGTTAAGGGAACCAAACGCGACCCCCGCAAATTCTTGCAAGCCGTGTAATTCACATTAAAGTTATATGATCATGTATACCCAATATAACTATCACCTTTTGTTTAAAACAATGAGTTAGTGATTCATTGGTATAATTAGATCCTGTAGTAGTTCCATGCTATAGCAACTTAGTATGTTTGTTCTGTTTCTCATAATAGTATGTTCTGTTTGTTTCTCATCATAGTATGTTCTGACTCATGTATGAACTGACTCTTTGTATGCTTCATTGTACTAGAATTAATGAATAGTATCTTCCTAAACTATACCTATTATAGTTTACTAATGTTTTACTTGAACTGTTATTGAAAAGACTCATTTATCTACTAAGTTATGCTTGTACTTTAAAAACGGAGTTTGATTAACTATAAAGTAACATAACTTTAAAAGAGTTTTTGAAATGTTTTGATCACTTATAAAAGACATAAACAACATTTTGAAAGATGTTTATAACAAACAATCACACAACTATCATTGTGTTAAACTTGTTTCCCCCCCTTAAAAGCATTTAAAACAGTTAAAAGATTCATTACGGGGTATGAACTCACCTGATGTGGGTGATTCAACGAATACGCGTGTAAGGATGAGAAGTTCCACGAATAAAGTCCCGAGACACAATAAGTCCTAAATGACATATATTGGCATGAATATAGTGTTTATAAGAAACTATATGAAAGGAAACACCTTCCGGGACTAGGAAACACTTTGATCAAGTGTTGGAATCACATGTGATTCATCAAAGGAGAGTGGAATGGCAATACCATGAGTTTTCTACCATGGGTTTACGGCCCAAGGGATTTTACGGCCGTAAACTCATGGTCAATCATGCATAAGTGTGTTTGAAGGCTAGGGAAGCTTGAGGGACTTTTGCTCTACACAAGGATGAGAAAGACCAACTCCATGGTGGCTTTTGATGAGTTTACGGCCCAAAGGAGTTTACAGCCGTAAACTCATGGTCATTATGCATTTTGAGAGTAGTTTAAGGTCCTATTCTCATCAATGAAGGGTTCTAGGTCACAAGCTTTGCATCTAGGAGGGTTTATGGCCAAAATGGCACCCTTAAAGGGGTTTACGGCCATGGGAGATGGCTTGGCCGTAAACTCCTTTTGTTCTTGTGTTCTTGATGTTTTCAAGGCTCTAAGCATGAGTCCTAACTAGATATCAAGTGTAGGGAAGAGTACTTACGATATAGAGGCTTGAAATGGTTGATTTTAGCCAAGAACACTAGTGTGTGTTCTTGGTGAAACTTGAAGATCTAAGAAAAGTTGATTTCCATGGATGAAATCAAAGAGTGTAACTAGGAGATGAAGTGTAACAACAAATCAAGGAAAGAACACTTACATTTTTGGTGATCTAAGATGATGAACTCGATGATACTTGAGAGAATTGGGAGTTCTTGAGCTTGGAAGTGAAAGAATGGCTAGAAATGACCAAGGGTCATATATATACCCTTGAATTTACGGCCACATGAGTTTACGGCCGTAAACTCATTGACATGGTGGCCGTGAACTCCTTATGATGAGTTTAATGCTTGATTTGTTGTACAGTGTCTCCAGCAGGTACATTCTAACACTCATTCCTTAAGTGTACTACACTTAAAACTCCTTAGAAGGACCTTTAACTAGGCTAGAACTCATTACCAATGAGTATGACACTCAGTTGAGTTGACTGGCTGAGCTTTAAAAGCAAAATTTTTTCAAGTTGTCACATCATCCCCCGTTAGATGGAATTTCGTCCCGAAATTAGCTTTCTTACAGCACTACTGGGGTTACGCTCCTCTGATTTGCAGAATACCTACTCGTAGACCTGGCAACTTTGCCCTAGCGTTCATGATAGGATTCGTACTTGGTCCATCTATCATTTCCTCGTGTATACAAGTCGTATATAATTAGGATTAGTAAGACGGTCAGATGTGCGACTCTGACCCAGGTCCACAACCAAACAAGGAACAGGAGATAGGGCGGAAACACACATACTAAATCTACTTAATCATAATCATATACCACCCTCGCGTATACACTGAATAGTGGTAGGTGGGCTGTATTCGTCCATAGCCTCTGTGTCTGTTGGACGAGTGGTATTTCGTGACGGTCTGCGGACATTTGATGATAAGGCTTCGGAGGACAAAGTACTCTTCGCACGAGTACTTCGGGGTTTAGAATATGAAAGATAAAACTGAGGTTTAGATCGGACTGTCGACACGCATTGACGAAAGTTTCTAGAACTTGTCGATCGAGGCGATAGAAACATATGAACTTAGTATGGTGAGGACCATGCCAATTCATGACGAATGATAGTAACAGACTCTTTACTGAACAAAGTTTTGGCCAATTTGAAAGAAACGTCTGTTATACGATGATGTATCCCTAGTGTGTTCGATAATGTACTCCTAGTATGTTCGACAATGTACTCTCTGTAAATGATCCAGGGCTTTTTGCTTTCCCTTTGATGTTAACACTTCTACGTATCATATCGCTATGTGTGCATACATACAAATGAAAGTGCTTTGATAACTGGTGATGATACTTTATATCATGATCCTCCTTGGTACCACTACGATCGCCTGTCATATACAAGTTATGAATATTTAAGGTGAATAAGACAAATGACTGAGTAACTCTGCCTCAAATCCTTTACCAAATAAGGAACATGGATTAAGGCGGAATCACTCACTCTAAGCCTGCAACCTCTTAGTTATTCACAACCCTGATGTATATGCTATGCCATCATAGCTTCTCTAAACGGATCTTTTAGTTCTCTTGAATACTGTGATCTATTTCAATATGTGAGTTATTATAATTACTTTTTAAGTGTTTTCCCCAAGTTTTAATCTTATATGAATATAAAATAATTTTCAAAGTAATTACTATTTCTAAAACGTATCGCTGCTCGTCGACGACTCCGGGGTAGATTCTCCTGCGGTGATCATCAGGATGCGTCCATCCGCTCCTGAGTTCCTTGGTATCGGGCAGTCCCTCTGATAGTGTCCAGTCTCACCACAGCCATAACAGGCTTGATTTTCTTCAGCTATGGGGACTTGGGAGATTGGTTGAGCCGGTGCCCTGCAGAAACGGACTGTGTGTCCCTTTTTGTAGCAGTTCAGACACTGCATTTCCCGGCATACTCCGGTATGGTGATAGTTTCACTTTCCACACTTCGGGAGGGTTCCAGCATATCGACTGGCAGGTGCTGGAGCAGCAGGTGTTGTAGCGGCTTACATAGTAGTCACTTGTTGCTCTTGCGAGGTGTCCTGTGTTGTTTGCTTCTTCTTCCTCTTGTTCCCCGACTTCTGATTATAGTCCTTTCCCTTTACTGGCTCGGGAACGAGGACTTCCACACCATGGCGGACTCCCTGGTCGATGAGTCGCTGGGCCAGGTGTTTGGCACTATCGAATGTGGCTGGGTTAGAAGACAACACATCTCCTTGGGTCGGGGCAGTCAGACCCCAGATGTATCTTTCTATCTTCTTGCTCTCCGGGGGTAACCATCCTGGGGAATAGAGCTGCTAGGTCGCTGAACCGGTGAGTGTAGGTCACTATGTCTGAGCCGACCATAGTGAGCTCCCATAGTTCTTGTTCCAGCTTTTGAACTTCACCCCTCGAGCAGTATTCTTCCAGTATTAACTCTTTTAGGTTCTCCCAACCTATTGAGTTAGCCACTGATAGGGTCAGTGACTTAACATGGCTGTTCCACCATGTTAGGGCTTTCTCAGAGAAGGTGCAGGCAGCAAACTTCACTTTGCTTCCTTCCGGGCACGAACAGATTTCGAAGACCGAATCTGTTTTCTCGAACCATCGCATCAGAGTGATGACTCCACCATTTCCATTGAAGGAATTTGGCTTGCAGTTTATGAAGTCTTTATACGAACACTCCCTTGGGCGTCCGTGAGTAGCTCCGGGGTTGGCTAAGTGGGTACCGCTACCAGATCCGAAGGTACCACTTTCACCAAGGTGAGCTATAGTAGTTGCCACTGCGGAGGTTATCGCTGCGTGGAGAGTAGCAGCATCGAATTGTGACGGTGGAGTTGGAGTTATCGGAGTAGTGCGTCTGTTTGATCTGCGAGGAGGCATCTTTGCTAAAAGAATACAAAGATGAGATGGAATAAGTCTAAAGCAATGGACACAAGCCGAAAGCTGAAAAGACAAGGTTATCCTAGTTCTGGGTGTATCGGGTCCTAACTTCCACAGGGTTCTAGAAACAATTCATAAAAGAGTCTATACCTAATAAACTCTATGAATTTGAAATGGCTATCCTCGAATGAATATGTGTTGCATGAATAACTGTTACCAGCTGCATGTAGGAAAATAATCCTAACACATAATGTGAGCAGTGTCTCCACTCGCTCATTAAGTTAACAAGATTATTATTTATTAGTGTGACGTGTAAGACATTTTGGTTGCTTCTGTTGATCCCTCTTTGAAAGCTCCTCATGAACTTGCTCTCGTTTCCTCCTGACTCTTCTGTTGTCTACTATGAGGAAGTGGTTACATCTATCTGGGCTTGTCGTGCGAGAATGGAAGCGACTAAAGAATCTATGAGTTTTAAGGTAACTTTATGGGGTGATCCTTACAGAGTCCTCCTATAATTGCACAAGGTATACAAGTTGTATATAATTCAAGATTAAATAGACCTTCGAATAAGTGATCCTACTCTAAAACCACAACCAAACAAGGAACAGGTAGTGGAGCGTAGATCACAAATTCTAAGTCTATAAATTCTCAATTATATATAACCTTGGGAGTATACATTGTAAGATTACAGACCTATTCGTAAGGGTCTTTTAAGTTATCATATAAGTTATTTATATGGTGCCTAAAATACTCCTATAATATTTTAACGTAATGTACTTGATATGTTTCAAACTTGTTATCGCGTTATGGTATCATAGAATACTCCTATAGTATTCTAACTCTAATGTACTTGATCTAGTATTCTCTTGACTGGTGTTTAGGTAAGTTTTAGGACTGTTGCAACACCACATCCCTCCTAAACACATGTCGGTCACATCTCGAATGAATATAGCTGATCAGGCTATATTGATCATAGCTATGATTACATAACTGTTCAGGTTTGACGACAGTGTTCAACCTTTAAATACTTTAGTTCTGTTCTTCTTGTGATACTTGGTCTAGTTATGTACATGTATAAGCAAGTAGGTATATTTTTATAACTTATCGTTATACTCTTGAAATATATCATTATCCAGAGCACTTAAGCCCCATTGTATTTATATTTGTATATCTTTTATCGGTTGATATACTTAGTTCACTATAAACAATGCTCTGATACCAATCTGTCACACCCCAAAACCGGAACGGTGGAAACGTTCGGGGGTGGACGACGTCATGTTTAGTATCACAAGATATGCATTATAGTAAGCAAGTAATGAATAACCATTTCATTAGAAAGAAAGTGTTTACAATGTGTGTGTTCACAAAACATAGAATTCATAAGCCAATAACAAAACAAGACATAAAGCTATAACGCTCCATCTTCTGAATTCCCAGCACGAGTACCTGTCTACTAGGCTCCTGAGAATACAAGTTATTTGAAAGAGTTGATCAGCAATTAAGCTGGTGAATTCATAAGATTTTAGTGATATGAGTAAGTTGTAAATGTCGTTGTAAAATGTAGTTGTAAAATGTCGTAAGTTGTAAGTTCTGTTTAGAAAAGTTCGCCTGTTCCTCTAGAAAATCCTATATTTCCTACTTTAATGAAAGATAAGTAAAAATGACTCTATAATCCTTTCTATGAGTACTAAATGGATACAAGTTATATAAAACTCAGAGTAAACAAACAATCGACTGTGCGCATCTGCCCTAAGCCCACAACCAAACGAGGAACAGGAAGTAAGGCGGATAGCACACATCCCATTGGTTGTTAGATCATTATTGTATATAACCCTGGTGTGTTCACTTGTTACTCATGGAGTTAATTGTAATGGTTCCTTTATATTTAATGAAAAGATTCTTTAAGAAAACCCTTATTTCTTATAATAAAATGGTGACCACAGTGATTACTTTTATAATAACTTAGTTTATACTGGATATATATGATCTAATATCGGATAGAAAGTTAATTGAGTGAATCTGCCCTAAGTCCACAACCAAACAAGGAACAGGAAGTAAGGCGGAAAGCACACATCCAACTACCTATTGAGTATTAATTATATATAACCATGATGTATAAACTAAAGTATTATAGAGTTAACCACCTAAGGCCCTTTAAGTTTATACTGGTTTAATAAAATGGATTAAACCCTTAAATGGGAAGTTTCTAGCTTTGTATACCAAAAGTTCTGATTTGGAAAGTATGTTTTGTACTAGAAAACTGTGCATTGACTTTGTGTCTTATAACTTGACCCATACCTGGTACCCTTATGATGACTTAATGTATACTGAGCATATATATATATATATATATATCTAGAATCGAATAGAAAATAGACTGGGTGAATTCGTTCCAAGCCCACAACCAAACAAGGAACAGGAAATGAAGCGGAGAACACACATCCTATTACCTATCGGATCCTATTGATTATATATATATATATATATATATATATATATATATATATATCCTTTGATGTACACATTAAGGAATCATAAGGTTAGCATTATGGTCCTCTCTACTAAACGTAGCCTTCTACCAAGGCATCTAATGCTATGTGTGTTTGTTTCTTGCATGAGTTGTATATTTTCCCAAGTGAGACTATCATTAACCAAAAATATAGTTTGTATTGACTTTCAAGTGGTACTGTCACTTTTATGAAAGTAATGGGAGATGTAAGTACACAATTGTCGTTTATAATGACATACGGATGTACTGACGACCTAAAACATGTTTGTTTTATTATGGTCATAATGTGAAGGCTAGTACCCCTACTAAACGCTCTCCCTGTCTAGAGGTTAAGGGAACCAAACGCGACCCCTGCAAATTCTTGCAAGCCGTGTAATTCACATTAAAGTTATATGATCATGTATACCCAATATAACTATCACCTTTTGTTTAAAACAATGAGTTAGTGATTCATTGGTATAATTAGATCCTGTAGTAGTTGCATGCTATAGCAACTTAGTATGTTTGTTATGTTTCTCATAATAGTATGTTCTGTTTGTTTCTCATCATAGTATGTTCTGACTCATGTATGAACTGACTCTTTGTATGCTTCATTGTACTAGAAGTAATGAATAGTATCTTCCTAAACTATACCTATTATAGTTTACTAATGTTTTACTTGAACTGTTATTGAAAAGACTCATTTATCTACTAAGTTATGCTTGTACTTTAAAAACGGAGTTTGATTAACTATAAAGTAACATAACTTTAAAAGAGTTTTTGAAATGTTTTGATCACTTATAAAAGACATAAACAACATTTTGAAAGATGTTTATAACAAACAATCACACAACTATCATTGTGTTAAACTTGTTTCCCCCCCTTAAAAGCATTTAAAACAGTTAAAAGATTCATTACGGGGTATGAACTCACCTGATGTGGGTGATTCAACGAATACGCGTGTAAGGATGAGAAGTTCCACGAATAAAGTCCCGAGACACAATAAGTCCTAAATGACATATATTGGCATGAATATAGTGTTTATAAGAAACTATATGAAAGGAAACACCTTCCGGGACTAGGAAACACTTTGATCAAGTGTTGGAATCACATGTGATTCATCAAAGGAGAGTGGAATGGCAATACCATGAGTTTTCTACCATGGGTTTACGGCCCAAGGGATTTTACGGCCGTAAACTCATGGTCAATCATGCATAAGTGTGTTTGAAGGCTAGGGAAGCTTGAGGGACTTTTGCTCTACACAAGGATGAGAAAGACCAACTCCATGGTGGCTTTTGATGAGTTTACGGCCCAAAGGAGTTTACAGCCGTAAACTCATGGTCATTATGCATTTTGAGAGTAGTTTAAGGTCCTATTCTCATCAATGAAGGGTTCTAGGTCACAAGCTTTGCATCTAGGAGGGTTTATGGCCAAAATGGCACCCTTAAAGGGGTTTACGGCCATGGGAGATGGCTTGGCCGTAAACTCCTTTTGTTCTTGTGTTCTTGATGTTTTCAAGGCTCTAAGCATGATTCCTAACTAGATATCAAGTGTAGGGAAGAGTACTTACGATATAGAGGCTTGAAATGGTTGATTTTAGCCAAGAACACTAGTGTGTGTTCTTGGTGAAACTTGAAGATCTAAGAAAAGTTAATTTCCATGGATGAAATCAAAGAGTGTAACTAGGAGATGAAGTGTAACAACAAATCAAGGAAAGAACACTTACATTTTTGGTGATCTAAGATGATGAACTCGATGATACTTGAGAGAATTGGGAGTTCTTGAGCTTGGAAGTGAAAGAATGGCTAGAAATGACCAAGGGTCATATATATACCCTTGAATTTACGGCCACATGAGTTTACGGCCGTAAACTCATTGACATGGTGGCCGTGAACTCCTTATGATGAGTTTAATGCTTGATTTGTTGTACAGTGTCTCCAGCAGGTACATTCTAACACTCATTCCTTAAGTGTACTACACTTAAAACTCCTTAGAAGGACCTTTAACTAGGCTAGAACTCATTACCAATGAGTATGACACTCAGTTGAGTTGACTGGCTGAGCTTTAAAAGCAAATTTTTTTCAAGTTGTCACATCATCCCCCGTTAGATGGAATTTCGTCCCGAAATTAGCTTTCTTACAGCACTACTGGGGTTACGCTCCTCTGATTTGCAGAATACCTACTCGTAGACCTGGCAACTTTGCCCTAGCGTTCATGATAGGATTCGTACTTGGTCCATCTATCATTTCCTCGTGTATACAAGTCGTATATAATTAGGATTAGTAAGACGGTCAGATGTGCGACTCTGACCCAGGTCCACAACCAAACAAGGAACAGGAGATAGGGCGGAAACACACATACTAAATCTACTTAATCATAATCATATACCACCCTCGCGTATACACTGAATAGTGGTAGGTGGGCTGTATTCGTCCATAGCCTCTGTGCTCGAACTTGGTCTGTTGGACGAGTGGTATTTCGTGACGGTCTGCGGACATTTGATGATAAGGCTTCGGAGGACAAAGTACTCTTCGCACGAGTACTTCGGGGTTTAGAATATGAAAGATAAAACTGAGGTTTAGATCGGACTGTCGACACGCATTGACGAAAGTTTCTAGAACTTGTCGATCGAGGCGATAGAAACATATGAACTTAGTATAGTGAGGACCATGCCAATTCATGACGAATGATAGTAACAGACTCTTTACTGAACAAAGTTTTGGCCAATTTGAAAGAAACGTCTGTTATACGATGATGTATCCCTAGTGTGTTCGATAATGTACTCCTAGTATGTTCGACAATGTACTCTCTGTAAATGATCCAGGGCTTTCTGCTTTCCCTTTGATGTTAACACTTCTACGTATCATATCGCTATGTGTGCATACATACAAATGAAAGTGCTTTGATAACTGGTGATGATACTTTATATCATGATCCTCCTTGGTACCACTACGATCGCCTGTCATATACAAGTTATGAATATTTAAGGTGAATAAGACAAATGACTGAGTAACTCTGCCTCAAATCCTTTACCAAATAAGGAACATGGATTAAGGCGGAATCACTCACTCTAAGCCTACAACCTCTTAGTTATTCACAACCCTGATGTATATGCTACACCATCATAGCTTCTCTAAACGGATCTTTTAGTTCTCTTGAATACTGTGATCTATTTCAATATGTGAGTTATTATAATTACTTTTTAAGTGTTTTCCCCAAGTTTTAATCTTATATGAATATAAAATAATTTTCAAAGTAATTACTATTTCTAAAACGTATCGCTGCTCGTCGACGACTCCGGGGTAGATTCTCCTGCGGTGATCATCAGGATGCGTCCATCCGCTCCTGAGTTCCTTGGTATCGGGCAGTCCCTCTGATAGTGTCCAGTCTCACCACAGCCATAACAGGCTTGATTTTCTTCAGCTATGGGGACTTGGGAGATTGGTTGAGCCGGTGCCCTGCAGAAACGGACTGTGTGTCCCTTTTTGTAGCAGTTCAGACACTGCATTTCCCGGCATACTCCGGTATGGTGATAGTTGCACTTTCCACACTTCGGGAGGGTTCCAGCATATCGACTGGCAGGTGCTGGAGCAGCAGGTGTTGTAGCGGCTTACATAGTAGTCGCTTGTTGCTCTTGCGAGGTGTCCTGTGTTGTTTGCTTCTTCTTCCTCTTGTTCCCCGACTTCTGATTATAGTCCTTTCCCTTTACTGGCTCGGGAACGAGGACTTCCACACCATGGCGGACTCCCTGGTCGATGAGTCGCTGGGCCAGGTGTTTGGCACTATCGAATGTGGTTGGGTTAGAAGACAACACATCTCCTTGGGTCGGGGCAGTCAGACCCCAGATGTATCTTTCTATCTTCTTGCTCTCCGGGGGTAACCATCCTGGGGAATAGAGCTGCTAGGTCGCTGAACCGGTCAGTGTAGGTCACTATGTCTGAGCCGACCATAGTGAGCTCCCATAGTTCTTGTTCCAGCTTTTGAACTTCACCCCTCGAGCAGTATTCTTCCAGTATTAACTCTTTTAGGTTCTCCCAACCTATTGAGTTAGCCACTGATAGGGTCAGTGACTTAACATGGCTGTTCCACCATGTTAGGGCTTTCTCAGAGAAGGTGCAGGCAGCAAACTTCACTTTGCTTCCTTCCGGGCACGAACAGATTTCGAAGACCGAATCTGTTTTCTCGAACCATCGCATCAGAGTGATGACTCCACCATTTCCATTGAAGGAATTTGGCTTGCAGTTTATGAAGTCTTTATACGAACACTCCCTTGGGCGTCCGTTAGTAGCTCCGGGGTTGGCTAAGTGGGTACCGCTACCAGATCCGAAGGTACCACTTTCACCAAGGTGAGCTATAGCAGTTGCCACTGCGGAGGATATCGCTGCGTGGAGAGTAGCAGCATCGAATTGTGACGGTGGAGTTGGAGTTATCGGAGTAGTGCGTCTGTTTGATCTGCGAGGAGGCATCTTTGCTAAAAGAATACAAAGATGAGATGGAATAAGTCTAAAGCAATGGACACAAGCCGAAAGCTGAAAAGACAAGGTTATCCTAGTTCTGGGTGTATCGGGTCCTAACTTCCATAGGGTTCTAGAAACAATTCATAAAAGAGTCTATACCTAATAAACTCTATGAATTTGAAATGGCTATCCTCGAATGAATATGTGTTGCATGAATAACTGTTACCAGCTGCATGTAGGAAAATAATCCTAACACATAATGTGAGCAGTGTCTCCACTCGCTCATTAAGTTAACAAGATTATTATTTATTAGTGTGACATGTAAGACATTTTGGTTGCTTCTGTTGATCCCTCTTTGAAAGCTCCTCATGAACTTGCTCTCGTTTCCTCCTGACTCTTCTGTTGTCTACTATGAGGAAGTGGTTACATCTATCTGGGCTTGTCGTGCGAGAATGGAAGCGACTAAAGAATCTATGAGTTTTAAGGTAACTTTATGGGGTGATCCTTACAGAGTCCTCCTATAATTGCACAAGGTATACAAGTTGTATATAATTCAAGATTAAATAGACCTTCGAATAAGTGATCCTACTCTAAAACCACAACCAAACAAGGAACAGGTAGTGGAGCGTAGATCACAAATTCTAAGTCTATAAATTCTCAATTATATATAACCTTGGGAGTATACATTGTAAGATTACAGACCTATTCGTAAGGGTCTTTTAAGTTATCATATAAGTTATTTATATGGTGCCTAAAATACTCCTATAGTATTTTAACGTAATGTACTTGATATGTTTCGAACTTGTTATCGCGTTATGGTATCATAGAATACTCCTATAGTATTCTAACTCTAATGTACTTGATCTAATATTCTCTTGACTGGTGTTTAGGTAAGTTTTAAGACTGTTGCAAGACCACATCCCTCCCAAACACATGTCGGTCACATCTCGAATGAATATAGCTGATCAGGCTATATTGATCCTAGCTATGATTACATAACTGTTCAGGTTTGACGACAGTGTTCAACCTTTAAATACTTTAGTTCTGTTCTTCTTGTGATACTTGGTCTAGTTATGTACATGTATAAGCAAGTAGGTATATTTTTATAACTTATCGTTATACTCTTGAAATATATCATTATCCAGAGCACTTAAGCCCCATTGTATTTATATTTGTATATCTTTTATCGGTTGATATACTTAGTTCACTATAAACAATGCTCTGATACCAATCTGTCACACCCCAAAACCGGAACGGTGGAAACGTTCGGGGGTGGAGGACGTCATGTTTAGTATCACAAGATATGCATTATAGTAAGCAAGTAATGAACAACCATTTCATTAGAAAGAAAGTGTTTACAATGTGTGTGTTCACAAAACATAGAATTCATAAGCCAATAACAAAACAAGACATAAAGCTATAACGCTCCATCTTCTGAATTCCCAGCACGAGTACCTGTCTACTAGGCTCCTGAGAATACAAGTTATTTGAAAGAGTTGATCAGCAATTAAGCTGGTGAATTCATAAGATTTTAGTGATATGAGTAAGTTGTAAATGTCGTTGTAAAATGTAGTTGTAAAATGTCGTAAGTTGTAAGTTCTGTTTAGAAAAGTTCGCCTGTTCCTCTAGAAAATCCTATATTTCCTACTTTAATGAAAGATAAGTAAAAATGACTCTACAATCCTTTCTATGAGTACTAAATGGATACAAGTTATATAAAACTCAGAGTAAACAAACAATCGACTGTGCGCATCTGCCCTAAGCCCACAACCAAACGAGGAACAGGAAGTAAGGCGGATAGCACACATCCCATTGGTTGTTAGATCATTGTTGTATATAACCCTGGTGTATTCACTTGTTACTCATGGAGTTAATTGTAATGGTTCCTTTATATTTAATGAAAAGATTCTTTAAGAAAACCCTTATTTCTTATAATAAAATGGTGACCACAGTGATTAATTTTATAATAACTTAGTTTATACTGGATATATATGATCTAATATCGGATAGAAAGTTAATTGAGTGAATCTGCCCTAAGTCCACAACCAAACAAGGAACAGGAAGTAAGGCGGAAAGCACACATCCAACTACCTATTGGGTATTAATTATATATAACCATGATGTATAAACTAAAGTATTATAGAGTTAACCACCTAAGGTCCTTTAAGTTTATAATGGTTTAATAAAATGGATTAAACCCTTAACTGGGAAGTTTCTAGCTTTGTATACCAAAAGTTATGATTTGGAAAGTCTGTTTTGTACTAGAAAATTGTGCATTGACTCTGTGTCTTATGACTTGACCCATACCTGGTACCCTTATGATGACTTAATGTATACTGAGCATATATATATATATATATATATATATATATAGAATCGAATAGAAAATAGACTGGGTGAATTCGTTCCAAGCCCACAACCAAACAAGGAACAGGAAATGAAGCGGAGAACACACATCCTATTACCTGTCGGATCCTATTGATTATATATATATATATATATATCCTTTGATGTATACATTAAGGAATTATAAGGTTAGCATTATGGTCCTCTCTACTAAACGTAGCCTTCTACCAAGGCATCTAATGCTATGTGTGTTTGTTTCTTGCATGAGTTGTATATTTTCCCAAGTGAGACTATCATTAACCAAAAATATAGTTTGTATTGACTTTCAAGTGGTACTGTCACTTTTATGAAAGTAATGGGAGATGTAAGTACACAGTTGTCGTTTATAATGAAATACGGATGCACTGACGACCTAAAACATGTTTGTTTGATTATGGTCATAATGTGAAGGCTAGTACCCCTACTAAACGCTCTCCCTGTCTAGAGGTTAAGGGAACCAAACGCGGCCCCTGCAAATTCTTGCAAGCCGTGTAATTCACATTAAAGTTATATGATCATGTATACCCAATATAACTATCACCTTTTGTTTAAAACAATGAGTTAGTGATTCATCGGTATAATTAGATCCTGTAGTAGTTCCATGCTATAGCAACTTAGTATGTTTGTTCTGTTTCTCATAATAGTATGTTCTGTTTGTTTCTCATCATAGTATGTTCTGACTCATGTATGAACTGACTCTTTGTATGCTTCATTGTACTAGAAGTAATGAATACTATCTTCCTAAACTATACCTATTATAGTTTACTAATGTTTTACTTGAACTGTTATTGAAAAGACTCATTTATCTACTAAGTTATGCTTGTACTTTAAAAACAGAGTTTGATTAACTATAAAGTAACATAACTTTAAAAGAGTTTTTGAAATGTTTTGATCACTTATAAAAGACATAAGCAACATTTTGAAAGATGTTTATAACAAACAATCACACAATTATCATTGTGTTCAACTTGTATTCCCCCCCCCCTTAAAAGCATTTAAAACAGTTAAAAGATTCATTACGGGGTATGAACTCACCTGATGTGGGTGATTCAACGAATACGCGTGTAAGGATGAGAAGTTCCACGAATGAAGTCCCGAGACACAATAAGTCCTAAATGACATATATTGGCATGAATATAGTGTTTATAAGCAACTATATGAAAGGAAACACCTTCCAGGACTAGGAAACACTTTGACCAAGTGTTGGAATCACATGTGATTTATCAAAGGAGAGTGGAATGGCAATACCATGAGTTTACTACCATGGGTTTACGGCCCAAGGGATTTTACGGCCGTAAACTCATGGTCAATCATGCATAAGTGTGTTTGAAGGCTAGGGAAGCTTGAGGGACTTTTGCTCTACACAAGGATGAGAAAGACCAACTCCATGGTGGCTTTTGATGAGTTTACCGCCCAAAGGAGTTTACGGCCGTAAACCCATGGTCATTATTCATTTTGAGAGTAGTTTAAGATCCTATTCTCATCAATGAAGGGTTCTAGGTCACAAGCTTTGCATCTAGGAGGGTTTATGGCCAAAATGGCACCCTTAAAGGGGTTTACGACCATGGGAGATGTCTTGGCCGTAAACTCCTTTTGTTCTTGTGTTCTTGATGTTTTCAAGGCTCTAAGCATGAGTCCTAACTAGATATCAAGTATAGGGAAGAGTACTTACGATATAAAGGCTTGAAATGGTTGATTTTAGCCAAGAACACTAGTGTGTGTTCTTGGTGAAACTTGAAGATCTAAGAAAAGTTGATTTCCATGGATGAAATCAAAGAGTGTAACTAGGAGATGAAGTGTAACAACAAATCAAGGAAAGAACACTTACGTTTTTGGTGATCTAAGATGATGAACTCGATGATACTTGAGAGAGAATTGGGAGTTCTTGAGCTTGGAAGTGAAAGAATGGCTAGAAATGACCAAGGGTCATATATATACCCTTGAGTTTACGACCACATGAGTTTACGACCGTAAACTCATTGACATGGTGGCCGTGAACTCCTTATGATGAGTTTAATGCTTGATTTGTTGTACAGTGTCTCCAGCAGGTATATTCTAACACTCATTCCTTAAGTGTACTAGGCTTAAAACTCCTTAGAAGGACCTTTAACTAGGCTAGAACTCATTACCAATGAGTCTGACACTCAGTTGAGTTGACTGGCTGAGCTCTAAAAGCAAAAAAATTTCAGGTTGTCACACACACCTTTCCTTGGATAGCTCACATGTGTGTCTAAACTAATTCAAAACTTATATTACTAAGTCCCAAATGTTCAGACTAACTGCCAAATCTCACAATTCGAACTATGAAGAGGGATACCGTAATCATAATCGAATTTGAGAATGCAATTTATATAATCGCTATCTCCTTAAAATCTCTCTTAGTGAAAACGTTTCCTCACAATCATTTTCATGAAGGAGAGAAACCTTATGACACTTAGATTTTATGGTGCATGTGTTCCTATCCATGCAAATTTGTCATAAGCATAATCGTAAGGTAATGTTTGTGACAAATTCAAACTTTTATGGACAAAACTTGTTCATTTTTAATTTCTTGCCATCAAGGGTCCCACCATTGCTTTCAAGTTATTTGACAGCTCACCTATGCCAGTCAATGTACTTTCATTGATCAAGGTGTTTGCCCTTATGCATTCAATTGAGAACTCGTAGAACTCGTATGCATAATCACTCAACTGGATTGGCACAGAAATAAAATTTTGTCAACACGATAGGTTACAATCCTCAAGTCGTGTGCTATGTTTATTAGGTTTACTTCTTGATTTGTTCTTGAAACTTTTCAAGATCTTTAGACTCCCACTGACCTCTTGACATATAAGATTCTCTTGTCAAGAAACATTTCTTGACAAACAAATACTCAAGAGTTAGTGTGTGTCTTTATCATGACAAACCTACACACAATTTGGTACTAGTTGGTCTTTGTCTTATCCAAGACATCACAACTTACCAAATTCAAATATGCAAGAGCAAGAAAACATTTTCCTACTTCACATTTGATGAGTGTGTTAAATTTCTTAAGATGATATCACTCAAATTACAATTTTGGAGTACGATTCTAAAACTTGATTTTGGAACGAAGTATGATTCATCTTATTGAATTAACCCATTTTGAAAATTCTCGACTCCTCTTCTTAGCCATACTAGTGCACTAAGGTGTCCTTAGAGGATGAATTGTAATATGGTTCTTAAGACGATCATAAACATGACACAAAAGTACTCTCCCTTCTTCTTAGATTGGAGAAACTTTTATCTTTCTTGCCTAATTGATTCTTCTTATTCGTTCTGCCATTCATTGAAACTTTTCAATGATTTAGAATCATACTTAATCTTTTAAGTATAATCATATTTACTAATCTTTTAGCAAATCATAACGAACATTTTATCGTTCTTTGTGGTGGACTTGACTAGTGCACAACATTGCGTACCAGATCTCATTATCCTTCACTTGACTCACATACTTATGTGAACAAGGAATTAGTCTCAATTTTCCAAATACAAAGGTTCTCATTCGTCACACAATACCAGTTGCATGATTCCAAGTTTCTGTCCAATTGAAACTTGGGCGATGAGAATCTTTCCTCATTTGGTAAATTTCTGTCACACCCCAAAACCAAGAACGGCGGAAATGTTCTGGGGTGGAGGACGTCATGTAAAGTATCACAACAGTGTAAAGTAGTAAACAAGCAACAACATCATCCATTGCATTAATAGTAAAATTTTAATACATGTGAGTTCTTTCATAATATACAACATGATAATAAGAAATCAGAAATAAAAGACTAGTCTTAACCGCTCCGTCTTTTCAAAACCTGGTCATCGTACCTGTCTACTGGTGACCTGAGAATACAAGTTATTTTGAAAGCGAGTATCAGCTTTAACGCTGGTGAGAACATAAGTATTTTAGTGTCATTGATTTGTAAAACTGTAAAGAAAAGACTTGAAATTGTTATATGAAAACTTGGTATAAGTATGAAAAACCCTAGAAAATCTCATATTTCCTACTAGTATAAAAAGCAGTCTTCTACCAAGACCCGACTATTTTGAAGATTTGCGCCTTTGTAAAAATGGAGGTTTTTCCCCTAGTATAACTATTATTATCTAAATATAGCTATACATATACGTGTACATGATAAAATCACAAAGTAACTGTAATAGGGAAAATAATATTTTACCTCAACAGTGACACTGCTGACTATGAAGTGAATAAAACATAGACTCAATGAATGAAGTGTAGACTCCAGGTGGTATCGAATGAACGACACGCCTCGAAAAGTCTAAATGAATGAAGTGTAGACTCCAGGTGGTATCGAATGAATGACACGCCTCGAAAAGTCTAAATGAATGAAGTGTAGACTCCAGGTGGTATCGAATGAACGACACGCCTCGAAAAGTCTAAATGAATGAAGTGTAGACTCCAGGTGGTATCGAGTGAATGACACGCCTCGAAAAGTCTAAATGAATGAAGTGTAGACTCCAGGTGGTATCGAATGAACGACACGCCTTGAAAAGTCTAAATGAATGAAGTGTAGACTCCAGGTGGTATCGAGTGAATGACACGCCTCGAAAAGTCTAAATTGGCCTTTAATTATTAATTTGATAAATAAAGGATTTGAATGTGAACTCGTATGTAACCATGCTGATCGACGCTGAATGATTGATGACCCTCCAGGTCATATATAGTGAGGTGACATTTTGTCACCCCTGGGCCTTATCGGCTCGGACTGTAGCTAGCAGTTGGGATGTGGGAGTATCTGTCCCGTATAGATCTATACACATAATGCCCGCTCTCCCTTCAGGAGACTCTGGTTATAAAGTGATACCACAATGAAGTGTCGTATCGAGAAGTAGTATGTCACATTCTATTTATAGTATTTAAATATTTGTATAGACTCATGAATGAACTGACTCTTGTGTGATTCCTTGTACTAGAAATAGTAAATAGTATCTCCTAACTATACCCTTAATAGTTACTAGTAATATATGTATATGAATAATGGGAGGATGCCTTTGCTACCCAAAGGTACTGAACTGACTGATAGAACTTTTATGTCTATATATGTATACATAATATATAACTAATATTTAGACGACCTTCGGACAAATAACAGGATACCCTAAGTCCACAACCAAACAAGGAACATGAAATAAGGCGGGTTGGCAGTCCTAAGTCCTTTAAACATTACTTATATAATTATACATATAGAGGCATGCAATTGATAATATAAAAGTTTAAAAGAAGTTTTGTAAAACATTAGGAAAGTTTAATAAGAAGAATTGATGACTTGATGTCAATTTATAAAACGTTTTAAAAGCAGTTTGTTTGATATAAACAGTTTAAAGTATAAGAAATCCCTTATTTGGAACACAGTTTGAGTACATGAAAACCTTTGCTTGAAACTTAGTCATAACAGAATTTGAAAGGAAAGATGTAGTTTAGAAAACAAGTTTGATGAAGAGTTCAACGTGTAAAGGCATTCGAGAATTCATTTTGAAGTAGTTTGCTTGGTAAAACATCTAAAAGTGTAGCAACTCCATAGTTTGATAGTTATTAATCACATGTGATTGATATGATAACTATCATGATTCAACTTGTATTCCCCCCCCCCATAAAAGCATTTAAAAGGTTAATTAAGGGGTATGAACTCACCTGCAGTGAGTAACTTGAATGAATGATCGATATAGGATCGTCGGGTGTCAATTGGAGTCTTGAGCACAAACGAACCCTATTTTACATGTAATAACACGTATATGAATTTACTTAGGGTATATAACCACTAATAGGCACATGGGCACGCCTTAGGGACATGGAAATACTTAGAATTAGGTGTTACAAACACCTATAGTAGTCCCTAAATGAGTGTAGGGTCTTAGATTTGAGTGTAAGGCCACCAAACTCAATTATTATGTGTGTGCGGGCAGGTGTGCGGCCAGAGTGTGCAGCCAGGCCTGTGTGCGGCCGTACACTCCCATAGGAATGTGTCCAAATCGATTTTCCAAGACTTTGTGATGATCCTAAGAAGGTGTTTTGGCCATTGCTTAGCCGGATTGAGAGTTTGTTGCTACTTTGGACCCTTAAAAGGGTGTGTGCGGTCACACTTGGTGTGTGCGGCCAAGTGTGTGCGGCCATGGTGTGTGCGGTCGCACGCTCCTAGCAAAAATGGTCCAAAACGTGTTTCTAAGTTCGTATCTTGTTCCCCTAAGTGTCCTTGATCATGTGCTAGAATGCTACTTGAGTTTGAGGCCTTAAAGCACCAAAATAAGGGGTGTACGGCCACATGAAGGTGTGCGGCCGCACACTCCTTTCAGATCGAGTTTTGGGGCTTTTAACAAGGCTCTGATATATCTAAACACATGTAGGAGTAGGGTACTTACAGTGTAGAAGCGTATGGGGGTGTTTGGAGCCCAAGAACTTAGTAGGTGTTCTTGGTGTTCTTGAAGAACACTTGAGGATTCACTAGAATGAGCTGATTTCATGGAGGAAATCAGTGATTTACACTAGATGGAGTAAGGAATCTATAAATCAAAGGCCAGAAACACTTACTACTTGGAGATCTAGGTGAAAAATCGGGATCCACTTGAGAGAAAACGAGTTCTTGACTAAGAGGGTGTAAAAGGGTGAAATGAAGGCCAATACTCTTTCTTATAGGTATGCGAGTGCTGCCAGACGAGTGTGCTGCCGGAGATGGGGTGTGCGGTCGGCTGTGTGTGGCTGGCTGGCCGCACACTCGGGTGTGCTGTCGCACACACCTTGCTGGGTGTGTTTGGCTCGATTTTTGTGATGCTACACACGTTCCCACCCCTCCTAAGACTCATATCAAGATTATACTACGCCTCAAGTACCCATATAGACCCAAAAGTTTATTACAAAATAGCAAAATGAGGCTATCTTTGATAAAAATGAAGAATTGTACGAGTTAGAAATTTCGGGTTGTTACAATTTCTGACATTACCACAAATAACATAACTAAGAATCAAATCCATTCACAATATTGCTAACAATAGAACCATTCAAACACCAATTTTCATAAAATCCATTGCAAGGAAACATAAATAAGATAAATCAAAATTTATTTTATTGCGGAAAAATATTGTCCTTACAATGCGATTACAAATGAAAACTATGTAAATATTACTTAGCAATCTATCCTAACTCTAAAGTAGTAGCTTAAATATCTGATCCTCGAATCATGCGATCGAAATCCATTTCTTCGCGATCAGACTCAGCTTGCTCCTTCATTTAGGCTTCTTTTCCTTTCTTTGATCCTTCAAAATATCGAAATGTAATCTTATCACATCATGTATTAAGAATATCCAAATAGGAACTTAATAGAGTTAGATAGTGAATTTTACCTGAAGCAGAGTCATACATCTTGACTCTCCCATCTCTTAGATCTCTCAGGTAGTTAGGACAACTTCGTAACCAATGCCCCTTCTTTTGGCAGTAGAAACACATGGATTCTTATGGAATGGTACACGGGACTATCTCAGACTCAGCTTTTCTCTTGCGTAGAGAAAACTTTTCTGGACTTCCAATGTTACCATTGCCCATAGAGGGTTGGGATATTGATTTACCAGACAAATTTGCTGACCAGTGCGCCAAATCATTTCTGATTTAGCAGCAATAAGCAAATAAGTCAAATCAATAAGGGTCATGTCGCGGTCCATCATATAGTACTCTCTAACGAACTTACCATATGATTCTGGAAGTGACTTAAGAACCAAGTCAACAGCGAACTTACTTTAAACATCGACACCTAACAATCCCAATCTATTAATATGTAATTTTTTATCTAAGACATGAGCACATATAGACTTTCCATTTTCATGTCTTTTGCCAATAGGGCTTGAGTGACCTTGAACTTTTCAAGTCTTCGAACACGTGGGTCAGGGAGAATTATTGGAGGAGGTGGAGGAAGTGAAGCATGTTTTCTATTTCCACAATCCAATCGTGGAACATCATATTCATGTGGAAAACTTTTTCCAATGGATTTAGGAAGACCATAGTTGTCATACTTTGACATCTATGAAACGGGAGAAAATTCAAGTTTAGTTGATTGAGTCATTAATAAAAAACCCAAATGAGATATTAAGGTTAGGACCCAACACAATATCCTACAAATTGGAAGAGGGATGCCGTAATCCAACTCGTAGAACATTTGAAGGTAGGTAAATGACGATTTACCAATTTCCACCATGAAAAACGAAAAGATGGTTAAGTTTTAAATGAATTGAAACTCCTAGATCTTTTGAGATTCATTGAACTTTTCAATGTCATGTTTAATCTCGATTATGCCCTTCATCTGTGACTGGGATGCCGAGGATCACAAATAATGTGTGAATAACCATGCGAATGTACGTGGTGCCCTCAATGTTACAATCACCTAATCGACGTGCCGGTTAACCACACACGCTCCATCGATCTATGACAAACATCGAGTCACCCTTCGCTACCAATGCCAAACCCAACTTAGTGTGCTGGTTAACCACACACGCTCCACTAATTGTCTCGACAAGGGTACAAAGTGTAATTCCATGGAATTGCATCGATTTCACTTTTTCCTAAAGTAACTAAGATTCGGGAATTTTATAAAACATTTAGTTACTTTATTCATTACACTTTTAATGAGGAGAGGGTTTGCCCTATCCTACCCGTTCGGCTAACGACCCTCCACTAGTCAAGAGTGCGGTGGGTAAGAGTGGATACACATTCAATCGTCATTTTATAGGCAATTTCCTTAAACACCCCTTATAGACCAGCTTCGTGAATGAGGCCTACTAACGGTAAGACTAGCAGTTTAAGTTATACATATATAATATTAGACTTTTAATGTTATATATAGTATAGGGTGTATTTTACACTTTTAAAATACTAGATGGTTTAATTTTATAAATTACACTTTTAATTTAATTAAATATAAACCATATCATTATGGATTTATTAACTCTCTTTTAATTATACTATTAATTAACTTAATAAAACCATAAGGGTGTAATTTGAACTTTTTCAAAACTAGGGTTTTAGAATTTAAAATTTCAAAAATTAAACTTTTAATCAAAAATTTAAATTCCAAAACTTGAGGGCAAGTTTTGAAACTTTTTAAAATATTAGGGTTCAACTATTTAAATTTCAAAACAAAAACTTTTAAAGTTCAAATTTAAACTATAAAACCTAAGGGGTGTAAATTGAAGCTTTTTCAAACTTTATCAAGAACATTCTAGATCAAATTACAAATAATAACAATTAAACAATTAATTGGTGATTATCTAAATATGATCTAATTCAACTTCTTGCAAGATAATCTATCAAATAATTCAAATAAATCAAGTTTATCACATAAGGCAATGATTATCTAGTTAATTTGACAATTATCTTCTATTCTAGCAAGGATAATCAATACCAAACATAAAAAATCGAAAGAGTTAAAAACGTTTTTGGTAATTTATCCAAGCCAAATCAGCAAAAAAATCCCGAAGATACCTCTGTCTGACCCTTGGACTCGCCGAGTCAGGTACTGGACTCGCCGAGTCAGGCAGGCTCGCCGAGTTCATCCACTGACTCGCCGAGTCAGTCAGGCAGATGGCAAATAAAATCGATTTTCAGGCAAAGAATGATCAAATAAGCATCAAAACATCAAACAAACAGCCCTAGGCTCTGATACCACTGATGGGTTATGAGCACTACAACATTCCTATGGTGTTCATGCAAACCCTAAAGCTTTGGATCTAGTTTGTCTAATGAACATGCAATAATCATCCAAAGCCATAAACCCTAGATCTAGCATGTGATAATCAATATTACATAAGAATAGGGTTTAGATCTTACCTTGATTGTTATGTAGCAATAACAATCTATTCCTTCTAGTAATTGGCTTGTAAAAGCTTAGAGTCACAAATGTCACTCCTCTAATGGCTCACAAACACCAAGAGCAAGAGGATGAAGAAGGAGAAGAGGCGACGCACTAAAAAACGTCTAGAAACCCTAAGGATACTCTTGTCCACGTTTTTTGGTGCCCTAGGGGTGCTTAAATATTGAGGCTATTAGGGTTATCTAACAAGGAAATCCTAATTTGACTGCTTAGGCCCTAAGCAACCCATGGACTCCTCCTTTAGAGGCCTTGGACGATTTCTAATGGGGTTCCCCATAGATTTCGTTCACCCCTCTAATAAGAAGTCCTTTAGCCCAATATTCAACTATCACACAATTGATAGTTCTAGTCCCCTAAGTTTAATTAATCTCTTTTAGCCACAAAATTAATTCTTAATTAATTATTGACTAATATTAATTAAACAATGTGATTTCTCCTTTAATATATTATTCTCATAATATATTAATAAATCATAATTAATCCTCTTTCTCCATAATTCATCCTATCAAGTTGCTTTGGTGAAGGCAACCCAAAAGGACCATGCACCATCGGGTCAAGTACATACCAAAATAGTTATGGACTTAGATACTAATCCAACACTATTAGCCGACAACAATCTTATAAATGCAATTATAAATTAAGACCCTGATGATTCTCCAGTTATATAAATATACTTAGTCTAAAGCTTATATTCCTCCTTTATTTAATTAATAAAAAAAATCGAATGTTACAATTCTGCCCCACTTAAACTGGATTTCGTTCTCGAAATCGCTCCTTACTAACTCCCATATCCAAACTAATGGTCTGAGGAACGCAACCGAAGATTCAGCGCATAAGACAACCTTCCCTGGATAACCGACACCCAAACCGAAATTTCGTCCCGAAGAAAACTCTAAACCTTCCGCCAAAACTACTTCTGTCTAAGCGGAGTCTGAAATCCATAATGGTCTGTCGCTCTGGCAGACCGCCTACACCGTAATGCTACCAAGCCAAAACCTCATCGAACAACTGATCAACCATAATACTTTCAACCCAGATGATCTTGATACAACTCACGAAAACAAATCCCTTATCCATAACAAGCTGCAGAATAATTAACTATAAAGAAGGCTCATATAATCTTTCAAGTAGAAGATTCATCCCTGCAACGGTTAGACTCAGACGAGATCTGCGCAACAGGGTCAAATCAAGTACTCTGAGATTCTTTAATCCAACTATAAGTGACTTAGCATCTTCCTGTCCTTAAGCTATTCTACGAAAATCCCAAATTACTGCCGCTATCCAGAATACCGGATTCCTACCCGGTTGTTGAGCCAAAGAGCAACCTCACAGTCGCTTCCCGTGACTTCCGAAGAGAACTTCGGCTATCGAAATCTGCCCTACCATATTGCCACTCGTGGCTCCATTATTCCTTCTGATCCTTCCGATCATAGCTGTCCGACTATCCATCACCACTGAATGCAATACGAAAAGTGAATGCTACCCGAACCACTGTAGTCTTACATCACGCCTGGTCTCTAACGACCTACCGCTTCCAGAATCTGATCATATTGTGACCTACTCACGTGCGTGCGGCTGACCCGCCCTAGCCTAAATCATCTAAAGGTATTCGTGGGTGAGTCATAAATTTGTCACACTCTTACTGTCGAATAGGGACCGGTGAATGCTACCGGCCACCCCGCAGTCTTACAACACTCCCATACTAACTGACCACTAGTGAATGCTACGGGCCACCCCTGCAGTCTTACTATACAACTATACTAACGGCTAACTAGTGAATGTTACGGGTCACCTCGTAGTCTTACAACGTTTCTAATCTATCTGCCAACTAGTGAATGCTACAGGCCACACCGCAGTCTCACAACACTTTCCATACTATCTGACTGCTAGTGAATGCTATGGCTACCCCCGTAGTCTTACAACACTTTCCACACTATGACCGCTTGTGAATGCTACGGCTACCCCCGTAGTCTTACAACACTATCCATACCGGGTCGAACACGCATTTGACCTAGCAATCAACTGAACTTGAATTCTAATTGGACCTCTAACCTGGTTCCTTAAACGTGTTATCCGAAGCCAAGGAAAAGCATGAACCAAATGTTGGAACGTTTTCTGAACTCCCAACTCACCCAATCCTCAATCAAGACAACCACTCGACCGCCTTCCTCCCTGACGGGGATGCGAAACTCATCCTAGTCTCACACCTATTTCTGCTCCTGAATACCTGATCGATTCTCCCCCACTTAGATTTGACTAAGTCTTCACGGCACGTGAGAATTGAAGGATTCCCAATCCTTCTTGCTTTCCAATAATCCACTGATGACAACCTGTGCTTACCAATGCTAGCGATCAATCACCGGTTAAACCCTAAGATCGCCCATTCTCTGAAATCTTGAAGAGTACCCTTGAGATCTGGTCCAGTCTGACGCCTCAATCCACCTCCCATGCTGACAACTGGAGGCCTTAATCTTCACCCTAGCTGACGAATCCTCATTCCCACTTCCAATCTTGCAACACCACTGAACTCTAACCGAACATAGACCATGCGAAAATACAATTCTCTTGAACATCCAATGACCAACCACTTATGCATCTAACACCCGCAACTGACACTACCATCTTCATGCTACCAGTCCTGTCCTAGAAACGGTAGTGCCTTGAACTCTAAGGTTCTTCCATAAACAACTGTCGACCATACCCAAACAAATGATAGAACCATTTAACTCTGACTTCACTGGAGAACTATCCCACTAATTCTTGACCAAAGGATCTTCCAAATAATACTTCTGAACGGATCCCAACAAAGATCCGGAATAGTAACGGTACACGCGGAACCCACTCCACAAGATACATCCATCTGTAGGTTCATCAAAGGACTTTTCGGCATGCATAATGGAATATAATAATCCTTGATAACCCAGACAATGGCAGAGAACCGACCCGAGATCTAACTTGTCCAAACTCAATCAAAATTCCAGAGTGCTACAATTCCTGGTATCCACCTAGAAGTAGTAGAAAATAACAAATCCGCAATCATCTGAAGGATTCCTGATCACCTCCTCCTGAGATACCTCGACCATCAGAGATTTTCAAAATAGCCAGAGCAGGTGTCTTCACTGCTCCTCCACTTCCTCCTCGGACAGTCGGCCTTCTTGTGGCCCACCTATCCGCAGTGAAAACATAATGGCCTTACCCCCTGAGAGCAATCTCTGCTGACATGATAAACCCTGCCACACCTGTAGCAGCCTAAACCCTTGGAGCGAAAAACTCCCTTGTGCACTTTCCCGTACATGCTGCACTGACTCCAACCCTGCTGGCCTTTCAACCGACTATCAGAAGTCTTGGGGCTCTTTTCGGGACCCTCTACTATACGCACCTGGCACGACCCTCTCTTCCCAGGGGCTCCAAATCGATCTCGCATTTGCAAACTCTTGGAAGTCATATCCTTCAGGGTCTGACACCCTATCTGTTGGATTAGTGTCTAAGTCCATAACAATAATTGGTATATACTTGACCCGACCCGGCATGGTCCATTTGGGTTGCATAACAACATGCATTTGGATAGACTAAAATGAGAGAAATAACACTTAAGGTTTATTAATATATTATAAGTTCTAATATATTAATAAGATTATTTAATTAGTATTAATCAAGAATTAATCTAGAATTAATTAAGTGATCAAAAGAAGACTAAATAAATATATGGGTTGATTGTGTAAATCATCCATACTTATATAGTGGGCTAATGCTCCATGGATTATCAAGTTGGGCTAAAACCCATAGGATGGTCCATGGATGCTCCATGGTGTATTTGAACCCATGGATCCAAGGAAATGGAAAGCCATGACAATTAGGGTTTACCCTAATAGTGTCACACTATATAAACATATCATTCTTGTCAAAATCGGCCACTAAGTCTATATGTGGAGGGAAAACCGATTTCATGAAGTGTGTACTTTCTCTCAAGTTATTCCAAGTGTTTATGATGTTGTGTGAACCATTTGAGGTGTCACACTTGGGGCACTAGGCTCTTGAGCTCCATGGAATCAAGCACCAAACAAGAGGTATGTAATTCTACTAGAATTTATATTATGTGTACTTTATATTATGCTAGTTAGAAAAATACCTTGGAAAATTGATATTTGCATGTATAATAGAGAAAACATAGATCCAAGGTATTTAGGGTTGCATGTACACCATAGGAGTGTTAGAATGCTTAAAACCCAACAGTGGTATCAGAGACTAATTCCTTGTTCACATTCACATGTGAGTCAAGCGAAAGACTAAAGGATCGGGTACATTAGTTTGTGCACTAGTCAGGTCCACCACAAAGGTTGATAAGATTATTCGTTATGATTTACTAAAGTTTAGTAAATATGATTATGCTTACAAGTTTAAGTGTAATGCTGAAACATTGGAAAAGTTTCAATATATGGCAGAATGAATAAGAAGAATCAAATAAGGCAAAAAAATAAAAGTTTCTCCAATCTGAAGAGATGGGAGAGTACTTGTGTATCTTGTTTTATGATTATCTTAGTGATTATGGAACCATATTACAATTAATCCTCTAAGGACACCTTAGTGCATTTGTTGGCTAAGGAAAGGAATCGTGAATTGTGGAAATGGTTAAATCAAAAGATAAATCATACTTCATTCCAAAATAAAATCTTAGAGTCATACTCCAAGATTGAGCCTTGAGTGACATAATCTTTAGAAAGTTTTAACACTTGTCAAATGTAGAGTAAGATGTTTTCTTACTCTTGTACATTTGAAATTGGTAAGTTGTGATGTTTTGGATAAAACAAAGACCAACTAAGGCCAATTGTATGAAGTGTTTGTAAAAGAATCCGCACTATCTCTTGAATATTGGGCAAGAGAGTCTTATATGTCAAGAGGACAGTGGGAGTTTAAAAGATCCTGAAATAGTTTCAAGAACTAATCAAGAGTTTTCTTAATCACTAGCCCACAACTTGAGGTTTGTAACCTATCGTGTTGACATATTATTATTTCTGTGTCTATTCCAGTTAAAAGTTGACTATGCTTGTGAGTTCTATGAGTTCTCAATTATTTGCATAACAACCTGGAAGAAATGGTAGGTCCTTGTGCTGCCGGGTGGCAAGAAATTAAGATTGAACAAGTTCAGTCCATATATGTTTGGATGTGCCACTAACCTTGTCTTGTGACTATGGTTATGACAAATTCACATGCATAGGAACACTTACACCATAAAAATCTAAGTGTCATAAGGTTTCTCTTCGATTCATGAAAATGATGGTGAGGAAACTCTTTCACTAAGTAGATTTTAAGTAGATAGCAATTGTGAGAATGACAAAAGGTCTAAACATTATGATTACGGCATCCCTCTTCATAATTGTTTAGACACACAAGTGAGCTATCTAAGGAAAGGTGTATGATTTTGATAAAGTCTTATCAAAGCATCTCGTATCAGAAATCTGAACTTTGGTAAGAAAGTCAATAAAGTATTATTTTTCTAGAAGTCCAGCTGATTTCTGAGTACATGTCAAAGCTAGTGGGAGCATAAGTGTTATGATAGTAAGATAATAATCATTATGCTAGTGGGAGCATGATGATTATGTTGCAAGTTAGCAATGCTAATTATAGAAAACAAAAGTTTCAATTCGCTTTGAAAAGTTGTTTTGCTATAATTAAGGGAGATGATTTTATACTTCATTCCAATTCTATAAGCTTAGATTGAGACTTTAATCAACTTTAGTCAAGAATATATATGAATGTTATGCTGAAATGGTTCAACATAAGGAAATTCTATATATGTTGTGTTCTCAAAATTCGTTTATGATTACGGCATCCCTCTTCATAGTTCGAATTGTGAGAACATGGCAAATAAAAATTTTATAGCATGAATCGTGTCCAATATGCTTCGGGTATAGGATCGATTACATGAGCTATAATAGTTATCCTTTCTAAATTTTCCTAATGCTTAGGGCATTAAGAGGGGAAAAGGGATTAGAACTGGATATGACTAAAATGATTAAGCGATTGTCGAGGACAATTTGAGGTTTACCAAAGATTGGTTACTCATGGAAAATTGGAAGTATAGAGTAAGGACCATATTGACATATTTGAAAAGAGGCAACTCTTGTTCAAAAGTGATGGTCAAAATGGGAATGTGGAATTGTTTCCATAAGTGGAAGTTATTCTTTGAATCTGTGTAAGATTAAAAGAACTTAATGCAAATAAGGATGTTCAAAGGAATGTACTTTGAATTTGAGACTTCATTTCCATGGAATTGCTTTCCATTGGAATACCTTGCAATGTCTGTTGCCAAGTCTTTGTGACTTGTGTGCATATTCATTACAAGAGGATCATTGCATATAAGTTTAGAATCTAACAAGATTACGGTAAATGACAAGAATTTGGTGTTCTTACATTTATTGTAAAGGATTTGGGATTGTGAAATGAGCATCATTGAAATGTTGTCAATCGATCTGTTTCACAAAGAGAGGACCACATGTAAACATAGTGTGCATACTTGGAGTATGATTATTGTTTGGACGAACATAGTGTGCATGCTTGGAGCATGGCATGACTATTGTTTCAATTCAAGTATTAAGTTGATTAATCGAAACATGAATAATGAGTAATCAATATGGTGCTTAGATAAAAGGTATTTTTATTTACACTCAAAGTGTTGGGGCCATACAAGATTAGTATTATTTTTGTGTTTCACTTTGCATGTTTTGACTTCCAGAATAAATAGGTCATTCTTCCCGAATGACTAAGTTATTCAACCCATCCACAGTCGGTCATATGTTGGAAGTAGATATGAATCAAGACTGTCATGAATTTGGCTTGTATGATTTGTCTAATGTGCATTAGACATAGCAATGGTTGCTGCAACATTCATGAGTACTCATAAGGCCTGAGTATTGGATTCAACCCACGCTCATTTGAATCACTTCATGGATTTTATCACGAGTGAATCATGAGACGATAATATCTTATATTCTTCAAACCTAGAGATATGAGTTGTTGACTATGAGTTGGTTATACATTGATTGCACAAAAACGCATTGGTAACTCGATGTTATAAAATGTGCCTTTGTGTATGATTCAACAAGTAGTCAGTACAAGCATATGAGTCGAAGTTTATCCATTCCTTTTACCCTCAAAGGGATAAAAGCGATATCTTTGGGCCCCTCGATGATTTATGATGACAAAATGTAAGTGCTCGGCCGGGCCTGGACTGATTTGATTTGTTCAATTAGTCAGTCGTCATAAATCGGAAATCGGGAAACAACAAATGGACAGAGAGAATGATTATAATCCATGTCTCAGTCCATATGATATCTAGAATGGAGGAATATATGATCACTTATCTAATGGACGCTTCATTGATTTGTTCAGAGTTCGGCAACAACTTTTAAGAGCTACGATTGCTGGTCAGGTTATGAAGGCGTACTTGCAATAATAGTTATTAGACTTATCCAAGTGGGAGACTGTTGGATTAGTGTCTAAGTCCATAACAATAATTGGTATATACTTGACCCGACCCGGCATGGTCCATTTGGGTTGAATGGCATCATGCATTTGGATAGACTAAAATGAGAGAAATAACACTTAAGGTTTATTAATAAATTATAAGTTCTAATATATTAATAAGATTATTTAATTAGTATTGATCAAGAATTAATCTAGAATTAATTAAGTGATCAAAAGAAGACTAATTAAATATATGGGTTGATTGTGTAAATCATCCATACTTATATAGTGGGCTAATGCTCCATGGATTATCAAGTTGGGCTAAAACCCATAGGATGGTCCATGGATGCTCCATGGTGTATTTGAACCCATGGATCCAAGGAAATGGAAAGCCATGACAATTAGGGTTTACCCTAATTGTGTCACACTATATAAACATATCATTCTTGTCAAAATCGGCCACTAAGTCTATGTGTGGAGTGCAAACCGATTTCATGAAGTGTGTACTTTCTCTCAAGTTATTCCAAGTGTTTATGATGTTGTGTGAACCATTTGAGGTATCACACTTAGGGCACTAGGCTCTTGAGCTCCATGGAATCAAGCACCAAACAAGAGGTATGTAATTCTACTAGAATTTATATTATGTGTACTTTATATTATGCTAGTTAGAACAATACCTTGGAAAATTGATATTTGCATGTATAATAGAGAAAACATAGATCCAAGGTATTTAGGGTTGCATGTATACCATATGAGTGTTAGAATGCTCAAAACCCAACACTATCACGCTCACTAGCTCACTTGCCAATGGCTGGGCTGCAACAACTACTGGAACATACTCTGCCCCCAAACCGGGTCACAAACTCCTTCCCGAAGCTTCTCAGATTCTCCAAGACTCTCACCGATTCGAGTATGGATCATGTGCTTTCAGTAGTATGGGCCTAATACTACCTTCCACACCTATCCATACTTTCTTCATCAATCCTCCTGAATCCTCCAAGTCACTTCCTCAAACTAATACATCCAAGTCTCACTAAACCTCACTACTAACCCACTGAAACATATCCTAGGATTTCCTAGGTTCCCGAACTCACCCAGTCCTCAGCTGCTGAAAGATTCCCGGTAATGTCAACTAGCTACCTCATGAATATAGCCACATGCAATAGTGATCAGATAATCCTTCGAGTAAAAGACCCATCCCTAGAACGGTTGGACTCAAACAAGAGCTGCACAATAGGGTCAAATCTATCACTCTGAGATTATCCAGCCTGTATCACATGTGACTTAGCATATTCACTTAATAGTTAGCTCACATTACTAAAAGTATCACAAAGCACAAAGCAAGCAACATTCAGATAATGGAAAATCTAACCATCATATTCCAATCAAACCATTCTATCCTCTAATCAGAAATCTGTACATGCAATTCAAAGGCTCATACAATCAGGCATAACCTAAACAGGCTATCCTATCGCTGACTGATCAATACGAGCATGCAAGTCTACAAGCACATACAATAGGCATATAAGGCTTCCTCCTAGATCCTCAACCCTAATTTAGCACGTAGTTCTCATAATCATATCATAACATAACATATCATAACATGTATGGGTATCTTGTGGAAAACTTACTTGAGCTCGGCTGATTGCACGCATCACACACTTTGTTCTTTTCAAAGTTCTTTTCTCTTTCAAATTCTTTTCAAAATTCTTTTCATAAAATGATTTTACTTTCGAAAAATTTCATACCAAGTCCTTAGTTTGAGTTCAGACACACCCGAGACTGTGCCCGAATCCCTCAAACCAAGGCTCTGATAACAACTTGTAACGTCCCAAAATTCAAGACCAAAAATTTCATTTTAATTAAGTGATTATATAAAACTATCAGTATAAAAACATTCATATTAATATCTCATGTCAAAACCAAAGTATCAATAATCAAAACATATTATCATAAAACCATATCAGAGTGTAATCCCAAAGATCTCATGTGCGGAAAACATAATGTGATGCGCTGCGATCAAGCCAGCTCCTTTCCTTTGAAAACGAGTACCTGAAACCAAAACTGTAAACCGTAAGCACGAAGCTTAGTGAGTGTCACACCCCAAAACCGGAACGACGGAAATGTTCGGGGGCGGAGGACGTCATGTACAGTTTCACAACAATGCATAATAGTAAACAAGCAACAACATCATCCATTGCATTAATAGTAATAATTATAATACAAGTGTGTTTTGAAGTTTATAAGAAACCAAAAAAATGAATAATCAAAATAAGAGATGAGTCTTGAATATGCTTCATCTTCTCAAAAACCTGGTCATCAGTACCTGTCTACTGGCGACCTGAGAATACAAGTTATTTTGAAAGCGTAGATCAACATTAAAGCTGGTGAGTTCATAAGTATTTTAGTGCCATTGTTTGTATAAGTTTGAAGAATGTGCTTGTAAATGTTTGATGTAAAAGTTTGTAAGTGTTTGATATAAATGTTTGTAAACTTCCTAGAAAATCCTATATTTTCTACTAAAGTAGTCATCTACCAAGACTCAACTGTTCTCAATGTTTGTTCTTTTGTAAAAGTGTGTGTTTTCCCAAAGTATGACTATCATTACCAAAAATATAGTTTTTCATTACCGTTTATGTGAGAAGATCACAATGTGAATGAATTGGGAAATTAATGATGTACTGTAGTTTTATCTAGGTAACTACTAATGTACTAACTACCTTTAAACTTGTTAGTTAATTAAGGTAAAATGTGATATGATTGTAACCATATTTGATTGACTAGTATAACACGACGTTCGAGACGTCGAAATGATATGACATTCGTCACCCGTAGACCTGCAGGTCCCACTGTAGCTAGCAGCAAGGTGTAGGAGGGTCAGTCCCATATAGATCTATACACAAATTCACGCTCTCCCTCCAGGAGACTCTGGGTACAAAACGTGACACAACAGTATATTGCCGAGCCATGAAGTAGTATCTCACATTAATGTTATAATATTCTTGTATTTGTATAGTATGTACTAGTGTAGTGTATGTTCTCTCTGTCTAGAATGTAGTATGTTCTCTAGTGTATAGTGTGTAGTATGTATTGTTTCTCTTTATAGTATGTATTGTTTCTCTTTATAGTGAGTATTGTTTCTCGTTATAGTATGCTCTATCTGTTTCTCTTTATAGTGAGTATTGTTTCTCGTTATAGTATGCTCTATCTATTTCTCTTTATAGCGAGTATTATCTCTCGTTATAGTATGTACTGACTCATGTATGAACTGACTCTTTGTATGTTTCATTGTTCTAGTAATAACATTTGTGACTTCCTAAACTATACCTATTATAGTTTACTAGCAATGTTGTTTGTATGAATGAACATGTTGTACACCTTTGCTACCCAAAGGTATTGAACTGAATGAAGAACTTTTATATCTATATACATACATATAATATATAACTAAGATTCAAACGACCTTTGGATAAACAACCGATAGCCTAAGTCCACAACCAAACAAGGAACAGGAAGTAAGGCGAGCTATCAGTCCTAAGTCCTTTCAATCCTACTTATATAACTATATCTATATAGATATGATTTTGACAAAATATAAGTTTAAAAAAGTTTGATAAAGAGTTTTGCATATAAAAGAGTTTGTAAAACGATTTGAAGCAATTTGATTGATAACACAGTTTGAAGTATGAGAAATTCATTGTTTGATAGTTATTAATCACATGTGATTGATATAATAACTATAAAGTTTCTACTTGTATTCTCCCCCATAAAAGCATTTAAAATAATTTAAAAGGTAAGTTAAAGGGGTATGAACTCACCTGAAGTGAGTGATACGAATGAAAGATCAGTTTGCAGGATGCTAAGTTCCAAGTGAAGACTTGTGCACAACGGATCCTAATAAGCATATAATGACACATATATGTATATAATTAGTGTTTATACAACTAGTCATGTAAGAAAAACACCTTAGGAACTAGGAAACACTTATATGGAAGTGTTAATACCACAAAGGGTTGCATCTAAGGGGTTTACGGCCACACTATGGTGTATACGGCCAAGGTGTTCACGACCCTTGAGTTTACGGCCATAGGGTTTACAGCCCTATGAGTTTACGACCGTAAACTCATGAAGTCTTGAGCCAAAGAGGTGATTTAAGGTCTTACAAACATCATGGAAGTGTTCTAGACCCAATCCAAGCCTTAATGAAGAGTTTATGTCCAACTAGTAGACTTAACCTGGCCGTAAACTCTCTTTGATCTTGGATATTGGATGATTTCAAGTAGCATAACTAGTAAGTAGTACACATAGGAAGGTACTTACGAGTTTAGAAGCCTTTACGGGTGTTTGAAGTCCAAGAACTTAGTTGGTGTTCTTGGTGATCTTGAAGATCAAACCTAAAAGATGAAGTTAATGGATGAAATCAAAGGGGTGATACTAGATAATGAGATGTATCAACATAACAAAGGATGAAAACTTACATTTTTGAAGAGAAAAATGAAGATCCTTATGATACTTGAGAGAGAAAATCGAGTTCTTGAGGTTGAAATGGTGAACAATGAGGAATAAGGAAGGAATATCATGTTTAAGGCATGGGTTTACGGCCGTAAACTCATGTGGTGTGGCCGTAAACTCCACATGATGAAGTTTAAGGCTTGCTTGGTGCACAATGGACTCAAGAAGATATTTCCTAACACTCATTTCTTGGATGTACTAGGCTTAAAACGCTCTAATTGACTCTAAACAATGCTAGAAGATAGCAAAATGAGTCCAACCTTGATTGATTTGAACAACTATTCAAGATAGAAATTTTGGGTTGTCACAGTGAGTTCCCCCATCATACCACAAACCATACAAACATATAACATACATACTGCCAGGCATATCTGGGTGCCCGACCTACCCCTTCGGTCCTCTTGACCGTTGAACTTGCCTAGTATATCTGGGTGCTGGCCTACCCCTTCGGTATCTTTCAACCGGTAACCGGGAGCTGGCCTCCCCTTCGGTATCTTTCAACCGGTAACCGGGGACTATTTCACCCCTACCACTACCACATAAAACCCTAGTATATAAACATAAATCACATATTGCCTAGCATATCTGGGTGCTGGCCTACCCCTTCGGTCCTGTCGACCGATAACCGGGGACTATTTCACCCCTACTACTACCACATAATATCATATCACATACATCATAATCTGGCTAGCATGGCTGGGTACTAAACTACCCCTTCGGTCCTATCGACCGGTAACTGGGGACTATTTCACCCCCTACTACCACTATCACATAACATCATAACATGCTAGAACATAAAACATATCAAGTAGCAGCAAACCTAGATGAATATCACAAAGACAATCATCTAACATACAACTCCTACTGGTGGGCCGACATTGTGGCCGTAGACCCACCGCTACTGGAAGGTAACTCACCTCACACTGCTGAAGTCCTGAAGACACAACCCCAGCTGCTGGATGACAGAATCCCGATCTGTCAACATCAAAACATCACCCAATTAATAATTGGGTTCCACTACATAACCATAAGTACATTCTTTGGATAATTACTACATTACCCCAAGCTTGGCTTATTCAAGCCTAAGGCCCAGTCCATATGCCCAAAGTCAATTAGGAATCAAAGCCCAACACATGGCCCAATTTTCCAAATTGGGCCAGGCCTATACATGGTCTTATTCTAAGGCTCAATATCATATAATTATTAAGGCCCAAACTATGGCCCATCTATGGCCCAATTTTCCAAATTGGGCCCAACTCCTCATATGGGCCTTACCACAAAGCCCATTTGCTTGATCTTGGATGGCCCATTAATAACCCAATCATCAACGCCCAATAGAAAGGCGCCCAACAATAAACCCAAGTGAAATTAGGGTTTCACATAAAATGATGATTAGGGTTAAGTTTCCTACTTAAACCATTAAAGACTTAATCCTCTAAGGACTTAATCCATTAAGTCCAATATCGCTTAGATTAATCTTTGCCAATGATTATTATTTAATATCTCGAGTTATTAAATAATTCCCGCGTGTCCCGGTTAATTCCCCAAATTAGGGTTTTATTGGCATTAGGGTTTTCCAAACCCTAATTAGGGTTTCCCAGCCAAATATTAGCCCATTTATCAATTTGTTGGGCTTTTAGGTAAATTAGGGCTTTATTGGGCCTATTAGGCCCACTAGAATATCATTAAGTCCATTAGGGTTTTATTTGGGTCAATTAGGGTCCATTAGAGCTTATAAGGCCCATTAGGGTTTCAAGCACCTTAAACGAATCGAACTCAACGAGGCAAGCACACCGCCACCCGACACGGCGGACGGTGGTGGCAGGAGGCGGCAACCACCACCCTAAGGTGGTGGTTTTCAATTTCTTTTATTATTCCAATATTTTTGTTACAATTTACAATGCCAATCCGATTAACACACGCACACACACTAATCTAATTAAAAAACACACACACACACAGCCACCCTAGTGGTGGCCGGCGGTGGCTCGTGGCGGCAGCCACCACCTCACGGTGTTGGTGGTGGCGGTTCTTGGTTTTCCAGCCAACCCGCTAATACCTACAATATCACACTCATCATAACACCCATAGACACACTAAAACACACCTACACGGCGGCACATGGTGGCAACGACATCAATGGCTAAAGGCGGCGACATCATACACACGAATGGCGAAAAGTCGAACGCAATAACCCTTTTACGGTGGCATGCGACGGTCCCGGCGGTAGGCAGCAGCTGCGCGAGATGGCGGCGGCAGCGGCAGAAGAACGGACCCACTGGCGTCCCCGTCGTCACCGGTAAGGAAGCATGATCGATCCGCGACGACAGCAGCAACACTTTACGTCCATCGGCAGTCCTGTGGGTGCTAGCAGTCGTTCGCTGATCGGAAAACGGATATGGCGGCGGCTCATCGTCTTCATCAGTGGCGGCGCAGCAGCGGCAACAACCTTGACGTTCATAGCCCACGAATCGACATTCCTTGCTCCGTCATCGTCAACAGTGGGTCTCCTGGTGGTTTCGGCTTCAACAACGGTGGTGGTGGGAGGTTGGCTGCTGTGGAACGGTCTCAGAAGCGGGTGGTTCTCGTTGTCGCCGACAGCAAGAAAGAGAGAAGAGAGGTGGCGATCGGAGGTGAAGAAGTAGGAGTGGCGGCCCGTGAGGGAGGCATAAGGAGGGTGACGGCTGATTGCTTCTATTAGGGTTAGGGTTAGGCAATGGAACCTTTATATACCCGTGCACCACAAAACTTTATCCCATAATGACAAAAATAGTCCCTCCCTTCAAAAATAAGTTCGAAATAGATCCCATAATTACATTAACAGCCCCTCCATCCTAATTCCTTTCAAATTAAATCAATAATTTACCCTTTAAATCCCATCTTCTGAAATCCTTACAAATAAGGTTCGGAATTTACTCTTTAGCCCCTTACTCCATATAATCTTTTCACTTTACTCCAATATGTACCTTTCAGCCCCTGACTTCAAAAATCCTTTATAAACTAACCCGAAGATTATATTTTTAACCCCCTAAACTTAGTTTCTATACAAATAAAGATCTAAAATGGACTAATAGGCCCACCTAACTCATTCTTCTTTCATTAAGGTCATTGAATTATTATTATTATTATTATTATTATTATTATTATTATTATTATTATTATTTAATTAGTTACTTAATTATTTGACTATTAGCCGACAACAATCTTATAAATGCAATTATAAATTAAGACCCTGATGATTCTCCAGTTATATAAATATACTTAGTCTAAAGCTTATATTCCTCCTTTATTTAATTAATAAAAAAAATTGAATGTTACACCTGAGTCAGCTAGAGCGTATCTTGTGGCCAAATTCCCGAACTGGCATGGAAATGTTAAACTTCCTGGGTCACCAATTTTCTTTGGTAACAGGTTCAGCATAGCGGCTGAACACGTTTCATTTAAAAACTACTTTAGATGCTTCCTCCATTTTCTTTCTGTTTGTGAGAAGATTTTTCAAAAACTGTGTACTTCGGCATTTGAGCCACCGCTTCGATGAATGGATTATTTGGAGGGGTTTGATGTGCTCTAGGAACTTCTGATAGTCTTCGGCTTGTTTATCTTGTTTTGTTCGGCTTGGAAATGGTAGCAGTGGACGGTATGGCTTAACGGGTTCTTTATTTTTATCTTCGGATGATTGCCACGTCGTGGTGTCATTACCATGCCGTGGTGATTGATCAGTGGCTTTTTCTTGTCTTGCTTCTTGTTCTGTCTGCACAACATCCGGTTTATCAGTAGAAATAGGAGTCAGATGAGTGACAATTTTTCCACTCCTTGTTATGGCTTTTATGTGGGCTCCTCTTGAGTTTTGCTCGACATTGCTTGGAAGTGTGCCCGATCATCTCTTATTGAATTGCTTTGCAAGTTTTTCCGATTTGTTGCTCGACATTCTTGATTGAGGCTTGCTGATTTTTGAGAACTGCGTCAGTGTCATCATGCCTCTTTTCTGATGCGGCTGCAAAATGGGCAAGCATTGCCTCAAAGTCGGTTTTCTTTTCTGGAGCCGGTTCCTATTTTTGATAAACGTCTCTTCCTTTTTGTTCATATTTATCTTCCTTGGCCTTCTTGTATTTATCATAAGGTAACCACTTCTTCTTAGGCTTTCTCCAATCTTCATCATATTGATCACCGTTCGAATAGCAAACTTGGAGTTTTCGATTTCCATTTTCATCAAGGCTACAGTCTTTACTCAAATGCAGTCCTTTACAATTTTCACACCCACTCGTATTTCATGGATGGTTTGATCCATTTTTGTCATTCTTCGATCCATGTTATGCAACATTGCTAAGACTGTCGCCATGTCATTTGAAGCTGAATTCGTCATTCCTCTTGAGAGGTATTGTCAAGAGTTGTGATATTCTCTTGAATATTTGGAGAATTCTTTGATTAGTTCCTTGATTACGATCAGCGCTTTCTTCGTGAGTGACCCTAGAGAATCAATGAGTTGCTTAGTTGATACGTTTACCCCATTGTAGAAAATCGAGACTTCTTGTTGAATATTTAGATCGTTTTGAGGATAATTCATCAACAAACCCTTGTATCGCTCGTATGCCTCATACAATGATTCTCCCGCTTGGTGCTTGAAATTTGCAATAGCTTTTTTCAATTTAGCAACCTTTGATGGTGGACAAAATTGTTGGATGAACTCTTCACGCATTTGTGCCCATGTTGTGATCGATCCCGGGGGAAGAGCCATCAACCAATCTTTTGCTGTTCCTTTAAAGGTAACCGGAAGCATCCTTAATAAAACTGTTTCTCGTGGAGTGTTTGGAATATAAAAGTAATTTGCAATGTCATTGACTTCATCGATATGTTTGTATGCGTCTTCATGATCTTTCCCATAGAATGGGATACTGTTAAGTGCAACAAGTATGTGTCATTTGAGTTCGAAGTTGGCGGTGGCGGGAATTTCGGGTTGCACAAGGCCTGGACCGGTGTCATCACGAATTCGTTTATTGTATGCCTCCATAGTCATATCCCCAACGTCTAACATCGTGTTAATCGCCAAAGTGTTATTTATTTCGCTCTCTTTCTTTTCCTCTTCGTCTATATCTCTCTCCGTCCCTGCCTCGTAATCAACTCCCTTTCTATCCGAAGTTTTCTTAAAACTTTCGAATTTTCTTTCTAAAGTCTTGTTTCTTGATTCTCCAAGTGTTGTTGTCTTCTTCTTGTGGAATGCTGACTTAGGATCTTCAAATGGTGGTATGATTGGTAATTTCGATCCTCGGGTCATAAATCACTGAAACAAAACAGATGAAACACGTAAAAAGAACAAAATGAAAAATAAAAACTAACTGTTTGATGACCACGACGTGGTCATTATTGCCACGACATTGTAAATCAAATAGAAGAGAAAAATAAAAACGTAAATTAAGAAAAAATTAGACAGAAAAATCTTAACTTTGTATGAGATAAATCCCACAAAAAGGGTCGAAAACAAAATAGCAGATAAAAATAAACAAAAATTAACCGTTTCCCGACAATGACGCCAAAACTTGATGTATTAAATATGCACTAGTTTAAACCAACTAATTTAACTAGTTACTACGTCTAGGCAGTGTACTAATCAGAGATAGAATAGCACAAATAGTCGGCTATCGAACACCTAGAACGAAATTAATAATTAAAATTATCTACTAAAATAACAATTAAATAAAGAAAGGGTTTTTCTCTAGTTTTGCAATTTAGAAACTTAAAAAATCAAACTAAAGCTTAGAAAGAAACTAATTAATAACTAATGAAACACAAAGAAAAACTAAAAAGCAGGAAACACAAAAGATGATTTTAGTCAAGATAATGGACAAACTTTCGTTTAGATTTGATATACTTGCTCCTATGATTGATTTAATGGAAGTGCAATGGATTAATGCTTTATTAATTACCGATTCCTAAGGTGATCAGATTAATGTTTACTAATCTAATCCTTTAGCAATTAAGTTCATTCATTCGGTGATCAAACAGATAAACTAACAAAATTACTAGTATTCGGTTCGAGTTATGTGAGAATTGTAATAGTGATTGATCTAATAAGTTATTATCTCAAATCAATATATGATTGGTCCTCATATATTAGCTTCTACATTCACTTACCCACTTTTCTATTTAACCTTAGGTTTTTTTGTCAAAACACTAGTCTCAACTTTGCTAATCACAAGACTATAAGATTCAAGTCAACTAAGAAAAATAGTTCATAAATCTTAATTAAACTCAGCAATAAATAGAGAAGTAGTTATCATAAATATAGAGAGGTTCTTTAACAAGCTAACGTAATAAATAATTAACTTAGCATAATCCAAACCATAAAATCAACACGTAGTTAAGCAAGTAATCTAGTCTTAAGAAAGTTAGGGTATTTAGCCATAACTTCAGCAAACAAACATGTAAAAACGAGATTCAACTTTTAATCCATGATCAAACACAAGAAGAATAAGTAAATATAAGAAGTATTGCCTCAAAATCTCCCAAAATCGAGCTTTTAATCAATCTTTGCACTTCAAAGCTTCTTAATAACGTCTTTGACCTTCAAAAGTCGACTAAAGCTCCCAACACAAGTTAGGTTTTCGGAGAAATCTGCATTCTATTTATATTTATAATTTTCGAAGTTGGTTCATCACGTCGTGGTAATTCTCACCACGTCGTGGTCTTTGGGTTTATCGCGTAACCAACAAGTCTTCAAAGTTTATCGGGATTTTTCAACACGCCACGTCGTGGTAACGAAACTTCTCTTCCTTTTCGTTTCCGAGCATGTCTTTTGCTTCTACAACACAACATATAATATATTAAGTATATTTTATCCTATAATGAACGTAAATATAGCTAAAAATATTAAGATATGATGTAAAACATATATATATATATATATATATATATATATATATATATATATATATATATATATATATATATATATATACACACACATATCACGGAACGCTACTATGAGATCTAAGGTATTGAAGGCACAAAACAACTCAAGATAATTGCCTTATGCATGGAAGGAGTGGCACTAGCTTGGTATAGATCGGATGAAAATCGAACACCTTTCTGGTCTTGGGAGACACTTAAACAAAGACTTTTAGCAAGATTGCAATCCTCGTATGAGGGGACCTTCGAGAAGATGTCAGGTAATCTGGGCGAATTACCGGAACAGGTCTTGGAAGGAACTTTCATCAAAGGGCTACTGGAACTCAGATCATCAGTAAGGGTCATGCAACACGAGGGTCTGACACACGCAATGAGATTAGCAATAATGATACATGAAAACCGAGCCAACGAAGATGAGACCGAAGATTATGGGGAATTAGGAGACAATCCACAATTTAAACAATCTTCAGCTGCAGAACCTAGATTAGATTTCCACCTTGAGGACAAGGTGCTTGTTTGGGAGACGAGTAATGATTAGTCTCCAAGATTTATCCCTTTATTATTATTTTAAATTAGTAGTTATCTTTTATTTAATTATAAATTAGGCTTATCTTATAGATTAGGTTGCTGGAAAACTATTTATTTATCGTTTTTATAAACATCTTTGACACATACTCCAAGTAAGAATCATATAATCTGTAAATTTTGTTTATACTATTTTTCTAGGGTTTACCCTCCACTTCTTCCAAGTAAGAATAAGATATTCTCTCCTCTGTTATAAATTTTGTTTTCCTTTTTTGACAATGAGTAACGAATGATATTAAGTTTAGATTTTGTTTATCTTATTTCATTAATCTTTGAATCTTTTTTATATACGATACAGATGGGTTTTTGTGTGGTCTGTGTATACGGTTGACTATAGATTTGTTTTACTGAAAAGGTCATTAATACCATTTTCCCTTTTAATTAAGCGTGTGTTTTTTTGGAACCTATGGGCAAGCTTCGGCTAGCATATTTCTTGAGGATGGCAGGTCGTTGCTCGACTGCAAATTGAAAATTAAACTTGATCAACATGCAAGATCGAATATAAAAGGAAACCAGCATGAAATGGGAAATGACAATGATTAAAGGTAAAATTAATAAAAACTCTTGGTGTTTTATATTTCTTGATTGTTTAATAATTTTATATTGATGGATGATTTTGAATTTACTAGGAGGTTCCTGATGGTGAATGGTTCTATCCATGTGTTATCTGGAGTCTTCTTTTTGTATGCCTCATCTCTCTTTTGTGCAACAATAAGGTAATCCGATCTCTCTCTCTCTCTCTCTCTCTCTCTCTCTCTCTCTCTCTCTTTTTCTTTTTTATTCTTTGAAAATAATTTACTTCCCAATTTATAATTTTCTCTACCACTTTCAAGCTTGCTGGTAAGAAGGTGGCTAGCAAGAAAGCAGATGGAACAGGTCAAAGTCAAAACAAAACATCTGGTCAACCCGAAAGATGTTGAGGTGAGTTGGTTACTTTCACACACACACACAAAAGATCTTTGACTTAATCAAATACCATGTTGCGCTTGTTGATTGCAGACAAGTGAAATGAGTCTTGCAGAGATTGAAACCAGATAATTAGATTCTCTGATTCAAGCACAAACTATTGCTGATTAGAAAGGCAATGCATGGCAAAAACAATCTCAAGGTAGGTTACTTGTTTTTTCTGAGTCTTATAATTAAAAATGAAAAATATTACATTCTGATTTATGATGTCTTTTTTGCAGCACTTACCTCATTCAAACAAGAAGTTGAAGCACTCAGCAACTTGAGCAGCCAATTGAGATTTTAATATGTTTACTCCATGTTGTTCCTGGTTGGAGTGATAAACACTTTAGTGATAAACACATAAAGGTACTTGAAGCTTTGATAAAAAAAAACATGATTAATCTTGTTGTTTATAATTTATTATGGAGTTTATGGTATGTTGTTTTGGATTGGAAATTGCAGGTCCAGCAACAGATGATTGAAGTTGTAAACCATATATAGCTTCTACCACATCAAAGTTTTCAAAAAAGTGTGTTGTACTTTGCATAGGAGGTAAAAAGATTACGTGTGTAAACTTTTACTGATAACAATTATTTGCAAATATATACAAATCATGCTATAGCTTTGCCACATATCTACACGTCTTTATGAAAGATTGGCTGATATTAAGATATATACTCAATCTATGAAATGAGGTTGCTTATATGTAACTCAAACAATCTTATCCATTTATTATAGTTATAGATAGGGGTGTTCATGGTCCGTTTTTTTCGGTTTTTAGGTCAAACCGAAGCCAAACCGTTAGTAACAATGTTTGTTAATCGAAAACCAAAGCCGAACCATTGAAAATTAAAACCGAACCAAGTCGAACTGTTACTAACGGTTTGGCTCCGGTTTGGTTTCACGGTTTAGGCTATTTAGACTCATTTGAGTCGAGCCCATTTTTGTAATTTATTCTAAAACTAAAACAATATTTTCCCACAACATACACATGCTTTGAAATTTCAATACTAATAAGAATCAAGACTTGCATACTCTTATGTTATTGTTTAATGATGCACATTTTAAATGTCTTTATGGTCCATGAATTTATGCATGGTTGTTTATACAAACTGTGTTTGTTTGAGCGGGGCGATAGATTGCGATGAATAATAGAATCACATAAACTTTTTCTTTCTTCTTTTTCTTCCATCTTTCCGAACCATAACACATGTAAATGATATCTTTCTCAACCCAATCAACCAACTCAATTAAAAACATACAAAACAACATATGGTAGAAGTAAAGAACCGTATACAAGATAAAGAGAATCTAGAGAGGGAAGCATTGGGTTGAACAACCTGCTTGAAGCAACAAAGAAGCACCAAAGATCTAGTACCATGTGTTGCTGATTGGTTATCTTGGAGGTACCCCTAGTACCGCGAACCCAAACACCACCACTCCATGCACCCTTAGGCCGAAATGTGTGGTGTCATCCTTATAATAGCTCATCTCATTTTTCCACTAAGAATACCATGCACCTGGAATTGTATATCACTTTTGCCATGAAGAGAGATAGAAAGAAGTAGAACGAGTGAAAGAGAAAAAGAGGAGCTTGGCAATGGGGAGTTGAGTTCACCAAACCATGCAACCCAAATCATACATCAGACATGATGTTCACCATGGCAAAACATGACATATAAGCTCCACATACCTTTATCACACCCAATATCCCTTAGTCTTACATATTAATGACATGTTCCATTTTCTTTGGGGTGGTTATAAAAAACTTCAAAGAGGTTTTTAATATCTTGTTTAATGCATAGTGCATTGTATTTTATGCACCAAGAATGATACTTATAATGTAAAAAAATTAAGTATATGTTTTTTTACATGTTATATACATTTGTTATTCATAAGTGAATAAAAATGCGCCAGATTTTCATTATAATACATTCCTTTATCTTATAAATAAAACATATATTTAATTTTTTTTAAATATCATTCATATATAAATATAACATGTAAAAAAGTTTTATTACCTGAAATATATTTTTATTCATATGTGAATAACAAATTTATTAGAATTTTGTTATAGTTTATTTGTTATTCATATATGAATAAATAGTTTGAATTTTCAAAACAGTTCGTCTTTTATTAACATAGTTATCATTCATATATAAATAACAAATGAAATGTAATAAATTTCTCATAAATTTTTTATTCATATATGAATATAACATATGACGATAGCTAATATACATTTTATTCATATGTAATATAACATGTGACGAAAGCTGATGTAAAAAATATAATTTTGGTAAGAAAACTTTATTACGTGTTATATTCATATATGAATATTGATACTTAAATTGTAAAAAAATTAAGCATATGTTTTATTCATAAGTGAATAACGAATGTATTATAATAAAAATATGATTCACTTTTATTCACTTATAAATAACAATAACTGAAACTATAAAAAAAATAAAAATTTATTTTATCTTAAATCTATATGAATATGGATGCCTATATGTAGTGAATAAAAAAATTATTAATTTTGATATATTTAAAATTGTTTTTCGATAAAAATAGCTGCTGAAAAATTAAAAAAAAAAACAAAAACAAAAACAAAAAAACTATGTTTTTGTATATATTAAGGTAATGATTATCATAATTTAAGGAAAAATATTTTTTTGAAAACACACATACATATTCTTGTCCATTTATGCTGGTACGACCAAGTGTTTTGCGGCAAAATAAATGTGTGACTAAGATTAATTCTTTCATTCTTAATTTTTTCTCAATTGAACTCTCATTTCTCTTTCTCTTCTCTCTCTCTCTCTCTCTCTCTCTCCATCTCACTCTTTCTCTCTCTCTCTCTCTCAATATATATATATATATATATATATATATATATATATATATATATATATATATATATATATATATATGGGAGGGTTCTATGGAAAATACATGATTAGGGCAACATGGTGGAATCAATAAAAGCATGACAACACATCACTTTAGAGTAACTACATAAATAACTTCCACAATATATTACTTATGAATGAAGAAATTATGACATCATCTAATTTTCAGAACCAAAAAGAACTTTCTTTACGCTTTAAAAATCATAATACTTCATTTGCGGAAAATCCCAGTATATAAAAATCTATTGAGAACAAGATTGCCTCAAATAAAATCCTATAGATGTCATAATCAATACAGATACATAAGTTACAACGTAAAGACCTAATGGTCATGAACACCATTGCAGGTTGTCTCTTAATCACTCAACATCTTAATCAAGTTCCAGTAGCTTAAGTCTTTATACATGTGATGCGTACAAACTGAGTGGGCTAGGTTTGGAAACCCGATGAGATACATAGAGATTTCAATCCTACAATATTATTGTGATAATATTCCTTAATTATCATCCCTACAAAACCGAATATTACCAAGCAATACATCTCAAACTTAGATACCTATAAACCAATCATACCCATCCCAACTGATCCTCACAGATCCTAGTCCACGATTATCCGGAAGAATTATCTTACCTGATAAATTGCTTTAGAATAAGGGTTTGACTACACATCTAGGGGCTTCCTTGGCCAGTGTAAGTCATAAAGGCCCATGAGTCATCAGAGTAATTGATGAATATGGTATCCCATTTCATCTACGTATGTGGGTTATGAACCCACACTAGCAATGTAATTCACAAGACCGTCTAAAATGATCAAGTGTTGTCATCTTACTCTGGGAGATTACCAGACATACCATTACAGTTGCCTAATCTGGACCCACCATTTCTAGTCATCCAAAAGGGAATACTATTTGTACTCCAGTACGTATTTCGTACCGTCAATACCTCAAAGTGTCATGGAACAAAACTCTACTCTCCGTTCCTAACTTACGCATATTCTCTAAACGAGACTACTCAATATCAAACTTAATTGAACTAGACATCTATAATAAGTCTTATCTTACCACTAGGCAAGACTATGAAGCTTATAGCTAGTTTTTACTACCTACTCTTGTTTAGACAACACTATCATATCCTAGTGTTTATATGTAACATCCTAAAAACCATGCTAAAAATTTCTTTTTCAAAACCATATAATAATCCATAATTCATACAAAACATGTGTTCCAAAATCCATAGTCATAAATCAGAGTATCCCAAAATCATTTTATTAATAGAATATCCGAGGATGATGTGCACAATCACGCCTTCGCCTTGCCCCTATTACCTGATGTACCTGAAACCATAAAATCAAAATGTAAGCCAAAGCTTAGTAAGTTTCCCCTAATATACCACACACAACCAAACAGCTAAGAACATGCATATACGAGCCTTCAGCCTGCCTGGACCGCCTCATAAGGCCTACAGTATGTTTGGACCGCTCTGCTATCCTACAACCGGACTGGACCGCCTCACAAGGCCTACAATCTATCTGGACCGCCTCACAAGGCCTATAGTCTATCCGGACCTCCTCGGGTATCTTGGTCTTCAACACGAAGTAGGATTGCCTCAACCCGACCCATTACAATATGTCGACATATACACTTAATCAAATAACAAATAAAAACCAACAAAACATGTAATCATACATATCTACCAACTATCCAATCTCTACAACATGCTACATTCTATATACCAAGATACATACAAAGTCTAGAGGGCCGATATTAGTGCCTTCGACCCCCGAGTACAGTGAGGAAGAGCTCACCTCAACCCAAAAAGTTGTTGAAATGATCACTTCTCCAAATATCGGATCTACATATCACCTAAACATCAAACAGGGACCAAGCCTCAATCTACAACTCAAATTACTCCATTTGACCTAAAGTCAAACTTGGTCAAAGTCAATGGTTAATGGTAAAAAGTCAAAGGTCAACCTTCAGCTGGTCGCCACGTCGTGGCCATCCTTGGCCATGTCGTTGCAACGAAACAACAAAACAGACAGGCTCTTGCCCAGTCGCCATGCCGTGGCGACCTAAGGCCACGTCGTGGACACTGTTCCTAACAACTTAATGAGTTAAGTTGTTTTCTTTGATTCTAAGGGCTCTAGAGCTCAGATTTGGTCTTTCCTATGGTCTAGATGGATAAAGTTTCCAACTTTATCCCTTAAGACCCTCCAAGAGATCAAGATCCAAACCCAAGGTCCAAACAAGGCAAAACATATCATGAACTTAATCATTAAGCACAAAATCTTGAAAGTTCCTTGTCTATCAATTCCAGAAGAGTTTCTAGCACCAACACCATCATAAAAATTTGTGTTTTACAGACATGCATGTCCAATGCATGTCTTGAACTTATTATTAGGTCAAAATAAGGGTACTATGACCAAAACTCCATGCATGACACCAAAACCCATTCTTACTTTAGATCCAAGGCCTCACACACCCCAAATGTCCCAGAGATTCATAAAGTTGAAAACTTTATGAGATCTCACCACTCCAACCCACCAAAACATGAAAAATAAGGGACAAATCTAGAGATCTAGCAACTTAGCAATGTAAAGATTGAGTCTTGGACACTTACTAAGGTCCATAAGATATATTAGAAGATAAAGATGATGTTTGCAAGGTGAACCACCGCACCAAGAGGCTTCATTCTCCTTCAAAGATCACAAGAAGTACCAAAATAAGCTCATAATATGCAAAGGAGGCTAGGGTTAGGGTTTCTATGCTTGGAAGGGTGGTGGAGGTTGAATGATCACAAAACCGTAGCCATAACGTCCTTTAAATAGGATCCAGAGCCCAAGGATTAGGGTTTTCTCCAAAAATAGTTGCCACGCCGTGGCACCCATGGCCACACCATGGCGTGTCATTAAATCCCGCGATCATAAGAAGTATTGCCACACCGTGGTGAAGCTCCACCACGTCGTGGCCATCTAAAAATGAAAATTCGAAACTAGAGATTAACTCGAATCTGAAATGGTTGTTATAACTCTCCCCCAGTTAAATTAGATTTCGTCCTGGAAATCATTCCTTACAACTTACTCTGCCACCCCAAACAACCCTACCAGAACTTCCAGAATACCAATTAGGACTGAGAATTCCTCTCATATCAGCGACCACTTTCCAACACTGTTATCAAATCCCGGTCATAGCAGAAATTACATATTCAAAAGAAGAAATGAACCTTAACACTTTGCTGTAACCGACAAGGATAAAACCCAATTGCTCTTCCCGAGAACGGAAAACCATAAACCATGTCTACCATCCAGACAAATAGAACTATTCCAAACCACAACCATAAGGACCCCAAATTCTTCAACCTGAGCCGAGAAAACCCCTCCAACTCTGGATATCTCACTGACAACGGGAAGGCAGAACCTGAACATTCACCGTTGACACTAACCTTAAACTTTAAGGCAAATGCGACTCCCACCACGAGTCTTAACCATTGGTGTGAAACCAATACATGTCTTATATCCCACTAACCAGCATTCGCATTTCCGATCTATCCGAGATCCTGATTCCACACTAACCTTCTAGTAAACGGGGATGCAGAATCCTTAATCGATTGCTGAGACTGAGAATTTCGCACAGTGCCACACATAAATACTCTGTCTAAGAGTCCAATGATAGAGGCTACTCTAGCTTGTCCGTCACACGGTTCCAACCGACTGATCACTGAGCTTCCCTACTCGAAACTTGTCCTAACACCCCAACTATGTCAGTTACTAACGGGTCCCACCCTCATGATTCATACACTTGCCGATTCACAATACATCGGGACACCATCTAATCCGTTAGAACTCTTAAAATTGCAGATCACACTGATCTCGCCATCATTCATCACCGATCCGAAGGCTTACGAACAACATCACATGCCCTAACCATTCCTTAGAATGTCTGAATGGTCTGAACCCAAGATAACCTAACCAAATGGGCCTCGCCCATGGATCTCACCCAACTGAAAGCTATACAAGCCAAAAACATTGTCATAGCTCTAACAACCCTCATTCCCAACAAGGAGCGGCCAACCAACAATAACAATCTGATTCAACCCATGCGAGCATTGTGATCCTACTATAGTCTAACAACCACTCATGCAATGGTCTAACTCATCCTAGTGAATGCTACGACCCAACTCATAGGCTCACATGACTTCCACAACTGCCTACCAACCTAATGAATGGTACAGCTACTTCGCAGTCTTACAATACTCCCACAACTGCCTATCAGCCTAGTGAATGCTACAGTCACCCCATAGTCTTACAACACTTCCACATTGCCTGTCAGCCTAGTGAATGCTACGGCTACCCTGCAGTCTTACAATACTTCCACATTACCTGACATCCTAGTGAATGCTATGGCTAACCCACAGACTTACAACACTCCCATAACTACCATGGGCACATCCCATGGTCTTGCCAACTACCCAAAAGAATACCTAACCAAAGATCATTACGAGCCAAAACCCCCCATCTTGCTAAAACCTAATCAGGTGTGCGGGTCATGCTTTGAACCCAAGGCCCTTATCAGACAAGAACAGGCAGAGAGGTTCTAACACAACCATCAACCTGAACCTAGTCACGAATCCGTCATGCGTCAATGTTGATGCTTTATGTCCTCAAACGAGATAACCCTGAATCTTCAACCTTTGATTCCCTAATTACAACTGACCACTGACATTGTCCCTTGCATAATCCTTGACTCATACCTGACTGGCTACTCACTTGTCCTTATTTATGGCGTCCCGATCCCGCTTCAACCCTACACCAACAGTCTCACACGACTGGGGTGAGTTCACGGCCCCAATTTCACTATTTTAAATGTTCTACCGGGGGGGGGATACATACTTATCAAATTGCTTTATCAAAATATATTTATATCCATAGATATCAATCGTTTTATAAATCTTAAATCCTAGTTGTAAGATATTATATTATACCTAAGAGTTATGATGCTCGATAGTCTAGGAAGAGGTAATAGCTAGATGTTATAATGGCCAAATCCCTAGGATAACTTAGTACTTAGAAGTAATGTTGGTCAAATATAGGGATATGAACTGTACCTAATTGTTACTTTGCCCAAATATCTAGTTAACCATAATTAGGATATATATATATATATATATATATATATATATATATATATATATATATATATATATATATATCGCAAAATAAAATATATACATATACATACAAAATAATTATGAGATCTTATAGATATAATTATCAAATATAAAATTAAATGGGTTTATATGATGATAATTATAGGAAATCACTAGGAAAGATTAAACATAAAAGATAAAAGATAAAATACATAAGGTTAATGCTTTAGTGAGCTGTTAATATTCATCATTAGCATGATTAAATTCAGCTACCCCGATACCTGTAATCGTTAATCTTGCGAGAGCTAGGATGATATGTATAGATCTATACAGGGATTGACACCCCCACCTGGGATTGCTAGCTACAATCCCAGCATGATAACTTTCTTATTAATCACTATCTGACGTCTGATGAAGTGTCGTGACGGGGAAATCACTAGACAAACAACGTCGATTGTGGGGGCTCATGGTAATACATTACAACCACCTTAGAGATCCGAATACCATTAGGGACACTTTAGAATGGTAGATAAAATAAATTAGGATTAGTTAGATATCTTACAAAAATAGTAAATTAGGATTAATAATACATCCTAAAAGATAGTAAGATAGGATCGTTAGATATCCTCCAAAAATAGTAAGCTAGGGTTGATAAAATATTTTAAGAAATATTTTTCTAAAAGAAAAAGGATTGTTAATTTAATACTTAAATAAACTATAAATCTTGTGCACTCACCAACATTATGTTGAGTTTTCAAAAATGCATGTATTCTCAGGGAGATGAGTGTGGAGAATAGTCTTGCCGAGGAGGATGTTTTTAAGGAAGCTTGTTGGAGTTTAGTTTCGTCTGTTTGTCATTTCTAGTTATGTTTAGGATGTGTGCTTGACCCTTACAAACAATGTAATCCCAAATAAATTATAATAAATAAAAGTATCGTTTGTGATATACTGTAACATCCCAATAGTGGCATTTTAATAATTTTAGCCAAGAGATTAGTACGCTGAGCGTACGTTGTGTACGCTAGGCGTACTAGGGTGGACCCTAGTACATTGGGCGTACACTGCGTACGCAAGGCGTATGTGGTAAATCCTCAAACCCTAATTTTTAGGGTTTGGTCCATATATAAGCATAATTATCCCATCATTTCTCATTCCCTCATCAGCATCCATCTGAGAAAACGACCCTCATAAAAGTGTGGTGAGAAGAACTTGGAGCTTGGAAGCAACTTGGATATGATATTATCTCCTTGCTAGCAACCTTCATGAGGTAAAAAGCTCATAACTTGATCATCTTATCTTGTAGACTAACCATTTCTTCATTTAGGGCGCTTTTGGTCCCAAATATGGTGATTCTTGAGCATGGCATGCTCTTAACCAAATAAGTTGTCCTTTCAGACCTTAAAAGGGGTCTTGAGTCATAAAAGTGTGGTCTTGATGCTTAGTTTTTCTCCATGCATGCTCTAGAAGGTCTTAAGGTATTAAGAAGTTGGGATTTTGTATATTAAGCACTTAATGGACATGCAAAGTCATAAAGTTGGAAATTTTATGACTCTTAGTGGTATTTTGGCCTTGGATCTAAAATTCGGACGTGAGAGCTTAATGCATTAAGCTCTTATTGAGGAAAGAGGTTCTAAGTGTACGTCATGCGTACCTCAACGTATGTCGCACGTACGTGTTCAACCTCCCGACTCTGGTCAAAGCTCGAGTACGCCCAATGTAGGAGCTGAGTACGCCTCGTGTACTCGGCTGAGTGGACCAAGCTGAATCCTTGTCCCGTTTGACTTTGACTTTGACTTTGACCAGGGTTGGCCAAGTTTGACTTAAGGGTATTTTGGGTATTTTGAGCTATAGTTAAGCCTTGGTCTCTATCTGTTAAATAGGTGACCTGTAGAGACGGTATTCAGAGCAGTGTATTGTTCAGCTATTCGTCGGACTGTGAGGTGAGTTTCCTCACTGTTCTTGTGGGTCGAAGGCTCCAATAATGGCCCCTTTGGTTATGTATCCTAGTATATAGGATGTTTCTATACAATAGTAATCTTTAAATCTGTCTACTAGTTTGTTAACTGGTTATATGATTATCTGTTGTTAGATATATGCTATTTGCTATGTGGATCTAGACATGGTATGGTGGGGTTGAGACTGTACTGCTTTGTGATGTAAGTCAACAGACCGGGACATTCCAACCGAAAGCTTGTGGGCCAGTGCATTCAAACCGGAAGGTTGTGGCTGGGGGTAATCCACAGCCCAGTTTTGAGGGGGGGGGGGGGGGGGGGCAAGAGGGGCAGCTGCACAGGGCCCCGAAAAAATAGGGCCCGAGTTTTAATTAAATTATATATTTAATAACTAAATATATATGAATTTATTCAAGATGTTCTACAAAGTTTGGGTAGTCCAGTTGGCAAAGGTGCCTCCTTTATTCAAAATGAACGTGGGTTCGATGCTTTTTGACAACATTTTTGGATGTTTGAAATTCCAAGTTACAAATTTGGCCATTTCTTTATACTATATATATTTCATAATCAACCCCTCCTTCCAATATATTTAACAAATCAGTTTTCAAAATTTACATAATTAGCTCTTGAACTTTTTATAAAATTTCATATGTTCCTTTTTAATTAATTTATTTACTTTTAAGTTTTCCATAAAGATAATTCACCGTCTTAAATTTGTTTTCCTTATATATTAAAAAAAATGGTATTTAGGGCCCCATTTTTCTTTTTAGCATAGGGCCCTTAAAATCAACGAGTCGGCCCTGGTAATCTAAGCAGGAGGTTGTGGACCCGTTATGTATTGAGCATTCCAACTGAAAAGTTATGGTCCGAGGCATTTCAACCGGAAGGTTGTGGGCCGAGGCATTCCAACCGAAAGTTTGTGGGCCGAGGCGATATCTGTGGGCCCCTCGATGATTTAGCGATGACACATGTGAGTGCTTGGCCAAGCCAGGACTGATTTGATTTGTTCAATCAGTCAGTCATCATAAATCAAAATTCGGGAAACAACAAATGGACAGAGAGAATGATTATAATCCATGTCTCAGTCCATATGATATCTAGAATGGAGGAATATATGATCCCTTATCTAATGGACAAGTCATTGACAAGTTCAGAGTTCGACAGCGGCTTTAAGAGCTACGATTGCCAGTTAGGCTTTGAAGTCATACTCAATAATAGTTTTAGACTTATCCAAGTGGGAGACTGTTGGATTAATGTCTAAGTCCATAACTATATTTGGTATGTACTTGACCCGACCCGGCATGGTCCATTTGGGTTGCACTTCACCGGCACAATTTATATGGATAGTCTTTTGAGAATAGTATATTTATGATTTATATTAATATATTATAAGTTCTAATATATTAATATGGAATCATATTATTTAATTAGTGTTGATCAAGAATTAATTTAGAATTAATTAAGTGATCAAAAAGAACTAATTAAATATGGACTCTTATATATATGGAATGGGCCAAGTTCATTTAGGTTGGGCTAAGCTTTCATGGATGGTCCATGGAGCTTTTAACCCATGGATCCTATGTAAATGAAAGGTCATGGGTATTAGGGTTTACATGGATTTAACCCTAATCCTCCATAATATATAAAGGGGTCCTTGGCTCACAAAATTGGCACAAGTATGTGAAAATAAGAGTGGGCCGATTTTAGTGTGCATACATATTCTCTCAAGTTCTTCCACGGTGTTTTGGTGATTTGTGATTCCATTTGAGGCTTCCACACTATTGGGGCTAAGCTCTTAAAGCTTGAAGACATCAAGCTACATCAAAAGGTATGTCATCTAACTAGAACTTTGTAGTATAGGTGCTTCATAATATGCTAGTTATGATGAAACCTTGGAATAGTTAATATTTGCATGTATAATAGAGAAAACATAGATCCAAGGTTTATAGGGTTGCATGTACACCATAGGAGTGTTAGAATGCTCAAAACCCAACAGTGGTATCAGAGCCATGGGTTGTTTCTGTTATATTGATGCAAATGTTTTATTTTCAAGTTGAAGAAAAAAAGAAAAAAAAACATGACGTTTGTCAAATTTTAAGATAATTACTTGTTTTTGTGAAAAACTAATTATTTGTAAAATTTGAATCATTTGCTATATGAGTTCAATTAAGTCAAATTTAGTAAAAGATAAAATGATATGATTATTTTATTAGTTTTAAAAGTTTGATCGAAAGAGTTTTTTGAAACCTCCATAAGTTATGGATATGAAAAGGTTTTTAAAAAAATTGATTCAAAGTTTTTTATGGAGTTACAAAACTTGGTCTTAATGTTTTAAAGAATTCCATAACTTGTTCTTAAGTTATGGAACATGAAAATTTTCATCATAAAACAAGTATTTAACTCCATAAGTTATGGAATCCAAAAGTTTTCTAGAGTTACAAAACTTGCCCTCAAGTTTTGGAATTTGGAAAAAGTTTTTTATGATAAAAAAAAAAAGAATTGAATTCTAAAACTCTTGGGTTCATAACTTAAACAATTAATTAAATGGTTTTAATTTTGAATTTAATAATTGGAATTATGATGTTTTTATTGAATAATTCAATTAACTCTTATGGACTTTATTAATAGATAATTAAAGTGTTTAATTAAAAGAGAATTAATAATTCCCTAATGACATGGTTTAAATTTAATTAAATTAAGAGTATACTTTAATTAATAGATTAAACCACCAAGTATTTTAAATGTCTAAAATACACCCTTATACTATTATAATATTAAAAGTTTAATATATTATATGTATAAGAGCAAGTCGTCTTACCATTAGTAGGCCTCATTCACGAAGCCGGTCTATAAGGGGGGTATAAGGTTACTGCCTATAAAATGGCAGTTTAATGGGTGTTCACTCTCACTCACCGCTTCCTTGACCAGTGGAGGGTCGTTAGCCGAACAGGTAGGACAAGGACTATAATTCTCCCTTCATTATAAGTATAACGATAAATACTAAGTAACTAAACACTTATAAATTCCCAATCTTAGTTACTTAGGAAAATGTGAATAAGGTGCTAATCCATGAAATTACACTTTGCACTTTGTTTAAGCTGTTAGTGGAGCGTGTGTGGTTAACCGGCACACTAACCTGGACTTAACAAGGTAGGCAAAGGGTAACTTAATGTTTATCATAGTATCGTTGGAGCGTGTGTGGTTAACCGGCACATCGATTAAGGGGTAAATATTAAGGGTACCAAGTATATTTGCATTGTTACTTCACACCTTGTTTTGTGATCCTCGGCATCCCAGTCACAAAACCTGAAGGGCACACTCGAGATTGAAACATGCCATTGAAAAGTTCAATGAATCTCAAAAAGAATCTAGGAGTTTCAAAACCAATTAAAACCTAATAATACATTTCGTTTATCTTGGTGGAAATTGGTGAATTGTCATTCACCTACCTTCAAATATATTATAGCTTGGATTACGACATCCCTCTTCCAAGTTATAAAATAGTTTGTTGGGTCCTAGCCTTAATATATCATATTGGGTGTTATATTAAGGACTTAAATCAACTTTACGTGAATTTCTCCCATTGTTGATGTCTGGTTTAGACAACAATGATCTTCCCAAACCAAGCTTTCCTAATGAATATGACTTCCCGAGTTTGGCTCATGGAAGTCATACTTCTCTTCCTCCACCTCCTCCAATTATTCTCCCTAACCCACAAGTTCAAGGTCACTCAAGCCCTAATGGCAAGCAAGGTCTATGTGTGATCACTTCTTAGAGATGAAGTCACATATTGACAAGCCGGGAGAGTTGGGTGTCAAAGTCTTGAGAAAGTTGGATGTTCAATCACTTTCTAAGTCACATAGTGAGTTCCTTTGGGACTACTATGAAACAGACTATGACATGAACCTTAATGATCATATCTATTTGTTTGGTGCTGCTGAATCAGCAATGATTTGGAACGATAGTAAAGCAAATTTGATTAGAAGATCAACTTCCCAAAAACTTTATGGACAGTGACAATGGTGACACTGGAAATCCAGAAAAAGCATTCTCTTCCCAATGGAAAGGGATTGGCCATAGTCAACCCGGTTGACCAAATGGTAAAGAGAAAGGCTAAGTCTGAGATAGTCCCATTACCAAAGGGTCCATATGTTTATTTTGCCAAAGGAAGGGGCGTTGGTTGCAAAGCTGCCAAATTTACCTAAGGATGTTAAAGTCAATAAGTTTGACTCTACATCAGGTAGAGCCCATTATCTAACTCTGTTAAGTTCTATTCTGAGATCCTCATTACATGATGTGACTGGGTCACATGTTGATGTTTTAAGAATCAAAGAATACAGAGAAATCTTAAAGGAAGTATATGTTGATTCTGATCGCGAAGGTGGATTTCGATCGCATCAAAATTTTGAGCAGTTGCTTAAGAAGTTATGATATATTGCTAAGGAATAGATAACAACAATTTTCCATGTGGATTGTAAGGATAAGTTTTTCCGCAAAGTTTTAAAATAAAAGAAAATTGTTTAATTTTATTTATTTGAAGTATATATGATTCCACTGACAGCAATATTGGAAAATGGATTTGATTCTTTCATTTGTGGTAATGTCTAAATTTACCAAATCAGGAAAGTTCCTCATCGCCCAAGTTTCAATTGGACCGAAACTTGGAATCATGAAAGTTGAATAGTATGATGAATGAGAACTTTCAAGCATTGGAAAATCAAGACTAATTACTTGTTCACATGGATGTGTGAGTCAAGTGAAGGACTAAAGGGATCGAGTACACATTCTTGTGCACTGGTCATGTCCACCACAAAGCTCGTTAAGACTATTTGATTTACTAAAGTTTAGTAAATATGGTTATACTTACAAGTTTAAGTATAATTCTGAAACATTGGAAAAGTCTCAATGTATGGCAGAACGAATGGGAAGAATCAAATTAGGCAGAAAGATAAAAGTTTCTCAAATCTGAAAAGATGGGAGAGTACTTTAGTATCATGTTTGTGATCATCTTAATGATTTAGAAATCATATCACAATTAGTCTTCTAAAGGTCATCTTAGTGCATTCTTATGACTAAGAAGAGGAGTCATGAATTGTTGAAATGGTTAGATCAGGAAGATGAGTCATACTTCGTTCCAAAACAATTCTTAGAGTCATACTCCAAGATTGTAACTTGAGTGACATATCTTAAAGAAAGGTTTAAAACACTTGTCAAATGTAAGAGTAAAAGTGTCCTACTCTTGTACATTTGACATATCCAAGATTAGAAGATCGACTTCCCAAAACTTTATGGACATTGACAATGATGACACTGGAAATCCAGAAAAAGCATTCTCTTCCCAATGGAAGGGATCGGCCATAGTCAACTCGGTTAACCAAATGGTAAAGAGAAAAGCTAAGTCTGTGACAGTCCCATGTACCATTACCAAAGGGTCCATTTGTTAAAATTGCCAAAGGAAAGGGGCACTATTTGCGAAGCTGCCAAATTTACCTAAGGATGTTAAAGTCAATAAGTTTGACTCTACTTCAGGTAAAGTCCATTGTCTAACTCTGTTATGCTCCTATTTGGAGATTCTTATTACATAATGTGACTGAGTCACATGTTGATGTTTTAAGAATCAAAGAATTGAGAGAAATCTTAAAGGAAGTATATGTTGATTCTGATCGCGAAAGTGGATTTCGATCGCATCAGAATTTTGAGCAGTTGCTTAAGAAGTTATGATATATTGCTAAGGAATAGATAACAACAATTTTCCATGTGGATTGTAAGGATAAGTTTTTCCACAAAGTTTTAAAATAAAAGAAAATTGTTTAATTTTATTTATTTGAAGTATCCTTACAATAGCATTTGTGGAAAATTGTTGCTTATATGATTCCACTGACAGCAATATTGGAAAATGGATTTGATTCTTTCATTTGTGGTAGTGTCTAAATTTACCAAATCAGGAAAGTTCCTCATTGCCCAAGTTTCAATTGGACCGAAACTTGGAATCATGCAAGTTGAATAGTAAGATGAGTGAGAACTTTCAAGCATTGGAAAATCAAGACTAATTACTTGTTCACATGGATGTGTGAGTCAAGTGAAGGACTAAAGGGATCGAGTACACATTCTTGTGTACTGGTCATGTCCACCACAAAGCTCGTTAAGACTATTTGATTTACTATAGTTTCGTAAATATGGTTATACTTACAAGTTTAAGTATAATTCTGAAACATTGGAAAAGTCTCAATGTATGGCAGAACGAATGGGAAGAATCAAATTAGGCAGAAAGATAAAAGTTTCTCAAATCTGAAAAGATGGGAGAGTACTTTAGTATCATGTTTTGTGATTATCTTAATGATTAAAGAACCACATCACAATTGGTCTTCTAAGGACATCTTAGTGCATTCTTATGACTAAGAAGAGGAGTCATGAATTGTTGAAATGGTTAAATCAAGAAGATGAGTCATACTTCGTTTCAAAACAAGTCTTAGAGTCATACTCCAAGACTGTAAGTTGAGTGACATATCTTAAAGAAAGGTTTAAAACACTTGTCAAATGTAAGAGTAAAAGTGTCCTACTCTTGTACATTTGAAATTGGTAAGTTGTGATGTTTTGGATAAAACAAAGACCAACTAAGGCCAATTGTGTGAAGTGTTTGTCTTGATAAAGAATCCGCACTATCTCTTGAATATTTGGCAAGATAGTCTTATATGTCAAGAGGATAGTGGGAGTCTTAAAGATCCTAAAAAGAATTTCAAGAACTAATCAAGAATAAAACCTGAGGTTCTTCACTAGCACACGACTTGAGGTTTATAACCTATCATGTTGACATATTCTGTGCCCATTCCAGTTAAAGTTGGCTTTGAGTAGGAGTTCTGAAAGTTCTCAATTGGTTGCATAACAACTTGGAAGCAATGGCAGGCCCTGTACTGCCAGGTGGCAAGAAGTTAAGATTGCATAAGTTCAGTCCATATGAGTTTGGATTTGTCATTATCCTTGTCTTGTGACTATGGTTTTGACGATTCACATGGATAAGAACACATACACCATAAAATCTAAGGGTCATAAGGTTTCTCTCCGATTCATGAAAATGATGGTGAGGAAACACTTCCACCAAGTATATTTGAAGCAGATGGCAAAAGGTCTAAACAATTGAGACTATGATTACGGCATCCCTTTTCATAGTTATGAAATTGTTTATACACACATGCATGCTATCTAAGGAAAGGTATATGATTTTGATAAAGTTTTATCAAAGCATCTCGTATCAGAAATCTGAACTTTGGTAAGAAAGTGAATAAAGTATTGATTTCTAGAAGTCCAGCTGATTTCTGAGTACATGTCAAAGCTAGTGGGAGCATAAGTGTTATGCTAATAATCATCATGTTAGTGGGAGCATGTTAATTATTGTTAGTGTTGCAAGTTAGCAATGTTAATTATAGAAAACAAAAGTTTCAATTCGTGAGGCTGCAGGGATTGAAAAAGTTGTTTTGCTATAATTAAGGGAGAGGATATACTTCATTTCAGTTCTAAAGGCTTAGATTGAGACCTTAATCATCTTTAGTCAAGAATATATATATGAATTCATGTTGGATTGGTTCAACTTAAGGAAATTCTATATATTGCGTTCTCAAAATTCGATTATGATTACGACATCCCTCTTCATAGTCAAATTTTGAAAACATGGCAAATAAAAATATTGTAGCAAAAGACTGGTCTAGAATCATGTCTTTATGTGAGACATCATGAATCGTGTACCATTTGCTTTGGGTACAAGATCGATTGCATGTGCTATAATATTTGTCATTTCTAAATTTTTCCAAATGCCCAGAGGCATTAAGAAGGGAAAAGGTCTAGAATTGGATATGACTAAAATGATTAAGCAATTGTCGAGGACAATCTGAGGCTTACCAAAGATTGGTTGCTCAGGGACAGTTGGAAGTATAGTGCTAATTTTGGAAGGACCATATTGACATATTCTGAAAAGAGGCATCTCTTATTCAGAAGTGATAGTCAAAATGAGAATATGGAGTTGTCTCCATAGGTGGAAGTTATCTGTGTAAGATTAGAAAACTTAATGCAAGAAGCATGTCCAAAGCAATGTACTTTGAATATGAGACTTAGTTTCCATGGAGTTGATCTCCATTGGAATACCTTATAATGACTGTTGACAAGTCTTTGTGACTTTGTACATATTCATTATAGGAGGGTCAGTGCATATACGTTTAAAATCTAAACAGATTTCAATAAATGATAGGAATTTGAAATTCTCACATTTTTCGATAAGGATTTGGGAGTGTGAAATTAGAATCATTGAAATTATGTTCAATTGGTTTATTTCACAAAGTAAGGATCATAGACAAACATAGAGTGCATACTTGGTGTATGGCAAAGCTATTGTTTAAGAAAAACATAGTGTACATGCTTGGAGCATGGGACAACTAGTGTTTTTAATTCAAGTATAAAGTTGATAAAACCGAAACAATGAATAATGAGTAATCAGTATGGTGATAAATAAAAGTGTTTATTTATATTCATAGGGTTTGATACCATATTTGATTCATTTATTCTTGTGTTTCACTTTGCATGTTTTGACTTCCAGAATAACTAAGTCGCTCTTCCTGAATGATTAAGTTATTCAAACCATCCACAGTCGGTCATATGTTGGAAGTAGATATGAATCAAGACTGTCATGGGTTGGTTTGTAGAGGTCCAAGTTGGTGGACAAAGTGGTGCTACAACACTCATGAGTGCTCATAAGTTCTGAGTATTGGATTCAACCCGTGCTCATTTAAATCACTTCATGGATTTTATCACGAGTGATCATGAGACGATAATATCTTATATTCTTCAAACCTAGAGATATGAGTTGTTACTATGAGTTGGTTATACATTGATTGCACGAAAACGCATTTGGTAACTCGATGTTATAAAACGTGCCTTTGTGTATGATTCAACAAGTAGTAGAACAAGCCATATGAGTCGAAGTTTATCCATTCCTTTTACCTTCGGGATAAAAGCGATATCTGTGGGCCCCTCGATGATTTAGCGATGACACATGTGAGTGCTTGGCCAAGCCATGACTGATTTGATTTGTTCAATCAGTTAGTTATCATAAATCGAAAATCAGGAAACAACAAATGGACAGAGAGAATGATTATAATCCATGTCTCAATCCATATGATATCTAGAATGGAGGAATATATGATCCCTTATCTAATGGACAAGTCATTGACAAGGTCAGAGTTCGACAGCGGCTTTAAGAGCTACGATTGCCAGTTAGGCTTTGAAGTCATACTCAATAATAGTTTTAGACTTATCCAAGTGGGATACTGTTGGATTAATGTCTAAGTCAATAACTATATTTGGTATGTACTTGACCCGACCCGGCATGGTCCATTTGGGTTGCACTTCACCGGCACAATTTATATGGATAGTCTTTTGAGAATAGTATATTTATGATTTATATTAATATATTATAAGTTCTAATATATTAATATGGAATCATATTATTTAATTAGTATTGATCAAGAATTAATTTAGAATTAATTAAGTGATCAAAAAGAACTAATTAAATATGGACTCTTATATATATGGAATGGGCCAAGTTCATTTAGGTTGGGCTAAGCTTTCATGGATGGTTCATGGAGCTTTTAACCCATGGATCATATGTAAATGAAAGGTCATGGGTATTAGGGTTTACATGGATGTAACCCTAATCCTCCATAATATATAAAGGGGTCCTTGGCTCACAAAATTGGGACAAGTGTGTGAAAATAAGAGTGGGCCGATTTTAGTGTGCATACATATTCTCTCAAGTTCTTCCAAGGTGTTTTGGTGATTGTGATTCCATTTGAGGCTTCCACACTATTGGGGCTAAGCTCTTAAAGCTTGAAGACATCAAGCTACATCAAAAGGTATGTCATCTAACTAGAACTTTGTAGTATAGGTGCTTCATAATATGCTAGTTAGGATGAAACCTTGGAATAGTTAATATTTGCATGTATAATAGAGAAAACATAGATCCAAGGTTTATAGGGTTGCATGTACACCATAGGAGTGTTAGAATGCTCAAAACCCAACAATATATATATACACCTCTCAAGACACATCTCAGGTTCGTACTCTTTCTACATACGCATCACACATACATACATTCAGACTCCTTCATCTCGAAGGATCCGACCCATATTTTGTAGCAATACTAACTTGATTGTTGGAGGCCGCTCCCAGGAGGCGATTGTAACGATTCTCGTTTATGAGTGTAACAAGAATCATATCAGGGCTCACTAGTGGCATCAAAGCACATATCCGAGGTCTCGACTCGATCAGTCTCATGACGATTTTTCGGATTACATCAAGAAAAGGGAGGAATACCCCAAAGGGGGGGGGGACAACTTATAGTTCTTGTTCCTAGGAAAAGAGGGAATGGAGCAGGAAAGTAGTTAGTACTAATAATATATGGTTAAGTGTTTAAGTGATAAGTGATATATGATATATGTTATGTGTTATGCGCTAAGTGTAGGTAATTGATCAATATAATGGGTGAGTCATGTGTATACTTACTTAGCTTAGAGCTTACCCATTGTTATTCAACATTTTTCATGTTTATATGGTACATATAAAGGCAAGTAACTACTGTGACTGCATGCGACATTGCATTCTCATATATTCTAGTTTTCAGCTATTACTTTTATGATTATGGACCTAAGATTTTATTACTTCCACCTGATGTTTTCAAATACTTTATTTGTAAAACTCTGATAATATGTTTTGAAAGTTAATCTAAAATCACTCAGTATTTTCTTATAAGATTCATGTAACTCCCCGATTCTTAGGTATCAGTTTTATATAAGAATTTTCTTGATTTCAAGGTCTACTCGACGAGTTGGTTGCCGTACTCGTTGAGTAGCAGTGGGTTGGTCCGCGTGTTTTTGTGACCTACTCGCCGAGTCCAAGAAGGGAGTCGACGAGTAGGAGCTGGCAGATGAAACCCTAAATTCCGGGGTATTGCACCCTATTTAAAGGATCATTGGCCTCCCCCAGCCTCCCCTTTACAGCTCCTTGACACTCTTAAACCCTAAATCGCGTGTGTGTGTTTCTTTGGTGTGTTAAAGCTTGGAAGAGGGATCTTGGTGAAGGAAAACTTGGGGAAAACAAGTAAATTGAAGCAAGGAACTCGTGGGAAGCAAAGGTCTACTTCAGTTGGCTCTCTCTTGAAGGTATTAGGCTGTTTCCTTGGCTCATTTCATCTTTAATCTCTTTGGGTGGGTTTTAGGAAAAGGGTTCTTGTGTTTGAGCCAAGATCTGAAGTTGCAACTTCAGATCTGGACTTCCTTTGGCCTCTAGATCCATAAAGTTATCAGCTTTGGCCAGTATGAACCCTCCCTCAAGTGTGAGACTTCCTTGCAAGCTTGGTGTTGTCATTCTAAGACTTTAGAGCTTTGCATGCACGTAAAGTTTGCAACTTTACGTGATAAACATGCCTTGGGAAGCTAGATCTACAATTTGGAGCCTTAGCATGGCCTAAAAAGCCTCTGTATGGATGAAGGACTGAAGGGACTCGACGAGTCGCATGGTCGACTCGGCGAGTCCGATGAAGATTGCCGTGGGCTCGACGTGTCAGATGAGAGACTCGGCGAGTCGTCTAGGGTTTTCCCAACCTTTGGACACGTATGAACGCGACGAGTGTAAAGGGAAAAACTCGGCGAGTTTGCCAAGGAGTTTCGGCCACTGACGCTAGGAACTCGACGAGTCATGCCAGGAACTCGGCGAGTAGCTAAGGGTACTCGACGAGTTGAGGTCAACATGGACTGTTGACCTTGATAGTTGACTTTGACTTTGACCAAAGGTTGATTATTGGACTTCTGGGTATTTTGGGAAAATATGAGCATGGTGGGGACATTTAGTCAAAAAGGTCATGATGGGTATTAACTTATTATTTATGGTGTGATAGTGTGGGATTCCGGGGAGACAGCAGTCAGAGATTTGCAGTATTTCAGCACTACTTGCGAGGTGAGTTATCCTCACTATATCAATAGGGTCTAATGCAACAAGGCCGGATCTTTATGGATTGTATTCGGTTATGGCATGATATGTTTATTGATTACATCCTGGTAGTTAAAGTGGTGATATGCTTATGTGTAGCGACCTGGTTAGGTTAATGTCCTGATTATAGGATGATGTATGTTAGTGACCGGTTAGTTCTGTATCCCGGTTATTGGGATGTTGCCATGATTAGTGATCTGCCAGATTGGTTTGACTATTATATGATATGAGCTAGCGTATGATATTATGCGCATGTTTGTTTGATTGGGGTTGGGTTGAGGCGGTCCTGCTTTGTGCGGAAGGCCAACATACCCAGTGAGCGTTCTGGATAGGCTGTAGGCGCTGCGAGGTGGTCCAATCATGCCGAAGGCTCGGGAGCGGTCCAGATAGGCTGTAGGCCCTACGAGGCGGTCTTGTCAGGCTGAAGGCTCATTATGCATGTTGAATTGTATTTGTGGATGTGATATGATTATGGTTATACGAGATTGGTATTTTGGGGGAACTCACTAAGATTTCGGGCTTACAGTTTTAGTTTATTGTTTCAGGTACATCAGGGGACCGCGGCAAGGCAAAGGCGTGATCGTACAACTCCTCATGTTTTGTTTATGTTTTTGGGAAAAAGTCTGATTTTATACATTTTGAAAACAAAGTTGTAATGATTTTAATGGTTTGAAAGGTTTTAAAAGTTCAAAATTGTCTTGACATTTTTGGGTGTTACAAGTTGGTATAAGAGCCTTGGTTTGAGTGAATTGGAGGAACACTCGTGTGACTCCAGTCTTAAATCAAGGGAAAGATCTTAAAATGATTTTTTTCAAATGGTTTTCAAAATAAGTAAAGGAGGATGCAGAGTGTACGATCAGCGGGAGCCAGTAAGTAGACCCCAAAATACCATACAGTTATTTGATATTATGATATGATAGAACAACATGCTAGTACTAGGCTAGGGATCCTCAGGAATTGCATGATAAAATTGCCTGATTACGTGATGCCTTCTAGCCTAGGGTTTCTTTATATGAGATTGACATCATTACTGTAGTTACTTGTGTATGTATCACGGTTGTACATAATTAAGATCTTCTAGCCCGAGAATGTTTGATTTGACCTGATGTTTTGTTCTTATTTATTAGGGCTTAGGGTAGGATCGAATATTTGAAGTCTATAGGGTCTAGCGTTATGTATGATTAACATACACTAATGCTGCAGGGTTGGTGGAAGTTTCATGAATGGGTGGGTTGTGTGAGGCCGGTAGGTCAGTCGTGATTCAGTTGGCCTTCCTCTAGGAGTGAGGATTAAGCGCTCTCTATGCTTATGTATATTGTTAGGGTGTTGTGGTGATACTTGAGACAAATATGGGTAGGCGTGGAAGGTAGTACGGGCCCGTACTACTAAAAGCACAGGACCCATACGCGTATCAAGGAAGTCACAACCCCTAGGGTTTATTCGGGAGTTGGTTCCCAGTTATTTATGTGGATTATCTGATATCTTGTGGTATGTTTCAGAATGGTGATGACGAGAAGCTTTGTGACTGGATCTGGTTCAGGATCAGGATCAGGAGACGGAGGCCAGGAGGAGCCAACAGCACCTAAGCCCGTGGTACAGATGGGTACAGAGGAGTTGGATGCCAGGATTCGGGAGATCCTGCAAGATGAGGTTGTTGCTGCGTTCCGGGCACAACTGTTGGAGATGTTTGGGTCTATTAAGACCGCCATGGTCGAGTACTTCGACGAGCAATACGCAGCCCTTGCGGAGACGGCTGCCGCTGCAGCTGGATCGGCTGTAACAGCGGCAGGGGGAGGAGGAGGAGCCACTCGCGGATTCCAGTACAGGGACTTCGATAACACGAAGCCCCTACTTTTGATGGGACGCAGGACCCCATCAAGGATATGAGGTGGATCTCAGATGTGGAGGGGTGTTTCTTTACCTGCTCGTGTCCTACTGACCAAAAGGTCAGGTGTGCTCTGAACCTGCTAAGGTCCGGGGCCAAGGACTGGTGGAGATTGGCGACTGGGTCATACACTGATGATCAGAGAGCTATTGTTACTTGGGAGCAGTTCAGGGATATGTTCCGCGCCCGATACATTCCACGGGTCGAGCGGGAACGACTGTCATAAGAGTTTTTGAGTTTGAAACAGGAGGGGGAGTCGGTGGTGGAGATCACCCGCATGTTCACAGAGAGGGCGATGTTCTGCCCAGAGTTTGCTTATGAGCAGGCTCAGATGACCCGTTATCTGAGCATGCTCAAGACTGACATCCGTCAATTTGTGTCTACCCAGCGATGTGATACTCTTTTAGAGTTGCAGGAGGCCGCTAGGCGACGTGCGTTGGAGATTGAGCTGCAGCTGAGGGAGCAGCAGCAGGCCCCGGCGCAGTCTCAGCCGGCGCCTAAACGGTCTAAGACCGCTGATTCTAGGACCGGGGGTCAGCAGAGCCACACTTGTGGAAAGTGCGGCAAGTGTCATTCTTGAGTTCGTCGGACGGGTAGTGGGTGCCACAAGTGTGGCAAGGAGGGGCACTATGCTAGGGATTGTCGCCAGACAGCCCCTGCATCGGATATGAGGTTATGCCATCACTGTCATCAGGTTGGTCACGTGAAGACCAACTGTCCATAGCTTGCAGCCAGGCCGACGCAGGCTCCAGCGCCGGGTACATTGAGGATACCAGATGGGAGGCCATTCAAGACAGAGCCTCCAAAGGCTCAGGGACGTGCCTTCCAGCTGACAGCAGAGGAGGCCAGGGCAACACCGGATGTGGTTGCTGGTATATTTCTCTCCTTTATTTCATTTATTATAATTGTTTTATGCTTATCTGTTGTACCGGTGATTAGGTACATTTTTAGTGAACTTTTTGCCTGCTTTGGTTTTATTTGACTCGGGGGCGAGTCGGTCCTTCGTATCTCACTCGTTTAGTAAGGAGTTCGGTGTGCCAGTGGGCGAGTTAGAGTGCCCGTTGCGGGTCTCTATCGCCAACGAACACGAGGTTTCTGCTTCTACGGTCTACCAAGGTTGTGAGTTGGAGATTTTCGGGGTGTCCTTTCCGATAGATTTGATTCCGATCCCCATGGGGGAGGTGTGTGTGATTATAGGGATGGATTGGCTTAGTCGGTTCGGTGCTATGATTGACTGTGAGGGTCAGAGAGTGGCAGTTCGAACCCCAAGTAGGGGAGAACTGACTGTGTATAGTGAGGGCACCAGAGTGGGATCAGGGTTTTCTTCAGCTGCCAGGGCTCGACGGTATATTCAGCACGGGTGTGCGGGTTATCTAGCGTATGTGGTGGATACGCGGGTCAGGGATCAGATTTCAGTTTCAGAGGTTCCAGTGGTTAGGGAGTTTGCCGATGTGTTCCCAGAGGAGTTGCCAGGGATATCTCTGGAGAGGCAGGTCGAGTTCCGGATCGACCTGGTGCCGGGTGCGGCTCCTATAGCCAAGGCGTCGTACCGGTTGGCGCCACCCAAGATACAGGAGCTGTCTTCACAGCTGCAGGAACTGTTGGGCAAGTAGTTCATTCGACCTAGCATTTCTCCATGGGGAGCACCGATTCTCTTCGTCAGGAAGAAGAACGGTTCGCATCGGATGTGCATTGATTATAGGGAGGTGAACAAATTAACGGTGAAGAACCGTTATCCACTACCTAGGATAGATGATCTCTTTGATCAGTTACAGGGTGCATCTTGGTTCTCCAAGATAGACTTGAGGTCGGGGTATCATCAGGTCCGGGTCAGAGAGGAGGACGTGGAGAAGACTGCATTTCGAACTCGTTATGGTCATTACGAGTTCGTGGTGATGCCGTTTGGGCTCACCAAAACGCCAGCAGTGTTTATGGATTTGATGAATCGGGTCTGTAGACCGATGCTTGATTTCTCGGTCATCGTATTTATTGATGATATCCTTGTATATTCCAAGACCCGAGAGCAGCATGAGGAACACCTCAGGGAGTTGTTGGGAGTCCTGAGACGAGAACGGTTGTATGCCAAGTTCTGGAAGTGCGAGTTTTGGTTACGAGAGGTCCAGTTCCTCGGACATCTCGTCAACCAGGAGGAGATTTTGGTTGACCCAGCCAAAATCGAGGCAGTCATGCAGTGGGAGGTGTCGAGATCTCCTTCGGACATCAGGAGTTTTTTGGGTTTAGCAGGGTACTACCGGAGATTTATTCAAGATTTATCCAAGATAGCAGTACCCCTCACTCGTCTAACGAGGAAATGGGTGGATTTCTGGTGGGGTACTGAGCAGCAGAGGGCGTTTGAGACCCTCCGTCAGCGTTTGTGCGAGGCTCTAGTCTTGACACTCCCGGAGGGAGTGGAGGATTTTGTGGTGTTCTGTGATGCATCCATCACAGGTTTGGGGGCGGTCCTCGTGCATAGAGGATGGGTGATAACCTACGCGTCGCGGCAGCTGAAGCCGCATGAGACGAGATATCCTACTCACGATTTAGAGTTGGGAGCGGTGGTGTTCGCTCTCAAGATATGGAGGCATTACCTATATGGGGTCTGTTGTACTATATACACGTATTAAAAGAGTTTGAGGCACAACATGGATCAGACGAACCTGAATATGAGGCAGTGCAAGTGGCTGGATGTAGTCAAGGATTACGACTGCGAGATCCTTTACCACCCCGGTAAAGCGAATGTGGTGGCGGACGCTCTGAGCCACAAGTCTGCTGGGTCTTCCACCCCAGCGATATGTATGAGGATAGCGGTGGATTCTCCGCTTGTGAGTTTGATCAGGGATGCTCAGGTGGAGGGCATGCGACCTGAGAACTGGAAACTGGAAAGGATTAGGGGTGAGAACACCCGGTTCGTGCAGGGTAGCCGAGGATTATTGACCCGATGCGGTCGGGTATGGGTTTCGATGTCTGGTGGGGTCAGACAGACAGTGATGGAGAAGGCTCATAAGTCTCACGTCTCTATTCACCCAAGGGCCACCAATATGTACCGAGATTTGAGTTTGAGCTACTGGTGGCTGTGCATGAAGCGAGAAATCGCTTGGTACCTCGAGAGGTACTTGACCTGTAGGATGGTCAAGGCCGAGCATCAGAGGCCGCATGGCAAGCTGCAGCCCCTGGAGATTCCCATGTGGAAATGGGAACAGATCACGATGGACTTTATTACCAATTTTCCAAGGATGGCGAAGGGGTTTGATGCTATATGGGTCATTGTAGATCGATTGACCAAGAGTTCCCGTTTCTTGGGTATTCGGGAGAGTTTGTCGGCCGAGAGGTTGGCCGACATGTACGTCCGTGAGATCGTGTCTCGCCATGGGGTTCCAGTCTCCATTGTCTCCGGCCGAGATGTTAGGTTTACCTCCCGTTTCTGGCAGAAGTTCCACGAGGAACTGGGCACGCAGTTGCACTTTAGTACAACATTCCATCCGCAGACCGACGGTCAGAGCTAGCGGACCATTCAGACCCTTGAGGATATGTTGAGGGCGTGTGTCATTGACTTCAGTGGGAGTTGGGGTTCACACCTACCGCTTGCAAAGTTCGCCTACAACAACAGCTATCATTCCAGCATTGGCGCCCCGCCTTTCGAGCTGTTGTATAGGCGGAGATGTCGCACCCCAGTTTGTTGGGGAGAGGTTGGACACAGGCTGATGGGTCAGACGGAGGTAGTCTTGCAGACTGCTCAGAGTCGGCAGAAGAGTTACGCCGACCGGCGCCGATCCGAGTTAGAGTTTCAGGTCGGTGATATGGTACTCCTAAAGGTCTCTCCCTGGAAGGGTGTGATCCGCTTCAGGAAGAGGGGAAAATTGGGTCCCTGATATCTTGGGCCATTCAGGATTGCTGCCAGGATTGGAAAGGTGGCATACAGGCTAGAGCTTCCGGAGGAGCTTAGTCGGATCCACAACACTTTCCATGTTTCGCAGTTATGAAAGTGCATTATGGATCAGGAGGCAGGGGTGTCGTTGGACAATATTCAGGTCGATGAGCGTCTGAATTACGTGGAGAGGCCTGTGGCCATACTGGAAAGGAAGATGAAAGTTCTACGGAACAAGGAGATACCTTTGGTGAAGGTACAGTGGGAGCATCGGAGGGGGTCCGAGTGGACGTGGGAGCCAGAGGAAGAGATGCGGGAGCACTATCCGGAGTTGTTCGCCGCAGCAGATTTCGAGGACGAAGTGTAGTTTAAGTGGGGGAGAAATGTAACGCCCCGATTCTCAGGTATCGGTTTTAGATAAGAATTTTCTTGATTTCAAGGTCTACTCGACAAGTTGGTTGCCCTACTCGTCGAGTAGCAGCAGGTTGGCCCGCGTGTTTTAGTGACCTACTCGCCGAGTCCAAGAAGGGACTCGACGATTAGGAGCTGCCAGATGAAAACCTAAATTTCGGGGTATTGCACCCTATTTAAAGGATCATTGGACTCCCCCAGCCTCCCCTTTACAGCTCCTTGACACTCTTAAACCCTAAATCGTGTGTGTGTGTTTCTTTGGTGTGTTAAAGCTTGGAATAGGGATCTTGGTGAGGGAACACTTGGGGAAAACAAGTAAATTGAAGCAAGGAACTCGTGGGGAGCAAAGATCTACTTCAGTTGGCTCTTTCTTGAAGGTATTAGGCTGTTTCCTTGGCTCATTTCATCTTTAATCTCTTTGGGTGGGTTTTAGGAAAATGATTCTTGTGTTTGAGCCAAGATCTGAAGTTGCAACTTCAGATCTGGACTCCCTTTGGCCTTTAGATCCATAAAGTTATCAGCTTTGGCCAGTATGAACCTTCCCTCAAGTGTGAGAGTTCCTTGCAAGCTTGGTGTTGTCATTCTAAGACTTTAGAGCTTTACATGCACGTAAAGTTTGCAACTTTACGTGATAAACATGCCTTGGGAAGCTAGATCTACAATTTGGAGCCTTAGCATGGCTTAAAAAGCCTCTGTATGGATGAAGGACTGAAGGGACTCGACGAGTTGCATGGTCGACTCGGCGAGTCCGATGAAGATTGTCGTGGGCTCGACGAGTCAGATGAGAGACTCGGCGAGTCGGCTAGGGTTTTCCCAACCTTTGGACACATATGAACGCGACGATTGTAAAGGGAAAACCTCGGCGAGTTTGCCAAGGAGTTTCGGCCACTGACACTAGGAACTCGACGAGTCACTCAAGTGACTCGGCGAGTTGGCGAGTAATGCCAGGAACTCGGCGAGTAGCTGAGGGTACTTGACAAGTTGAGGTCAACATGGACTGTTGACCTTGATAGTTGACTTTGACTTTGACCAAAGGTTGATTATTGGACTTCTGGGGTATTTTGGAAAAATATGAGCATGGTGGGGACATTTAGTCAAAAAGGTCATGATGGGTATTAACTTATTATTTATGGTGTGATAGTGTGGGATTCCGGGGAGACAACAGTCAGAGATTTGTAGTATTTCAGCACTACTTGTGAGGTGAGTTATCCTCACTATATCAATAGGGTCTAAGGCACCAAGGCCGGACCTTTAAGGATTGTATTCGGTTATGGCATGATATGTTTATTGATTACATCCTGGTAGTTAGGGTGGTGATATGCTTATGTGTAGCGACCTGGTTAGGTCAATGTCCTGATTATAGGATGATGTTGTGTTAGTGACCGGTTAGGTCTGTATCCCGGTTATTGGGATGTTGCCATGATTAGTGAACTATCAGATTGGTTTGACTGTTATATGATATGAGCTAGCGTATGATATTATGTTCATGTTTGTTTGATTGGGGTTGGGTTGAGGCGGTCCTACTTTGTGCGGAAGGCCAACATACCCAGTGAGCGGTCGAGATAGGTTGTAGGCCCTGCGAGGCGGTCCAGTCATGCCGAAGGCTCGGGAGCGGTCCAGATAGGCTGTAGGCCCTGGGAGGCAGTCCAGTCAAGCTGAAGGCTCATTATGCATGCTGATTTGTATTTGTGGATGTGATATGATTATGGTTATACGAGATTGGTATTTTGGGGGAACTCACTAAGCTTTCGGGCTTACAGTTTCAGTTTATTTTTTCAGGTACATCAGGGGACCGCGGCAAGGCAAAGGCGTGATCGTACAGCTCCTCATGTTTTGTTTATGTTTCTGGGGAAAACTATGATATTATACATTTTGAAAACAAAGTTGTAATGATTTTAATGGTTTGAAAGGTTTTAAAAGTTCAAATTTGTCTTGAAATTTTTGGGTGTTACAAGTCATATATTTCAAATTAAATAAAAAAAATTAGGCCGTTACACTCTATCGAGAGACATAATCTTGAACATTGAGATTGAATTGCTTCCATGTCTCAGGTTCATAAAGATATCTTGTAGAACAAATGAATACTAAATTACTCATATAAGGGTTGCCTCATAGCTAGTTCGTATGAGTACAACAGTTGCATTGGATGACACACTCTATGTCTGAGAGTGTGAGAAGTTATAGCAATTAAATAAATATTCAATTACTATTATATCATTTTCACCATTTAAAAGTAACATTCTAATACCAATAATTTCACAATTTAGATAAATGATTCATTTGATAATAGCCATAGATTTAAATAATTAGATGATCAAGATTTATTCTCGTATTTTCAACCTTTTTAGTATTCTCAACTGAACTTTATATATATATATATATATATATATATATATATATATATAGAGAGAGAGAGAGAGAGAGAGCTAAGTTCAGGTATTTAAAGTAATTAGTGTGTTATTGTATGAATAAATATAGGCCAATCATTTCAAAATGGTAAATATGTAATCATACATTTAATTAATTATGGTAAATATATAAATCAATTAATATCCCTTTAATTTAGGAATATCAGTTTTAAAACCGAATTTCTAGTATATATCCTCACGTCTGCCTCTTCCCTCTTCTCTTCTATTCATCGTCGCCCCCAACCTTTTCCCTCTCATCTCCCTCTCGTACACACTACACTTCCGGCCGACCAAGCACACAAACGACGACATATTCTGGAATACGCATCTAAACACGAGCAGAAACACTCGTACTCACGTGAAACACAACGCGACATCCAATATCTTTCTTCTTCTGATCGCTCGCTGCCACAGTGACAATCGGCGACCTTCGTCTTCGATGCTCGTTGAAGCGGCGACGGTGGTTGGGCACCGGTAGTTCACAACAGCCATATAAACATGGCAGTGACTGAGCGGTTCACGGCAGTTAGCCACCACGAAAGGGATGGTGGCGTGACAACCCTAGACTTCTTGCATCTGACTGGCTCGCTCTCTTTCAGATGTAGGAGGGGGTGGCTCCGGTGATTTCCGGCTCCAATGGCGGATAGGAGGTGGCGGGTGAAGGATGGGGTATAAGCGGCGGCTGTAGCACCCTCCTAGGGTTAGGGTTCTTATTGCGGCGACTGTAGCACCCTCTCATCCGAAATTGAAAGTTGTTTTGATGCACACCAAGCGCTCGCTAAAATGCTTCAACTGAATGGTATTTCTTCGTTTATAGTATTCTATCAGAAAAGAATGTTTTTTATGATAATCATGAACATATTATGTTAGAAATCCTCGAATTAATATAATTATTGGTAATTGAATTCCAATTCTATCATAATGGAATCACGAATTCCAATTATGTTGGAATGGAATATAGATAATTTCTCACTAATTTATTATTGGATTTGTTTCTACAGAAGTTCATGCTTGAAGAACGGACCACGAAATTTGAACGACGTCTCTTAGCAACATTATTCTTTTAGAATGTAGTAGTGTCTTTGTTAGATTTTGATGTTTTTTTTCCAGATTTGAAAGTTTTTTACTTTTATTATTTAATAATAAATGTAATTCTTAGCAATTGTTACATGTATTCTATAAGAATTAATGTAATTTTTGTTTTAATTTTTTAATTGATGGTTCGAGAATTTTGTTATTTTACAATAAATTTTTAAAGTCATGATCAAGAAATATGTTCAAGAATATTTTTATTATTTTATGGTTCAAGAAATTTTTTTTTTGAACATACTCAAACATATTCTGTCAGAATGTCCGAATTAAAAACCTTATAATTCGTAAAATCGGATTTTTAATTAATAGAATATATGATCCCTTAAAATATGCAAATTTCATTTATTAAATATATGTTAATTGACTAAAATACTCTTCTAGTTAAATTAAATGATATTTTTCAATTATATTTAATTTAATAATATGTATTAATCACTTTCTTAAAATAAGTAAAATGATTGGCAAATATATATATATATATATATATATATATATATATATATATATATATATATATATATATATGCGCTAAAAAAAATGCTGACAATGTAAAATTCAGGGAAAAAAACGAGCACTAAACACTATGCGTATAGTAGAACCAGCTCAAGGAATAACGTCGAAGGTGGAAGGATGTGATGGTGAGGTGTTGCTTTGGGGGAATGATGAAATAGGCAAAATACTAGTCGGTATGGAATAGCTAATCGACTGTGTCTGAAATTGAACAAGGTAGTTGTATTTTTGGAAACTTGTGGCCTGGTGTTGGTGTCAAGAGTAGTACCATTGTCGGTGTTTGGTTAGGTTCTGTTTGAATCTTGCCGACGACTGCTATGACATTTAAAATGGTAGAGGTTTGAACGACAATCTGTTGAGTTAGTGCTTCGAGTTGGGCAATGTTTGTGGTGGACCAGTGAGGACACGTGCTAGACCATCGGCCGCAATGGTGAGGCATTGACATTCAACGAGAGCACCAGTAATAGATACAACATGTTTGAGATTGCTAATCTCCTAGAAATTAAGATGGGATGGAGAAATTTTGTTTGATATTTCTCAATGCTACGTTTGCAATACTCATAATGAAAGTAGAGATGGAAACTAACTACATCTAAGCCTAGGAAAGGAGAAATGTGCCTATGTATGGATGAACCCTGAGTGGAGAATCTGCTTATGAATTGCCTAAAAGGAAGTGGAAGACTAGTTCTTCAATAGCTTGATCAGAACAATTTAATCAAGGTACGGAGTTGGTCAAAGCTATTTAATCATGGAAGCGGAAGACTAGTTTTTTTTTTCTGTAGTTATATTAGAAAATAAAATCCGGTTGTTAAATAAATAAATAAAAACAACAGTAACCATTATTAATTTCATAAACTAAATAAAGAAAGAATAGAAGTCCTCCAACATATTTCTTATTATAAAAGCTCTCGGTTAATTTTTACAATTATATATAATTTGAAAAAGTAATCATAATGCATTGCTTGATAGAAAATGTCTAAAGATTGATGATCTTGATCCGAGAATTCATTGTGATAAATAATATCAATCAACAGTGTAACAACACAAAATGTATACCTAAATAAATGTATATGTAAATATTGGTTCATTATGTCATAGATATGCATGCAGCCGAACAATTTTACTTCATGTTCATCTTACAAATAGTTTAGCAATTAACTTTTTTTAGAAACGACAAATCTAATAAGCTTCTAATTTTATTTATGTCTCCGACACGACCTGAACCCTCAACCCCTAATACACTCAACGTCAATCTATGAATGCAGAATGTTACTTTAAGAATTAACATAACTAAATTTTTACAAAGAAGATTATATGTATGCATGACCTTGTTAAAGGAAGAACACCTAATAATACCCTACTTCAGTCTTTCATACAGTCTACTCCCATCCCTCCATTTCATGTAGGGGTTAAGGCCATCTCTTAGCTCAACATCCTTTTCCTTTGCCGTGTATTTGCAGCCTACAAACATTTGAAAAGTGCATTATTGTTATACTAAGCGATAAAAGAAAAAAAAAATGGGAAATCAAGATTTTAGAGGACAAACCGGGGGATCGTCAAATACAGTAGCAATGGTAGCAGATTTCAATGCCTTTGGGCGCTTGGTTTTCTCAACGTGCTGAAAGACATGAAGCAATGTGTATCAACATAGTTGATCATAAAAAATAATGTCATCAAATGCAAATTGCTTAACCTCCAATATGCAAGCAATCGTGGGCCTTTTGCCATTGTTGAGAGCGTCAATAACGTAGCGGGTTATTTGAACAAAAATAGGTCCGGTCACAACCGTTGCTCCTATCTTCTTGGGCTTAGTTTTCTCAAAAATTAAACTCCTTAACTCCTTCACTCCTTCTCTGAACTCTTTCCTCAAGCAACGCACCTACAAAGTTTGAAATATAAATAAAATTAAACAAAAACTCCAATCTTCTTCCAGAGAACCATGAAATAGATAACTATTACTTACTGGTACTTTGTCAAGAATCAGGAGTTTTTTCTCTTCAAGAGAAGGTCGGTGAAATATGAAGCAGTGCCTGCCCACGAAGAGATCTTTGATGGATGTTTTAACCTATCAGGGATTTAGGGAATTAAGTATATGAAAAGAAAACCATACATACATACATACAATCTAAAACAAATTAACCAAGCCATGGTACTAGTATTAGTGACTAGTGAGTGATGATGAGAAGCAAAAACCTTGTTTAATTCATTAACATATTTAACATCTTCAGGACATTCACAAACATCTAACGGCTTCAAAGCAAAGTCATCCATGTACTCACATGGAGTCATTTCCCCCAAACACAAAGTGAAATCCTGCAATCCGGAATTAATGTGGTGAACTGAACACGCTAATAATTAAACTTAGTAAAAAGAAAAGAAAGTGTACCCTTAAAAGCCAGACAAAGAACATTGGGAAGAATTGTTTAAACTCAGATGCTGTGATGTCTCCAGCCATCGTATTAACCATTTTAGTTACAACAGAGACATAATGAAATGAAGTCCCATCTATATCTCCCATCTGATGGAAATTATTAAAAGTCAGATTAAGCAAAATGCATGCACAAAGGAAAGGTGCTAATTAATGAAACAAAAACCCGACCTGATTGTATATTAACATGCTTGATAAGACTACAGCTAGATACAAGCATTTTTCCTGGATGAAAAAAAAAAAAAAAAAAAAAAAAAACCAGAAGAATAAATTTAAGTGAAAAAACATGAACTAGATATAGTATTTTATAACAAGTCAAACCAACCCCATATGGACTATCCGATCCTTCAGTGTCTATCACTAAGATATTGTAGTTGGTCCCATCATCAGCAGTTTTTGTTGAAGGAGAAAACCACATCCAAAGCCCTTCAGTGCAGTGATCAGGATTATATGGCCTTCGTCCCACCTCAAATCCACTAGTCCTTCCCATAAGCTACAAAAATTATAACATAAATTTTATCAGCTCAAGATGAAAACTAACGTAAATATTAATTAATCAACATGTATCAAAATTTTATATCCATGGAATATTAACATTAACAAATCAACATGTGAAAAGGTTAAACTTTGTGACTTTAAATTTCATATAATTAAAAGTTGATATGGATTCATATAATTCCGTAACCCACAAACTTTGAGACTCGTGTACCAAATTTTGAAGCTTATGTTTGGTTCTGCACATGTTGATTATATGAACAAGAAAAACTTTTCAAATTTGTTATGAATTAAAAGTATACAACTTGAGAAAATATATCCAAGAGAAGAAAAGGAAAGAAAACTCTTATAAAATGAAAAGAAAACCCTAAGAAAAAAAAATCAGAAGAGGAATTAAGTAACATCCTAAGAAAAAGACACAAAAGAACATGAAATAAAGCCCTTTATATCATTAGAATATATAGAGACTATTATACAACAGTTCTCCAATATAACCTATATTGATGACTCATTTCTTCGTAACAACTTATATAAAAACCCTAATCTCAAAATTGCAAAGTAGATAATACATAATAGAAAATCATGCATCAAGCCTTTCTAATAGCATAAGCAAACCTGTCCCAAGAAGAAAAAAGAAAAATTACCTGATTGGAGATATAACTCTTGCCTAACTGAGCAGGACCACAAACTGAAACCACTCCGATCGGTCCTTTAACAAGCAGAAGGATCGAAGCAGCTTCTTCATTCATACGAAGCCTCCCTTTCTCATCCCGATAGGCGAGGCGGACGGGTTTGGTAACGGCGCTCATGGCTAGTAGAAGCGTAAGGAGAAACCGGCTGCACACAATCAGCGACGTCGTTGGCTTCCCACATGTCTTTATGTAAAATATGAACAGTGCTTTTAAAGATTTACATAAATAGTCCCTACTTTAATTGAAAAATTATAATGATAATCCCTATGTTTCATAGATTAAAAAAAGGTACCTGTCAAAATGTAAACTTACAGAAATGGTCCCTGTATTTACAAAAATACAGAAATGGTTCCAAAAGTTAAAGATATGGTCCTTAGGTTCCAAAAATTACAAACATGGTCCTTATGTTTGATCCAAACCATATTTATAATTTTTTTTAACATTTTTTTTTTTCTGAAATACCTATTTACAACTTTTATTTTTCATCTTTTTTACAACTGTGTTTTTCCAAATTTGTATTTTTAGAAGTGTTTAGGGTCAAATCTCCTTCGGTGATCTCTTTTTGAAGTTATTAATTTGGTCTTTATGTTCTATAAAATTAGTTTTTTTTATTTGAACCAACGGTTGACTTGTGTTCTTTTGACACTCGATTTGTAGAGTGTGATGAAGACTTTGTCGGTTCCGTAGGAAGCTTCTGGGAAGTTGCAGTTTGTTGGATGGTGCGAGGCTTGATGAAATATTTGGCATAATTCTGATTGATTCAGAGACATATTCTTCTGAATCGTTTCTAGGCTTTTCATTTTCGGAGCCTAGTTGAGTTCCGGTCAAAGTCTTTGATGAAGACTTTAGGGTTGTTGAGGTCTTAAGAGTGGATTTATGAGCTTCTTTTGCTTTCTTTTATAGTAGCTCTTAGGTTAGAGCATTGATCATGGCACTTTCTTCGACTGCCATTTCCTTTTTCTTCTTTAACTTTCTTTTCAACAACATCCAATTCTTTTCTTTCTTTTTCTCTCTTCTCCATAAACTCATGGAGAGCTTTCTTCTAAAGTGCAACAATTTTATCTGTTGCATCTTTATCTCTCATCTTTTTTTTCTTTAGCTATTTCTTCATCTGATTTTGGCTGCAATAGCCTTGCTTCGGTTAGAAGATCTGGATTGATCGGATGAATTGATATTGTTTGATGGACCGGGGGAAGTTTTTCCTGAAAAAGAACATAGTAAGATTGTATACAAGAACACACACAAGTAGAAACCATTCCTTGGAACTCCACGTAAGCAAGGATAAATATCGAAGTATAATCTATATATATAGTTCTGGCAGCATAATCTATATCCAAAGAAGAGGTTTCAGAAGTACGGTGTGTGCATAAATGAATAATATATTCTATTGTATTCAAGGAAAATTTGCCTAAGACGATGTCCATTTGGAGATGAGTGGTCGAACTGATTCCAACACCCTTTTGAGAAGGAGTTGTTATGGAAGCGAAATTAAACCCTTTTAATTTTGAGACACTTCCTTCTTGAGGAGGTGAATGGATGGCTCTGGGTTTCTTTGACTCGACATGAGATCTTTTATCACCTCTGGAATGTTGAGTGTACATGGTGTGCAATAGGATACGCCTTTGGGGAGTAGGAGAGGGAATAGTTGAATCCTTACACTTATTGTCAATCTTCTTCTTCTTAGTGATGAACTTTCCTTTAGGAGGAGTTATGTCGACTTTGAACCTGGAGGTTTTCTTCAATGTTCTTGTCGAGGATGGGGTAGGGCGTTCCGGTTTTGGTTCATCTGTATCCTTAATGTGTTGGGTAAGAATGGTTGAATCTCTTGGAATAAGGTCCAGAAGAGCAGCGGGTATACGTTTGGTTTCTCTCAATTCAACTGGATCATGAACATGAAATCTTGTCATTTGAAGAGTTTCAAACATATCCAAAGATTCATCAACATGAATCTTGGAGGCATTATAGAGTGATTCAAGGCAAACAGCTCGGAATCTCGCGTGTGGGATCTCCATCGTTTTGGTGTCAATGTATTCCTTGAAATCATTCCATAAACACGTTGAGTAATCGACTGGTCTGTCGGTGATGATTCCACAGAGGATTTAAAGTCATGTTGTGCTTAGTTGATCAATTCATCTAGTCTTATTAGTAAGGAAGTGAATGATTAAGTGAAAAAGAAAGTTCCATGTGACTGGAAGCTTTGAATTTTTTAAGTTGTAAGTGGTTTCAAATGGAGTTTTATGGTCTATTTCAAGAAGTTTGCGAAATACTTGAGTAGTCGAGGTTGTTTCGTATCGCGATCGAATGAAATATCTAGGAAGACCAATGGATTCGAGGAAGACGTACTTGTTAAGATAGACAATATCATCATTGATTAATTGGAGTTGAATTATGTCAAGATTATCATCGACCTCGGTAGAGACATGTGCTTTCACCAGATAGTCGGATGGAAAATTAGTTGTGGTGATGGTGAGTGGAATGAAAAAGGTATGTCATTTTAGGGCTTCGATCAAAGGAGTAAGGACAAAATCATAAAGAGTGGGATCAAGAACTGCTTGGAGATTGCATGAAGTGTGAATGCAAAGTATTTGTGCGGACAAGGTTTGACACATCAGATAACAAAACCAGGGTTTATATTAATTCTTGAAACGATTACATAGATGTTAAATTTGAACCCATACTATGCCTCTAATAGGCTACACCACATGCTACTACGGCTACTTCATATCTCGATCTTCGGATATGAAATCCTTACTCGTGATTCCTTGCGTTGTCACCTTCTTCGTCAAGGATATTTTGAAATGCCCTTGGCGTTGGCGGTGCGCTTTGCCTTGCTGCTTCATTTTTCTTCGGGCAGTCCCTAGAAATATGTCTTTCTTCCCTACATCCGTAATACACCCTCTTGGGAAACATACACTCATCGGCGTAATGCCCAGAATTTCCACAATTGAAGCAAGTCACCTTCCTTCCAGAGTGTTTATTTTTTCACTTCCCGCACCATTTTTCTTTACCTCCTCTTTTTCCAGACTTTGAGAACATGTTGCTCTTGTTGGACCTTTAAAGACCCCTCAAATTTCCTCTTCTTGCCAACTTCAACCTTGTTGGTGGTCCTGTCGTTGATCATTTCTTCAATAGACTTAGCAACCCAGATGGTTGCCTCAAGAGGTGGTGTCTGGCGTACTGGCACAATAAGTTCGTCCTTACTTTGTTGAAGTAAACGCCTTGTCTCTTCCATCTGTTGATCCAACATTGTTCGCACCATTTCCTGTACTCTTGCCATCGTGATTGGCTCAGGTGCAGCCGCTACTTCTGGTGCACGCTCAATTACTTGTGGCTCAGGCTGCGAGTTACCGTTTCCGAATCCGTTCTGAGTGCTCTCCATGTCGACCTATACACGAAAATCAGACGTTCGGTGTGTAGTGACGAGAGTTTAGAAAGGATTTATTTACGATAGACGTATAAATCTCCTTATTACTCCGAAAAGTTATATGTCAGTTCTAATACCGTAATTAAACGTTTAGAAACCTGAACACATAAAGTTTCCAGATCCGGTCAGCAACATACCATAGATCCGATCAAATAATCATATAAGGCATCTTTATAGATATAATATAAATCATTTAGCACATAAAAGAATTTTAGGCATCTTTCCTAAAATAAACTAGTGCTTGTGTCTAAAATATGGTAGACACTCATCTCACAATCATCTCTTAGCATTCTAAGTTTAAGTCTAGAAATCCTACAAATTCCTAATTCGTTTAAACTAATGCTCTGATACCAACTGTGACATCCCCATTAAGGGTAAACACCCAACCAGATTGAGAACGGAAGTTGTCTCTGTCTATCTGAAAGTCGGCGTCACTATACCCAGTTACTCTTAAGTTATCATTGCCACCAAGCACAAGGACCCAGTCCTTAGTTCTTTGCAGATACATAAGAATATTCTTGACCTCTATCTAATGAGCTCTACCTGGATTTCCCTGATATTGACTAACCATGTGCAAAGCAAAAGCCACATCAGGGCGAGTACACGTCATAGCATACATGATCGATCCAACGGCGAAAGCATATGGTGTTGGGTTATGGGCATAACATCATTCCTATGGTGTTCATGTAACCCTAATTGCTTTGATCTAGGTTTTTCTACTATGAACACAACAACATTGAATACCAAAGCAATAACCCTAAAGTCTAACATACAAATCTGAAAATCACATATGATTTAGGGTTTAGATCTTACATTTGATTGTTATGTAGCAATAACAATCACAATCCTTCTTGATCTTGACTCTTGAAAGCTTAGTGCCTCAAATGTTGCACCTCTAATGGAGTCACAAACACCACTAGCAACAAGATGATTTAGGAGAGGAAGGAGGAGCACCAAAAACGTCCAAGATCTTCTAGAGAAAGCTTAGCCACGTTTTTGGGAGCCCTAGGTGTCTTTATATACTTGTGTGGGCTGCTAGGGTTTTAGGTGAAACCCTAATTCTCTGCTTAGGCCTTAAGCAACCCATGGAGTCCCTCTAGAAAGCCCTTGGACAAAAATCATATGAGCTTCCCATAGATTTCGTCCAATGCCCTTTCCATTAGGAATCCATAGCCCAATTTGCAGCTATCATATAATTGCCATATCAGTCCCCTTTATTTAATTAAAATCTTTTAGCCACAAAATTAATTATTAATTGATTCTTGACTAATATTAATTAAACAATATGATTTCTCTTTTAATATATTATTCACATAATATATTAATAAATCATAATTAATCCTCTTTCTCCTTAATTCATCCTGTCAGTTGCTATGGTGAAGGCAACCCAAAAGGACCATGCTCATAATCGGGTCAAGTACATAACAAAATAGTTATGGGCTTAGACACCTAATCCAACAGTCTCCCACTTGGATAAGTCTAATAACTATTTTGTAAGTACGACCTAATCAGCAATCGTAGTTTTCAAAAGTCGCTGTCAACTCTGATCTTATCAGTAACGTGTCCTTTAGATAAGGGATCATATATTCCTCCATTCTAGATATCGTATGAACTGAGACATGGATTTTAATCATACTCTTTGTTCATGTGTTGTTTACCGATTTCCGATTTATGATAACTGACAACAGACTACAATTGAACACATCAACTTAGTCCAGGCTTGGCCAAGCGCTTAGGGTGTCATCACTAAATCATCAAGGGGCCCACAGATATCGCTTTTATCCCACTTTGGGTAAAAGGAACGGATAAACTTCGACTCAAATGCTCGCTTGTATCTACTTATCAAATCACACACAACAATATGTTTTATAACACCAAGTTATTGGTGCGTTTACATATTATCAATGTGCAACCGACTTGTAAATTACAACTCACATGTCTCGGTTTTAAGAATATAAGATATTATCGTCTCACTAATCACTCGTGATAAAATCCATGAAGCGATTCAAGTTAGCGTGGGTTTAATCCAATGCTCAAATCTTAATTCATAAGCACTCATGAACGTTGTAGCAAACTTTTGCTATGTCTAATACACTTTAGATAGTCTACAAACCAATTTAAGACAGTCTAGCTTCAATACCTACTTCCAAAGTATTTATCGACTGTGGATGGTTTGAATAATCTTATTATTCGGGAAGTCAAAACATGCAAAGTGAAACACAAGAATCGAATCCAATATGGTCTCAAACTTGTGAGTATAAATAAAACACCTTTTATTTAGTCACCATATTGATTACACATTATTCATTGTATAATGTTTCGGATAATCAACTTATTACTTGAATTATAACAATTGTTGTCCCATGCTCTAATCATACACACTATGTTTACCTACAGTCCTTTCTTTGTGAAATAGATCAATTGAAAACATTTCCAATGATTCTCATTTCACAATTCCTATTCCTTGTCATAAGTGTAAGAATACCCAATTCTTGCCACTATTAGAATATGTTAGATTCTAACATTTTATGCAACGATCCTTTTGTAATGTCACAGCACCAAAGCCACCAAGACTTTGCCAATGATATTACAAAGTGCTCTATTGGAGATTGTTACAAGGAAATTCCATAGATACGAAGTCTCACATTCAAAGTATATTCCTTTGAATATCCTTCCTGCATAAAAGTTTCTAATCTAGACATAGATTTTTGATATCCAACTCCCGTTTATGGAAACATTTCCATATTTTCCATATAACAGCTCATTGTAAATAGAATCGTATATATTCATAATAATGTCGATATGTTCCATCCAATACTCTACTTCCAACTGCCCACAAGTGCCCAATCCTTTGTGAACCTCAGATTGTTCTTGACAGTTGTTTAATTAATTTTAGTCATATTTGGTTCTGGTCCTTTTTCCCTCTTAATGCCCTAGGCATTTAGAAAATCAGAATGGTCGAATATTATAGCATATGGAATCGATCCTATACCCGAAGCGTATGTGACACAATTCATGAAAAACGTGATACTTTACCAGTTTCTTGCTATAATATTGCCATATATAGGATTCCCATATGTTGAATCTTTTCAACATAACATCCACATATATCTTTTGACTAAATTTGATTAAAATTTCTCGATCTAAGCTTTTAGATTTGAAATAAAGTATAATATTCTCTCCCTTAATTATAGCAAAACATCCTTTCAACCCCTACAACTTTTGCAAAGTGCAACTTTTGTTTTCTATAATTAATATTGCTAACTTGCAACATAATAATCATGCTCCCACTAACATGATAATTATTACTTTACTAGCATAACACTTATGCTCCCACTAGCTTTGACATGTACTCAGAAAACAGCTGGACTTCTAGAAATCAATACTTATTGAATTTCTTAACGAAAGTTCATATTTCCGACACGAGATGCTTTGATAAGCTTTTATCTAAGCTTCTCAAACTCATACACCTTTCCTTAGATAGCTCATATGCGTGTCTAAACAGTTTCAGAACTTACAATCATAAGTCTTAATTGTTCAAACTAATTGCCAAATCTCACATTTCAAACTATGAAGAGGGATGTTGTAATCATAATCGAATTCGAGAATGCAATTTACACAATCGCTATCTCCTTAAAATCTTCCTAGTGAAAGCGTTTCCTTACAATCATTTTCATGAAGTGGAGAGAAACCTTATCACTTAGATTTTATGGTGTATGTGTTCATATCCATGTGAATCTTTGATAACCATAATCACAAGGCAAGGTTAGTGACAAATCCAAACTCATATGGACTGAACTTATTCAATCTTGATTTCTAGCCACCTGGTAGTACAAGGGCCTACCATGTCTTCCAAGTTGTTGAGCAGATCACCCATACAAATTAATGAAATTTCATTGATTAAGGTGCTTTGCCTTTATGAATTCAAATGAGAACTCATAGGACTCACATGCATAGTGAACTTTAAATGGAATGGGCACAGAAACAAGAATGTGTAAACACGATAGGTTACAAACCTCAAGTCGTGTGCTAGTGTTTAACAATAGGTTTACCCTTGATTAGTTCTTGAAACTTTTCAAGATCATTTAGACTCCAACTGACCTTTTGACATATCAGATTCTCTTATCAAGAAACATTCCTTGACAAAACAAATATTCAAGAGTTAGTGGGGGTCCTTATTAAGGCAAACACTACACACAATTGGTTTAGTTGATCTTTGTCTTATCCAAGACATCACAATTTACCAATTTCAAATGTGCAGGAACAAGAAGACAATTTCTAGTCCACATTTGATGAGTGTGTTATAAACCTTCTTAAGATGATGTCACTCAAATCACAATCTTGGAGTATGACTCTAAGACTTGATTTTGGAACGAAGTATGATTCACATTTTGATTTAACCATTTCAACAATTTCCGATTCCTCTTCTTAGCCGTACTGGTGCACTAAGGTGTCCTTAGAGGATCAATTGTGATACGGCTTTATAATCACTAAGTTAATCATAAACAGATACTTAAGTACTCTCCCATCTATTCAGATTGGAGAAACTTTTATCTTTCTGCCTAAATGATTCTTCTTATTCGTTCTACTATTCATTGAAACTTTTCCAACGATTCAGAATCATACTTAATCTTTTAAGCATAACCACATTTACTAAACTTTTAGCAAATCATGACGAATATTCTTATCGTTCTTTGTGGTGGACTCGACTTAGTGCACAACAATGAGTACTAGATCCTTTAGTCCTTTATTCGACTTACATACTTATGGGAACAAGGAATTAGTCTTAATTTCCCAAATACGAAGGTTCTCATTCATCATACAATACCAATTGCACGATTCCAAGTTTCTGTCCAATTGAAACTTGGGCGATGAGAATCTTTCCTTATTTAGTAAATTTCTGACATTACCACAAATAACATAACTAAGAATCATATCCATTTCAATATTTCTAACAATAGAAATAAGCAAACATCAATTTTCACAAATAACATTGCAAGGATAAATAAATAAGATAAAACTCAAAATTTCATTTATTTATAAAACGCGGAAAAAACTTGTCCTTACAACGCAATTCAAATGAAAACTATGCTTATTATATATTCCTAAGCAATCTATCCTAACTCTTGAACAGCAGCTCAAAAATCCGATCTTCGAATTATGCGATCGAAATTCATTTCTTCGTGATCAAACTCAGCTCACTCTTCCTTTAAGCTTCCTTTCTTTTCTTCGATCCTACAAAACATCAAAATGTAATCATATCACATCATGTATTAAGAATCTACAAATAGGAACTTAATAGATTTAGATAGTGGATTTTACCTAAAGCAGAGTCATACATCTTGACTCTCCCATCTCTCAGATTTCTCAGGTAGTTAGGGTAGCTTCGTGACTAATGCCCTTTCCTATGGCAGTAGAAACACACAGACTCTTTGGGAATGGCACAAGGGACTTTCTCAGACTTAGCCTTTCTCTTGCATAGAGAAAACTTTTCTGGACTTCCAATGTTGCCATTGTCCATAGAAGGTTGGGACATTGATTTACCAGGCAAATTTGTTTGACCAGTCCGCCAAATCATTTCTGATTCAGCAACAATAAGAAAATAAGTCAAATCAATGAGGGTCACGTCGCGGTCCATCATATAGTACTCTCTAATGAACTCACTATATCAGTCAGGAAGTGATTGAAGAACCAAGTCAACAACCAGCTTCCTAGAGACTTCGACACCCACCATTCCCAATCTGTCAATATGCAACTTCATATCCAAGACATGAGCACATACAGACTTTCCATCTTCGTGTTTGTTTGCCAATAGGGCTTGAGTGACCTTGAACTTTTCAAGTCTTCGAGCACGTGGGTTAGGGAGAATTATTGGAGGAGGGGAAGGGAGTGAAGCTTGATTTCCATTTCCACAATCCAATCGATGAACATCATCTACATGTGGAATGCTTTTTCCAAAGGATTCGGAAAGACCATAGTTGTTAGATTTTGACATCTACAAAATGGGAGAATGTCAAGTTAGTTGATAAAATCCTCAATATAGCACCCAAACGAAATATTGAGGCTAGGATCCAACACAATATTCTATAATTTGGAAGAGGGATGCCGTAATCCAAATTGCATAACATTTGAAGGTAGGTAAATGACGATTTACCAATTTCCACCATGAAAAACGAAAATTGAAAATTAGGTTTTAAATGAATTGAAACTCCTAGATCTTTTGAGATTCATTGAACTTTCGAACACGTGGGTCAGGGAGAATTATTGGAGGAGGTAAAGGAAGCGAAGCATGATTTCCATTTCCAAAATCCAATCGTAGAACATCATCTACACGTGAAAAGCTTTTTCCAAAGGATTCAGAAAGACCATAGTTGTTAGATTTTGACATCTACAAAATGGGAGAAATTCAAGTTAGTTGATAAAATCCTCAATATAGCACCCAAATGAAATATTGAGGCTAGGATCCAACACAATATTCTACAATTTGGAAGAGGGATGCCGTAATCCAAATTGCATAACATTTGAAGGTAGGTAAATGACGATTTACCAACTTCCACCATGAAAAACGAAAATTGAAAATTAGGTTTTAAATGAATTGAAACTCCTAGATCTTTTGAGATTCATTGAACTTTTCAATGGCATGTTTAATCTCGATTATGCCTTTCAAGTTTGTGACTGGGATGCCGAGGATCACAAACTAGTTGTGAATAACAATGCAAATGTACTTGGTGCCCCCAATGTTACAGTCACCTAATCAATGTGTCGGTTAGCCACACACGCTCCATTGATCTATGAAAAACATCAAGTCACCCTTTACCCCCTTCGCTAGACTCAAATTACTGTGCCGGTTAACCACACACGCTCCACTAACGTCTTGGCAAGGGTGCAAAGTGTAATTTCATGGAATAGCATCATTTTCACATTTTTCCTAAAGTAACTAAGATTTGGGAATTTATAAAAGTGTTTAGTTACTTCGTATTTCATTATACTTATAATTGAATGTTGTGTCCTATCCTACCCGTTCGGCTAACGACCCTCCACTAGTCAAGGGTGCGGTGTGTAAGAGTGGATACCCAATGACGGTCATTTTACATGCCGCTTCCTTAAACACCCTTTATAGACCAGCTTCGTGAATGATGCCTACTAACGGTAAGACTGACATTTACTCATACATATAAAATATTAAACTTTTAATTTTATATAGTATAAGGGTGTATTTTACACTTTTAAAATACTAGGTGGTTCAATTTAATAAATTAAACTTTTAATTTGATTAATCTTACACCATATAGTTATGGATTTATTAATTATCTCTTTTAATTAAACTCTTAATTAAATTAATAAAACCATAAGGGTGTAATTTGAACTTTTCAAAATACTAGGGTTTTAGAATTTAATATTTCAAAATTAATACCTTTTAATTGAATTTTAAATTCCAAAAATTAAGGACAAATTTTGAAACCTTTCAAAATATTAGGGTTTAACTATTTAAATTTCAAAAACTAAAACGTTTAAGTTCAAATTTAAACTATAAAACCTAAAGGGTGTAAATTGAAACTTTTCAAACTTACTAGGTCAAATATTTGACTAATAATAATCCTATATTATCCATATTTAACCAAATCCATTAATTTTGATAAGGATAAACATTCCAAACATAAAAAATCGAATTTTGGCAAGAAAAACGAGTTTTGGAAGTAATCCTCAACAAAATCTGGCCAGAAAATTGAAAATTACGGCACCAGACCCCTGGACTCGTCGAGTCCACAATGGAACTCGTCGAGTAGGACCTACTCGTCGAGTCCATTCATGGACTCGGCGAGTCTGCTAGTAAGAAGACAAAATTTTCGATTTTCTTAATCTTTGGTGGTTCACTTTTGCATCTACTCACTAGAAAAACGACCTAGGCTCTGATACCACTGTTGGGTTGTGGGCATAACATCATTCCTATGGTGTTCATGCAACCCTAATTGCTTTGATCTAGGTTTTTCTACTATGAACACAACAACATTGAATACCAAAGCAATAACCCTAAAGTCTAACATGCAAATCTGAAAATCACATATGATTTAGGGTTTAGATCTTACCTTTGATTGTTATGTAGCAATAACAATCACCATCCTTCTTGATCTTGACTTCTGAAAGCTTAGTGCCTCAAATGTTGCACCTCTAATGGAGTCACAAACACCACTAACAACAAGATGACTTAGGAGAGGAAGGAGGAGCACTAAAAACGTCCAAGATCTTTTAGAGAAAGCTTACCCACGTTTTTGGGAGCCCTAGGGGTCTTTATATACTTGTTTGGGCTGCTAGGGTTTTAGGTGAAACCCTAATTCTCTGCTTAGGCCTTAAGCAACCCATGGAGTCCCGCTAGAAAGCCCTTGGACGAAAATCATATGGGCTTCCCATAGATTTCGTCCAATGCCCTTTCCATTAGGAATCCATAGCCCAATTTGCAACTATCATATAACTGCCATATCAGTCCCCTTTATTTAATTAATTTCTTTTAGCCACAAAATTAATTCTTAATTAATTATTGACAAATATTAATTAAACAATATGATTTCTCTTTTAATATATTATTCACATAATATATTAATAAATCATAACTAATCCTCTTTCTCCTTAATTTATCCTGTCAGTTGCTATGGTGAAGGCAACCCAAAAGGACCATGCTCATAATCGGGTCAAGTACATGCCAAAATAGTTATGGGCTTAGACACCTAATCCAACATATGGAACTCAAATCATTTCTGCTATCTCTGCATCAGTACTCGGACTCTGAGTCTTACTCTGTTTGGTATTACTCTGGATAGGCAGTTCTCCTTTCATGGAATTCTCCATGCTAAAACGTTTTAACACTTTATCCAAATACGTGCTTTGACTAAGTCTAATTAGTCTTTTTCTCCTGTTTCTCAAAATCTTTATCCCTGGAATATAGGTAGCCTCTCCCAGATCCTTCATAGCAAAACACTTTCCTAGCCAAGATTTAACTTCTTGAAACGTTGTAATGTCGTTTCCTATGAGAAGTATGTCACCAACATACAATACCAGGAAGGTTACTATACTCCCACTAGCTTTGACATATACACAAGATTCATCTTCACTTCTAGAGAAGCCAAACTCTTTAACTTTCTCATCAAAGCAAATATTCCATCTGCGAAAAGCTTGTTTCAATCTACAGATTGACTTCTCAAGCTTACACACTCTATTAGGGTACTTTTCATCCACAAAACCCTCTGGCTGACTCATGTAAACATCCTCAACCAACTTCCCATTAAGGAAAGCGGTTTTGACATCCATCTGCCAAATTTCATAGTCATGAAACGCAACTATGGCTAGCATTACCCTAATAGATTTAATCTTAGCTACTAGTGAGAATGTCTCATCATAGTCAACCCCTGGGCTTTGAGTAAAACCTTTCGCAACTAGTCGAGCTTTGAAAGTGTGTACCTTTCCATCCATGTCAGTCTTCTTCTTGAAGATCCATTTACACCCAATTGTCTTACAACCTGGTACATTGTCAACCAAATTCCAAACTTGGTTTTCATACATGGACTTGATCTCGTTGTCCATTGCCTCTTTCCACTTGGTTGATTCAGGGCCTACCATTGCTTCCTTGTAGTTAGTTGGTTCATCCAAATTTACCAGTGTACTATTACTGATAAACATATCACCATCTGTAGTGATATGGAAACCATAAACCTCAGTTGGCATTCTAACTCTACTGGAACGCCTAAGAGGTAATGACTCGTCAATTGGTTCAACTGAAAATTTTTCCTCAGGTTGAGCCCTAGCATTTTCAGAGGTTCCATCATCGTTTGACTCTTGAATTTCTTCAAGATCAGTTGTACTCCCACTGTCCTCTTTGCATATGAGCTCTCTCTCGCGAAAGACTCCCCTTAGTGTTCCGAAGACCACGTTGTCACTAGGTCTGTAGAACAAATATCCAAATTATTTTTGTGGGTAGCCGATGAAAATACATCTCTCACTTCGAGGTTCAAGCTTGTCGTGAGTCTCTCGTCTAACAAAAGCTTGACAACCCCAAACCTTGATATATGCTAACGAGGGAACCTTCCTTGTTCGCATCTCGTGAGGTGTTTTGACAACCTTCTTAGTTGGGACAAGATGAAGAATATGGACGACAATATCTAAGGCATACCCCCAGAATGATATTGGAAGTGAAGCTCGACTCATCATGGAACGAACCATGTCTAACAAGGTTCGATTATGCCTCTCATCCACACCATTAAGTTGTGGTGTCCTAGGAGTTTTCAAATGTCAAACTATTCCACATTCCTTGAGGTGGCCGTGGAATTCGATACTAAGATACTCACCGCCTCCATCATATCTAAGCATCTTGATCTTTTTTGCCCAATTGATTCTTGACTTCTCGTTTGAACTCTTTGAACTTTTCAAAGGTTTCTGGCTTATGCTTGATTAAGTAGATATATCCATATTTGCTATAATCATTAGTAAAAGTCACATAGAATCGATTTGCATCCCTTGTGGTGGATCTGTAGGGTCTATACATATCTGTGTGTATGAGATCCAACAATCCTTCACCTCTTTAACAAAAACTAGTGAAATGTGATTTTGTCATCTTTCCAGGTAAACAAGACTCGCACATATCATCCGACCTTAAGTCAAACGATTCCAACACTCAATCCTTTTGGAGTTGAGTGATGTGTTTCTTGTTGACATGTACAAGACGACAATGCCACAAGCATGCTTTGTCTAAACCATCAGACGAATCAATTTGTAAAACACTATTACCTAAATTGTCTACAACCATCACAGTTTCACGCACACCATCACAAGGTAAAGCTTCAAAATAAAATACACCATTTTTAAAAGCAGAAATAGATTCATTTTCATCATTGAAAGAATATCTAAAACCTTGTTTAAATAAAGCATGAAATGAAATGATGTTTCGTGTAATCTCTGATGAGTAGCAACAATTTATCAAATCTAAACCTAACCCACTACTAAGCACTAAGTTATAGACTCCAATCTTGGTAATAGGTGAAGATCGCCTATTGCCCATGATCAAGTTCATCCTTCCATGCTCCACATCCTCACTTTTTCTTAGACCCTTCAAATCAGAATAAATGTGGAAACCACATCCTGTATCAAGGACGCAAGAATGAGAATATGATGAGTTATTAGATAAGATAGTGTAAATACCTTCCAAGGTTGGCTTCACTTTGCCATCCTTAAGATCTTGCAAGTATTTCGGACAGCTTCGTTTCCAATGCCCTTTTTCGTGGCAGTAAAAGCAAGTAGCCTCTTTGGGATTAGAGGTAGGGGGAGCGTCAGAATTGGCCTTTCCTTTGGGTCCATTGCTTGACCCAGCTTGGGACTTTCCTTTCCAATTCTACTTTGGAGGACCTTTCATTTTCTTCCCCTTTCCTTGTCTAATGGCCAAGACTGGAGCAGCAACAGGAGTAGAGACAACTTCCGTTCTCAATATGGCTGGTTGTTTACCCTTAATGGAGGAGAGATAACTTGGAAAAGTTCCAGATAGGAGACAGTATATTGGTCCCCTCGATGATTTGGTGTTGACTTATAGTGTCGGGCCCGGGCAGGACTAAAGTTGTTGTGTTAGATTAGTAGTTCTTTGTCATTCTAATCAGAAATCAAGAAACAAAGTATTGGACAATGAGATTGATTCTGTTCCATGTCGTTTGTCCACATGATATCTTGCAGAATGGAGGATTATATGATCACTTATCTTAGGACACGTAACTAACTAGGTCAGAGTTCGACAACAGCTTTGAGAGCTACAATTTGCTAATCAATTTAGAAGTTATACTTGCAACTATAGTTATTATACTTATCCAAGTGGGAGACTATTGGATTAACTGTCTAAGCTCATAACCATAATTGGTATATACTTGAATTGATAGTAGCACAGTTCTTTTGGGTTGCCCTCAAAACTAGCAACTAGACAGGATGACTTTTGGACATAGATGTTGAATTTATTATTTGATTAATAAATTGAAATAAATAATTTACTAATACATTATGAGAATAATATATTAATTAGAAATAGTATTATTTAATTAATATTTAATCAGAAATTAACTGGAATTAATTTCGGGATTAAAAGATTAAAAGTGCAGGGGCTAAAGTGCAATTGTTCAATAGTTGAGCAAGAGGTTCCAGAACCTTCCTAGGGAAGGAGGTGGACGGTTTCATATGGATAATCTAGGGTTTCTAGATTATACCATGTGTATAATTAAGGAGGTGGATAATTACCTAATTTGAAATATTAATATTATATTCAAATTAGGGTTATCCAGGGCATCCTATCTGCACTGTATATAGACCCCTTAGCCTTAGGAATTTCGGCCAACTGAAAACCCTAGAAGGACTGCCAAAATTATCAAGCCTCTTCTCCTCTCTCATCTCTCATCCACTTGCTTGTATTGGGTGTGAACCACTAGAGGCGTGACACTTGTGACGCTTGCTCTCAAAGTTTCAAGAAGACTAAGATTTCATTGTTATTGCCATATAACAATCAAGGTATGTTTTCTTAACCCTAATTGTTGATTTCAAATATATACTAGTAGTCTTAGGGTTTACTATTTGATTTTTAAAATTTGTATGTTCAATTAGAGAAAACATAGATCAAGAATTAGGGTTGCATGCACACATAGGTTTTTGTTTGTTATGCTCAAAACCCATCACCCTCTTCTTTATTGTGAATTGCATTTTGGATCCTAGACTTGAATATTTGTTTTTCGTTAAAATATTAAGGATTTATATCACTAACTAAAAACTATGTCTCTTTCAATAGATTTCTGGAAACGATGATCTCGCTACTACTCAAGTCGGCTCCTCCAACTCTAATGTCTCTCTACTCTCGATCTTGTCGATAGAAAAGTTCATCGGTCCCAACTACATGGACTGGATGAGGAACTTGAAGATGAATCTTCGATATGAGGTCAAGGAATATGTCCTCGAAAAGTCTCTTGTCGAGATCGATCATTCCACCACTACTCCTAAGGAAATTGCCTCATACAAGAAACACTCTAATGATGCCATAAAGGATGTCACAACTAGCATTCTAGCTAGGAAATTCTATACTCTTGTAAACATTATCTACTGTAAACTAGTAACCCTAATTCATGTTATGCTTGAAGTTCAACGTATGGAAGCATATTCAAACCTAGATTCATCAAGTAAAGTTGAAAACCCTAGAGATCCCGGTTTAAGTCCATTATGAACTAGGATTTTCTTATTGGGCCTAATGGGCCAATAAACTTCCAATGTGACTATTTTGGGCTTAGAACTCTTAAATGGGCTCTCATTAGGCTCACTTTCATGAGACTTGACCTTTTTGGGCCTTATAAGCCTAAAATGGACTAGTTTACCTTTAATGGGCCTTATTGGGCCATAACAAATTCAATTAGCTTGAATGGACTCAAATCCATTTTCTTATACAAAAATTGGGCCTCATATTATGGACTCAAGCACAAAAGGCTCAAGTCTTTCCCTTCCTTTCTCCCTCTCGGCCCAACTACAAAAAAAAGGGAACAATTGACTTTTAAGGTTGCCACCTCACTATTACACTTCATACTTCCATGCATGGACCAACATGCATCTATAATTGTCACCTCACTCTCTCTCTCTTCTTCTTCTTAATACTTGCGGCCGAGAATCAACACACACACACAAAACATTTCATACTATCTCTAAGTAAAACATTCAAGAACATTCCTTCCCTCTCATCAAGACTTTTCGAGAATTAGAAGCATTTCAAGGAGATTTCATCCAAAAATCACTCCAAGCTACACTCTAGTGGTAAGATCTTGCAAACATATTTCCTTTCTACACTCATTCACTCTTCTTACCACCTTAAATTCATGATCATGCTCCTAGAAACATACTAAGTTCGAGATCCACCCAAGAAGCTTGTTATGCCGAAAGATCTCATCATTTTCACCCTTTCTTCTTCAAAAATGTGAACATCAAAGCAAGGTGAGTTCATACCCCTCTATTTTCGGTTTTCATATGATTTATGGGGGAGAATACAAGTAAAATGTGAAGATCTATGTGTATTTGTATGTTATGTGTGATTTCTTGTGTTTTGTGGTAAATATGTGCTAAAAATAAAAGATATTTCGAGATCTATAGTTCAAGAAGGAAAAATATGTGATCTAGGTCATATTTCACTTATCATGTCAAGATAAACTACTATACAAGCTTTAAAATAACACACTACAACATAAAACTCATTATTGGACTATTTTTGTCAAATAAACAAAAGTTTGGGAAAAAGTTGTCATTTACGGTTTTTACAAGGCTCAAAATGTCAAAACAGTTAAAATAGAAGTTTTTATGTAAATTGTAGCCTATTGGGCTAGAATTTTGGGCTTTTCGACCCATAGGCTCAAAGTTGCGGAAAATATGGTTTTTAAGGGGCTGAAATGGAAAGTTTTCTCAAAACAGGGGCTATAAACATAAATAAACCTATTTCAGGGGTTAAAATGGTCTTATTTATCAAAAGGGACTAAAAATGCAAAGATTTTGGATTTTGTGTAAAAAGTGTAAAAATTGCGAAAAGTGTGGATTTAAATGCAAATCTTCTAACTAAGGGGCTGAAACTGTCCAAAATAAACCTTTGGGCTTAAAACATTATTTAATCAAGTGTTTAGGCCAAAAATGTCAAGAAAAAGAGTTCAAGGACCTAATATGTCATTTTTCATAAAAAGGGCTAAAAATTGCCAACTTTACCAAAATAAGGGGCTGAATAGGTCAAACTAATATTTTTGGTCAATTATGTTAATAATAAAATAATTGGGTCAAAATATACAAAACTTTATAACTTATGGGTTTTAAATAAAAAAATAACTATTTTTATAAATCTATGAATCGTTATAAAACAAATTTGTGATTTTTACGACATATCGATTAAACAAATCGCAACACTAATATTATACAGAACAAGTAAACATTCTAAATGTCGGGCTTGAGAGATTCTAATCATGCTTATTGGGCCTTCGTGACCCATTAACATGACTTTTGGGCCCAACATAAATAATACATGTTATTGGGCCTCTTGTGACCCAATTACATGCTTAAGGGACCCTCAATGGCTTTTACATGCTATTGGGCCTCAGTGGCCCATTAGCATTGCTAGTAAGGTCCAAATAAACCTTATGCGAAATGGGCCAATGCGCCTTTCGTATACTCAACAGCCTTAAATAACATACGAAATTAGTAGGGCCTAGTAGTCCTCTTCTCCTCGTCTGTTATGCTTGCCTTCTCTTCAAGTAAACTAAAATCAGATCATTAATCAAGGTTAATCAAATTCATGTGGATTGAGTGAGTAATAACGGGTGACACCAATAAGTGTCGGTCGTAGTCTGTAGTTGTAATCAAAGTCTCCTGGAGGGAGAGCGAGAGTTTGTGTATAGATCTATACGGGGGTGACTCCCGCACACCTAAGCTGTTTGCTACAGTTAGACTCAGCCAGTCTAGGGTGACAAAATCTTAAGATCAATTCCGGTGTTCATTAGAATGCCAAGACAGACGAACTAGTCATTATCATGTATGGTTATAACGACTCACATAGAAATCCGATATCATTTAAGCAATCAGGGGAAATCATATTCATTCGCTGTGACGATACAATAATACAAAACAATCATAACTTTTTATCGGAAAACATCGGGTTTTCTGGGGAAACCAATCTTATTCACTTGTGTTTCGAAAACTATAATGCAAAACTACTCATTTATACACGTTTGAAATCATTCACGCATATACTTACAAGATCATCACAACATTTTCATGAAAAGTCTTATTACAGAAAATATCGGATTTTCTGGGTTTTACGAACGATATAAACTATTGTACATCAAACATACTTATGAACTCACCAACATTATATATGTTGACCGTTTTCAAAGTAACTTGTATTCTCAGGTAATCGTTAGACAAGGAAGCATCCAATGTGTTGAAAGTTTCTTTTGTAGTTGCTAATCACCAAACACTTTATATTTTGGGATCATGTAATGTAAACCATGTACTTGATGTAAACAATGCCAGTTGTACTATGTAATGTTTGGTGATGAACGTGTTATGTTTCATGTATATTCATTGTGATGATATTTCAATTTAAGTCACGCGAGCCCTCGGACGTTTCTGTTGTCTGGTTCGGGGGTGTGACAAAGGTTTCTTGAATCATGGTGGCCACTATGGCACCAAAACTGGCCAAGTTCTATGAAGAATACTGATGTGTGTTAGATCAACTAGTTTTAAACCTACTTTTAATTATAAATTATCACACAAAAGGCAGTGGACCTATCAATTGTGGTATGGCTAAATAAGTAGGGTATCGAACTCAGGGAACAGAAAATTAAAACTAATAACTATTATTATCTAAGAGACAAGTAATAAAATTAGGGGTTTCTCTAGTTTTACAAGACTAGAAACTTAAACTAAAACTTAACTAAAATAACTAACAACTAAGCAAGCAAAGACCAACTAAATTCAATATCTAAAAGGACTTCTGTTCAGGTTCGACTCAATTGATCCTATGGTTGATTTTAATGGTAATGGTGCAATGGATTAACCTTTTATTGGCTACCGATTCAAGTGATTAGATTCACATTCGCTATGCTAATCCTTAGAAAATAAACTAATTCAAGCAGTGGCCAGTTGTCTAAATTAATTAATTCCCTAGGTTATCTATTCGGGTTGAATAAGACTTGTAATAGTTAATCAATTTGTCAATTCAATTAACCTCTTGTTGTTGGTTTATCAAACAAGCTCACACGTTAACTTACCCATTTTCTAATTAATCCTAGTTTCACATTCATTAATCCTAAGCACATAATCAAGTGTTCACATAAATCACATGAGGTAAACAATCAAGAGATGTTCATGCAGCCTAATTGTCTTCCTATTAACAGAAAATAGTTATGGTTAATGCATAAGGATCTCTAACAAGCTTAATTCAACAAAATCACCAATTTAAAGTTAATCCTACCATTAATCAAATCATAGTCTCAAAATTGTCTTACCCAAAACAGAAGTTAGCAAGTTTAGCTCATAATTAAGGCAGTAGAAAACTTAAAAATGAAATCCAATAGCATAAACATGATTTAAGTACTAGATCTAGTTAAGAGAAATCAAAGTTTGCCTTAGTTGTCCTTCAAAACTAATTGGGTTGAATTTTCACTCTTCCAGATATCTCTCTTCGTTCTGGATCGCAGCTCCTCCTCCTAGGGTTCTCAGAAGTCCCGTCTATCGATCTGGAGGGTTTCTTTTATAGATTCGTATCGACTCGTCGAGTCCACAACCGACTCGTCGAGTCCCTCATTAAATTCCCGTGTACGGCAAGTCAAGGACTCCCCTGCTTCACGAATCTTCGTGGGAACTCGTCGAGTAGACGCCCCTACTTGCCGAGTCCTTTGTGCTTTTTGATTCTTTCTTCTTTTGTTCACTCCAAAGCTTCCCGATAGCTACTCCTGCTTCCTTTTGCTTCCGAGTACTTCTTTTGGACTGAAAATATAATTCAAACATAATTAAGTACCTTTTGTCCATAATATGCAATTAATTAGCTAATAAATGATAAAACTTTATACTAAATATAGGGCTAAATATGCACATATCAAAATACCCCACACTTGGCTTTTGCTTGCCCCCAAGCAAAACTGAATTTTTACACACTAGAATCACATAAGACAATCCCAATCAAACCCAGCCATTATGCCAAGACCGCAACGCATGCATTTGTGTCTAAATTTTTCCTAAACAACCCCCCTCATCCTAAATACTCACAATCCTCATAAACACTCGCACACTTTTTTCGAACAATGCTCATTTTATGCATCCCTCCGAATCTATCCGTAGAAAACCTCTTAGTCTCAAGGTGTTTTTGGTTGAGCAACCCAAGCATACATAATCTAGATAATTACAACTTTTCGATACCACTATGGAGCTATTTTTGGAATTCTTCACTTCTTTGATATTTGATATTTGATTTCTTTGAATTCACCACCTTCTTTGTTTGATTTTTGGTATCTTCAACTTTTTGAATCTTCGGAATTTTGATCTTTTGATCTTCACTTTAACTGCTCCAAAATTCTTACAACTTTTCTTGTAATTCTCTTTTTTTTTTTCATGTAACTCACTTTTTTCCTTTCTCTCAAACCCTACATGCTTAAGCAGGGGCGCTCAACTTCAACCTTTATTGATTAAAGATAAAAAAAAATTTTGGATACATTTCTGGTACACGATGCTAAACATATTGCATCCCTCAAACTAAGCGAGGTTGTGTTTTTGTCCCATGATTTCACTAGAATAAAGGAGGCCACAAATGCACTAGAACGTGTATAGGCTCAACTAAACATTTGGGTCTTCATGCAATCATCAAACATAACACTTAGCATGAACCCTAATTGCTTTTACCAAAATTTTCTAATTTAGCCCTAGCAATTTTAATGCAAAAATTTCAAAATTTTCAAAATTTAACTAAAATTTTAACTAATGTAACCAACCCCCTACCCCACACTTGATTTATGCAATGTCCCCATTGCATATCATGCATGAGAAAGAACAATAAAAATAAGGAGAGAATTGGAACAAACTCCCATGGGATAGTAGTGGCGAGGTTGATAGCTCTTCTCGTCAGCTCCATCTTCAATTGACTTTAGACATGGGAACAGCTCATCCATGTCTTGGGTATTAAGTCGCGTGTGGTAACAGCTCCAAAAATGCAGGAAAAACTCTCGAAAATCTCTAGAAATGAACCTTCTTGATAAAAAAAAACTTATTGAGGGTATATAGTCGTCAAGCCTGAAGCTAAGTTGTGCAATTCATAGACACTCGTCGAGTAGAGGATAAGACTCGCCGAGTTGAGTCGTGAAAATACGGAATTCATGGTTTTACACTTGGACTCGTCGAGTCAGTAAATGCACTCGACGAGTCAGTCGCTGGGTGAAAATTTTTCTGTTTTCTGCTCCAAATCTTTTTGATAAAAGCTAACCACTTCAGAATCATATTAAATCTAATATTTCTCTGCAGTAATTAGACTCAAGTGAACGCTCCTTATGACCGGACTCGATACTTGAACTTCACTCTCGCTTCCGCCTAGACTCAAAACTCCTATTACACGTGAGACTCTTTGTAAGCAACCCATTTTCAAACTCTGAAAAGACACTAAACAAACCATGAGAAATTAAAAATCCTAATTACTAGAAGTTCCAACAAACAACTAAACAAAGACAAAACAAATTGTTCAACAAAACACAAAACATAAATAAATCAATCTTCATCTTCTTCCTCATCATTGTCATCATGTATTGCCCCGCTCCCTCCGGCTCTAACTTGCCTTGCGCTTATCCTCTCCTCCCAAGTTGGTATATAAGGAAATTGGCCTCCGTCCACATGTTGGATGTTAAAGTGATTAAACATTTGGATGAAGGACCAGTTGGCAAAATTCACTCCTCTCGCCAAATCATCTTGATATTGCCTTCCTTCAACATTAAACCATTCCGGGGGTATTTCATCTTCCACCAGAATAACCGGTGGATCGGGAGGTGCTGGCCCGCGTCGTTGCCTAACTCTCCTACCCGGCTCCTCGGGTCCGATTACAGCATCATCATGTGGAATAGCATAATGTCCCCCTCCATAATCCTCAATAATTCTAGCCCTTCGGAAAAGAATAGGATTAAAGGGAGGGGTCGGGACCATCGTCATTAAGTTCCAAGCACCACGAGCTATCAACCCATAAGAGTGGGCCAAACGCGTCACAAACATGCCACCATTAATTTTAGAAGTTTTTCGGTCCTTGACCGCCCCTTCAACTAAGTATGAAGCCACGCACCATGGAATGTTGCAAAAGGTGTTGGGTGTAATGATGCTCCAAAGATAAAAAAACATCAAGGTTAGAAACCTTGTCATCATCTTTTCTTTGATTAATGGTGTTTGAAATAAGGCGGTGAAGAAGGCGATGCGTAGGTGATCGTATGCTCCCCTCTTGGGCCGATTTGGGAATATATACTTTGTTGGCAATAGTGTTCCACCAACTTGTGCTTGTGACACCATCCGGGAATACCTTATGGCAATGCTCCAAAAAGGTACCAAATACAGCCGTGTGAATCACTTGTTGGTCATAAATTCCCAACCTCCAAGCCAATTCCACCATAGAACAATTGCGAACCTCGCCCCCAAGACAAAAAATAATATTCCCGAGGTTATAGTAATCGTCCCCACCCCGGAAATGTATTGTGGAGAAAAATTCCAAGCACAACTCTTTGTAGATCGGCTCTTGGATACGAAAGATGCGACTCCATCCATCACACGTGATGGATTCCCCATTATGCACAAATGTCTTGACTAAATAAGGAGCCAACTCCTCTTCGTAACAAACTCTCCCCAGCCATTCCCAATCAATTGCATTGGGAACACAAATTTCCTTTTTCCGGATTTCTGCAAGCTTCTTCTTCCACCTAGTCATCGTAGAATTGGACTCGATTTGTGGGAAATTTAACCAAGGGAAACCCCCTTGGCTTCCTCTTGAACTCTGACCCCGTGAAGACATGTTTCTGCAAAAATACGTAACACAAACAACCAGAAACGATCATAAAAATTAGAAAATAAATTCTGAACTGTATCAGACATGACTCGCCGAGTCCGTAGATCGACTCGACGAGTCGTACGAACTGCGTGAGTCGGTTGACGAGTCTGTCAAATGTCATCCATAAAAATCAAAATATATTGCAAGGGTTTGCCCAGGGATGTATCTCAAGCTTAATAGTATAAGAAATTTCACCCATAACATCCTAATTGGATCAAAATCGAAACCCTAGAAATTCTAAAACTTCAAACACGGGTTTTCCAACCAAATTACACTTCCAATCTTCTAAAAATCAAAGCTTTGACAGAAATAGAGAGGAAATTTAGTACCTTTCTTGCTTGATAGAGAAATAGAGAGAAATAGAGAAGGAGAAAGAGGGAGGCGCACGTCGAGTGTCGGCTGGCTGAGTGAAAAATGGTTACCAATTAGGGTTAAAAGCCCTAATTTTACAGATATATAAAAATTAAAAAAAAAAATCGATAAAAAAAACAAACCGACTCGGCGAGTCTGGTCGCGATTTTGGACAATTATACATTTTAGAAATGTGATATTATTCTTATTTCTGCTTAAAATATATCCAACCCACCCCGCACTCAGATCATGCTCACCCTCAAGTAGTCATGTTATGGACAATTAAAAGATGAAAATAAATAAATCCTAAGAACGAAAATAAAACTAAAGAAAAAGTAAAAGAAAGCAAACTCTAGGGACGGGTTGCCTCCCGTTAAGCGCTTCTTTTTGAGGAGTCGTTAGCTGGACTCCTTCCCGCTCTACATTTCTTCGTTTTCCTCCATCGGGAATTCACACTTAATCTTTTGTTGTTTAAACTTTGTCTTGTAAACATGTATCTTTCTTTTATACGCCCGTCTCAATTCGTCTCCCCGTTTCCTCGTAGCATCCTCTTGTATAGCATAACTGATCTGTTTCCCAACCTTTTTCTTCTTCACCCCATTCCTTGGACCCATCTTTTGTATTCCTTCTTTGTCAATCTCGATTTCCCGTATAGTTGTCACCTTATCCTCACTTGATATTAAGGATTCCTCCTTATCTTCTAAATAATCCGGTGGTTCAAATGCACATACTTCATAATTAGTAGACACTCGGGCTCGAGGTTTGGTTCTCTTGATTGTATTTGACTCGATCTCTCGATTAGCCATGAGTGACTCAATGGATGAGTTATTCACATCATTATTCCAACCCCTTGCATTCTCCTTTTCTCCCAAACTTACCCTCTCGTCAAGTTGAATCGCTTCTTCTTTTATCATGGTATCAGGAGAAGTGTACATGTCAAGATCAGAAAAGGAACTTGTAAGAAGCAAGTTAAGATCTTCATGATTCTTGAGGTTCTCGATTGGACTCGTCGAGTCAGTCGATGCGACTCGGCGAGTCTGTGAGGTTCCCACAATTTTTGTTGTTTCTTCTGACTCAGCTTCCCCCAACAACCTTTCTATTTCCTTTAAATCTTCTCCAGCATCGAAATTCCCTTCAGAAGGTAATAGAAATTTGTTTGGATTTTCTTCTTGTAAAAGTGCAAGCTCTCTTTCTAACACTTCATCATCCAAATCCACTAAGGAAATTTCCCACTTTTTCATCCCTTCATTCTTTTTCTCTTGTTCTGCTTTAAACAACACTAAATCATTCCCTACCCTTAGTGTTAGTGTAGATTCGCGCACATCGACTATTGCACAAGCGGTATTCAAAAATGGTCTTCCAAGAATGATTGGAACTCTAGGGTCTTCTTCCATGTCAAGCACTACAAAGTCCACGGGAAACACAAATTTATGGACTTTGATGAGAAGATCTTCGCATACTCCTCTTGGATTTATCATTGTCTTATCGGCTAAATGGATCTTCATATGCATCGGCTTTGGCTCCGGCAAATTTAGCTTCTTGAAGAAAGAATATGGAATTAGATTAATGCTTGCACCCGAATCGGTCAACGCATGAGTAGAGATTATATTCCCAAATTGACAAGGTATGGAGATGCTTCCAGGATCACCCCTCTTTTCTGGTAGTTCATTTAGCAATACGTCAGCAACTTCTTCCATATTTTGTCTAGCGGTGAAGAGGTTCTTAAGCAAAGTTGCATACTTGGGTGTATGAAGTATTGTTTCAACAAATGGAATGTTCACTTGGAGGGTTCTCACTTGCTCCATAAATCTTCTATACTGTTGAATCTGCTCAACTGGTATGGCTCGGATTGGAAATGGCAAAGGGGGCCTGTAAGATTTCAAAAGAGAACAATTTTTCTCATCAGCTCTCGGACTCGTCGAGTCCATTATACCGACTCGGCGAGTCGAGTCAGGTTTGCTCGAATTCCTTTCAATCTCCTCTTCTGTTTGCACCTTACTGGGTTTCTTCTGAATAGAGGTCAAAGGAGTGAAAATTTTGTCAGAATTAGTGGTTATCACATTTAGATGCGCCATTTTTGGATTTTGTTCGGTATTGCTCGGAAGTTCACCAAGTGTTCTTTGATTGATTTGTTGTGCAAGCTGTCCTATCTGCTTTTCAATGTTGTGAATGGAGGCTTGCTGATTTCTAAGCAAATTTTGTTGATCTTTCATCATAGCTTGATGATCTTTAAGCATTACTCGTTGCTCCTTCAATTCAATGTCGGTATCATTGTGTCTCTTCTCGGACGCAGCTACAAACCTTGTGAACATCTCTTCCAAATCAGCTCTCTTTTCCATAACCGGTTCCTCCTTTTGATAGAAACCCCGTTCTTTTTGCTTGTACTTCTCCTCCCTCGCCTTTTTGTACTCGTCATACGGGAGCCATTCCTTCTTCGATTTCCGCCAATTATCATCAAATCTATCGCCACTTGAATAGAATACTTGAGATTTCTTGTTTCCATTCTCATCCAAATCACAATCTTTAGTAAGATGAGGTCCGTTGCAATTTTCACATCCAACCCGAATAGCATGGATTGTTTGATCCATCTTAGTCATCCTCCGATCTAAACTATCTAGTTTAGGCATCATTGCCGCCATGCTATCGTTTACAGTGTTCACCACCCCCCTACTTACTTCATTCCATGGGTTATGATATTCTCTAGAATGTTTAGAGAATTCCTCAATTAATTCCTTGATCACCGGGGGTGGCTTCTTGGTGAGCGGTCCTTGCGAGTCAAGAAGCTGCCTTGTAGTCACATTTACCCCATCATAAAAAATGGAGACTTCTTGTTGGATATTAAGATCGTGATGTGGGCAATTCCTTAGTAGGCCCTTGTATCTCTCCCATGCCTCATAAAGGGACTCTCCAGCTTGTTGTTCAAAGTTGACAATAGCTTTCTTCAACTTGGCTATCTTTGAAGGTGGGCAAAACTGGTTAATAAATTCTTCCTTCATCTTAGCCCATGTAGTGATGGATCCGGGAGGGAGTAACTTGAGCCAATCCTTTGCAGCACCTTTGAACGTGACGGGAAGCATACGAAGCAGTTGGGTCTCGCGAGGCACATTTGGAACATTAAAATAATCAGCTACATCGTTGACCTCATCCAAGTGTTTATAGGCATCTTCGTGATCTTTACCGTAGAAGGGAATCTCCTTTAGTTGAGCAAGTATGTGACCTTTAAGCTCAAAGTTGGCAGTTGCGGGAATTGCGGGTTGCACAAGCCCCGGCCCGGTATCGTCACGCATTATCTTCTTCCATTCCCCCATGGGAACTTCATCGATGTTAGCCATGGGGTTAGCTAGTTCGCCTTCAAAGTCGCTCTCTTCCTCGGGTTCGGATTCGGAGTTGTATTCGATGTCCTCCTTGATTGGGTCTTCGTTTGCCAAGGAAATGCTGGATCCTCCTGATTTATTGCTCTTCTTCTTGCTAAAGACAGATCTGATATTCTTCAAGGGTGAGTTCTTAGGTGTATTAGAGCTTTCAACCCCCTTGCCTTTGTCTTTCGTCAAAGCGGATTCTGGATCTTCAAATGGAGGAACCAAGGGTGTGTTGGATCCTCTGGTCATGTAATGCCTGCAACCAAAACAAGTAAAATGCGTAAAAGGAACAAAAATAAAATAAAATGAAAAACGAGACTGTGTAACAGCGATGGACTCGCCGAGTAGCTTCGATTGCACTCGGCGAGTTCAGAGCAAAAACAGCAAAATACTTAAAAACTTCTAAAAACTGAAAATTATTAAAACCTATCCTAATTACTAAATTACCTAAGAAATAACTTTGTATAAGATAAATCTCACACAAAGGATCGATAAAACTAGGAATTAGAGTTAATTTTTGAACCGTTCCCCGGCAACGGCGCCAAAAACTTGATGTGTGTTAGATCAACTAGTTTTAAACCTACTTTTAATTATAAATTATCACACAAAAGGCAGTGGACCTATCAATTGTGGTATGGCTAAATAAGTAGGGTATCGAACTCAGGGAACGGAAAATTAAAACTAATAACTAATATTATCTAAGAGACAAGTTATAAAATTAGGGTTTTCTCTAGTTTTACAAGACTAGAAACTTAAACTAAAACTTAACTAAAATAACTAACAACTAAGCAAGCAAAGAACAACTAAATTCAATGTCTAAAAGGACTTCTGTTCAGGTTCGACTCAATTGATCCTATGGTTGATTTTAATGGTAATGGTGCAATGGATTAACCTTTTATTGGCTACCGATTCAAGTGATTAGATTCACATTCGCTATGCTAATCCTTAGAAAATAAACTAATTCAAGCAGTGGCCAGTTGTCTAAATTAATTAATTCCCTAGGTTATCTATTCGGGGTGAATAAGACTTGTAATAGTTAATCAATTTGTCAATTCAATTAACCTCTTGTTGTTGGTTTATCAAACAAGCTCACACATTAACTTACCCATTTTCTAATTAATCCTAGTTTCACATTCACTAATCCTAAGCACATAATCAAGTGTTCACATAAATCACATGAGGTAAACAATCAAGAGATGTTCATGCAGCCTAATTGTCTTCCTATTAACAGAAAATAGTTATGGTTAATGCATAAGGATCTCTAACAAGCTTAATTCAACAAAATCACCAATTTAAAGTTAATCCTACCATTAATCAAATCATAGTCTCAAAATTGTCTTACCCACACAGAAGTTAGCAAGTTTAGCTCATAATTAAGGCAGTAGAAAACTTAAAAACGAAATCCAATAGCATAAACATGGTTTAAGTACTAGATCTAGTTAAGAGAAATCAAAGTTTGCCTTAGTTGTCCTTCAAAACTTGAATTGGGTTGAATCTTCACTCTTCCAGATATCTCTCTTCGTTCTGGATCGCAGCTCCTCCTCCTAGGGTTCTCAGAAGTCCCGTCTATCGATCTGGAGGGTTTCTTTTATAGATTTGTATCGACTCGTTGAGTCCCTCATTAAATTCCCGTGTACGGCAAGTCAAGGACTCCCCTGCTTCACGAATCTTCGTAGGAACTCATCGAGTAGACGTCCCTACTCGCCGAGTCCTTTGTGCTTTTTGAGCCTTTCTTCTTTTGTTGACTCCAAAGCTTCCCGATAGCTACTCCTGCTTCCTTTTGCTTCCGAGTACTTCTTTTGGACTGAAAATATAATTCAAACATAATTAAGTACCTTTTGTCCATAATATGCAATTAATTAGCTAATAAATGATAAAACTTTATACTAAATATAGGGATAAACATGCACATATTAAATACTGGCCATACAAGATGGCTCTCGACCTTGCTGGAAAGTTCCACAAGAAGGCGTGACACGAGCACTTCGAAGTGGTCAAAGCTTTTATGTACAAAAGATGCAAAGGTACGTGTATTAACTCCATAGGCTCAATGTGTCATTTGATGATGAGTTGGCCTTTGACATGGTCCTTAACTCATTACCTCCTAGTTATGATCAGTTCATTTTGATATATCATTTGAACAATACGGAGACGACATTGACTAAACTCCATAATTTGTTGCAAACTGTTGAATCGGGAATGAAGAAAAATCATGGCTCTACAGTGACAAATGCTCCTACCCTGGCCATTGGATCTGGAAAAGGGAAAAAGAGAAAGGCTCCTTCCCAATCCGGAAAGAAAGGGAAGGCCTATGTTGGAGGGTCTAGCTGTGGGTCAAAGTTGAAACCCAACTTTGATATCCCTGCGGTCAGTGATCCAAAAGAGGTCACTTGCTTCAATTATGGTGAAAAGGGCCATTGGAGAATAAGCTTCCCTAAGTACTTGCGAGACGTGAAGGATGACAAGATCAAGGCGTCCTGCTCCGGTATTTAGACTATTCAAGTTAATAACAAACAACTTTCTCATTCATGGGTCCTTAACACAAGATGTGGTTTCCATATTTGTTTTGATTTGCAGGGGCTAAGATAAAGTGATGAGGTGGAGCATGGGAAGCTCAATCTGATAATGGGGAATAGGCAATCTTAACTTGTTACCATGATTGGAACATATGGGCTTGTGCTAAGTAGTGGTGCTAGGGTTAATTTGATTAATTGTTGTTATTCGTCAGATATGAAGTAAAACATTATTTCATTTCATGCACTATTCCGACAAGGGTTTAGATATTCATTTGATAATGAAGTTGGTTCTATTTTTGCTTATCATAATGTTGTTTTTATGTTTGAAGCTTTACCTTGTAATGGTTTGTATGAAACTGTGACTTGTGTTGATAACCTAGGAAATAGTTTGTTTCATATTGATTCGTCCAATGGTGTGGACAAAGCATGTTTGTGGCATTGTCGTCTTCGGCACATAAACAAGAAACGTATCGCCCAACTCCAAAAGGATGGAGTGTTGGAATCATTTGATCTTAGTGTTGGGTTTTTGTATACTACAACATCTTATGGTGCACATACAACCCAAAATGCTTTGGATTTATATTTTCTCTAATTATACATGCAAAATTGTTTCCAAAGCATTAAGCCTACAACTAGCATACAATTGACATAAACAACATAAAATACTAGTTAGGAGTTTACCTCTTTATGTAGCTTGTAGAACTTGTTGTATTTGGCCTTTAAGAACTTAGCACCCCAAGTGTTATACCTCAAACATGTCACAAACACCAATAAACAACTAGATGGATATGAGAGAGATTTAGGAGACTAGAAATCAGATTCTACTTCTTGGAATGCAAGGTGTAACCGATTTTAGCTTATGAATACATACATACATACACACCCATAAGCCCATCACAAATCAAACCATGGATCATTAGCCCAACTCATATGTATCAATTTAATTAGTATCTTTTGATCACTAAATTAATTCTAAATTAATTCTTGATCAATACTAATTAAATAAATGATTCCTCAATTAATATATTATACTTATAATATATTAATAAATCATAAATACCCTCTTACTAAAATATCCATCTATCAAATTGTTCTGGTGAAGGCAACCCGAAATGGACCATGCTACTATCGGGTCAAGTACATACCAATTATAGTTATGGGCTTAGACACCTAATCCAACAGTCTCCCACTTGGATAAGTCTAATAACTATAACTGCCAATGCAACTTAAAATCCGATTAGCAATCGTAGCTCTCAGAAAGCCGTTGTCAAACTCTGAACAAATCAATGGCACGTACATTAGATAAGGTATCATATATTCCTACATTCTACAAGATGTCGTATGAACTGAGACATGGATTATAATCATTCTCTATGTTCATGTTTTGTTTCCCGATTTCCGTTTTATAACGACCGACTAATTTGAACAAATCAAATCAGTCCGGGCTTCGCCAAGCGCTTAGGGTGTCATCACTAAATCATCGAGGGGCCCACATATATCGCTTTTATCCCACATTGGGTAAAAGGAATGGATAAACTTTGACTCATATGCTTGCTCTATTTACTCATCAAATCACACACAACAATATGTTTTATAACACCAAGTTACTGGTGTGTTTACATATGTCAATGTGCAACTGACTTGTAAACTACAACTCACATGTCTTGGTTTCAAGAATATAAGATATTATCGTCTCATGATCACTCGTGATAAAATCCATTAAATGATTCAAATGAGCGTGAATTTAGTCCAATACTCAAATCTTATTACAGGAGTACTCATGAATACTGCAACAAACTTGTGCTATGTCTAAACACCTTTAGACAATCTACAGACCCATTCATGATAGTCTAGATTTAATACCTACTTCCAAAGTATGATCGACTGTGGATAGTTTGAATAATTTAATATTCGGGAAGTCAAAACATGCAAAGTGAAACACAAGAATAATCGAATCCAATATGGTCTCAAAACTTTTGAATATAAATAAAACACCTTTTATTTAATCACCATATTGATTACACATTATTCATTGTATAATGTTTCGATTTATCAACTTTATACTTGAATTAAAACAATAGTTATTCCATGCTCCAAGCATGCACACTATGTTTACCTATGGTCCTTTCTTTGTGAAATAGATCAATTGAATACATCTTCGATGAAACTCATTTCACAACTCCAAATATTTATCACAAGTGTGAGAATGCCAAATTCTTGCCACTGTTAGAATGTGTTAGGTTCTAACTGTTATGCAATGATCCTTTTGTAATTTCAATGCACCAAAGCCACAAAGACTTGGACAATGAAATTACAAAGTATTCCACTGGAGGTTGACAACAAAACAATTCCATGGAAGCGAAGTCTCAGTTTCAAAGTATATTCCTTTGAACATCCTTCTTGCATAAAAGTTTCTAACCAACACATAGATTCCTAATATCCAACTCCCAATATGGAAACATTTCCATATTTCCCATACAATAACTCATTATTAATATAATCCTGTATATTCATAATAATGTCAATATGGTCCATCCATTACTATACTTCCAATTGCCCACAAGCAACCAATCTTTGGCGAACCTTAGATTGTTCTTAGCAATTGTATATCAACTTTAGTCATATCCGGTTCTGGTCCTTTTTCCTTCTTAATTCCCTAGGCATTTGGAAAATTCAGAACACATAAATATTATAACATATGAAATCGATCCTATACCCGAATCATATGGGATACGATTCATAATGTCTTACATAAAGACATGATACTTTACCGGTCTCTCGCTATAAAATTTCCATATATAGAATTTTCTTATGTTGAATCATTTCAACATAACATTCATATATGTTCATAACTAAATTTGATTAAAATCTCACAATCTAAGCTTTTAGAAATAAAGTATAAGTTCCTCTCCCTTAATTATAGCGAAACAACTTTTCAAACCCTACAACTTTGTGAATTGAAACCATTGTTTTCTGTAATTAACATTGCTAACTCGCAACACTTACCATAATAATTATGCTCCCACTAGCATAATAATTATTATCTTACTAGCATAACACTTATGCTCCCACTAGCTTTGACATGTACTCAGAAATAAGCTGGACTTCTAGAAATCAATACTTGTTGATTTTCTTACCAAAGTTCAGATTTTTAATACAAGATGCTTCGATAAGACTTTATATAGGCTTCTCAAACTCATACACTTTTCCATAGATAGCTCACATGTGTGTCTAACCAATTTCAGAACTTACAGTAATAAGTCTCAAATGTTTAGACTTTTTTCCATTTCTCACAATTCGAACTATGAAGAGGGATGTCGTAATCATAATCGAATTTGAGAATGCAATTAACACAACTGCTATCTCCTTAAAATCTACTAAGTGAAAGTGTTTCCTCACAATCATTTTCATGAATTGGGGAGAAACCTTATGACACTTAGATTTTATGGTGTATGTGTTCCTATCCATGTGAGTCTGCCATTATCATAAGACAAGGTCTGACAAATTCAAACTCATATGGACTGAACTTGTTCAATCTAAATTTCTTGCCACCTAGCAGCACAAGGGCCTACCATTGCTTCCAATTTGTTATGAAAACAATTGAGAACTCATAGAACTCACATGCATAGTCAACTTTAACTGGAATGGGCACAAAAACAAGAATATGTCAACACGATAGGTTATAAACCTTAAGTCGTGTGCTAGTGATTAATAACAAGTTTATTCTTGATTAGTTCTTAAAACTTTTCAAGATCTTTACTACTCCCACTGACCTCTTGACATATAAGATTCTCTTTGTCAAGAAAACATTCATTGACAGACAAATATTCAAGAATTAGTGCGGATTCTTATCAAGAATAACACTTCACAAAACTGGTCTTAGTTGGTCTTTGTTTTATCCAAAACATCACAACTTACCAATTTCGAATGTAAAAGAGTAAGAAACATTTTACTTTACATTTGATAAGTGTTATAAACCTTTCTTAAGATTATGTCACTCAAGTTATAATCTCGAAGTATGACTCTAAGACTTGATTTTGGAACGAAGTATGATTCACCTTTTGATTTGACCATTTCACAATTCCCGATTCCTCTTCTTAGCCATACAAGTGTACTTAGAGGATCAATTGTGATATGGTTCCATAATCACTAAGATGATCATAAAACACGATACTCAAGTACTCTCCCTTCTTTTCAGATTGGAGAACCCTTTATCTTTCTGCCTATTTGATTCTTCTTATTCGTTCTGCTACATTGAAACTTTTTCAATGGTTCAGAATTACACTTAATCTTGTAAGTATAATCATATTCACTAAACTTTCAGTAAATCATAACGAATAGTCTTATCATTCTTTGTGGTGGACCTGACCATCGCACAACCAAGTGTACCCAATCTCCTAGTCCTTCACTCGACTCACATATACATGTGAACAAGGAATTAGTCTTAATTTCCTAAAGACGAAGGTTCTCATTCATCACACAATACAAGTTGCATGATTCCAAGTTTCTATCCAATTGAAATTTGGGTGATGAGAATCTTTCCTTATTTGGTAAATATTGACACTACCACAAACGAAAGAATCAAATCCATATTGTTAAAAATAGAAACATACAAACATCAATTTTCACAAATGCCATTGCAAGGAGATTATAAATATAAGATATAAAACAAAATTTTATTTATTTATAAAATGCGGAAAAACTTTTCCTTACAATGAAATTACAAATGAAAACTATGTTACTACATATTCCTAAGCAACCTATCATAACTCCTAGTAGCAGCTCACAAATCTGATCATCGAATCATGCGATCGAAATCCATCTCTTCGCGATCAGACTCAACATGCTTTTCCTTTAAGCTTCCTTTGATCCTACAAAACATCAATATGTAATCTCATCACATCATGTATTAAGAATCTACAAATAGGAACTTAATAGAGTTAGATATTGGACTTACCTGAAGCAGAGTCATATATTTTGACTTTACCATCCTTGTGGTCCTTCAGGTAGATACGACAGCTTCACAACCAATGCCCCTTCTCTTGGAAATAGAAGCAAACAGATTCTTTTGGAATGGTACATGGGACAATCTCAGACTTAGCATTTCCCTTTCCCTTGGAAAGAGAAATATTTTCTGGACTTCCAATGTTTCCATTGTCATTGTCCATTGAAGTTTGGGAAGTAGATCTTCCAATCAAATTTGCTTTACTGGTGCGCCAAATCATTGCTGATTCAGCAGCAATTAGCAAATAGGTAAGATCGATAAGGCCCACGTCGTGATCTGTCATATAATAGTCTTTAACAAACTGACTATACGACTCGAGAAGTGACTGAAGAACCCAGTCAACAGCCAACTTCCTTGGGAAAACGACACCCAACATTCCCAGCCTATCAATGTGTGACTTCATATTCAAGACATGTGCACACACAGACCTTCCATCTTGGTGTTTGCTATCCAATAGGGCTTGAGTGACCTTGAACTTTTCAAGTCTTTGAACTTGTGGGTTAGGGTGAATAATTGGAATAGGTGGAGGAAGTGAAGTATGATATTGAGGAATATCATCTTTATGTGGAAAGCTTTTTCTAAAAAATTCGGGAAGACCATAGTTGTCTGAACTAGACATCTACAAGGGAGAAATTCAAGTTTAGTTGATTTAAGTCCTTAATATAACACCCAAAATGAAATATTAAGGCTAGGACCCAACACAATATTCTACAATTCGGAAGAGGGATGCCGTAATCCAATTGCAAAATATTTGAAGGTAGGTAAATAACGATTTACCAATTTCCACCATAAAAAATGAAAATGAACTTTAGGTTTTAAATGAATTGAAATTCCTAGATCCTTTTAGATTCATTGAACTTTTTCAATGACATGTTTAATCTCGATTATACCCTTCAAGTTTATGACTGGGATGCCGAGGATCACAAAAAAGGTATGAATAACCATACAAATTAGCTTGGTACTCTCAATGTTACAAATCACCTAATCAATGTGTCGGTTAACCACAAACGCTCCATTGATCCATAATTAACATCAAGATACCCTTTGCCACTCTTGTTAGCCCCAAATTAGTGTGTCGGTTAACCACACACGCTCTACTAACGACTTAACAAGGTGCAAAGTGCAATTTCATGGGTTAGCATAAAATTCACATTTTTCCTAAGTAACTAAGATTGGGAATTTATAAGTGTTTAGTTACTTGGTATTTTCATTATACTTTTAATGAGAATTAATTTCCTATCCTACCCGTTCGGCTAACGACCATCCACCAGTCAAGGAAGCGGTGGGTGAGAGTGGACACCCAGTAAACCACCATTTTATAGACAGTAACCTTATACCCCCCTTATAGACAGGCTTCGTGAATGAGGCCTACTAACGGTAAGACTGACTTTTTAATTATACACATATAATACATTAAACTTTTAATATTATATAGTATAAGGGTGTATTTTAAGTATTTAAAATACTAGGTGGTTTAATCTATTAATTAAACTAGACTTTTAATTTAATTAAACCCAAACCATATAATTATGGACTTATTAATACTCTTTTAATTAATCTTTTAATTAATTATTAACAAAGCCATAGTTAAAACATTTAATTCTAAACTTAAGTTATGAAGTCAAAAGTTTTAGTATTTAATATTTGACAATTAAAACCCTTTTAATCAAATTTTAAATTCCAAAACTTGAGGTCAACCTTTATAACTCTTCAAAACTTTTAGAATTCCATAAAAGAGACTTTCCAAGTTCCATAACTTGAGGGCAAGTTATGAAACTCTTCAAAGTCATTTAGATCATATTTTGTAACCTTCCAAGACTCTTGGAATTCATAACTTAAGGAATTAATTTGTTTTATGAATAAGACTTTTCATATCCATAACTTATGGAGTTAATTTGTTTTATGAGTGAAACTTTTCAAATAACTTTAGTTTTAGAATTCAATGTATCATAAAAAAAAACTTTTCAAATTCCAAAACTTGTGGAGGTTTCATGAACTCTTTAAATCAAACTTTTAAACTAATAAAATAATCAAGTAATTTTATCTTTAACTAATTTGACCTAATTCAACTCATATATCAAAATGATCCAATTTTATAAATAATTAGTTTTTCACAAAATTAAGTAATTATCTTAAAATTTTATAATCATGATGTTATTGGATGGGGATAAACACTACCATATCAGTAAAATTAAATTTTATGAACCAAAATAGTTTGTGGTAATGATCCTAATCCAAAACATGCCAAAAACCCGAAAAACTGCCAACAGACTACCCAACTCGTCGAGTCTAATAATGGACTCGTCAAGTTCATGAACTTATGAGTCAACTCTACGAGTTCATTCATAGACTCGTCGAGTCCAGCAGTCAGACAATAGTTTTCTTATTTTTTCAACTTTGAAATCAAACATTTGCATCAATATAATAGAAAACTACCCATGGCTCTGATACCACTGTTGGGTTTTCGTATACTACAATATCCTATGGTGCACATACAACCCTAAATGCTTTGGATCTATGTTTTCTCTAATTATACATGCAATATTGTTTCCAAAGCATTAAGACTACAACTCTCATACAATTGACATAAACAACATAAAATACTAGTTAGGAGTTTACTCTTTATGTAGCTTGTAGAACTTGTTGTATTTGGTCTTTAAGAACTTAGCACCCCAAGTGTTGTGCCTCAAACAAGTCACAAACACCAATAAACAACTAGATGGATATGAGAAAGATTTAGGAGACTAGAAATCGGATTCTACTTCTTGGAATGCAAGGTGTAACCGATTTTAGCTTATGAATACATACATACATATATATATATATATATATATATATATATATATATATATATATATATATATATATATATATATGTGTGTGTGTGTGTGTGTGTGTGTGTGCGTGTGTAGAATATCAAGGGTCATGTGTAACCCTAATCCATACCCATAAGCTTATGATCCACCCATTTGATTTGGATAAATACTTCATGGATTAACCCATAAGCCCATCACAAATCAAACAATTAATCATTAGCCCAACTCATATGTATCAATTTAATTAGTATCTTTTGATCACTAAATTAATTATAACTTAATTCTTGATCAATACTAATTAAATAATATGATTCCTCAATTAATATATTATACTTATAATATATTAATAAATCATAAATAACCTCTTACTAAAATATCCATCAATCAAATTGTTCTGGTGAAGGCAACCCGAAATGGACCATGCTACTATCGGTTCAAGTACATACCAATTATAGTTATGGGCTTAGACACCTAATCCAACACTTAGGACAAATGATGAATGTGAATCTTGTCTCTTGGGCAAGATGAAAAAACCACCTTTCACTGGAACATGTGAAAGAGGTGAAGGATTGTTGGACCTAATCCATATAGATGTGTGTGGCCCATTTAGATCCACAACAAGAGATGCTAAGCAATACTACATGAAATTTACATATGATTACAGTAGATATGATTATATCTACTTAATCAAAAATAAATCAGAAACCTTTGAAAATTTCAAAGAGTTTAAGCACGAGGTTGATAATCAATTAGGCAGGAAGATAAAGATGCTTAGATCTAACAAATGTGGTGAGTATCTTAGTATCGAGTTCTACGACCATCTTAAGGAATGTGGAATTGTTTCACAGTTGACTCCTCCCAAAACTCCACAACTGAATGGTGTAGCTGAGAGGCGTAATCGAACCTTGCTGGATATGGTCCGTTCCATGATGATTCGATCTTCTCTTCCTATCCATTTCTAGGGGTATGCCTTTGAGACAACCACCCATATCAAGAATCTTGTTCCAACAAATAAGGTTGCCAAAACACCTCACGAGATGTGGACAGGGAAAGCTTCCTCGCTCGTACATATCAAGGTCTAGGGTTGTGAAGCGCTGGTAAGACGAGATATGCATGACAAACTTGAACCCAGAGTCGTGAAGTGTTATTTCATTGGGTACCCACAAAATTCCTTTGGATACTTGTTCTACAGACCTAGTGATTGTTGGGTTTTATACAAACAATCCTATGTGTGCATGCAACCCTAATTGGATCTATGTTTTCACTATTAGACATACAACTTTATGAACACAAAAAGAAACCTGGCATGCTACTATTATTTTCGAAATCCATATAGAATAATAGAATACATACCTTTTGTTGTTATATAGTAATAACAACTAGTTCCTTGAATCACCTTAGCTCTTGGAAGCAAGTACCACAAGTGTAGTACCTCTAATGGCTCACAAACACACTAGGTGAAAGGATAAATATGGGAGAGAGGAGAGAAGGGTATCTTGCCCTAAAATTCATCCCTTTTAGGGTTTCCCAAGGCTTGGACGAATTCTAGTGCCTTAGGGTGCTATTTATACTTGAGGCTAGCCAGGGTTTCAAGGTGGAAACCCTAATCCCTTAGCTTAGGGCCTAAGCAAGTCCATGGACTCCTTTCCTTAAGCCCTTGGACGAAAACTCCTAGATCCTTCTAGGATTTTCATTCAAGCCTTAATAAAGGTGATCCAATAGCCCAAAGTCTCAACTATCAAATAATTACAAAACAGCCCCTGTACTTTTAATTAATTCTTTTAATCCCAAAATTAATTCCTGATTAATTTCTGATTAAATACTAATTAATAATATGATTCCAAATTAATATATTATTCATATAATATAATAAATAAATCATATTTATGCCCTAATCAACCTCTCTCCTCAATTGTCATCCTGTCTAGTCACCCGTGTGAAGGCAACCCAAAAGGACCATGCTCACAATCGGGTCAAGTACATACCAAAATAGTTATGGACTTAGACACTAATCCAACAGTCTCCCACTTGGATAAGTCTAATAACTATTCTGCGTATGACTTCAGAACCTGATCAGCAATCGTAGCTTCCAAAAGCCGCTGTCAACTCTGATCTTATCAGATACGCGTGTCCTTTAGATAAGGGATCATATATTCCTCCATTCTAGAAGATATCGTATAGACATGAGACATGGATTGAAATCATTCTCTCAGTCTATGTGTCGTTTCCCGATTTCCGATTTATGACGACTGACTAATTGAACAAATCAAATCAGTCCTGGCCCGGCCGAGCACTTTCTTTTGTCATCACTAAATCATCGAGGGGCCCACAGATATCGCTTTTATCCCACCTTGGGTAAAAGGAATGGATAAACTTTGACTCAAATGCTTGCTTGCACCTACTAATCGAATCACACACAACAATAAGTTTTATAACACCAAGTTACTGGTGTGTTTACTTATCATCAATGTGCAACCGACTAGCAAATAACAACTCACACGTCTCGGTTTCAAGAATATCCAATGTTATCGTCTCACCAATCACTCGTGATAAAACCATGAAGTGATTCAAGTGAGCGTGGGTTTAATCCAATACTTTAATCTTATCAAAGCACTCATGAACTCTGCAGCAAACTTGTGCTATGTCTAAACACTTTAGACAATCTACAGACAGATTCATGACAGTCTTCCTTCATACCTACTTCCAACGTATGACCGACTGTGGAGCTTCGAATAACTTAGTTATTCTGGAAGTCAAAACATGAAAAATGAAACGCAATAATAATATTAATCCTATATGGTCCCAAAACTTTTTGAGCGTAAATAAAAACACTTTTAAACACCATATTGATTACTCATTATTCATTGCTTACTGTTTCAGAAAATCAACTTATTACTCGAATTATAACCACAATTGTCCCATGCTCCAAGCATGCACACTTTGGTTACCTATGGTCCATACTCTGTGAAATACAACAATTGAAAAACTTTTCCAATGAAACTCATTTCACAATCCCCAATTTTATTATTAGTATAAGAATACCAAATTCTTGCCACTTTTAGAATATGTCAGATTCTAACACTTTATGCAATGATTCTTTCGTAATGTCATAGCACAAAAGTCACCAAGACCCGGCTAATGAATTACTAAGTTCTCTATCAGAAATTACAAAACAATTTTATAGATGTGATGTCTCTCACTCAAAGTACATTCCTTTGAACATCCTTTTGCATAAAAGTTTCTAATCTACATAGAGTCTTAATATCCAACTCCCATTAATGGAAACATTTCCATATTTGCTATATGACAACTTATTCTTAATAGAATCTTATCTATTCATAATAATGTCAATATAGTCCATCCAGTACTATACTTCCAACTACTCACAAGCGACAAATCCTCAGTGAACCTCAGACCGTCCTTTGATGGTTGTTTAATTATTTTAGTCAAAACCGATTCTAGTCCTTTTTCCCTCTTAATGCCCTAGGCATTTGGAAAATTTAGAATGGTGAAATATTATAACATATGCAATCGGTCCCATACCCGAAGCGTATTAGACACGATGCATAATGTATCACATAAGGATGTGATACTTTATCATCCTTCTGCCATAATATTTTATGTGCCCTGTTTCCACAATTCGAACTATGAAGAGGGATGTCGTAATCATAATCGAATTTTGAGAATGCACTATGTATCCTTGACTAAATTTATTAACATTTCTCAATCTAAGCTTTAGAATTTTGAAATGAAGTATAATATTCTCTCCCTTAATTATAGCAAAACAAATTTTTTTTTTTAACCCTTGCAACTTTGAAAAAATGAATCTTTGTTTTCTATAATTAATATTGCTAACTTGCAATACTTACTATAATAATCATGCTCCCACTAACATGACGATTATTTTCTTACCAGCATAACACTTATGCTCCCACTAGCTTTGACATGTATTCAGAAAACAATTGAACTTCTAGAAAACAATGCTTATTGAATTCCTTAAGTTCATATTTCTAATACCTAATGCTTTCAGAAGAATTTATCTAAGATTTTTAAGCTCATACACATTTGCCTTAGATAGCTCACATGTGTGTCTAAACAATTCAGAATTTATGTTACTAAGTCCCAAATGTTCAGATCAATTGCCAAATCTCACAATTCGAACTATGAAAAGGGATGCCGTAATCATAATCGAATTTGTGAATACAATTTTCACAATTGCTATTTTCTTAAAATCTCTCTTAGTGAAAGCATTTCCTCACAATCATTTTCATAAAGGAGGAAAACCTTATGACACTTAGATTTTATGATGTATGTGTTCCTATCCATGTGAATTTGTCAAAACGAAAGTTTGCGACAAATCCAAAAACATATGGACTGAACTTGTTCAATCTTGATTTCTTGCCTCATGGTAACATGAATGCCCACCATGTCTTCCAAGCAACTCACCCTTTCATATCAATGTACTTTCCATTGATCAAGGTGCTTTGTCTTTATGCATTCAAATGAGAACTCATAGAACTCACACGCATAATTAACTCAATTGGAATGGCACAGAAAAAGAGTATGTCATCCACGATAGGCTTTAAACCTCAAGTCGTGTGCTAGTGATGATCAACTAGGTTTACTCTTGATTTGTTCTTGAAACTTTTCAAGACCATTAAGACTCCCACTGACTCCTTGACATATAAGATTCTCTTGTCAAGAAACATTTCTTGACAAACAAATATTCAAGAGTTAGTGTAGCCTTTTGTCAAGTTTAACACTTCACACAATTGGTCCTGGTTGGTCTTTGTCTTATCCAAGACATCACAACTTACCAATTTCAAATGTGTAAGAATAAGAAAACTTTTCCAAATTCCACATTTGTCGAGTGTTATAAACCTACTTAAGACTTGTCACTCATGTCAAAATCTTGACTCTAAGACTTGATATTGGAACGAAGTATGATTGACTTCTTGATTTAACCATTTCTACAATTCTCGATTCCTCTTTTTAGACATGCAATTGCACTAAGACTCACTTAGAGGATCAATTGAGATATGGTTCTTAATCATTAAGACTTATCATAAAACACAATAAAAGGTACTCTCCCTTCTTCTTAGAATAGAGAAACTTTTATCTTTCTGCCTACTTGATTCTTCTTATTCGTTCTGCTATTGATTGAAACTCTTTCAATCAACTCAGAATTATACTTAATCTTATAAGTATAATCATATTTACTAACCTTTAGTAAATCATGACGAATATCTTTATCACTCTTGTGGTGGACTTGATCAACGCACAACCTAGTGTACTCGATCTCCTGGTCCTTCTCTTGACACTTTGCCAAAGAATTAGTCTAATTTCCAAAATATGAAGTTTCTCATTCATCACGCAACCAAGTTGTATGATTTCAAGTTTTTGTCCAATTGAAACTTGGGCGATGAGAATCTTCCTTTATTTGGCAAATCCTCGACATTTCACAAATAACATAATCAAGAATCACATCCAATTCAACATTGCTAAAATTAGAAATACATAAACATCCATTTTCACATATGCCATTGCAAGGATAAATAAATAGGACGAAATCAAAATTCATTTTATTGCGGAAAAACTTGTCCTTACAATGCAATTCAAATGAAAACTATGTTATTTCAATTTCTAAGCAATCTATTCTAACTCTAAAGTAGTAGCTCAAAAATCCGATCTTCAAGCAATGCGATCGAAATCCATTTATTCACGATCAGATTCAGCTTACTTCTTCCTTTAAGCTTCCTCTCTTTTCTTCGATCCTACAAAACATCAAAATGTAATCTTATCACATCATGTATTGAAAATCAAAGAATAGGAACTTATAGAGTTAGTTATTGGATTTTACCTGAAGTAGAGCCATACGTCTTGACTCTCCCATCTCTTAGATCTCTCAGGTAAACAGGGCAGCTTCATCTCCAATGCCCCTTCTCTTGGCAGTAGAAGCAGATGGACTCTTTTGGAATGGCACAAGGAACTATCTCAGAATTTACCTTTTCTGGATTTCCAATGTCACTATTTTCAATGTCCATTGAAGTTTGGGAGTTTGATTTGCCAGACAAATTTGCTCGATTAGCACGCCAAATCATTTCTGATTCAGCAGCTATAAGCAAATAGGTCAAATCAATGAGGGTCACATCATGGTCCATCATATAGTACTCTCTAACGAACTCACTATATGATTCAGGAAGTGACTGAAGAACCCAGTCAACAGCCAACATTTCTGAGATATCGACACCCATCATCCTTAACCTATCAATGTGTGACTTCATCTCTAAGATGTGTGCACACACAGGTTTCCCATCTTCGTGTTTACTTGCCAATAGGGCTTGAGTGAGCTTGAACTTTTCAAGCCTTTGAACTTGTGGGTTAGGGAGAATAATTGGAGGAGGTGGAGGAAGTGAAGCATGACTCTCATTTCCTTGATCGTATCGTGGAACGTCATTTTCATTTGGAAAGCTTGTTCCAAGGGACTTGGGAAGACCATTGTAAGATTTAGACATCTACAAAACGGGAGAAAATTCAAGTTAGTTGATAAGAATCCTTGATGTAACACCCAAATGAAACATCAAGGCTAGGATCCAACACAACATTCTACAACCTAGAAGAGGGATGCCGTAATCTAGTTGCATAATATTTGAAGGTAGGTAAATGACGATTTACCAATTCCCACCATGAAAAACGAAAAAATAAATTTAAGTTTTAAATGAATTGAAACTCCTAGATCTTTTGAGATTCATTGAACTTTTCAATGGCATGTTTAATCTCGATTATGCCCTTCTATTTGTGACTGGGATGCCGAGGATCACAAACAAGGTGTGAATAACCATACGAATCACGTGGTGCACCCAATTGCTACTATCACCTAATCAATGTGCCGGTTAGCCACACACGCTCCATTGATCTATGATAAACATCGAGCCACCCTTCGCCACCAATGTCATTCCCAAATTAGTGTGCCGGTTAGCCACACACGCTCCACTAACGTTTGACAAGGGTACGAAGTGTAATTCCATGGATTAGCATACAAATTCACATTTTGCCCTAAAGTAACTAGAATTTGGGAATTTGTAAAAGCATGTAGTTACTTTGTACTTCATTATACTTATAATGGAAGGTTTCGTCCTATCCTACCCGTTCGGCTAACGACCCTCCACTAGTCAAGAGTGCGGTGGGTAAGAGTGGATACCCATTCAATCGCCATTTTATAGGCAACTTCCTTAAACACCCCTTATAGACCAGCTTCGTGAATGAGGCCTACTAACGGTAAGACTGACTGTTTACTTATACATATATAATATTAGACTTTTAATGTCATATATATATAGTATAGGGTGTATTTTACACTTTTAAAATACTAGGTGGTTTTATTAACTTTACAAAACCATAATGGTGTAATTTGAACCTTTTCAAAATACGAGGGTTTTAGAATTTAACATTTCAAAATTAAACTTTTAATCAACTTTTAAATTCCAAAACTTGAGGGCAAGTTTTGAAACTTTTCAAAACAATTAGGTTTTAATCTCACTTTAAAATTTTCGAAATTTAAGACTATTTAAATTAAAATTTTAAATATTAAAACTCTTGATTTAATAATTATCTGGAATTAGACTATTAATTTAATTATTAAATCATAAGGGATTATCTAAATCATGAGGATAATTACCATTTATACATTTAAGATATCCTAATCCCTTAATTATCTCTCTAGATTTTGAAAATATGGTTAGGATAATAAAAAAAAAACTATTATTACCATATATAACAATTAGAGGATAATTACAAGATATGGGATAATCCAAATCCCTAAAATTTAGGATCTTATCTTGGGGAGGAGGCTAATTTCGAAAATCAAGGGATTAAAACAAACCCTAGATTTCGAAATTTAAGGGTTTAAGGAAAGGATTTGAAGATCTTATTCAAACTCTTGCAAATTAGGGTTTGCAAACCCTAATCTTGAAAATCCTAGCCTCCTAGGGTTTATTGGCAATAAACCCTAATATGTCAAGTTCATACAATTGTATAATACTAATTGAAAACAAGTTAACCAAAGGCTCTGATACCACTGTTGGGTTTTATACAAACAATCCTATGTGTGCATGCAACCCTAATTGGATCTATGTTTTCACTATTAGACATACAACTTTATGAACACAAAAAGAAACCTGGCATGCTACTATTATTTTCGAAATCCATATAGAATAATAGAATACATACCTTTTCTTGTTATATAGTAATAACAACTAGTTCCTTGAATCACCTTAGCTCTTGGAAGCAAGTACCACAAGTGTAGTACCTCTAATGGCTCACAAACACACTAGGTGAAAGGATAAATATGGGAGAGAGGAGAGAAGGGTATCTTGCCCTAAAATTCGTCCCTTTTAGGGTTTCCCAAGGCTTGGACGAATTCTAGTGCCTTAGGGTGCTATTTATACTTGAGGCTAGCCAGGGTTTCAAGGTGGAAACCCTAATCCCTTAGCTTAGGGCCTAAGCAAGTCCATGGACTCCTTTCCTTAAGCCCTTGGACGAAAACTCCTAGATCCTTCTAGGATTTTCATTCAAGCCTTAATAAAGGTGATCCAATAGCCCAAAGTCTCAACTATCAAATAATTACAAAACAGCCCCTGTACTTTTAATTAATTCCTTTAATCCCAAAATTAATTCCTGATTAATTTCTGATTAAATACTAATTAATAATATGATTCCAAATTAATATATTATTCATATAATATAATAAATAAATCATATTTATGCCCTAATCAACCTCTCTCCTCAATTGTCATCCTGTCTAGTCACCCGTGTGAAGGCAACCCAAAAGGACCATGCTCACAATCGGGTCAAGTACATACCAAAATAGTTATGGACTTAGACACTAATCCAACAGTGATAACATGGTCTTTGTGATCGAAGACGAGTCTTTCGCGAGAGATAGCTCATATTCAACGAGAACAGTGGGAGTGCTATTGGTCTTGAAGAAATTCAGGAGTCATCCAATGAAGGAACCTCTGACAACACTAGCACTCAACATGAGGAAGAAGTTCCAATTGAGCCCGTTGACAACTCATTACCCTTCGTCATTCCAGTAGGGTTAGCATGCCACCTGAGTTATATGGTTTCCATATTACTACAGATGGTGACACATTTGCCAGTGATCGTACACTAGTAAATTTGGATGAACCTGTTAACTACAAGGAAGCAATGGCAGACTCTGAGGCTGCTAAATGGAAGGAGGCAATGGATAGTGAGATTCAGTTCATGTATGATAACCAAGTATGGAACTTGGTTGATCATGTGCCTAGTCGAAAGACATTCGGGTGTAAATGGATCTTCTAGAAAAAGACAAACATGGATGGGAAAGTGCATACCTATAAAGTTAGGTTGGTTGCAAATGGGTCTACTTAAACCCAAGGGATTGACTATGATGAGACATTTTCACTAGTACTAAGATAAAGTCTATATGGATTATGCTTGCTATAGCTGTATTTCATGATTATGAAATTTGGTAGATAGATGTTAAAACAGCTTTCCATAATGGGAAGCTATCTGAGGACATCTACATGAGTCAGCCAAAGGGTTTTATACATGCCAAATTTCCCGATAGAGTGTGTAAGCTTGAGGAATCCATTTATGGATTGAAACAAGCATCTCGCAGTTGGAGTTTTTGTTTCCATTAGAAAGTCAAAGAATTTGGGTTCTCTAGAAGTGAAGATGAGTCCTGTGTATATGTCAAAGCTAGTAGAAGTATAGTGAGTTTCCTAGTCTTGTATGTTGATGGCATGCTCCTTATAGGAAATGACATTCCAACCTTGCAAGAAGTTAAGTCTTGGCTTGGGAAGTGTTTCACTATGAAGGATCTAGTGGAAGCATCCTATATTCTAGGAATAAGGATTCATCGGGATAAAAAAAATTATCTCATTGGTCTTAGACAGAGTATATATTTTGATAAAATACTGAAGCATTTCAGTATGCAGAATTCAAAGAAAGGGAAATTGCCCATTCATGGTACTAACAAGTTGAGTAAGACTCAAAGTCCAAGTATTGATGAAGAGATAGCTGACATGAGTAGAGTCCCATATGCTTTAGCTGTAGGATCGATCATGTATGCAATGACCTATACTCGCCCTAATGTGACTTATGCTTTGAGCATGGTTATTCGATTTCAGGGAAACCCTGGCAAAGCCCATTGGATTGCAATGAAGAATATTCTTAAGTATTTGCAAAGAATGAAAGGCATGTTCCTAGTTCTTGGCTGTAGTGATACGTTAAGAGTGAGTGGTTACAGTGACGCCGGTTTTCAAACAGACTGGGACAACTTTCATTCGCAGTCTGGTTGGGTGTTCTTACTGAATGGAGGAGCGGATACTTGGAAACGTTCCAAGAAAGACATGACGGCTGATTCCATATCTGAGTCGGAGTACATTGTAGCGAGTGAATCATCGAAGGAAGCAACTTGGCTGAAGAACTTTATCAGATATCTCGGAGTCGTTCCAACTATTTAGGAACCTATGGAATTGTTATGTGACAATGAAGGCGCGGTTGCTTTAACGAAAGAACCAAAGGATCATGATAGATTCAAGCATATCGATAGAAAGTACCATTACATTCAACATCGGATAGAGCAAGGACACCTTTTGGTGAAGACAGTAACATCAGAAGATAATGTTGCAGATCCTTTCACAAAGGCTCTGAGCAGAGTCAAACACTACTAGCATGCTAGGAGCTTAGGCCTAAGGGACGTTATTAGTTTTAGTAGTTAGGTGATATGTTTGAAACTTGTAACAAAAATAAATGTAATTGATTTGGTGAATGAATAATAGAGAATTATTTATGATTATCGTACCACCTTATTCAATTATTTATTCTTGTGTTTCTTTTTGCATGTTTAAACATCCTGAATAATTTGAATCATTCAAACTTCCACAGGCATTCATACTTTTGGAAGTAAGTAGTGAATTAAGACGGTCATGAATTGAATGTAGATTTTTGATTGAGGTTAAGACATTGCAATTTGAATTGTTACAATATTCATGAGTACTTTGAAAATTGGGATTTTAAGTATTGGATAAACTCACGCTTAGAAATTACTTCATGGATCTGGTCACGTGTAATTCTAAGACGATAACATCTTCTATTCTTAAAACAAAGATATATAGTTCATAGTTTACGAATCAGTCATGCATTAGTTGAACAAGAAGGTATTCCAGAACCTTCCAACCCCTTGAATGAAATTAATGAGGGTTTTTAGGGTTTTTGCGATATTACTTATGGATAATTAGGAAACTAGATAATTCCGGATTTGAAATAATATTATTTTATTTTAAATTATGATTTATTGGATTTTCCTATCAGCTATAAATAGGGACCTTTGGCATCATATTTTTGTCCACCACATACACACATACAAGAGCCAAAAATTTTCTCTAGGTTCCTCTCTCCTCAAGTCTTCTTGCTACTAGGGTTTTGGGTACAAGCTATTAGAGACATTCATTCCTTTGGTGCTAGCTTTCCAAGGTCTACAAGAAAGATTCTACTTTGATTATTTGCAATGATAATCAAAAAGGTATGTAACCCTAATTTATGTGAATTTAGATTTCATAGCCTCTCTCTTAGGGCTTCTTGATATTTATAGTTAGTTTCTATCAATAAAGAAAACATAGATCCTTTCTATGATGCATGTGAACTTAAGGGTTTAAGTGTTTTTCCGCCACATGTAATTTTTTTATAACCTAGAAAACCCATCAGATTCTTCGCCATGCTTGTCATAAGCAATTAGATCTTCTGGCGAAGCGTTATCATCCACAAAAGGGAGATCCTCATCGAGGACATACTCTTTGATATCGTACCTTAAGGCAATCCTTAGGGTACGAACGCAGTCCAAATAGTTTTGACTGGTGAGTTTCTCCTTATGTAAGATCGAGATAAGCAAAACGTTCGAGTTAGGTGTTGGGGGGGGGAGGAGGAGGAGGAAGAAGATTGTTCTCGTTCGACATCAACAAGATGAAATGAAATTTAGTTAGTTTGAATTTGGCCTTAAAATAGTTTTCAACCCTAAATAAATTATTAACAATGCTAGAATCCATATTTCAGTTTGTAATGTGTAAAGGGATGTTTTAAATACACAACAAAGTTATTTAAGCAGTCAAAGCAACTTGTCGGTTTCAAACTTTTAAAACTCCTAAATCATTTGAGATTCATTGACATTCAATGGCATGTTAATCTTAATTGTGATCATCCCAAATTTGATGTAGGGATGCCTCAAACCATTAAATAGATGGTGAATCAACCATGCAAAGCCGCTTGAACCTCGATATAAAATTATTCTCGTATTGACGTGTCGGTTAGTCACACGCATTCCATCAATAGAACAATTTCATGAGCGACTCATCATTCTAGATCTATATTCTCGCAAATGACGTGCCGATTAACAACACACGTTCCATCATCAGAATATAGCCAAATGTGCGCTTTCATGGGAAGCACACCGCTCACATTTTTCAAATTATATAAAATGTGAATATTTTGTTTTATTACTTGATTAATACTTTTAATCTTGAAATACAAAATCTGATTGAACCTTTTTAGTAACTCTACTCTCAAAATATGAAAGACAGTAAGTGGGGTAAGCACGAAGTATATTAGAATCGGTCTCATTATGAATCAAAGAGGCCTCCTTAAACCATATATTAGAGTGGGTGAGCCTAGTCTTGATTCAACGACAATGTCTTTTATTAACATGCAAGGACACATGTGATATTAACGTTGTATGTATAGTAAATAATATCATATAATAAATTTAAGCTTTTAAATTTATATTCCCGTCTTTCTAATTTAATTTCCTTATTAAATAAATTTCAAGATAAATATTCAAATTTTAATTCTAGTTCAAATAATATTCAAATATAATTAATTAAATATTCAAATTTAAATTCCTGTTAAATAATATTTCAAAATAAGTATCATATTTAAATATTCATATTGAAATAGTTAAAATAATATTTTATAATTGAGGTTTATCCCCACATTTTTGAAATCAGTAAAAATCCTGAAATCTGAAAAACCAGATAGACGCGTTGCGCCAGGTAGAGGGTGCGACACTATTATAGCAACATACTTTGAAAACCATCATAGAAAAGATTACTAACCTCATATTTTCTTCTTTGTGATCTTGTGCTTACCACTTTGTTGCAAAACCAATGATCCAAAGGAAAATCCATCTAATGGAATTAAGGTACATGCCAAAATAGCAAAAAGAAGAACTAACAAATTATGGTTTATTCAAAAATCACCAACATTAGGAGAGAGGTTGTGATTTTTGGATTTGGAGAGTAAGAGAGACAGAGTACGGACGATTTTGAGGGAGAGAATAATTGAATCTAGTGTTTACCTTAACAGTTTATTTATAGGTAGATGTTAGAATCTTAGATGGATACAAACTATAAGGTTTATCTTTATCTGATTCAAACCACCTCTACCCTATCCTATGGACACCAAAACCGTTTCATATATGTCTTACACGAGGTTCTAGAATATTCCAATTAATCCATGTAATTAATTAATATTCAACATCTTTTAATTAATTAAATACTTTTGATTAATTTATTAATTCTTTATTAAATCAACATATTCTTAATTTCATTTTCTTATGTTATTTATTTCATGAGAAACATCCAAAAAGATTTTATTTCATGAGAAACATCCAAAAAGATTTTACTATTATTAGGTGATAATGTGATAAATGAACATTTGCATTTTAAGAAGAAAATTTCGTTTGAATCAGTAATCATGAATTTAACACTAACTATGTGGATGCTTGTTGTTTATAACCACAAAAAATACTCACAATATTTTTCAAATAAAAAAATTTCAAAATTTGGAACATTTTTTCCTTCATGAAATAATCTCAATTAAAGTGAGGAAATGGCTATATCTTTGTTGATTTGAATAATTCTACATGTGTAGTAGTAAAGTTCACATTGATCACTCCTCCATGACCATAGGAAAAGCACATGTCACTATAGCTATTGGATTTGGATACTTCTCTCCTCCAATTTTATATATATATATATATATATATATATATATATATATATATATATATATATATATATGTGGTCGTTGGATAGTGATTTGTATTATTTTATACAATATTTTTTATATATACACAACAATTTATGTTTTAAATAATTATACTATACAACCATTTAATGCATAACTTGTTATCAATGATTAAAAAATATTATATATGGATTATCACACTTATTATCTTATCGTCTTACGTGTGCAGAAGAAAGCGATGTGTATTATTAAAATATATTACAATACTATATTTGAGAAATTATGAAATTTGGTGGGCAAATTTGCAATTGGCAACTGATTTGTTGGCTTAAGATGACTGGTGATGCCTAAATTACATCGTATAAACACTATTGTAGAATATTAAAATTATTCATATATTGAATCTTTTCTAGAAATCAGAATCGATAATATTACATAATAATATATAACTTGTAGTGCACATAATCAGCTTTGTATGTTATTCAATGTATATTTTAATAATCATACACGAAACAAGAAATACAAGCTCAATTACCCATTATGATACGCCTAATAAAGTAACAATTACTTCTTAGTTTAGATATGTAAAAAAATGATATACATTTATTCCGCAACATATCAAACTTAAAATTTAATTTTTAAATAAATATAAGAAAATTACAAATTAATTGAAAAAAAAAACAAAATAATATTAAATTTGGCAAAGAATAACTAAAAGAAAACGCAGCCCCATTAAAACATGACCAATAATTACACCGATTAAAAGAATATGAAAAAGAAACAAAAATAATGATTACCCTTTAAAACCATATTTTATACATGAGCTTTCTTTTTACATGATCTTGAGACAAGACGATTTAAAAAAAAAAAAAAAAAAAAAATCTACCGTTTGAATTTGAAAAGAAAATAAAAAGTAAGATGTTTTTGATAATTAAAAATGCTAAAAAAATTTGCAAAACAAAGAAATATTACGAAATAAATTCAAGGTGAAGAACCCCACAGAACCTCTGCAACAATGGTGGCAGCTTCTGCATCAGAAACATGGGCTGCTCTAACTCTCTTCAACACTTGTTGCTTTAATGCCCTTTTCTCTCGTTGTCTCAACCCTTCTCCTACCTCCAATTGCACTGCAAATCTAGCTACACAGCTCTCAAATGGACGCATCACAGTGTTCATACTTTCACCTCTAACATCCATTAACACACCTCCAATTTCAGATTTCTGCAACTCCACAAGTTTCTTCACCAAACCCTCTTCCAACATGGCTTCAATGGCTTCCTTTCGACCGTAGTAACCAATCTCTAACACGCAGTCCATCGCCATTGTTCGGATTGAGAAGTCTTCCGAGGCTAAGAAGGCCATGATTTTGGGGATTTCTCCTTCTGATACGAGTTCATCTACGATGGGGCTTCTGATTGATTTAATTAGTATAGAGAGGATTTGGATTGATCGAGCAGATGATAACGAAACCAACGCAGAAACTGTTTTCCCCATCAGAACTTCCCCTACGAACACATCTTTGTTGAACGTGATCAATTCGACAATCGCGAAAGCAGATGCTTCTCGAACGTTCTTCGAGAATGTAGAATCACAGAGAATCTTTTCGAGTTCGTTGAAAACCTTCGATCTGAGGATGCAATCCTGTAAATCCCGATCAAATCCTCTAGCTATTCGTTCTTCAAATTGCTCCATCAAATCGATTAAAACCTCATCTTTAGTCTCATCCGCTCTCCGCAGTGTTTGCGTTAGGGTTTCAATAAACTCTCGATCAATCCACGCTTGAATTTCGGATTCAATCGAACCAGCGACTCTGGAAATCTCGTGGTTGTTGAGTCTACGAATCAGGAACGACCTAAGACCACGATAGCGTTGACGAGCGTTGTATGAGTTATGGATGAGAGTTTTGAGAGCAGTTAGGTGAGTAGACAACGTGGTTAGGTGAGGGTCGTTTGATAGGATGGATTCTGATTCGTTTTCGAGCTCGAGAAGAGCTTTAATGGGGGGCGAACAGCCAAAGCATACGCCACCATCCGTCTTCTTGGAATCCGGGTTTTTCTGTAAGTCGTGTGAAGCTTGTTTGAGAGCTTCAAGGACTTTAAGAACTTGTTGGGTGTCATGATCTTTAGAGATGGAAGAGAAAGTTTCAGCTTCTTCGGCTTCCATGGCAGAATATGAGGAGAGGAAGTAGGGAATGAGAGTTTTTAGAGGAGAAAAGGTTGAGTCCAGTTGTCAAATACGGACTCTTGAAACACCTCGAAGGTAACCGGCAACCGGTTATAATAGTTCTGCAACGTTTGTTTTAAAGTGTGGTATTTTTAGAGGCGAAAAGGTTGAGTCCATTGTCATTTTTCATTCGCTTTAAACGAATAAATATAAATAAAGGAAATTGAGTAATCTAATATTTTAAAAATATATTTTTTTAAATGACTATTTATTTTGGAATGGAGGATTCCGGAACATATTTCGGACTCAATTTCGGGTGGGTCGGCTTATTACCGAGCCTCCGGAATTCCGATTTCGGACTATCCGTTCGTGTTCCGGATCTGAAATTTGAATTTCAAATTCCGAAATATAATTTGAAAAAATCCAGACCCTCGCCTTCATTCTGGATCTTGCTTCGACTTTCCGATTCAATTCTTACACGTGACCTCGATACTTTTTCCAATCTCTGACACGTAACTCCGACACGAAAGAAGACCACTACGACCCCGTTATTCTACAGGTACGTTCTTCACTTCAAAACGTAGTTTTCTTATTTGTATGCCCTGCTTATTCATCTACAATTATTGTTCTTGAATGCGTAGAACACCTCTGTAATGAACCAAAAACGTTATGGAGTTTAAATTAAAGATATCATTGTTGTAGGACCAACTGAAAAGTAGTTTAAATGTTTGGGTATTGTTAATTTACATCGAATGTACTATTCCGGATCTTAAAATTTCATTCCGGAAGCCTTCAAAATGCGATGAACTATTCTGGAACACTAGGAACTCGTCCGGAACACGAGGAACTAGTCTGAACGGCTCCGAAATTGGTCCGGAATTTTGGTCAATTTTCGTTTCGGAATGAAGTGAGCAATTTGTTTGGTACCTGACAACAGAATGTCATCCATCGGGTTGTTGCATGGTCAAAACTGAGACCTTTACAAAAGACTCACTGCAACCAGTTTTTACAAATCGATAACGTATGGTCACTTAATTATGTCAATATTTATTTTTTATAATTTATGTTAATTTTTAAATTTATAATTTTGTTAGCAGGATAATAGACTCGTACAGAAGTTGGAGTCGACAGAAGCTGAGAGGCGTGCTAAATGGTGGATAGTTAGCTCGACATGGATTGATGACCCTAATTTTCCCGACACCGAAGTTCACAGGGCACCGTCACTAACACCGTCACCCAAAAACTCCCATACTCATGAGCCTCGACAAAAGAAGGCTCAAATATAAACAACAGGATGGTTCGGTGTTGTTCATTCACCGTTTTTTGACTGGTATTCCGACGATTGAATTTTAGGCGCGCTTATATGCGGATAGTCACGCAGGGTGGTTAGAATGTGATGTAAGTTACATTATTAGCCTGCTCATTTACGTACTACGCTTTTACTAACAACACTTACTTAACCGCAAATACTTTTAATTGGCACCACATCATGTTGTGGATCTCACTGTTGGTAGAGCGTAGACAAGATGATGCTTGATGGACGGTTGTACCGACAACTTTCAATACTGATACATTTGACTTGAGTGACATGGCAGACGGAACCGTTTACTCAGCTTGGGCAGACCGTGATACGATATTATTGTGTTTCGATTACATTACCTAAGTATGTATGTAATAAAATGTTATTTGATGTTTAATTATTTCTAACCTTTTTGTAGATTTACATCCCAATCAATATACTAATTGATCACTGGTTTTTGGGTTCTTTGAATTTGAACACTTTCCAAATGACAATTGATAATCATTGGAAGAGCGACTACGTTTCAGTAATCGAGGATTGGTTTATCGGTATGTGAGCCCGCATCCACAGACTGTTAGTAGGTATCAACTACTCAGGTACCGAAACAAGTGATTTAATCTCACTTGAGAGTTTCAACAGGACCCTCAAAAAGGCACCACAAGTACCACAAGAGATTGACAGTAGAAAGGATTGTGGAGTGTTTTTGTGTTGGTTCCTAGAAGCGTTGATCACCAGGAAGTCGTATTCTATAGACGGTCTAAGCGGTACATAGACTATATCATATCGTAAACGACTCGTTAAAATATTTTATAGTACAAGGAATAAGATGATTTGAACATTGTAATATTACTTCAAACAAATCCCTTTAGCTTATAAATTTATTTGGTTTTTGTTGATTTTAAGATTATCAATTGCATTTTATTTAATATATAAACAAAACTTCTACAAATAAATAAATAAATAAACAAAATAAAAAACACATTTACACAAATAACAATAAAATAAAACGTTCCGGAACCGTGGTTCGGAATCATACTCCAGTGTTTCGGGGGCCTGTCCGAAATGAGGTATACATTATATAAAGGGAAATTAAGTAATCTAACCCTTATGAAAAAACTAAGTGTTCCGGAATCGTACTCCAAAATTTCGGAGACCTTTTTGTAACCATGTGTTTCGTAGAATGTGGTTACTTTATTAAAAAAAAATTAAAACTTTTGTCTGTTTGTCAAAGAGGTCATTTATAAGGGTTATATTACTCAATTTCCCCACAACTAAACATATGTGAATGAACCCCATGAAGAGTTGTCTTCGAAACTTTGAGGAAGAGGGAGACGAGGGAAAGAAAAATGTTGATGAGAGAGTGAGAAGGCCATAAGTTTTAATCTTGACTAGGGTCAAGAGCTTTTATGCACCTATCACTTCTTTTGTGACCTAGTTATCCATATCACTTGATTTGCATAAATTCAAATTAAATCAAGGATATTTCACTTAATTCCTTACACTTTCTAGTTTCAAATTAACTCACCATAACGTTGTCGTGTTCACAAACTAATCCCTCATCTTCTATTATGCCATTTGGCTTAAACTATATCTTTTGTGTAAAATAAAAGGATCCTTCTAATTATGGAAACTCACTAATTTTTTGTGCCAAAAGGGCATAATTCTAATAGCCCCTCACTTGCACATGTCACAACAACTATATAGTGATATCTTATTTAGCCTAGCAACATGTACGTCATCTAAGACTACGATTGTACTAATAACTTGTAGGTATGAACAATCATAAGTAAGTGATTGAATATTACTTTGTTATGTGATATTTATATGAACGTAAGACATGGAAGTATGTTAATAATACATTAAAGATTATGTTTTTTGATGGAGATTTATGAGGACCAACAAAAAACTACATTGTTGATCTATTATCAACTTAGTTTCAGTACATTCATACATTTTATGTCAACACCATATTATTGAGGGTCTAGGGACATCGCTTATCCCGTAAGGGGAAAAGGAACAAATAAACTTTGATGACATGAATCCCGCCCTCTCATCATGTCATACCTAGACATTCCTTGTATGAGTGACAACTATGGACAACGTTTGTCACACCCCCGAACCAGACGGCGGAAACGTCTGATGGCTCGTGTGACTATCAATTGAAATATCATCACAATAAATATACATGAAACATAACACATTCATCACCAAACATTACATATTACAACTGGTATTGTTCACATCAAGTATATTGTCATAGGTTACATAAATCCAAAATATTAATAGTACGATGAGTGACATTACACAAAATAAATCCATACACACTTGAAAGTCCTTCTGCTTAACGATTACCTGAGAATACAAGTTATTTTGAAAACGGTCAACATATATAATGTTGGTGAGTTCATAAGCATATTTGAATGAAAGTCTTTGTATTGTTTGTAAAACCCAGAAAATCAGATATTTTCTATAAAAAGTCTGAAAAATGATGTGAAAATCGAGTATAAATGCATGTGTGAATTTCATAGTAGTAACATATAGGAATGCAGTTCAAATTTCTTTGTATTCTTTCTGTTGTAAGTAAGTGGTATTTGAATAATAGTATTTCCCTAGAAAATCCGATATTTTCTGATTTATAAAAAAATGTTACGGTCTTTGCACTGTCGAAATGTTTTGTATCAATATGACTTACGAGTTTTTAATTTTCCGTAATGTCGTGATGGGAATGGATCTCTATATGAGTCGTTATAACCATACATGATAGTGACTGATTTGCCTGTCTTGACATTTTTCCAAACGCCGGATTTTCTATCAAGGTTTTGTCACCCTAGACCGGCCTAGTCTAACTGTAGCGAACAGATCTGGTGTGGGGGAGTCACCCCCGTATAGATCTATACACAAACTCTCGCTCTCCCTCCAGGAGACTCTGATTATAACTACAAGCTACGGCCATACACTCAGTGATGTCAATCGACACGTCTCACTAGATCTCATTTGTCTCCACATGAATTTGTATAATGTTATATGTATTTAGAAGTTCGAACACTAGATGATGCATGAAATGAAAAGATAAGGCCCAACAAACATGAAGAAAATGCAACGATGGCCCATTAGATGTGTAAGTTATTTCCAGGCTAAATTAGCATGTAAATGGGCCACTAAGGCTCAATAACATGTAAAAGCTAAATTAGGCCCATTTAGCATGTAATTGGGTCACTAAGGCCCAATAAACATGTAAATGGATCACGAAGACCCAATAAACATGTCTAGAAAATACTAGGCCCAAATATCGCACCATTGTTGTATTTCGTTTATTTGCTATAGTATATTTCGTTTAGTCGAATTATTTATCTTTAGCATTATAAAAAGTCCAATGTTTTGTTAGAACGATATTTTTAGTTTGATATGTCAAAATTCTACAATTAGAACCCGTTTTTATTAAAAATTTCACTTTAGATACCTCAAGAGCTAATTTGAACATTTAAAGGTTTATTTTACATAAAATGTCATTTTGGTCTATTTTAAATTAAAAATAACATTTTAGTCCATAAATTTATAAAAACTTATATTTTCGCCCCAAATGCTTAGTAAATGACGGGGTTGGCCCAAAAATACATGTAAAGACGTTATCAGCCCATTCTTGCAGAAAATTACAATTTCAGCCCTTATTTGAATAAAATAACATTTTCGGCCCAATTTTTATAAAATTAACATTTTTGGTCCAAATCTTGAGATAGTGTCATTTTCAGCCCCTGATCTCGTTTATTCTCATTTTTGGCCAAAGTTTTGATTAAATGACATTTTAATCCCCAAAAATTGATATTTTTGCAGTATGGGCCCAAAAGCCGTGAGGCCCACAATAAGGCCCAAAATGCCAAATTTTACACTTTTGGCCCTTAGGAAAATATGATTGTTGTAAAAACTCATTTTTAAGCTAAAATGACCCTTTTGGTCCCTATAAAACCGTAGGTGTCACCCTTGTCCCAAACTTTTGTTTATTTGCCAAAAATGATCCTTATACAAGGTTTTGTTTTGTTTTTTGCAACTTAGGCATATATATCACTTTTGACTTTGTAGTATGGTGTCTAAAGTGTTTTGGTTTATGAATCTCACCTATCTTTGTTGAAGTTTCATGGATCCATCGAGTTTATCACACAAACACAATATAAACCAAAAAAAATCACACACAACATGCAATAATACATAGATCTACACATAAACACTTATATTCTCGCCCAAAAACAATTAAAAACCGAAAACAAGGGGGTATGAACTCACCTTTCTTGTTTGTTCTCGGTTTGGTGAAGAAAAGAGGGAGGTTTCAGCCCTAGCAAGCTTTCCTTGAGTAGATCTTGAACTTAAGAGGTTTTCTAAGAGTATGATCACAAACAATGTTTAGAAGGAGTGATCTAGCATAATAATGAAGTTACTTAGCTTGGATGTGTGATGACAAACCTAAGATTGATGATCTTTGGTGAAGATATTCTTGAGACACTTAGAAATCTCGAAAATTTGGATGGAAGGGAGGAGGGTGTTCTTAAGTGTTTGAGAGAGTTTTCTTGAAAGATTTTTGAGAGAATGAAGGTGGTGTGAGGTGTTTCGGCCGAGAAGAAGAAGGGAGAAGAGAGAGAGAGAGAGAGAGAGAGAGAGAGAGAGAGAGTGAAGTGATGTGCATGGAGATCCACCATGCAATAAAGAGGTGTCTAATTCTCCTTAATCCTCCTAATTTCTTTTTATTTTTTTCTTTACTCATTGGGCCGAGAATGGGCCTAGTGGGATGAAGAAAATGGTGATGGGCCCAAATTCTTGTTTTTGATCGAATTTTATACGCCCAATATTATTTTTCGGCCCATTGGCTCATTAGATGTTCACGGCCCATTTAAATGAAAGAAAGGGAGTTTATGGCCCATTAAGGCCCATTAGGGTTAGAATGAATCATTCTAGGCCCAAATGGTCCAAAATGTTATAGATTTATGAGTTGGGTCCATTTAGAATCTAAATAGGGTTTCTAATCCCAATATAGTTGAATTAAATGCTTATTGGTCCATTAGGCCCAATAAGGAAATCCTAGCCCACAATGAACTTGAACTTGGATCTCCAGGGTATTCCACTCCCCAATTGACTTTCTGAAATGTTTTGCATAGAGTTTTGAATTTCAATTGTAAATCTTGACTAAGTTTGTGGTCATAGAATGAACATAGTGTATGATATCAAGTTAGAGTTACAAGTATTATCATAGATGACGTTTACATGATCACAAAATTTTCTGGTAAAAATACCAGTTGTGAGATCATCCCCCCGTTAGAGGGAATTTCGTCCCGAAATTCTTTTGAAAACTACGATTATGAAGGAGTGAATAAGTGAGGGTACTTCTGCTTCATTTGGTCCTCGCGTTCCCATGTGAATTCCGGTCCACGCTTGACGTTCCATCGAACCTTTACAATCGGAATGCGGCTTTGCTTCATATGCTTCACTTACCTATCTAATATCTCGATTGGTTCTTTGACGAACATGAGATTCTCGTTGATCTCGATCTCTTCTAGAGGAATGACAAGAGTTTCATCTGATAGGCACTTTTTCAGATTCGAGACGTGAAACACGGGGTGTACGTTGCTGAGCTCGGCAGGTAGTTGTAGCTTGTAAGCCACTGGACCAATCCGGGCTAGAATCTCGAACGCTCCAATGTATCGCGGGTTCAACTTTCCCCTTTTCCCAAAGCGGATCATTCCTTTCCAAGGAGATACCTTTAATAACACGCGATCCTCGACTTGAAATTCTAATGGCTTTCATCGCTTGTCAGCATAGCACTTCTGTCGGTCTCGCGATGCTTGGAGTCGAGCTTTGATTTTGATTATCTTTTCCGTCGTCTCACGAATAATTTATGGTCCTGTTAAAGTATTGTTCGATGATTTCCCTTTTGCTAGTTGGGTGTCACCCACCTCGGCCCAACATAGGGGCGATCTGCATTTATGTCCGTAAAGAGCCTTGAAATGAGCAACCTTGATGCTTGTGTGGTAACTGTTGTTGTATGAGAATTCGATCAGAGGCAAGTAGGCATCCCATGACTTGCCGAAGTCAATCATGCAAGCTCGGAGCATGTCCTCAAGTGTCTGGATGGTACGCTCGCTCTAACCATCCGTCTGTGGGTGATAGGCAGTGCTCATATCTAGCTGTGTTCCCATTGCCTTCTGAAGAGATTGCCAGAATCTTGAAGTGAACCTACTATATCGATCGGAGATAATAGACACTGGCACTCCATGGAGTGTCACGATCTCTTTGATGTATGTTCGGGTCAGCTTTTCCATTTTGTAGGATTCTTTTATTGGTAGGAAATGATCGGATTTTGTTAACCTATCGACGATTACCCAGATAGCATCCAATTCGTCTGCTGTCTTTGGTAATTTTGTCACGAAGTCCATGGTTATCCTTTCCCATTTCCACTCGGGTATCACTGGCTGGTGCAATAATCCTGAGGGCTTTTGGTATTCCACTTTCACCTTGGCGCAAGGAAGACACTTGCCTACGTAAGTGGCTATCACTGCCTTCATATTAGGCCACCAATAATGTTGCTTGATATCCAGATACATCTTATCTGACCCCGGATGAATAGAATATCGCATCTTGTGGGCTTCATGCATGACTATTTCTCTAAATCCCCCAATCTTAGGAACCCAGATTCTGTTCATGAAGTAGTGAGTTCCTTCCTCTTTAACTTCAAATCCCTTATCCATTCCCCGCAGTGATTCACTAGCAACATTCTACGGTTTCAATGCGTCCAATTGGGCTTCCTTGATATGTGAGGTTAGGTGAGATTGCACGGTGATTGATTGAGTCTTCACACGACGACTTGAATACTCCTTTCGGATCAGGGCATCGGCTACCACGTTAGCCTTGCATGGATGGTACTTGATCTCACACTCGTAATCATTTAGCAGCTCAACCCATCTCCGCTACCTCATGTTTAGTTCCTTTTGATTTAAAATGTGCTGGAGGCTTTTATGATCGGTGAAAATGGTGCACTTGGTACCATAAAGGTGATGGGTTTTCAGCATTCTAACACTCCTATGGGGTACATGCAACCCTAGAAACCTTGGATCTATGGTTGACTAAGATACATGCAAATAATTATTTTTCCAAGGTTCTTATCGTAACTAGCATGGCATGGGGTACTTGAATCAAATAAAACTAGTAGAATTACTTACCTTGTAGTAGTAGTTGATTACTTGGAGTTTGAGAGCCTAGCACCAATAATGTGGATGCCTCAAATGGAAGTCACAAATCACCACAAACTTGGAAACTTGAGAGAATAGTCACAAACTTCTTGAAATCGGCCCTCTTAGTTTACACACATCAACTAGTTCAATTTCAAGAACCAAAGTCTCCTTTATATAGTGTGGTGGATTAGGGTTACATCCATGTAAACCCTAATACCCATGTCTTTTTATTTCCATGAGATCCATGGGTTAAAGCTCCATGGAGTATCCATGGACTTTCCATGCAAGCCTAGCCCATTCCAAATAAGCATTAGCCCACACTATATAAATACAAGAGCCCATATTTAATTAGTCATACTTTTGATCTCTAAACTAATTCTAAATTAATTATAGATCAACACTAATTAAATAATATGATTTTATATTAATATATTAGAACTTATAATATATTAATAAATCATAACTTATACTATTCTCAAAAGATTATCGGTAAATTGTTCGGGTGAAGTGCAACCCAAATGGACCATGCCGGGTCGGGTCAAGTACATACCAAATATAGTTATGGACTTAGACACTATCTCCAACAGTCTCCCACTTGGATAAGTCTAATAACTATAGTTGCAAGTATGACTTCAGGAACCGATCAGCAATCGTAGCTCTTAAAACTCTGTTGAACTATGAAGCGCCATTTTAGATAAGTGATCATATAATCCTCTGTTCTAGATATCAACCGGACAAATACATGGAACATGGTCTTGCTTATTGTCCAGCATTTCTTTCCCGATTTCTGATTTGTTTGACATAGAACTTAACTGAACACATCAATTTAGTTCTGACCGGGCCCGGTACATAGGTCAAAACAAAATCATCGAGGGGCCCAGATATCGCTTCTAATCCTAGAAGGAACAGATAAACTTTGACTCATATGTTTGCTCTACTACTTGTTGAACTACACACAAAGGCACGGTTTATAACATCGAGTTACCAATGCGTTTTCGTGCAATCAATGCATAACCAACTCATAGGCAACAAATCATATCTCTAGGTTTGAAGACTTATATGATATTACCGTCTCACGATCACTCGAGATAAATTCCATGAAGTGATACAAGTGAGCATGGGTTGAATCCAATACTCAGAACTTATGAGCACTCATGAGTGTTGTAGCCCCGCTTTGTCTAACATCTTAGACCTCTACAAGCCAACCCATGACAGTCTTGATTCATATCTACTTCCAACATATGACCGACTGTGGAGAGTTTGAATAATATGATATAAACCATAACATAATTATTCTGGAAGTCAAAACATGCAAAAAGAAATAATAGTAAACGATTGACAAGAGATAGCAACACTTTACTCATAAATAACAGCTTTTATTTATCATCAAATGTCAATTACATTTTACAAATTTCAAGATTATCTAACTACTAAAACTAATATCATCCTTCAGCCCTATGCTCCGAGCATGCTGGAGATGCTTAGCCCGAGTCAGTCCCTTCGTGAGGGGATCTGCTGGGTTCTCATCCGATGATACCCTCTTTGCCACGAGGATTCCTTCTTCTATTCGATGTTTGATGAAGTGATATTTTCTGTCAATGTGTCTGGATCTCCCATGATCTCTTGGTTCCTTGGCTAAGGCAACCGCACTATTGCTATCACAGAAAATCTCCATTGGCTCCTTTATAGCTGGTACAACTCCAAGGTCTCCGATGAAGTTCTTTAGCCATATAGCCTCCTTTGCTGCCTCGCTTGCTGCTATATACTCTGATTCACAAGTGGAATCAGCCACTGTCTCCTGCTTGGAACTTTTCCAAGTGATTGCCCCTCCGTTTAGAGTAAAGACCCAGCCCGACTGAGAGCGAAAATTATCTATGTCAGTCTGAAAGCTAGCATCACTGTACCCTACAACTCTCAAGTCCTCACTGCCACCGAGGGTAAGGACCCAGTCCTTAGTCCTCCGTAGGTACTTGAGGATATTCTTTACCGCAGTCCAGTGTGCCTTGCCAGGGTTCCCCTGATACCTGCTAACCATGCTCAAAGCAAAGGCTACATCAGGTCGAGTACACGTCATAGCATACATGATCGATCCTACAGCTGAAGCATAAGGTATTCGACTCATTTCTGCTATCTCAGCCTCAGTACTAGGGCTTTGTGTCTTACTCAATCTGGCGTTACTCTGGATAGGTAACTCTCCTTTCTTGGAGTTATGCATGTTGAACCTTTTCAACACTTTGTCCACATACGTGCTTTGACTAAGTCCAATTAGTCTTTTACTCCTGTTTCTCAAAATCCTTATCCCTAGGATATAGGCAGCTTCTCCAAGGTCCTTCATAGCGAAACACTTCCCAAGCCAGGACTTTACTTCCTGCAGGGTTGGGATGTCATTTCCTATGAGTAGTATGTCATCCACATATAGTACCAAAAAGCTGACTATACTCCCACTAGCCTTGATATAGACACAAGATTCATCTTCACTCCTTGAAAAGCCAAATTCTTTGACTTTCTCATCAAAGCAAAGATTCCATCTGCGAGGTGCCTGTTTTAATCCATAAATGGATTTCTCGAGCTTACACACTCTACTGGGGTACTCTGTACTGACAAAACCCTCTGGCTGAACCATGTAAACATATTCAGCCAACTTTCCATTAAGGAAAGCGGTTTTGACATCCATTTGCCATATTTCATAATCATGAAATGCAGCAATGGCTAACAGAACCCTAATAGACTTAATCTTGGCCACTGGTGAAAAGGTCTCATCATAATCAACTCCCGGAGTTTGAGAATAACCCTTTGCAACTAGTCGTGCCTTATAAGTGTGTACATTACCATCCATGTCGGTCTTCTTCTTGAAGATCCATTTGCACCCAACTATCTTACGATCAGGTACATTGTCAACCAAGTTCCAAACTTGATTGTCATACATGGACGGTATCTCGCTATCCATAGCCTCTTTCCATTTAGCAGCCTCAGGGCCTGCCATGGCTTCCGTGTAGCTGTTAGGCTCATCCAGATTTACCAGTGTGTTATCACTGATAAGTGTCTCACCTTCTGCAGTAATATGAAAACCATAATAACGCTCAGGTGCATTCCTAACTCTGGTGGAACGCCTCAGAGGTATAGATTCTTCAGTCGGCTCAACAGGAGTTTCCTCCTCAGGTTGAGGGCTAGGGTTTGAGGTTCCTTCACCACTTGACTCTTGAATTTCCTCAAGGTCAATTTGCCTCCCACTGTCTCCTTGGCTCATGAATTCTCTCTCTCGAAAGAATCCTCTTCTTGCTACAAAGACCACATTATCACTGGGTCTGTAGAAGATGTAACCAAAGGATTTCTGTGGGTAGCCGATGAAAATACACCTTTCGCTTCTGGGTTCGAGCTTATCGTGAGTCTCGCGTCTCATGAAAGCCTCGCAACCCCAAATCTTGATGTGGTATAGATTGGGAACTTTTCCAGTCCACACCTCGTGAGGTGTTTTGGCAACCTTCTTTGTAGGGACTAGATTAAGGATATGGGCGGAAGTCTCTAAGGCATACCCCCAAAATGAGATTGGTAGCGAAGCTCAACTCATCATGGAACGAACCATGTCCAACAAGGTCCGATTGCGCCTCTCAGAGACACCATTCAACTGTGGTGTCCTAGGAGGTGTCAATTGTGAGACAATCCCACATTCCTTAAGATAGTCAAGGAACTCAGTACTAAGATACTCACCACCACGATCGGATCGAAGCATCTTAATGTTCCTGCCCAACTGATTCTCCACTTCTTGCTTAAACTCTTTGAATTTCTCAAAGGTTTCTGACTTATGCTTGATTAGGTAGACATATCCATATCTACTAAAATCATCAGTAAAAGTCACATAGAACCGATTAGCATCTCTTGTGGCGGTTCTGAAGGGTCCACACACATCCGTGTGTATGAGGTCCAACAAACCTTCACCCCTAGCACAAGTGCCAGTAAAAGGTGACTTTGTCATTTTACCAAGCAAACAAGATTCACAACTATCATCTGACTTTAGGTCAAATGACTCCAAGACTCCATCCTTTTGGAGTTGGCCTATGCGTTTCTTGCTTACATGTCTAAGACGACAATGCCATAAGGATGCTTTATCTAAGCTAGTGGAAGAGTTAATACACAATACATTATTTCCTAGATTATCTACAACAGATATAGTTTCATACACGCCATCACAAGGTAATGCTTTAAAGTAAAGAACATTATTAAAGAAAGCATCAATACTACCATTATTATTATCAAAATAAAAGGTAAAACCTTGTTTATACAATGCATGAAAGGAAATAACATTTCTTGCCATTTCTGGCGAATAATAACATTTATTCAAATCTAATGTAAACCCACTATTTAGCACTAAGGAATAAACTCCTATCTTGGTGACAGGTGAAGCTTTCCTGTTTCCCATGATCAAGTTTATCTTTCCCTGCTCCACATTCTCACTTCTTTTTAGTCCCTGCAAATCACAACATATGTGAATACCACAACCTGTATCAAGGACCCAAGACTTAGAATGATGTCACACCCCGATCCTTGTCGGAATCGATCGAGGCGTGATATATTGTTCAAAGTCTCATGACAACTATGTTATAATATGATTAGATTCAATTAAGTACTAAGTATGCAAACAAGATCCACAACATACAAATACAAATCCAAATATGAACAACATTTATTACATCAAATTTAAATAGTCTTGTGGATTTCTAAGGCACAACCTATTTTTCATCAACTTCATTCTTCAAATCTGCATCATGGGTAAAAACAGGTCAACTACGAGAGTTGGTGAGTAATCTAATTTTAGTAGAGAAAATTGTGAATTTGAAACCTTTATAATTGGGAATTTGTTTTCTTTTGAAGTCGGCAAACAATTGTATTTGAGATAACGGTTTATAAATCAAAAATTGATTAACAAATGATAACAACAACAATAAGTCCTCACCCTATATATACATATATATATATATATATATATATATATATATATATATATATATATATATATATATATATATATATATATATAGGATGGAGCATCTAATCATCATACACACTCAACCACGTGCGATCAATCACCTTAGCGTCCCAAGGCGGGGTGGTCAACCCAATAGCGCTATTATTGTCCATAACGTACCTCAAGAATACGGGCATAGTCATGGAGATTAGACTAAAAATGGTAATGCACTACAAGTACATGTAGCGTAAACAAACAATAGTTATACAATTAATGAGTCACGTATAAATGTCCCAACAATGTCTCAATTGTGATAAAACAATAAAATGAAGTTGGAATATATTAGAACCACATGATACACCCCAAAAGTATTGAAAATTATTAAGTATGGGGTAGATTACTCACATTAGTCCCAAAACGAAATGCGTGTGTCGTACGATAGACGATTCGGGTCAAAATGACGTAGAACCTAATATAATTAATAGTTTTGGTTTAGGAACTGCTAAACGAGAATGGAGTATTAATACAAATAATTAGACACATATTCTTATATTAGATGAATTAACAATAATTCATTTTGATTATAATATTAAGGTATTTATTTGTTAAATGAATTTTAAATTGAATTACTTACTTTGCATAATTAATTTATATTTTCAATTTAGGCCAGTTTTAATAATTTTTATTAAAATAATAACTTGCCCAATTATAATTATTTACAGACTTTAACAATTATTTATATGAAATAATCATTAAAATGCATTTTTACATGCTTAAATACTTAGGAAAATAGTTTTAAATAGTAAACAGTATTGAAAAATTATGAAATTATTAGGAAATCATTATTTCATACAATATGAATTACTGTAAAATTTGTATATTTTTCTGAACTGTTTTAGTATTTATTTAATATTTTAATGATTAAACAACACAAAATTCGGGAAAAATAGTAAATGATTCGCAAACAATCTGTAAAATTAACCATAGTTTTATAACATGATGTAGAGCTCAGTGTATAAGTTTCAGATATTTGTGACTATGGGAAGTATTTTTTATATATTTCATTATTAATTAATCAATAAAATCATAACTAATAGTAAAAAGTAATATAAATGCATGAAACTTCATATATCATGTTTAATCAGTATACATGTCATCCCAGAATTTTCTCAGAATTTATTGAATGCAAAAAGTATTTTATGTGAATTATTGCCCTACTTTATTGCAATAATTATAGTAATTCAATAAAAATAAATTATTTTCTGAAAATTTCCAGAACTTCTTATTTTATTGATGGGATTCTGAGAAAAATCAGGTTTATGCATAAAATGAGTTTTAGATATTTTGGTGGATTTAATTTGTTTCTTGTATGAATATGAAACTTTTAACAACATACCTTGATGAATGCTTCAAGAGGGATGAAGATTTGAGTATAATAGATTGTTCTTGGATGGAATATGAGTATTCTTGGAGGAAATTTCGAGATTGAGAGTGAGAGAAAGAATAGAGAAGGTTTAAGTGGTGAAGAGAATAATGTGTTGGGAGAAAAAGGAAAGGAAAGTGGATGGGAGGTGTGAGTGGGAGAACATGGGAATAATCTTTTTGCTTTTGGTGGTCTTCATAATTTCCCACTAACACAAGCATCTTTTACATAATTAATATAAGAGTTTTATAAAATTTAATGTAAAGTTTATAAAAATAGAGTTTTATAAAATTTAATGTAAAGTTTATAAAAATGGAGTTTTATAAAAGATGAGTTATTATTTGATTATAACAATCTACTTTGATTTGAAGTTTAATTATAGCATTCAAGTTTGATTCTTTTAAATTTAATTAGAGCATTATACTTTGATTTGATTTTAATATGGTATCATAATTTAATTTGATTATAGTTATAACGTTGTACTATACTATGTTGCTATTAACGTCAATTTATATCGTAGTGTATGAGTTTCGATCCTATTAGCGTCAAGTAATCTTGAGTAGGGTTTGAATGAGATTGTGAGAGGTTTCGTTTGTGATCTTTTTGAGTGTCCGGCTTCGCAACGCAAGGTCCATAGACCCCGTTAAGCCATGATTTAGTGTCCTACACAATCCCGATGATTGTGCAATAGTGTTTTATCGCTTTGGTTCATTGTTTAGCACTGTTAAGGCTAAGGAAAATCAAACACATGAACTTTCCAAATGATGTTTTCTCATTAAAATAGCGAATTATACAGTGATTACATAACATAAACCGTATCATACAAGGGTTAATGGAGTTGACCGGTTTGACTAGTTGACTTTGTTTGACTTTGACTTGACCAAAATTTGATGGTTGTCACATCATCCCCCCGTTAGAGGGAATTTCGTCCCGAAATTTGCATTTTGATTGGGACTTCAAGAGTTTGGAAAAAGATGTGGAAAACGTTTCGTAGTACAAGAAATTGATTATGGTGAGGAACAACCCTCCTGATGTCACATGATGACCTTGGAAATTTCTTATTGTAACTTGAACTGAGTCAATTTAAAAGGAGTTTATTGTTTTGGGATGATAGAGTATTCTATGTGTGCTTTTATACTCCCTGTTTTATCCTTGGTATTACCACTATGAATATTTTATAACGTAGTTAGCGAGTTCCATCATTACGAATGTTTCAACAAATTTTGACGAAATTTGCATTATAAGTCCTACAAGTTCTTTTATAGTCGATTGACGTAAACTAGTCGTATATCATTAAGATTGCAAGGGCATTTTGGATGGGTGACCCCGCCTTAAGCCCACAACCAAACAAGGAACATGGAATGAGGCGGAATCACACATTCTAAGTCCATAGAATCTTAATGATATATGACCATAATGTTTACACTAGCCCTCATAGATTCCAGGGGCGTAGTATTATTGGGCTAGAAGTAGGAATTGTAGTTCAAAATAAAATAGTTATAGGCCTGCTATCTTCAAACTTGGGCTTTGGCCCCTCCCGATTCCTAATCAGAATGGTCCAATACTCCCAATTCTCCAAGCGACCAAGCGGTATCAAGAAATCAAAATAGATTCATCCCCATTTTCCCAATTCGCTGCCTATCTCGCCTGCTGTTCGTTTGTCGCTGTCTCGCCAAGTCAGTCGCCTGGTCTCACTCTCGCCAATCGCCATCGCCAAGTGCCCAAGTCCCCATTCTCACTTCACAGAAATCAGGTATGTAATCCCGAGACCCAAATCCTGTTCAGATGTTCTTTCTTTTCTGATTGTAAGATTGTTGATTGTTGGTGTTGGCGTATTGCACTGCTGCTGCTGTTTTTTGTCAATTTGTTGCCTATTTAAGCGTTACTACTGTCTTACTAAGTTTCCTTTTAATTTGGCTGTCATTTGCGATTTGGCGATTTGCCAATTTGATTTATAAGTTATGAACTTATAGATTTGGTTATTGATTTGGTTATGCTTAACAGCTTGTCAGCTTCAAACAAAACTGAAAAGTGACAACAAAGATTGATTTGGTTATTGTTAAATGAGTTATTGGTTATTGTTCTAATTTTGAATTTGATTTTGTTTTGATTGGATCAATTGTTCCTTCATTTTGATTTTTCTAGATATAATCATGGGAAAGATGAAAACATTGAAAGAGAAATTGTTGTCTGCTTACTAATATATCATTCATAATCTGTTTTTAAAGACATTAAAGGCTGTCAGGCTGAGTTGTAATTCTTTTTTCTAGGTGTTTTTGGTGTTTATTTGTAGAAAACAATCTGTTTTTTTTTAATTTTAATTTCAGTTTATAATATTTTCGCCCCCCCCCCCCCCAAGTTAATTGTTCAAGCTCCGCCACTGATAGATTTACTAGTAAAAACCCTGAGTTTTTTTTACATAAATGATAAGACTTATTTGGGTTTTGCCGTGTTCTCAAGATTCATGGTTTAGATACTTAAATCGATGCTAGTTTTAGTAATAAAAAGAAATTTTGAATTTAAACGTCGAGGTTAGAAGCTTGTACTGATATTTAAGGGGTTAAAAAATAAAATTTTATTAGTTACCTATAGCGACACACAAGTCATAATTTGCATGTGTGAAGACTTGGAGTACTTTCTAATTGGTTCGTGTGTGAAGACTTTGAGTACTTTCTAACTGGTTCATGTGTGAAGACTTGGAGTACTTTCTAATGAAAAGTGTGCTACTGGGAAAATTTGAAACTGGTACGTAGCTTCAAAGTCAAGAATATGCGGTAGGCATGTGATGTATTAAATGCATGAGGCACATAAGTCATAATTTGCGGCAACATATATGTATATGTGTGTGAATTGAAGAAGAAGGTTACAGTTCAAAGACCATATATATTCATTTCCTCTTTATTTGTTATTAATTACTTCTCCCACTTCACTTATATAAATCATCACATTCTTACCGCAACTTTTAACTTCTCCCTCACAAATGGATCCACCTGCAGATCATCAAAACCCCATAGATGACCTCGATTGGTTTCAGTACTTTGATCATCAAGATCTTTTCAGGTATATATAAACGTCACTCATTACCCCATCTTTCGCACAGAAAAGTGATTTTGTCTATATTGATCAAAACATGGTTTGGATTTGTAGTGATCAAAAAGAGTCTTTCATCGTGTTGGATTTGATTATCTTGAGTTTTTTTTTTTTTTTCTTTTTTTTTTTGGATTTTTGCAGTGGTGACATGCTCGACCATCATGATTACGAGTTGTCGGAAAAATTGCATGAAGTGCTCGATCAGAACGTTTCCACAGTACTTAACAAATATCAAAACATCATTTCTAGAAATGAGTTTCACGATTTGGATCCCCTTAAAGACATAAGCTTATGGGATTGTTGGGAGGATGGTAATTTACCATTGGTTAGTTTCAGTGAAGACTGTAAATCCGGTGGTGAGGCTACAGGTAGTTCTAGTGCTGCCACCACTGATCACGGTGGCCGGAAGGTGGCAAATAGATTGAGACCATTGGAGTTTGAAGAGATAGCGAAGTACTTTGAGATGCCGATAATCATGGCAGCAAAGGAACTAGGGATAGGGTTAACATTATTGAAGAAAAGATGCAGAGAGCTAAACATAAACAGATGGCCTCATAGAAAACTTAAGAGCCTTCAATCCCTCATTCAAAATGCCAAGGTAAACTACGATAATAACCTTCTATACATTACTCATGCATGTATGCATGCACTTGGTAATCAAAGTAGTTTTGGTATTTTCTAAAATTTTAATTATTAGTTTCTTTATAACATAAACATAGGCCCTAGGCATATGCCACATCGAATCAATTGTTTTACTACGATTTCTGATTTATATTTACACAAACTTAACTCATTGTAAATTTTATGAACTCACACGAAAAATATATTGCATCTACCTAAAAAAACTAGGAGTTGGGATTAAAGGAGGAGGTAGAGACGTTAGCAGGGCACAAGAAGATGATGGAGAAATTGTCAGGTATGGAATTGACAGAAAGAACAAAGAAGCTTAGGCAAGCTTGCTTCAAAGCTATTTATAAGAAGAGAGGACTTAACAATCCTTAGTCCTTACCTTTTCTTTTAGTCATTTTGTTATAATTAGTGGATTTTAATCTACATTGTATGTGTTTTTCTCTTGATAGATTGATACCCTTTTTAGTTTCATTGTGTTTGTCTATTGATTTTTTATGCAGAAAATTTTGTATAATTTGGGTATTATAGTTTGTATTATGTATTTAGCTATATTCTAGATTGCCGACACGACTACGCTGACGACTCTATACCAGAGGTCTATATAAATAGACTTATGAATTTAGTAGGAATAACTTGATTATAATCTTGTGATTTGTTCCATGTCTGATCCACTCCTAAGATTCACTCGACATGCCCCCAGTTATGTGTAATTAAAATTTTATTAGACTGTTGATCCTAATGAGTCTACCCTAAGTCCACAACCAAACAAGGAACAAGAAGTAGAGCAATAGTCATAGATTCTGAGTCTATAATATCTTTAATTATGTATAACCTTGGCGTATGCACACAGTTATCATAGGCCTACTAATAGAGGTCTTTAGTTTTATAGTATCACCAAATACTCCTATAATATTTTTAGGTGTTTAGATTCGATTCTTAAAGTATTCCCTGTAGGATGTAGTTAGGTTGTTAGATTTGCTGCCCCTTATGACTATCCCCCAGTATATGCAAGTCACTCCTCGGACAGATATAGTTGATCAGGCTATATCCTTCCCAGACTTGATTCACATATACCAAGGCATACAGCCTCTCCCTTTGCTCGTTTTTCTAGGTTCCACCATGTGAGAGCATGACCTTGGAGGCACCTTGTAGCATGACGGACCATCAGGTCCTCAGGACACTCGCTATGGATGAAAGTACTCTCCATTTCTTCAATCCATGTGAGGAGTGCGGTGGCACCCTCGATGCCTTTGAAGTAAGGCGGATTGCAGTTACGAAAGTGCTTGAACGAGCAACGAGGAGTGGTTGCTGGAGCTTGTGGCTGAAGAGAATGAAGTTGGGTTGCAATTGTTGGGATGACGTTTGCTACCTCCTTGGCGATAAGGGCAGCTAGCCTTCGGTTGTTGCGAGCAGCGTATGGGGGTCGTAATGCTATCTACGAGAAACACGCATATGGACTTGTGAGTTATTTGTAAATTGATTATGGAAATAAAGTTTTTAGACATTGTTGGGTAAAATAATTGTAAAAAACTTGTTGGGCCATGGTTAGGAGTGTTGGGCACCTTTTGGGCTTTCCATGGTTACTAAATGTGAAACATGTAGCACTTGCGTGGGCCCCCACAAAACTAAGTTTTCACATGTCTTTCCCACTTCTAGGCCCATTAGGGAACTTAATAGTCCAATGAGTTGGCCATTTTGGAGTGTATCCTTTTGGATACGTTTGATAAGGTCGGGTATTTTGATGGCTCAAAAGTAATGTGAATGACGCGCTTTGGCCTATAGGTTTGGGAACTCTCGCCTTTGGTCCCCAGGTAAGCAAACTGGTCCCTCAGTTGATTGGGATGTATACGAATGCTTGCCTAGTCAGGACTTTTGGGCTACCGGCACCTCCCCCTTCCAGTTACTACGCGTCCATTACTATGATCCTACCCAACTAGAGTGGATGACTTTGAATTTCCTATGAGCTCTAAGGAATATATATATGTATATACATTTTTTTTAAACCACTTGAATATGTGTGTGATTTTCAGAGAAAGAGGAGAATATTCACCAGTGTATGCACACATATAAGCGTCAGGAGTAATACGTATGCACTTAAGGGAGCAATTAACACATAAAGGTATTCCTAGGATTTTCTAAGTGTGAATTGCATGCAGTTGTGTGTGCATTTTATAAACTAGCATACGAGAGGACCCTAGAGGCTATAGACTAGGTCAAGGCAATTAACCTAATTCCCTATAGTCAAGGGCTCTGATACCAATCTGTCACACCCCGATCCTTGTCGGAATCGATCGAGGCGTGATATATTGTTCAAAGTCTCATGACAACTATGTTATAATATGATTAGATTCAATTAAGTACTAAGTATGCAAACAAGATCCACAACATACAAATACAAATCCAAATATGAACAACATTTATTACATCAAATTTAAATAGTCTTGTGGATTTCTAAGGCACAACCTATTTTTCATCAACTTCATTCTTCAAATCTGCATCATGGGTAAAAACAGGTCAACTACGAGAGTTGGTGAGTAATCTAATTTTAGTAGAGAAAATTGTGAAGTTGAAACCTTTATAATTGGGAATTTGTTTTCTTTTGAAGTCGGCAAACAATTGTATTTGAGATAACGGTTTATAAATCAAAAATTGATTAACAAATGATAACAACAACAATAAGTCCTCACCCTATATATACATATGTATATATATATAAATATATATAGGATGGAGCATCTAATCATCATACACAGTCAACCACGTGCGATTAATCACCTTAGTGTCCCAAGGCGGGGTGGTCAACCCAATAGCGCTATTATTGTCCATAACGTACCTCAAGAATACGGGCATAGTCATGGAGATTAGACTAAAAATGGTAATGCACTACAAGTACATGTAGCGTAAACAAACAATAGTTATACAATTAATGACTCACGTATAAATGTCCCAACAATGTCTCAATTGTGATAAAACAATAAAATGAAGTTGGAATATATTAGAACCACATGATACACCCCAAAAGTATTGAAAATTATAAAGTATGGGGTAGATTACTCACATTAGTCCCAAAACGAAATGCGTGTGTCGTACGATAGACGATTCGGGTCAAAATGACGTAGAACCTAATATAATTAATAGTTTTGGTTTAGGAACTGCTAAACGAGAATGGAGTATTAATACAAATAATTAGACACATATTCTTATATTAGATGAATTAACAATAATTCATTTTGATTATAATATTAAGGTATTTATTTGTTAAATGAATTTTAAATTGAATTACTTACTTTGCATAATTAATTTATATTTTCAATTTAGGCCAGATTTTAATAATTTCTTATTAAAATAATAACTTGCCCAATTATAATTATTTACAGATTTTAACAATTATTTATATGAAATAATCATTAAAATGCATTTTTACATGCTTAAATACTTAGGAAAATAGTTTTAAATAGTAAACAGTATTGAAAAATTATGAAATTATTAGGAAATCATTATTTCATACAATATGAATTACTGTAAAATTTGTATATTTTTCTGAACTGTTTTAGTATTTATTTAATATTTTAATGATTAAACAACACAAAATTCGGGAAAAATAGTAAATGATTCTCAAAAAATCTGTAAAATTAACCATAGTTTTATAACATGATGTAGAGCTCAGTGTATAAGTTTCAGATATTTGTGACTATGGGAAGTATTTTTTATATATTTCATTATTAATTAATCAATAAAATCATAACTAATAGTAAAAAGTAATATAAATGCATGAAACTTCATATATCATGTTTAATCAGTATACAGGTCATCCCAGAATTTTCTCAGAATTTATTGAATGCAAAAAGTATTTTATGTGAATTATTGCCCTACTTTATTGCAATAATTATAGTAATTCAATAAAAATAAATTATTTTCTGAAAATTTCCAGAACTTCTTATTTTATTGATGGGATTCTGAGAAAAATCAGGTTTATGCATAAAATGAGTTTTAGATATTTTGGTGGATTTAATTTGTTTCTTGTATGAATATGAAACTTTTAACAACATACCTTGATGAATGCTTCAAGAGGGATGAAGATTTGAGTATAATAGATTGTTCTTGGATGGAATATGAGTATTCTTGGAGGAAATTTCGAGATTGAGAGTGAGAGAAAGAATAGAGAAGGTTTAAGTGGTGAAGAGAATAATGTGTTGGGAGAAAAAGGAAAGGAAAGTGGATGGGAGGTGTGAGTGGGAGAACATGGGAATAATCTTTTTGCTTTTGGTGGTCTTCATAATTTCCCACTAACACAAGCATCTTTTACATAATTAATATAAGAGTTTTATAAAATTTAATGTAAAGTTTATAAAAATAGAGTTTTATAAAATTTAATGTAAAGTTTATAAAAATGGAGTTTTATAAAAGATGAGTTATTATTTGATTATAACAATCTACTTTGATTTGAAGTTTAATTATAGCATTCAAGTTTGATTCTTTTAAATTTAATTAGAGCATTATACTTTGATTTGATTTTAATATGGTATCATAATTTAATTTGATTATAGTTATAACGTTGTACTATACTATGTTGCTATTAACGTCAATTTATATCGTAGTGTATGAGTTTCGATCCTATTAGCGTCAAGTAATCTTGAGTAGGGTTTGAATGAGATTGTGAGAGGTTTCGTTTGTGATCTTTTTGAGTGTCCGGCTTCGCAACGCAAGGTCCATAGACCCCGTTAAGCCATGATTTAGTGTCCTACATAATCCCGATGATTGTGCAATAGTGTTTTATCGCTTTGGTTCATTGTTTAGCACTGTTAAGGCTAAGGAAAATCAAACACATGAACTTTCCAAATGATGTTTTCTCATTAAAATAGCGAATTATACAGTGATTACATAACGTAAACCGTATCATACAAGGGTTAATGGAGTTGACCGGTTTGACTAGTTGACTTTGACTTGACCAAAATTTGATGGTTGTCACAAATGAGGTGAGTTATTAGACAATATAGTGTATATACCTGCATGGTTGGGTTTTACTTTCCCATCCTTCAAATCTTGTTGGTACTTTGGGCAGTTTCGCTTCCAGTGCGACTTTTCATGGCAATAGAAGCATTCAGCCTCATTAGGGTTAGCAGAAGGAGTGACAAAACCTTTCTTGGTTTTGCTTGAAGAGGAGCCTTCAAGGGTCTTACCCTTGGTACCCTTAGAAGGGTTCTTTCTCTTCTTCCCTTTGCCATGCCCGATTGCCAAGACATTGGCCGCAGTTGGAGTAGGAGTAGGAGTAGTAACAACCGACTTACCCTTTAGACCACTTTCGGCGGTCTTCAAGAGTCCTTGAAGTTTGCTGAGGGTGACTTCTTCCTTGTTCATGTGATATGTCATGCAGAATTGATCATAACACGATGGCAAGGAGTGCAAAATGATGTGTATTGCTAACTCCTCAGGGAAGTTCACATTCAGCTTCAGTAAACGGTCCACATACCTTTGCATTTTCTGCATGTGGCCCGTGATGGGTTCACCATCCTTCATTCGGGTTGTTATCATGGAGGAGATTATTTCATATCGCTCTTGACGAGCACTTTGATGGTAGCGGTCCATCAAGTCCTGGTGCATCTCAAAAGGATAATAGTCCTCATAGGACTTTTGGAGCTCGGCTGTCATGGTGGCCATCATGATGCATGCCAGTTTTGTAGCATCTCTTTCATGTACCACATATTCAGCAAGCTCTTCAGGAGTAGCAGTTGGCTCGGGTACCTTCAGCTCCTTGTCGAGAACATATTCTTTGTTCTCATACCGAGTGACCATCCTGATGTTTCTGATCCAATCTGTAAAGTTGGACCCATCAAAGATGACTCTCCCACAAAGATTCATGAGAGAGAAGGAGCTAGTAGGGTTTGAGCCAGAAGCATTGTTATTGGAAGACATCTGAAAAGAAGAGGGAATAGATTAGATTAGATATAGAGATAGTCCTTAACAAAACACCCAAATGTAATATTAAGGCTAGGACCCAACACAATATTTTATAACTTAGAAGAGGGATGCCGTAATCTAAGCTATAAGATATTTGAAGGTAGGTGAATGACGATTCACCAATTTCCACCATGAAAAACGAAATATTTAATTAGGTTTTAATTGGTTTAGAAACTCCTAGATTCTTTGAGGTTCATTGAACTTTCTTCAATGGCATGTTTCAATCTCGAGTGTGCCCTTCAAGTTTTGTGACTGGGATGCCGAGGATCACAAAACAAGGTGTGAAGTAACCATGCAAATTACTTGGTACCCTTAATGTATTACCCCTCAATCGATGTGCCGGTTAACCACACACGCTCCATCGATACTATGATAAACATTAAGTCACCCTTTACCTACCTTGTTAAGTTCAAGTTAGTGTGTCGGTTAACCACACACGCTCCACTAACGACTTAAACAAAGTGTAAAGTGTAATTTCATGGATTAGCACCTTAGTCACATTTTCCTAAAATAACTAAGATTGTGAATTCAATAAAGTTTAGTTACTTTAGTATTATCATTATACTTTTAATGAGAATTTATAAGTCCTTGTCCTACCCGTTCGGCTAACGACCCTCCACCGATCAAGGAAGCGGTGGGTGAGAGTGGACACCCATTAAGTTGCCATTTTATAGGCAACAACCTTATACCCCCCTTATAGACCGGCTTCGTGAATGAGGCGTACTAGCGGTAAGACGACTTGATCTTATACATATATAAATATTATTAAACTTATAATATTATAAAGTATAAGGGTTGAATTTTAACTTTTAAAATTCTAGGGGTTGGAACTAAAGTTTTTAATATGACTTTACATGTTCCAAAACTTGAGGGCAAGTTTTGTAAACTTTTAAAACTTTTCATTTCTCATAACTTATGAGTTAATGGTTATTAAAATGAAGACTCTTCATTTTTTTGTAACCTATGTGTTCTTTTAATGGTTATTTATAAATGTGACTTTTGGTTATCCATAACTTAAGAACTAGTTATGGACTCCATTAAAACACATAAAGATCAAGAATTAATCTAATCAATTATTAGCACATAATTTCTATGATCTTCTAAACTCATATGTTTATGAATGTTCATATCAAAAATTTCAAGAATCGTAAGTACATATACAAAACTTGAAATTTTGATACGAGCTTTTGAACAAAACTTCGATTTTCAAGTTTTTTTTTTTTTTTTTTTTTTTTGCATCAAGTATCAAATAAACAAACCAGGCTCTGATACCACTGATGGGTTTTCAGCATTCTAACACTCCTATGGTGTACATGCAACCCTAGAAACCTTGGATCTATGGTTGACTAAGATACATGCAAATAATTATTTTTCCAAGGTTCTTATCCTAACTAGCATGGAATGGGGTACTTGAATCAAATAAAACTAGTAGAATTACTTACCTTGTAGTAGTAGTTGATTGCTTGGAGTTTGAGAGCCTAGCACCAATAATGTGGATGCCTCAAATGGAAGTCACAAATCACCACAAACTTGGAAACTTGAGAGAATAGTCACAAACTTCTTGAAATCGGCCCTCTTAGTTTACACACATCAACTAGTTCAATTTCAAGAACCAAAGTCTCCTTTATATAGTGTGGTGGATTAGGGTTACATCCATGTAAACCCTAATACCCATGTCTTTTCATTTCCATGAGATCCATGGGTTAAAGCTCCATGGAGTATCCATGGACTTTCCATGCAAGCCTAGCCCATTCCAAATAAGCATTAGCCCACACTATATAAATACAAGAGCCCATATTTAATTAGTCATACTTTTGATCTCTAAATTAATTCTAAATTAATTATAGATCAACACTAATTAAATAATATGATTTTATATTAATATATTAGAACTTATAATATATTAATAAATCATAACTTATACTATTCTCAAAAGATTATCCGTAAATTGTTCGGGTGAAGTGCAACCCAAATGGACCATGCCGGGTCGGGTCAAGTACATACCAAATATAGTTATGGACTTAGACACTATCTCCAACAAAAGGTAGTGCCTCCAAATTTTCAAGGCGAAGACCACCGCCCCCAGTTCGAGATCATGGGTGGTGTAATTCACTTAATGAGTTTTTAGTTGCCTGGGCGCATATGCAATTACCTTCCCGCGTTGCATTAGGACACAACCTAAACCTTGATTCGAAGCATCACAGTAGACTACGAAGTCTTCGGTTCCCTCCGGTAAGGATAGCACTGGTGCACTACAGAGGGCTTGCTTCAAGGTTTGGAAGGAAATCTCTTGCTTCTCAGTCCAGTTGAAAGGTATGCCTTTTTGTGTCAATGTGGTGAGGGGTTTGGCTATCTTGGAAAAGTTGTGAATGAACCTTCGGTAGTAGCCTGCAAGACCCAAGAATTGGCGAATTTCCGTTGGTGTCGTCGGATTTTCCTAGCATTTAATGGCTTTGACCTTGGAAGGGTCTACATGAATTCCTTCCTTGCTGAAAACGTGACCCAAGAAATTTACATTGCGGATCCAAAACTCACATTTGGAGAGTTTCGCATACAACTTTTCATCCCACAGAGTCTCTAAGATCTGTCGGAGATGTTGGTTGTGATCTTCTTCGCTTCGAGAGTATACGAGAATATCATCGATGAAAACGATTACGAAATTGTCAAGGAATGGGAGGCAGACTCGATTCATGAGGTCCATAAATGCAGCGGGGGCATTTGTCAGACCGAAGGGCATCACAACAAATTCGTAATGTCCGTAGCGAGTTCGGAAAGCAATCTTAGGAATGTCCTCATCTCGAACTTTGAGTTGATGATAACCGGATCTCAGATCTATCTTCGAAAAGTAACTAGCCCCTTGAAGTTGGTCAAATAGATCATCAATTCGTGGAAGTGGATACCGGTTTTTGATGGTGAGCTTATTTAATTCCCTATAGTCAATGCACATCCTCAAGGATCCGTCTTTCTTTTTAACGAAAAGAACCGGAGCTCCCCATGGAGAGAAGCTTGGTCTTATGAATCCTTTATCCAGGAGTTCACTCAGTTGGCTTGATAATTCTTGCATTTCAGCGGGAGCCAACCTATAGGGTGATTTGGCAATCGGAGTGGCTCCAGGCACGAGGTCGATTCGGAATTCGACTTGCCTTTCTGGAGGTATTCCTGGAAGATCTTCAGGAAATACATCTGGAAAGTCGCACGCCACTGGGATGTTATGAATGTTTAGCTCTTCCTTGGTTTTATCTACGACATGAGCGAGGAATACATAGTTCTTCTTGTGTAGACACTTTTGTGCCTTGATACACGAGATAAGGCGAAGATTTGTGTCGGGTTTATCTCCATAGATTATTAGGGTTTTGTGATTGGGAAGATGAAGGCGAACGGCCTTCTCGTGACACATAATATCAGCATGATGGGGGCTTAACCAATCCATGCCAATTATCACATCAAAACTCCTAACATTTACAGACATCAAATCTATTTGGAAAGAGTGGTTGTTTAGTGTTAACATGCATCCTATATAGATATATTTAGTTGATTCAGTCTTCCCATTATCCATTTCCACCGTGAAGGTTTCATTGAGCTTCTGGGGTCGTTGTTTTAGTAAATGTTTAAACTTGTTACTAACGAAACTTCTCTCTGCTCCACTGTCGAATAAGATGCATGCATATGTGTTGTTAAGTAGGAACGTACCGGTGACAACGGTAGGGTCCTGGACTGCTTCGCCTTGTCCCAAAGTCAAAACTCTTCCTGATCCTCCAGCTCCTTGATTGTTAACATTGGGGAAATTACGCCTGAAATGCCCGGTTCTCCCACATCCGTAACAGGTATGACTGGCCCTAGCATTGGTGTTGTTGTTATTGTTCTTGTGGTTGTTATTGTTGTTGTTGTTGTTGTTGTTTGGCATCTGGTTTTGTTGAAGCTGAGCCCTACAATACTTTGTTGTATGGCCCTTCCGGTTACACCTTGTGCAAATCATCTCTCTGCATTCCCCATGATGGTGGAAGTTGCATTTGTTACATTTGGGGAGATTTCCTGAGTACTGGTTTAGAGCATTTGGCGTGGATGTGGCTGGAGCATGTGGTGTGGTGGTAGCTTGAGTTGCAGCATGGACAGTCACATTTTGTTGTTTCTTTGATGATTCAGAGTTCTGTTTTCCCTTTCGCTTGTTGTTTTTCCCTTTCTTGCTCTCACCTTCTTTCTTAACCCCCGTTTCTCCTGTTTTGGCACCCTTTTTGTTTCCATGATCATACAATTTCTTAGCCAGCTCTTGGCACTGTCGAACATCTCAGGGTTTGCCGCAATGACATTCCCTTGGATAGGTGCAGTCAATCCCCAGACAAACCTCTCAATCTTTTTCCCTTCTGAGGTGATCATTCCGGGACACAAGAGAGATAGTTCACTAAACTTGGTTATGTATGCATCGATATCGGAGTTTTGAACCGTGAGGTTCCACAATTTTTGTTCCATCTTCTAAATTTCGCCTCTTGGACAGTATTCAGCCAACATCATTTCTTTGAGCTCTTCCCATGGCAACGCGTTTGCCACCGGGAGTGTCATGGCCTCTATGTGGCCATTCCACCAGGAGAGAGCTTGATCAGTGAATGTACAGGCCGCAAACTTGACCTTGCACCCATCAGGACATCCGCAAATTTCAAAAACTGATTCCACCTTCTCAATCCATCTTTTCAGGGCTATTACACCTCCTGTTCCATTGAAGGTTCGAGGTTTGGCGTTGGTGAAGTCCTTGTAGGTGCATGTTCGTGTGGCTCCGTGGTTTGTTCCTTGATTTGTGCTTCCGGTTCCCTGTCCGTTGCCTTCTCCGTTGTTTCCATTGCGAATCTACTAAAGTGCTGCAGTGACCGCAGCGGACACTGCTGCTTGGAATGCAACCGAGTTTATTTCCGGCAGGGTTGGTGTTGCGTTGTTTCCACGGTTGTGTCTTTGAGGCATCTTTCTGTCAAAGAACGGAAAGATGTTGAGTACATATCGTATTCCGAGTTTAGAATTCCATAGACTCAGCGTATCGAGTGTGCATTTAGGCGATTCCATGCATTAACATAAAACAAGGAAATAAAACACATAGCAGATAACAACGTCACGATATAAACATAAGGAATTCCCATTAATACTAATTGTTTTTAATACATGAAAAATTGCTAGAAGGCATACAGTACATAGGAAAACATATAATCCGTCAGCATGACGACCCTATGAGTAGTGTAATTACTTAAACATAAGGTCGATAGTACATAAAGTAGCATACATATAAAGGGCAACATAATGATACTAGTAAGTGAGGGAGTGAATCCTAATCATGAAGAGATGCGTCTAACAGCAATAGTGATATCATATTCCAAAATGATGTGCTACTAAAGTAGCCATCTCGGTCATTTCTCTAATGACCTCCTCTCTTTCCTGATCCGCTTGCACAGCTCGCGTCTCCATTGCCAGTAGCTGCTGTCGAAGTGCGGCGATTTCTTCTTCTGAAGAGTTGGTTCCATTAATGGAGCCCCTTGGCGGTATAGGGTGGTCCTGATGCACTTATGTGGTAGGAGGCTCGCCAGAAACTTCGGCAGTGTTCTTATCGTCCTCTTCGTCATCATCGGTCTCATCAAACTCGTAGTACATGTCTGTATACTCCTCTTCCTCAAGGTCAGAGGCTTCCTCGGGTCCTACCACGGGGTCTTCTTCAATCTCTCCATGAGCCACTAGGTTTTGGTGGAAAAGAATGCCCTGATGCACTCCATCCATGGTGGCTGCGCGAGAAGCTGGGAGTGAGAAGTGTGTAAAAGGGGTGTAAGACATTGTAAAAAAAATTTTAATCACGTATGCATATAGTATTTCCAAAATACTCATATAGTATTTTAATTATTTATGTTTGAATTCCTGAGAAGTTTTGGATATGAGGTAAGTTTCTAGGTCGATTTCCCACCATAATTACCCCCAAACACATGTTGGTCATATTTTGAATAAATATAGTTGATCAGACTATATTTACCCCCAATATAACCACATAACTGCCCGGGTTTAATCATAGTGTTCCATTTCCTCTAGAGACTTTTAATGTTATTGTTTTAACGTATGCACTTTATTCATAGTCTTTTAGTCCCATTGTATATATAGTTGCATATCAAGTATGGTTAGATATGCCAGTTCATTAAACAATGCTCTGATACCAACCTGTCACACCCCCGAACCAGATGGCGGAAACGTCCGAGGGCTCGCGTGACTTTGAATGAATGTCTTTGTATTGTTTGTAAAACCCAGAAAATCCGACATTTTCTGTAAAAAGTCTGAAAAATGATGTGAAAATCGAGTATAAATGCATGTGTGAATTTCATAGTAGTAACATATAGGAATGCAGTTCAAATTTCTTTGTATTCTTTCTGTTGTAAGTAAGTGGTATTTGAATAATAGTATTTCCCCACAAAATCCGATATTTTCTGATTTATAAAAAAATGTCACGGTCTTTGCACTGTCGAAATGTTTTGTATCAATATGACTTACGAGTTTTTAATTTTCCGTAATGTCGTGATGTGAATGGATCTCTATATGAGTCGTTATAACCATACATGATAGTGACTGATTTGTCTGTCTTGGCATTTTTCCAAACGCCGGATTTTCGATCAAGGTTTTGTCACCCTAGACTAGCCTAGTCTAACTGTAGCGAACAGCTCAGGTGTGGGGGAGTCACCCCTGTATAGATCTATACACAAACTCTCGCTCTCCCTCCAGGAGACTCTGATTATAACTACAAGCTACGGCCATACACTTAGTGATGTCAATCGACACGTCTCACTAGATCTCATTTGTCTCCTCATGAATTTGTATAATGTTATATGTATTTAGAAGTTCGAACACTAGATGATGCATGAAATGAAAAGATAAGGCCCAATAAACATGAAGAAAAGGCAACTATGGCCCATTAGATGTGTAAGTTATTTCCAGGCTAAATTAGCATGTAAATGGGCCACTAAGGCCCAATAACATGTAAAAGCTAAATTAGGCCCATTTAGCATGTAATTGGGTCAATGAGGCCCAATAGACATGTGATGAATACATTGGGCCCAATAAACATGTAAATGGATCACGAAGGCTCAATAAACATGTATAGTGAATACTAGGCCCAATTATCGCACCATTGTTGTATTTCGTTTATTTGCTATAGTATATATCGTTTAGTCGAATTATTTATCCTTAACATTATAAAAAGTCCAAGGTTTTGTTAGAACGATATTTTTAGTTTGATATGTCAAAATTCTACAATTTGAACCCGTTTTTATTAGAAATTTCACTTTAGGTCCCTCAAGAGCTAATTTGAACATTTAAAGGTTTATTTTACATAAAATGTCATTTTGGTCTATTTTAAATTAAAAATAACATTTTAGTCCATATATTTATAAAAACTTATATTTTCGCCCCAAATGTTTATTAAATGACGGGGTTGGCCCAAAAATACATGTAAAAACATTTTCAGCCCATTCTTGCAGAAAATTACAATTTCAGCCCTTATTTTAATAAAATAATATTTTCGGCCCAATTTTTATAAAATTAACATTTTTGGTCCAAATCTTGAGATCGTGTCATTTTCAGCCCCTGATCTCGATTATTCTCATTTTGGCCCAAGTTTTGATTAAATGACATTTTAATCCCCAAAAATTGATATTTTTGCAATTTGGGCCCAAAAGCCGTGAGGCCCACAATAAGGCCCAAAATGCCAAATTTTACACTTTTGGCCATTAGGAAAATATGATTGTTGTAAAAAATCATTTTTAAGCTAAAATGACCCTTTTGGTCCCTATAAAACCGTAGGTGTAACCCTTGTCCCAAACTTTTGTTTATTTGCCAAAAATGATCCTTATACAAGGTTTTGTTTTGTTTTTCACAACTTAGGCATATATATATATATATATATATATATATATATATATATATATATATATATATCACTTTTAACTTTGTAGTATGGTGAATAAAGTTTTTTTGGTTTATGAATCTCACCTATTTTTGTTGAAGTTTCATGGATCCATCGAGTTTATCACACAAACACAACATAAACCAAAAAAATCACACATAACATTCAATAATACATAGATCTACACATGAACACTTGTATTCTCCCCCAAAAACAATTAAAAACCGAAAACAAGGGGGTATGAACTCACCTTGCTTGTTTGTTCTCAGTTTGGTGAAGAAAAGAGGGAGGTTTCGGCCCTAGCAAGCTTTCCTTGAGTAGATCTTGAACTTAAGAGGTTTTCTAAGAGTATGATCACAAACAATGTTTCGAAAGAGTGATCTTGCATAATAATGAAGTTACTTAGCTTGGATGTGTGATGACTTACCTAAGATTGATGATCTTTGGTGAAGATCTTCTTGAGACACTTAGAAATCTCGAAAATTTGGATGGAAGGGAGGAGGATGTTCTTGAGTGTTTGAGAGAGTTTTCTTGAAAGATTTTTGAGAGAATGAAGGTGGTGTGAGGTGTTTCGACCGAGAAGAAGAAGGGAGAAGAGAGAGAGAGAGAGAGAGAGAGAGTGAAGTGATGTGCATGGAGATCCACCATGCAATAAAGAGGTGTCTAATTCTCCTTAATTCTCCTAATTTCTTTTTTTTTCTTTACTCATTGGGCCGAGAATGGGCCTAGTGGGATGAATAAAATGATGTTGGGCCCAAATTCTTGGCTTTGATCGAATTTTATAGGCCCAATATTATTTTTCGGCCCATTGGCTCATTAGATGGTTCACGGCCCATTTGAATGAAAGAAAGGGAGTTTATGGCCTATTAAGGCCCATTAGGGTTAGAATGAATCATTCTAGGCCCAAATGATCCAAAATGTTATAGATTTATGAGTTGGGTCCATTTAGAATCCAAATAGGGTTTCTAAGCCCAATATAGTTGAATTGAATGCTTATTGGTCCATTAGGCCCAATAAGGAAATCCTAGCCCATAATGAACTTGAACTTGGATCTCTAGGGTATTCCACTCCCCAATTGACTTTCTAAAATGTTTTGCATAGAGTTTTGAATTTCAATTGTAAATCTTGACTAATTTTGTGGTCATAGAATGAACATAGTGTATGATATCAAGTTAAAGTTACAAGTATTATCATAGATGACGTTTACATGATCACAGAATTTCCTGGTAAAATACCAGTTGTGACAACATTAGAGTACATTAAAGCATAATAAACTGAAGAACTAAGAATCTCATGCATATCCCTTTGAATAATATAAGATATTAATATCTTATAATTACTTGTGATAGTTTCCATGAAGCGATCTCTAAGTACGGGTCAGTCTAATACTCAATCTCCAATAAGTACACATGTGTATTAGTCACATCTTTATGTCATGTCCATCTCCGTGGATGTCACATGTGACAACCTGAAATTTTCACCTTGTGCTAATATTCAAAGTCAATTGAAGTTAGACTCGTTTTTGCTACTTTCTAGCTTTATTTTGAGTCATTTGGGTGTTCTAAACCCAGTAGATGCTAGTTAGAAGTTTGGATTGGAGTCCCGTAAGCTCACCCGACACGAAAATTGGCCAAACGCTCCAACATAAGGAGTGTACGACCGTACACCTGGGTGTGCGGCTGCACACCCCTCTCCCGGCAGCACACACTCTTCTGGCAGCACTCTCATGCCTATAAGAAAGAGTCTTGGCCTTCATTCCACCCTTTTTCACCCTCCTAGTCAAGAACTCATTTTCTCTCAAGTGACTCACGATTTTTCAGCTAGATCTTCGAGTGGTAAGTGTTTTTACCCTTTGATTTGTTGATTTCTTACTCCATCTAGCTTAAATCACTGATTTCATCCATGAAATCACTTCATTCTAGTGCATCTTCAAGTGTTCTTTAAGAACACCAAGAACCCCAAGAACACCTACTATGTTCTTGAGCTCCAAACACCCCTATACTCTTATACACTGTAAGCACCCTGCTCCTGCATGTGTTTAGCTATGATTGAGCCTTGTTAAAAGCCTAGAACTCGACCTGAAAGGAGTGTGCGGCCGCACACCTTCATGTGGCCGTACACACCTTATTTTGGTGCTTTAAGGCCCTAAACTCATGTAGTATTCTAGCACATGATCACAGACACTTAGGGGATGCAAGATATGACCATGGAACCTCGTTTTGGACCATTTTTGCTAGGAGTGTGTGACCGCACACATCATGGCCGCACACACTTGGCCGCACACACCAAGTGTGACCGCACACACACTTTTAAGGGTCCAAAATAGCAACAAACTCCCAATCCGGCTAAGCAATGGCCAAAACACCTTCTTAGGATCATCACAAAGCCTTGGGAAATCGATTTGGACACACCTCTATGGGAGTGTACGGCCGCACACCCTGGCCGTACACCTGGCCGCACACTCATAAAAGTCGAGTTTGGTGGCCTTACACTCAAATCTAAAGCCCTACACTCATTTAGGGACTTCAAGGGGTGTTTGCAACACTCAAATCTAAGGCATGTCCATATGCCTCTTACTGGTTATACACCTAATTGTATTCATATATGTGTTATTACATGTAAAATAGGATTCGTTTGTGCTCAAGACTCCAATTGACACCCGCCGATCCTATATCGATCTTACAATCCAAACCACTCACTGCAGGTGAGTTCATACCCCTTAATCAACCTTTGAAATGGTTTTAAATGCTTTTATAGGAGGCAATACAAGTTGAAACATTCTAGTCATGGTTTTAATCACATGTGATTAATGGCTAGAACAAACAGAAAGATTTACTATTACTTTCAAGATTGCTATCAAACTTATGGATTTCAAGCACTTCAAAACCTTTTACTAAACTATTTTAGAAGCTAAAACTGTTTTCAAACTCTTTTAAACTTACATTATTATCAAACTCATATCTATACTAATATATTTATATAAGTAAGATTTGAAGGACTTAGGACTGATAGCTCACCTTATTTCTTGTTCCTTGTTTGGTTGTGAACTTAGGGTATCCTGTAATTTGTCCGAATGTCGTTGAAACCTTAGTTATATATCGTATATATATGTATGGATATAAAAGCTTTCACTTCAGTTCAGTACCTTTGAGTAGCAGAGCATACAACCAACATTACTATTTAACTATAATAGGTATAGTTAAGGGTTTACTACTTACTACAACTATTTCAATGACACATACAAGAGTCAGTACAATTATGAGTCATTTCACACTATACCACTATACAAGAGAACACACTATACAAGAGAACACACTATACACTATACAAGAGAATATACTATATACTAGTACAGAGAAAACATCACTACACTATGACATACTACACAAACATTTAAATACTATAATTAGAATGTGACATACTACTTCTCGATACGACACTTCATTGTGGTATCACCTTGTAACCAGAGTCTTCTGGAGGGAGAGCGGGCATTGTGTGTATAGATCTATACGAGACAGACACTCCCACACCCCGACTGCTAGCTACAGTCCCAGCCGATAAGGCCAAGGGGTGACAAAATGTCACCATACTACATATGACACCGGAGTGTCATCAGTTATTTAGTCGTCGATCAGCATGGTTACATACGAGTTCACATTCAAACCTTTAATTAACCAATTAAGAATTAAAGGCCAAACAGACTCTCCGAGGCATATTGTTCATTTAATACCACCTGGAGTCTGCATTTCATTTCTCTAGACTTTGCGAGGCGTATTGTTCATTTAATACCACCTGGAGTCTGCATTTCATTTCTCTAGACTTTGCGAGGCGTATCGTTCATTTGATACCACCTGGAGTCTACATCTTTATTACTTTAGACTCCCCGAGGTGTACTGTACGTTTAGTACTACCTGGAGTCCGTGTTACATTACTCTATAACCAGCAGTGTAACTGCTGAGGTAAAACATTATTTTCCTATTACAATTACCTGTGACCTTGTCACATACGCATTAAAGTAAACTATATTTTCAAAATGATAGTTTCACTGGGGAAAACTCTTACTCTACAGGAGAACAAAACATACAAATAGTCGGGTATTGGTAGAAGACTACATTTCAGTAGAAAATATAGGATTTTCTAGAGAGTTCAACAAATTACAAACATTACAAATAGTTACGAACATTTACACTACGTTGTTACAAATATTTTCATACAAGCAATGACACTAAATACTTATGAACTCACCAGCGTTATGCTGATAAACTCTTTCAAAATAATTTGTATTCTCAGGTCATCAGTAGGCAGGTACAGATGAAGCTTTTGAGAAGATGGGGCACACACGACTCATCTTTATTTTGATTATACACTTTTGGTGTCTTACATACTACAGAACACGTTTGTATTAAAATTATTCTATTAATGCAATGTATGTTGTTGCTTGTTTACTATTATGCTTTGTTATGATACTGCACATGACGTCCTCCATCCCAGAACGTTTCCACCGTTCCGGTTTTGGGGTGTGACAGATTGGTATCAGAGCATGGTTTATAGTGAATCAAGTATATCAACCCATAAAAGATATACAAACTATAAACACATCGGGATTAAAACACTCTGACCAAGAATATATATACTTTTAAATAATAAAATATTTAACTAAGTATATATACATCTATTCATACCAGGGTCAGTATCATACTAGAACATAACAAAAGTATTACGATTGTTGAACAACGCAATTAGGCTTAGAGACATATAGTCAAATCTAGGGGGATATAGCCTGATCAACTATGTTTTCCGAGGAGTGACTAGCATGTGCCTAAGAATGATTGTGGTGTTGCAACAAGTCTAAAAACTTACCAACACTACTACAACGAGATCGTTAAAACAGAACATAAACCTAAAATACTATAGGAGTATTTTGTGTTACTATAAGTGCTTATGTAGTAGGGTCTGTTTTAGTACGTCTATTAAGTATTCTTTCCCCCTATTCTTGCGTAGATATCATGGTTGGCTTCCATCTCCCCGGCGATCCGTACTATCCCAACCAAGGAAATGGGGGGGGGGGGGTGGCCCCATGATGAACCAGAGGACGATCACCCAATCCCTTTGGATGATCACCATGCAGAAGGCTTTTCGGATAGCTCTGACTCCGAACCAGAGGTCAACAACCTACCCCGAGTAGCTCCAAACCCTAACCAACGCCCAACTTTTCGAGGCCCGACACCTCTGTGGGTGGAGAGTTTGGAGGCTTGGAGTCAGGAGCTAGACCAAACCATCCCCTACAATGGAGACCAAGGTTTCTACAACGTGAGCGAAGGAAGCACTGCGGATAGAGTCCTGCCTATTCTAGTTCGCAGGGTTGCTCGAAACGAGATTCAGGGGAGAACCGCCCTTAACCACATCGTGGAGCTAGTCACCAACGCATGGATGAGTAATATCAACATCCGCCATCTGGAAGATGCTAACGAAAGGACTCGAGGTGACCGCGAGTCTCTACTTCAGGCGCTAGCTGAGACTAGGGCGGAAGTCATAGAGCATCGCGTACGCCAGGGAGTGTACGAGCGGCGCCTACTCGACATGGAACGCCAACTGGCAGACCTGAGGGTCCGCCCGAGGGATAACCGTCGCCGGTAGAAGATGTCGACTCATCTTTTCTTTTGGATTAAGAGATAGCCTTTCTTTCTGTGCCCTATGGAGCACTTGTCTGTAAAACATTCCTAGCTTCTAAAGTACTCTAACTAGACTTCTAAGCTGCCAACATTTTCCCCTTATGGTTTGATGTAAGACCTACTGTTAGGTCATTTTTCCCGAACTCATTTTACATCATTAATACCAGTAATATTGGCAGCTATCTAATGTATGGGAAAGTCTTTACCTTTGTGTTTCCCTACTCTATTGTTATGCCTCTATCTGATAGTTGGACTATGGTGATTTAGTCCATGAAACACTCTCATCATACTTACAATTGGTTCTTACTATTGTCATCCTCCCTAACAACTTTCAGTGAAAGATGTCGCCTCGTCCGCGTCCGAACAGGGGCAGACCCGCAAATCAAACTCCACCCCCTTCGCAGTTCGATGCGGTGATGTTTCAAGCAGCGGTGACCGCAGCTGTGACCGCCGCCATGGCCCAAGTAAACTCTGGTGGTGCAAGTGGAGCTGGAACTGGCACAAACTCTAGCCATGGTGAAATCCAACTGCGTACACGGGAGTGTACCTATAAAGATTTCATCAGCTGCAAACCAACGTACTTCAATGGAACCGGAGGGATCATTGAGATGTCCCAATGGATCGAGAGAACAGAAGCAATCTTCGAGATGTGCTCATGCCCGGAGGGAAGCAAGATAAAGTTTGTTGCTTCCACCTTCACCGAAAGGGCCCTGACATGGTGGAATGGCCATGTCAAATCACTCTCCCTGGTAGCAGCTAACGCCATGGGCTGGGATACACTGAAGGAACTGATGACAAAGGAATACTGCCCGAGGGGCGAAATTCAGAAGCTCGAGGAGGAACTGTGGAACCTTAAAATGAAGGGTTCCGACATAGCGGCTTATACAGCCAGGTTCTGCGACCTGGTGACTCTATGCCCTAATCTGGTCCCCACTGAAAGCAAGAAAGTCGAGAGATACATATGGGGCTTGGTACCCCCGTATCGAGGAAACGTCTTAGCATCGAAACCTGCGACCTTTGATAGTGCCAAGGAATTGGCCCAAAGGCTCATCGATCACGAGGTTCCTTCTCCTCCAACAACAACTACAACTACTACCTCAACACCAACCAACGCGGCCGACAACAAAAGGAAGCGTTGGGACCGAAAGAAGGGTAAATCAACTCGACCCTCTTCCAAGAAACAACAGACTGTGGCTGTCCATGCTGCCACCACTCCTGTTACCCCTGTACCCGCCAAGCCATACGCAGGTAGCCTACCCAAATGCACCAAGTGCACTCTCCATCATAATGGCCCCTGCCAGGAAATGTACTGTACCAATTATGACCGGAAGGGCCATACTGCCCGGTTTTGCAGAGCACCACCCAAACCTAACACCCAGGCTCCTGGTGCAGGAGTGAGCCAGGCCTGCTACGGGTGTGGCGAGACAGGGCACTTCAAAAGAAATTGTCCGAAAGCTGGGAATGCGGGAGGAGCAGGAAGACTACTTGCTATGGGTCACAATGAAGCTGTGGCAGACCCAACAGTAGTCACGGGTACGTTCCTTCTCGATAACTCATATGCTTGTATTCTATTTGATAGTGGGGCAGAGAGGAGCTTCGTAAACCAAAAATTTAAGCACTTACTTAATCAAGCACCGCAAGCACTAAAAGAAACCTTCGTCGTAGAAATGGCCAACGGAAAGACAGAGAGTTCTAATGAGATTTACATAGGTTGTATCCTCACGCTAGATAATCATTCATTTCCAATCGACCTCATACCAGTATCAATCAAGAGTTTCGATGTCATTGTGGGCATGGACTGGTTGAGTTTCCATCGTACCGATATTCTGTGCTTCGAGAAGGCAATCCGTCTAAACCTACCGAATAGCAAAACATTGTTGATCTACGGAGACAAACCCAGTACGAGCCTTCGTATCATCTCCAGTATTCAAGCCCAGAAGTACTTGCGTAAGGAATATCGTGCATTCCTTGCACACATAGTCGACGCGAACCAGAAAACCAAAAACCTAAAAGACCTCCCTGTAGTACGCGATTTTCCTGACCTCTTTCCGGAAGAACTCCCAGGATTACCCCCGCAATGTCAAGTCGAGTTCCGAATCGACTTAGTGCCAGGAGCTACCCCCGTAGCCAAAGCGCCTTATCGACTAGCACCAGCCGAAATGCAGGAACTATCCGGTCAACTTAACGAATTGCTCAGCAAGGGCTTCATAAGACCAAGCTTCTCACCCTGGGGAGCCCCGGTCTTGTTCGTCAAGAAAAAAGACGGATCGTTCCGTATGTGCATCGACTATAGGGAACTCAACAAGCTTACAGTCAAGAATCGTTACCCTCTACCTCGCATAGACGATTTATTTGACCAGCTGCAAGGGGCGAGCTACTTCTCCAAGATTGACCTGAGATCCGGGTATCACCAGTTACGAGTGCTTGAGGAAGATGTTACGAAGATAGCCTTATGAACTCGTTACGGACACTACGAGTTCGTAGTGATGCCATTCGGATTGACCAACGCCCCCGCAGTATTTATGGACTTGATGAATAGAGTATGTCGTCCTTACTTGGATCAGTTCGTCATCGTCTTCATCGATGATATACTTATCTACTCTCGAAGTGAGGAAGAGCATAGTGATCATCTGCGACAAGTCCTAGGAACCCTACGATCGGAGAAGCTCTATGTGAAGTTCTCTAAATGCGAATTTTGGATCCGAAGAGTCGAATTCTGTTAGAGTCGAAGTGTTGTAATTAGTCGAATTATGTTTTGGTGTCTTCGAACATTCTGTAATTTATTTTACTAAGGCATTGTATTCGAAGCTTAACGCTTAGTCCTTAGTATATTTTTTGTACGCTTTCCTCTCCTATAAATAGGAGTGTTTACTAGGGTCATAGGAACGAAGTCTTTTACAGAATTATATCTTGTACTCTGTAAAACTTGAAAGCGTAATTGAGCTGAACCAAGATCATATTTACATCCTGTGTCTAAATCTCGCATCATTACTTGAATTCATACTCTGATTAATTCATTACTCGATTCATTGTTTCTTCAATTGGTATCAGAGCAGGAATCATATCTCTGATCTGATTTTCACGTTGTTCAAAAGGTTTTTGAATTAATTTTTGGATTCAAAAGTTTCCGCACTTTTTGAAAGTGAAAAATTGTCTAGATCTTAGTCTGTGATTCGATTCTGCATTTGAATCATTGAATCAAGTGTTCTACTAGTGATTCTGATTTGAATCTTATAGTTTGTTGTCAAATTCTCAAAGTTTCTTCAAAAAATTCTCAAGAATTTATTCCGTACATCAATGCCGTCTTTCAATCTTAATTCCATGACTTCATTTTCTCATCTTCTGGGATCATCCACTAAAATTCCTATGCTAATTCCTGAGTATTACGATCAATGGGCTGATCGTATGCAGGATTATCTTAATGGATTGGATGAAGAACTGTGGAATTGCATTTCTGGCAATTTTAATCCACCAACGAATGTTCAACCAATTGGATCATCTTCTGGAAGTTCTGATGTTGAGAATCAGTTTGATCGTCTGAAAAAGTTAGAGAAAAGATGCGTGAGAGAGCTAAGAGGAGCTTTGCCTCCAGTTGTTTACAACTACGTGAGGAGTTGTACAACTGCAAAAGAAATCTGGAACAATCTCAAGGAGAAATTTCAGGGAAGTGAGAAGACAAAAGTTAACTCTGTGAAGCAATGCTTAGTGGAACTGAAGGACTTCAGACAGAAAGATGGTGAAACGATTGAAGTTTATTACGATAGTCTTAATGAACTGATCTATCGATGCAATCGATATGGTATCACCAGATCAGCCATGGAGTTCAATCTAATTTTTGTTATGGGACTTCGTAAGGAGTGGCGTAGTGTGAGCATGATGGTTAAGAATCAACATAGCTTTGATACGTCAACTTTGAATCACTTGTACAATCAGCTGAAGTCTCATGAAAGCGAAGTGAACGAAATTGCTGAAGAATTGAAGGCAAGTTTGGGAGGTCCACTAGCTTTGGTTTCGAAGATCTCTGAAAGGGAAGCTGAGAAAGATGTTTCGGACGAAGATGAAGGGTTCATCATGAACTCAGATGATGAGGCAATTGCTTTTTATTCAAACAATCGTGTGAAAAAGTTCTTTAAAAAACCATTCAATCCGAAGCAAAGTCATCTGAGTCAAAAGGGAATTTTATGAGTAAAAATGTTGGGGATGAGAAGAAGAAGGAAGAGATGAAAGATTCGAAGCCTGTTGAGGGAAAACAGAGAAGAAATTAAAGGGAGATGATGGGATAGATTGTCATTATTGCAACGGTGCCAATCACCTTGCGAATGACTGTATGCTTCGAAAGAAGGATGAAAGGAAGAACAAGGTCAAGGATGAGGCGTACTATGCAGAGAAGCTGGAGATGGTTCGTGCAAAAGCCAAGAATTTGTCATTGGTTGCAAAGGGTGAGAATGAGGATGAAGAAGGAACTTATCAAATCTGGTCATCTGGATCAGACGATGAGGAGATGCGAAATCCGACCCACGGAGCAATGTATGCAAAAATAGAGGAAGAATCAGAGGAGGAGGCATACGAAGTTCGTGGAAGATGCTTCGTATCAAAAGCTGCTGACAAATCTCCAATGACCACAAAGGTACGAAATATTCTTGAATCTTTCAATATTCCAGTACATGCTTATAATTCTGAATTAGTATCTTTCGATGAAACTGTTACTTATTTTGATTCAATTGTGGTATCTGCTAGAAATGAGGCTAAGAAGTTGTCTATGCAGTTGCTAGAGACACAGAAAAAACTAGATTCGAAAATTACTAAGATAGATTGTTTGGAACTTCAAATAACAAATATCATGGTTGATAGGGATAATTTGTCAAGTGAAACCAAACTGTTGTTAGCCCAGAGAAACATTTACTGTAATTCGGCTAAAAGACTGTATGGGAAATTAACTGAACTTCATCATTCATGCGAAATCAGTAAATAACAACATAGAAAATTGCGGCCATTTTTAGCTTATGAAAGAGCTACATTAGATAACATTTCGTATGAATGTGAAAAAGAAATAGCTGATTTTAACAAAGTTCCAAATGATAAGTATAGATATGGAATAGTCAAAGTTGATGAATGTCTTGATGCGAATGAATTAGTTAATATTGTGAATGATACTTTGACTAAATCTGAACAAATTCAAATTTTGAAAAAGACTGAGAATTCAACGTCTGATTCTCAATCTAATTTTGCTGATATTGAAGATAATTCTGATAATATTAGTGAAATTAGTGAGCTTGAAGATATTGATTGTTCTCAGTTGTCTGTTGTTAATGTTGCATCATCATCTAAAGGGAAAGAAAAAGTTAAGGATTTGATGGTTGAAAATGAAACTGATATACCTTCAACTTCGAAAGTTTGTGAAATGAACTTCGTGGATCTCAAAGACAGCCCAACTGATGATAGTGATGATGAAGATGAAGAGAAAATTTCGAAAGAAAAGAAATCTTCAAAGGAAGAAGAAATTCCTCGAATTGTTGTTGATCAAGTGTATGGTGATACACAAAAGTTCGAAAAAGTAATGAATGAAAAAGGTGAACATTATCTTGAAACAAATACAGTGGTTTATCCAAATTTCAAATGCACAGATGATGTCATTTTTCCAAATCAAGTTTTCGTCACAACTGGAAATGTTGAGAATACCAAACCAGAATTAAAGAAGTTGGTTGAGGAGGATAATTCAAAAACAACTGAAGAAGGTTTTTTCGCAAATCAAAGCACAGTTGAAAAAGAAACTGAAAAAGTTGTTAAACTAAATTCTAAGGAATTTAAAGATCAAATTGACAAATTTTCAAAGGAAAACAACATTTCGAAAAGACAAGCAAGAAAGAAAATATTTTGGCAAAATGTTGAGTCTCAAAAGATGTCTGAATCACAATCAACCAAAAATGTTTCCAAAGCTAAAAATTCCTCTTTTTCAACAAAAACCCAACATTCAACTCAATCAAATAATACAAGGTCTGAAGTAATTAAGCAATCAAAATTTTCGAAAGTTTCTGAAACTAACAAAACAAGAGCATTTTCAAAAACATCACATTCAAATCAAAAATTCTTTCCACGTCAACATTTTAAATCCATAGTTGATACATCTTATAGTCAATCTTTTCTAACAAAACCAAAAGTTGATTTTGTTCCTCAAAAACCAAATTTTCCTAATCATACGAAGAGAGATACAATGAAAACTTCACGGGAAAAAAGAATAACTTCAAGAAAGAACATTGATCATTGGCTTGAAGGCAAAGGAAAGATGTATCAGTCGAATGCATATTTAAAGGAGCAAATTAATGACGCATATGAAAAGTATGTGAATACCTCTTCGAATGGAAGTTCATATTCTAAAGATTCGAACATCTCGGTCAAAGCTTGGAAACCAGTATCAAAGGCAACGAATGTTTATTCTCCAACTCAGAATTCGAAGGGCAGTGTCAGTGAACATTCGAAACCATTAAACACTTATGTTTCGGTTCCTTTAGATGATGAAGTGAACTTAATTGATAGTCTCAAAACCAAAGTTTGTGATTGGATTAAAAGTTCTTCATTACATTCGAAATTGAAATCTAATTTCCAAGGACCCAAAAAGCCTTGGGTACCTAAATTTTTTCACTGATTGCAGGTACTCTGTGACGAGCAATATGATAACAAATGGTACATTGATAGTGGTTGCTCTCGTCACATGACTGGGAAGAAGGAGAAGTTAAGAGATTTTCGAAGTCTCAAGAATGCTGGTGTAGTAAAATTTGGGAACAATAAAAAATGTCAAGTCAAAGGATATGGGAAGATCACGAATGGAAAATTCACAGTGAATCGTGTTGCATATGTTGAAGGTCTTCAACATAACTTGATTAGTGTTTCTCAACTTGTTGTGGGCACTGGCAATCAAGTTCTTTTGAACGAAGAAGGAAGTATTATTTCGAATGTCAACACAAACGAAGTATTACTGAAATCCAAAAGGAAAGGTGACATGTTCACTCTGGACATCAATCCTATTGTAGGCAAACCTGCTGTATGCCTCCTTTCGAAAGCAAAAGCAGACTTGAGTTGGCTATGGCATCGAAGACTTTCACATCTCAACTTTCGAAACATCAATAAACTGGTGGTACAAGATCTGGTAAGAGGTTTACATGTACTTAAATTTGACAATGATTCTTTATGTGCAGCTTGTGAAGTTGGCAAGCAACATAAACAAGGTCATCCAATTACGATTGATTCGAAAATCGTATCACATCTGGAGCTTTTACACATTGACTTATGTGGTCCTTCGACTGTTTCAACTCTCAACAATAAACGGTACATTTTAGTGATTGTTGATGATTTTTCCAGATTTACGTGGGTTTATTTTCTCAGGCTTAAATTTGAAGTTGCACAAATCATGATTGACTTTATCAAAAAGATGGAAATCACGTTGAAGAAGACTGTTCGAAAAATCAAGAGTGATCATGGAACTGAATTTAAGAACAATGTTCTTGATTCATTTTTGGTGGACAAAGGGATTTCGCATAATTTTTCATCTCCATACACACCACAACAAAATGGTGTTGTAGAACGAAGGAATCGCTCACTATGCGAAGCAGCAAGAACCATGTTGGCATATGTGAATTTACCCCAATATCTTTGGGCTAAGGCAATATCCACTGCGTGTTTTACTCAAAATAGATCTTTCATACACAGGCGATTTAATATTACACCATACGAAATTCTGAATAATCGTAAACCTAATGTGAAATTCTTTCATGTTTTCGGATGTAGGTGTTTTATTATGAATCTCAAGGATCATCTTTCGAAATTTCAAGCAAAAGCTGATGAAAGGATTTTTCTTGGATATTCGCACAATTCAGTAGCATATCGTGTGTTAAATAAGAGAACACGAAAAGTGGAAGAAACTTTCAATCTCACATTCGATGATTACTATGTTAAACAAAATGAGCATAAATTTACAAATCATCCAATTTTACAAGAAACATAAGTTGAAACTGAATCTTTACAAATGGATGATATTGATTATGATTTGATTTTTGGATTTTCAGATCATGCAGTCGATGCTGAAATTAATGCTCCTGATAATCACGTGCCAGAATGTACGAAGTTTACTGATGAATCAACATCAACTCCTCAAGAAGGCGAAACTATGCAACATAATCCAGTGGAGGGGGAGCACTTGGACTCGAATACTTTAAATGAAGAAGAGCATTCTTTCGAGGGGGAGAGAGAAAGATTGAATGCCGATGTTGAGGGGGAGCATAATGATGATGTTCATGATGCTTGTTCAATTGCAGGTTCCGAAAATGATGAAATGTACGAAGATGCACCTTTGGAATTTGATCCAGCCTATCCACCAATGGAAAAATGGACAAGAGATCATCCGAAGGATCAAGTAATTGGGAATCCACAAGAGGGAGTTTTAACAAGAGCTCAAATACGTGCAAAGAATGAGGTATTGAATACTCATCAAGAATTTTGCATGTTCAATGTTTTCATCTCTAAAATTGAACCAAAAACAGTTAAGAATGCAATGGAACACTCAGATTGGGTTGTTGCAATGCAATCTGAATTGTCAGAATTCGAACAAAACAAGGTTTGGAGATTAATTCCTAAGCCTGCAAATGTTTCGATTGTCGGGTTAAAATGGATTTTCAAAAATAAAACCGACAAAGATGGAAATATTGTTCGAAACAAAGCCAGACTTGTTGTTAAAGGATATTCACAACAAGAAGGAATCGACTATGAAGAAACTTTTGCCCCTGTCGCAAGACTCGAGACGGTTCGTATATTTCTGGCTTATGCAGCTCGTAAGGACTTTGATGTTTATCAAATGGACGTGAAATGTGCATTTTTAAATGGAGAGCTCGAAGAGACTGTTTATGTGGAACAACCCCCAGGTTTTATTAACGAAGAATATCCAAATTATGTTTATATTTTAGATAAGGCAGTTTATGGTTTGAAACAAGCACCACGAGCATGGTATGCAACTCTTACATCATTTTTGAAACAATCTAAATTTAAACAAGGATCTGTTGATCCCACATTATTTCGAAAGAAAGTGGGGAATCATCTTATGCTTGTTCAAATTTATGTTGATGATATTATTTTTGGCTCGACTGACCCTGCCTTGTCTAGAGAATTCGAAGATTTGATGAAAAGTAAGTTCGAAATGAGCATGATGGGAAAATCAATAATTTCCTTGGGCTGAATATTCGTCAAAACGGAGAAGGAATTTTCATCAATCAAGAAAAATATACGAAGAATCTGTTAGAAAAGTTTGGATTGACGAATAGCACGAAGCTACGTGTTCCTATGGCAACTGGCATAAAGTTGACACCATTGTTAGATAAACCGGCAGTTGACATAACTCTTTATCGAAGCATGATTGGTTCATTACTTTATCTCACAGCAAGTCAACCTGATATAATGTTTTCTGTGTGTAATTGTGCCAGGTATCAGTCCAATCCACGAGAGCCACATCTCACTGCTGTAAAGAATATATTTCGTTATCTTAAAGGAACAATTTCGTTAGGATTGTGGTATCCTTCGGAAACTGGATTTTACGTCCAAGCATATTCGGATGCAGACTTGGGTGGTTGTAATCTTGACCGAAAAAGCACGAGTGGTGGATGTCAATTTCTTGATGGAAAATTGGTGAGCTGGCAGTCGAAAAAGCAAACATGTGTATCCATCTCCACAGCTGAAGCATAATATGTGGCTGCTGCTGCTTGCACTTCGCAAATAATATGGATTCAAAGTCAATTGCGTGATTATGCAATAAATATGAAAAAGATTTCATTATATTGTGATTCTCAAAGTGCGATAAGAATTTGTCATAATCCTGTGCAGCATTCGAAGACTAAACATATTGCTCTTCGTTATCACTTCATCAAGGATCACGTGGAGGATGGTAATATTGAAGTACATTTTGTGAAAACCACTGATCAGTTAGCTGATATTTTCACGAAGGCATTAGATGAAAAATCTCTTGTACGAATTATAGCAGGACTTGGAATGATCGATGGAAATTCTGTTCCATGCGAAAAAGAAGAATGATGGGTGACAAAGAATGAATTAGAGGCGCTGAATAAAAGATAACGCAAAGTCATTCAGCATTCAGCGGTTACTGTTCATGGTCAACGCTTCGACCGCTTCGAATTCGCACGTTTGTCACTTATTTTAAGTGTTGATTCAGCGGTTACTGTTCATGGTTAACGCTTCGACCGCTTCGAATTCGTATATTTGTCACTCATAAAGGAATGATAAAAAAAATTCGTCTGTTTGCAACAAATACAGTATCTTTTTCAAATTTTTGAAAAATCAAAAATCCAAAAAGATTTTCTTTTGTTTTGTATTTCAAATTTTCGAAAAATCAAAAATCCAAAAAGATTTTCTTTTGTATTGTATTTTCAATTTTCGAAAAATTCAAATCAACAAAAAGAATTTATAGTTTTCTTTTAAGTATTTTGGTGCAAATCTTTCTGAACATTCGAAGAGGCACATGCTTGTAGCTCTAGGGTCAGGTAAATGAATCTTACAACTCTTTCCATTTTACTTACTTTGAACTAGTTAAGTTGTCCCTAGAAGCATGCTACTGCATGTTGTCCGAAGCCTCCAAAGACTCAATGTGTGTGTACGAAAGCCTTAATGAAATTCTTCATACGAAGTTTTCTTCCCAATCAGGCTTGTATTCACATTAGTCTACTGAGCTACCTGACTCTTCTCATATGAGTTAAGAGTTTACTGTTTAGTCCAAAAATCAACAGAGGTACAATTCGAATCTTAAATCCATCTTTTTCATCAAAATTATTACACGATCACACACGAAGACATATGTCCAAGAGGTTTCTGATCAAACCAATCGAGACTTAGACATATCAAAACTCATTGTTTATGATCTGACATCATGAGACCGTGATGAAAGTGAAACCCAATTTTCATAATCTTTTTAAGGAATTGACGGGGAACAATGTTCCAGATATTAACGAAACTTTTGTTTCAGTACAAATATTCGAAACTCCAAATCATATTCATTTCACATGAGTGGTCTTGATCAAACATTCGAAGCCCACGATGTTTGTTACCCAACAAGATCCAGCACACAAATTTTTTTTCTTGGATATGATTTCAGTGTGAGTTTTATTCGAATGTCCTAGTCATTTTAAAATTTCTCAAAGCCAACTTGTCACTGATTAAACTGGTCACATAAGTAATTTCTGTTACAATTAATCACCTTATGTTTAGGATGATATGTAACGAAAATTTGAAGCTACCCACGAAGTATTCACAAAAGAAGCCCTTTGATACTTATCAAAAAGTATTCGATTGTAATTCACGGGAAACCACACAAGCTATTGATCATTTCTCTTAATGATTAATGAAGTAATCTTTGCCCGGGATTTCATCTGCTTTTGTGTCAATTGTTTGACATCACACTAATCCAATTTTTTTTTCATTGCTTCTTATCTACATTCTTTGGAACACTGCACTCACGAAATCCTTGAGGTTCTGAGTAATACCAACTCAGGCTGATGATTTCGAACATCTGGCATATGACTTCGCTTTTTATCCCAAAAGTGAAAGAGCCCTGCCTCCATTCGAAGGGTTCTGACGGTTACAATTCTCTTGGGTTATAAAGACAGGCTGTGTCTAAATGACGTATGGTATTCTGTGCGGTTTTCAAGGCGATGTGACAGCTACTTTTTGACACATGGCTACCTTTCCGCAGTAATGGTCCGATTTTCAAGGTGTCACGTTGGATATCATTAAATGCACATCCCGCTTCAAATTCAAAATTCAGGGTTACATATAAAAGGGGATTCAAGGGTTTATTATCAGTTTACGCATTCCAAAAGCAAAAATTCCCTAAATTCTCTGATCTTTCAATTTCTCAAACCCTAGCAATGGCGACTACTGCTCATGTTGATCCTTCCACTGAAGATATTTCATCCGCACCAGTCATGAAGATTCAATCCACTAACTATTACGTGGATGGTGAAGTTTCTCAATACCTAGAGGAATTGAAGATGCTCATCGTTGCTCTGAAACACTATGTTTTATCCACGGCGATGTTTAATTCCTTTTCTGTTCCATTGTCCTGGCTTTCTCAAGCAGGATCCACTGCAACATACGACAAAGCTTCCGATACGATCACTTTTCATCTTCTGAACGATAAAAAGGTTAGGTTATCCAAGAAACTCTTCTGCCGGATTCTTGATATTCCGAATTCACCTCCTTATGTTGATTTCACATTCCCACAAATAGTCCATATGTTTAATGAGATGGGATATCAGCCCCCATTGTCAAAAATCAGTGATTTTAAGAAGTCTGGACTTCCACGATTATGGAATTTTTTGTTTGGGATTTTTCTTCGATGTTTGACCGGAAGAACTGTTAGGTTAGACAAAGGCAGAATGGAAGTTTATGCTATGGTGGCAGGCTTATACTATGATCTTCAGGCAGACTATTCTACACAATTATGGAAGGAATTCCAAAAAGGTGTAGAACATACGAATGTTGTTCATGGCATTTCGTGTGCACGATATTGGAGCCTTATTTTGCAGTATTTTTATAATAAGGAAGGGATACTCGTACCAACTGACGAATAGAAAGTTAATTTTCAATCATATCATTATCCGAAGGAAGTTGTAGATGATGCTGATGAATTCCCATCTGTTGCTCGGATTCCAGATGCGATGCTTAAAAGGGTGGATCCTACGAATTCGGTTTTGGTAGCATATATGAAGACAATCGATTCTTCTGTTCCGACTGGGATCTTGTTGCCTAGGGAAGAGAAGAAGTCCAAAAAGTCAAAGAAGGCTGATCCTGCTTCCTCTTCAAAGAAAACCAAGGATTCGAAATCCTCAAAGTCTCCAAAGAAAAAGCCTGAACTTGTTGAAGTATCTATTACTGAAACACAAGTGATTGCGCCCATTGTTCAAGATACTCAAGAGAAGGTTATCATTCCTTCGAAAACAGGAATGTTTCGAAGAATAAAAATGAAGTCCACTCGTAAACGTCAGTCTCCTACACAAAAGATGGTTCGCAAACCACAGATAACTCATCAAGGAGTATTAATTCGTGAAGTACCAGCACCAGTTTCTCCGGGGTCGAAGAAAAGGATGACTGAGGATATGGCCAAGAAGTTGTCACAGAAAAAGAAGAAGAAGGCTCGAAAGCTGGTAATTTCCACTGAGTCGACTGAAGATGATGAAGAAAGAGTTCCAGAAACTCCTGAGAAGACAGTTGTCACACCACCCGAAGTTTCGATTGCCAAATCAATTTTTGAGGAGGTTTGAACTTCAGGCATCCCTGTACACGTATCTGATACGGATGCAAATGTCGATATGGGTGAAGGAGGTTCGAAGCCTAAAGATAAAGGTCCTATTATTTCTACTCCCTTCGAAACTATTGTTTCTGTCTCATCATCTCCTATTCCCATTACATCATCTACTCATTCTCCAACCTTCGAACATATTCTTGATCAACCTTTTACCTCAATCTTTTCTTCACAATCAACTGATCCACCCAAATCAACTTCACCCATTCAAGAAACCATTGAAATGGAGACTGAGCATGATAATGAGGGGTTTGGTGGTACATTTGAAGATTTGGAATTTCAAGATGAAGAAGAACAATTTCCATATCACATGCTAATGACCATGAAGCAATATAAGATTCTTAATCAGAAGTTGAACTCCATCATTCAATCTCAAGCCGATCTTGGAGGAGGTTCACCAGTTTCAAGTCTGGAAATCGATACAATGTTAAAGATGATGGAATCACGAATAATCAGCAAAGTCTCCGGCATGATGAAAGCTTACGAGTCTATTATTTTGGAGAAGGTTGACTACACTGATCAAAATAATGAACTTCGTGTTAAAAATCAAAGATCAGATTTTATGGGTGAAGTCAAGAATCTGAAAAGCCTAACAAAAGAACGTCATGTTCTTTTTGTTCAAGAAGTGAAGAAGGTGAGGGAAGATGTTAACATGCGAATTCGTGAACTCCGCGAAGAAATGCAAAAAGAAGTTGCAGCTGTTCATCATGAATATGCTTCTGTCAATCAAAAAGTTGATATCATTTGTGATGCAGTCACAAGATTTGTGAAGTTATACGAAAATTTGAGTCCTCAAATAAATCAAATTTCAACATCCGAAAATGCAAGTTTTGAGGAAGTAATCAAGTTGCTCAAGGAGTTAAAGGAGATTTCTGAAAGGCCGGTTTCTTCTCCATTGATTACACCGGATTTTTTATCTCAAAAGTTTGTTCAATTCGAAGCTATACTTAACAAGCAACTTGCCCCGCTCTTTCGCATATCCAGTCTTCTTCCAACAACAACTGCCCCTCCTGTTTTTACAAGGGTGCAAGGGGGAGAAAGGAAGTCAGGAGGAGAAGATGCGAAAGTGGTGGGCAAAGTATTTTCTTCGAACATCCCTTCAACAAAACCGGTGATTGTATCTGCTGAACCAGTGACTTCAACTATCACAACAACGATGCCAACTACAAGACCAATTTCGAAAGGAATTGTAATTGGTAAACCTTTGGAAACTGGTGGGAGTGGATCGAAGCCAAAAGAAGTAACTGAAAAACCTGCTTCAAAAGACAAAGGGAAATCGATTCTTGTTGAAAAATCGAAGGAAGAAAAGAAGGCGGAAGCAGAACCTGAGATTGAAAAGCTCAGAATTGTTCAGAGTATAATGGTACAGAGAGCAAATGATCCAAAGGGGATGGATAAAGGTGATCCAGCGAAACACTATAACTACGAGACAATCGAAGCCAAGGTTGCATTTTAATCACATGTATACATTTGAAAAGAAGCCAAAGCAGAGTTACCTGGTCACGAATACAGATGCATGTCAGTTGGATTTCCTAATAAATGAGATGATGTTTATCATGCCACAGTTCAAGGCAGAAGGGAACTTTAAAAACAAAGATGATGGTACACACATGAAAATACATTTTCATGCTGTTCTTGGAAAAGCCCCTGAAGATGTTTGGTCTTTGATCAAAATAAAGAAAGTGATCAGCATGAAAAAGGATGTGGTTTTCGAAAACACAGTCCAAAATTTTAAATATGTGGTTGCCAGGGCAGATGGAAAGATTTGTGAATTCACTGTTGCAGATTTTCCATTGATGAACTTGTATGATCTCATACAAGTTGCATTGCTTTTAAAAGACAAATCTTTTTCATTCCTACAAAACACAGATCCAGAAGAATTCAAGATTGGAGTTGCTCACATCAAAATCTTCATCAAAAATTATTATGAGTGTTTGGCAATGACCGATGTGGAGTTAGCAACTGCCAAGGGAATGGAAATAAAAGCTCCAATGGCTCCTTCGAAGACTCAGACTGAATTGAAGAAATATGCTGATGGAGAAATTTGTCTTAAGCCATTTGGAATAGTTTTTGCTGGAAAAGACAAAACAGGAAAAGCTAAACGATTCTTGTTCCAGGCAAGTGAAGTAGAAAGGTACTCTACGTCTCAATATACGAACTTAATTGTTCGTATGTATCATTGCAAGAAAAACAATCAAGGAGACAAGAAGGAGTTGAAGAAGATTATTTCATGGTATACAAAGGTTCGAAGAGTTTTGTTGTACTCCATCACACTTCTTACGAACTGAAGACTTCGACTATGATTACAAAGGGGGAGATTGTTAGAGTCGAAGTGTTGTAATTAGTCAAAGTATGTTTTGGTGTCTTCGAACATTCTGTAATTTGTTTTACTAAGGCATTGTATTCGAAGATTAATGCTTAGTCCTTAGTATATTTTTTGTACGCTTTCCTCTCCTATAAATAGGAGTGTTTACTATGGTCATAGGAACGAAGTCTTTTACAGAATTATATCTTGTACTCTGTAAAACTTGAAAGCGTAATTGAGCTGAACCAAGATCATATTTACATCCTGTGTCTAAATCTCGCATCATTACTTGAATTCATACTCTGATTAATTCATTACTCGATTCATTGTTTCTTCAAATTCTTAGGACACGTGGTTAGCAAAGAATGAATCTACGTGGACCCGTCCAAAATTAAGGCTATTGAGAACTGGTCAGCACCAAAGACGCCTACATAAATTCGTCAATTTCTAGGCCTCAATGGCTACTATCGTAGATTCATACAGAACTTCTCGAGGATTGCGAAACCACTTACAACACTGACCCAGAAGGGCGTGGCCTTTAACTGGGAAGAGAAGCAGGAGAAAGCTTTCCGAACTCTCAAACGAGCCTTGTACACCGCGCCGATACTGTCCCTCCCCGAAGGAACAGAAGACTTCATGGTCTATTGCGATGCGTCAAACTAAGGGCTCGGATGTGTTCTGATGCAACGGGGTAAGGTCATAGCCTACGCCTCAAGACAGCTAAAGACACACCAGGTCAACTACACCACTCACGATCTCGAATTAGGAGCAGTGGTATTTGCTCTGAAGATCTGGAGACACTACCTGTATGGTACAAAGAGCACTATCTTCACACACCATAAAGGCCTACAACACATATTCAACCAGAAGGAGCTCAATATGAGACAACGACGGCGGGTAGAGCTAATCAATGACTACGAATGCGAAATTCGTTATCATCCGGGTAAAGCCAACGTGGTAGCAGACGCCCTAAGTCGGAAAGAATATTCTGGTCGAAGAGTCAAGTCATTAACTATAACTATCCATTCGCATCTATCCGCACAAATTAAGGAGGCTCAGCTCGAAGCCTTAAAACCTGAAAATGTGACGGGAGAATGCCTACGAGGAATGGATAAGAACTTGGAAGTCAAGGTTGACGGAGCCTTATATCTCATGGACCGGATCTGGACACCGAGACACGGTGGATTCAGAGACTTGGTCATGAAGGAAGCGCACAACACTCGATATTCCGTCCACCCAGGTTCAGATAAGATGTATCTGGATCTTAAAAAGTTATACTGGTGGCCTAACATGAAAGCGGAGATCGCTACCTTTGTAAGTAAATGCCTTACTTGCGCCAAGGTCAAGGTCGAATACCAGAAGCCATCAGGTCTACTTCAGCAACCGGAGATACCTGAATGGAAGTGGGAGCGGATCACTATGGACTTCATAACCAAGTTGCCCAAGACAACGGGTGGACTTGATACCATTTGGGTCATTGTCGACAGATTGACCAAGTCCGCACACTTCCTACCCATCAAAGAAACTGACAAAATGGAGAAGCTCACAAGAACATACATCCGGGAGATAGTACGACTGCATGGTGTTCCTATATCCATTATCTCCGACAGAGATAGTAGATTCACTTCGAGGTTCTGGCAGTCCCTACAAAACTCCTTAGGAATGAGGCTGGACATGAGTACAACCTACCATCTACAGACCGACGGACAAAGTGAGAGAACTATCCAAACCTTGGAAGATATGTTGCGAGCCTGTGTGATTGACTTTGGAAAGGCGTGGGATACTCATTTAGCCCTTGTCGAATTTTCCTACAACAACAGTTATCACACGAGCATAAAGGCTGCTCCATTTGAAGCCCTCTATGGCCGAAAGTGTAGATCTCCTCTGTGCTGGGCTGAGGTGAGTGACACTCAGTTAGCTAAAGGACGAGTTCCTGACAGCACTCTCAAAGGTCCGGAGATCATTCGGGAAACGACCGAGAAGATCGTTCAGATTCGTGAACGATTGAAAGCCTCTAGAGACCAACAGAAAAGCTTCGCAGACAAACGAAGGAAACCTCTGGAATTCCAGGTGGGAGACCGAGTCCTTTTGAAAGTCTCACCCTGGAAGGGCTTGATACGCTTCGGAAAGCGTGGAAAGCTAAATCCCAGATACATAGGGCCTTTCGAGATTCTCGCTAGAATCGGCCCTGTAGCTTACAAACTCAACCTACCCCACGAGCTAAGTAACGTACATCCTACCTTCCACGTTTCGAACTTAAAAAAGTGTCTATCCGACGAGACTCTTGTAACCCCACTCGACGAGATCGAGATCAACGACAGCCTAAACTTCTTGGAAGAGCCAGTAGAGATCATGGACCGAGAGGTCAAACGAACCAAACAAAGTCGTATCCCAATTGTGAAGGTTCGCTGGAACGCCAAGCGAGGACCGGAATTCACTTGGGAGCGCGAGGATCAGTTTAAGCTGAAATATCCTCATCTTTTTACTTAGTTATTTGTAATAACTTAGTTGCTTGAACTCTAATTTCGGGACGAAATTCCCTATAACGGGGGGATGATATGACAACCCGAAATTTTCACCTTGTGCTAATATTCAAAGTCAATTGAAGTTAGACTCATTTTTGCTACTTTCTAGCTTTATTTTGAGTCATTTGGGTGTTCTAAACCTAGTAGATGCTAGTTAGAAGTTTGGATTGGAGTCCCGTAAGCTCACCCGACACGAAAATTGGCCAAACGCTCCAACATAAGGAGTGTACAGCCGTACACCTGGGTCTGCGGCCGCACACCCCTCTCCCGGCAACACACACTCTTCTGGAAGCACTCTCATGCCTATAAGAAAGAGTCTTGGCCTTCATTCCACCCTTTTTCACCCTCCTAGTCAAGAACTCGTTTTCTCTCAAGTGACTCACGATTTTTCAGCTAGATCTTTGAGTGGTAAGTGTTTTTACCCTTTGATTTGTTGATTTCTTACTCCATCTAGCTTAAATCACTGATTTCATCCATGAAATCACTTCATTATAGTGAATCTTCAAGTGTTCTTCAAGAACACCAAGAACCCCAAGAACACCTACTAAGTTCTTGAGCTCCAAACACCCCCATACTCTTATACACTGTAAGCACCCTGCTCCTGCATGTGTTTAGCTATGATTGAGCCTTGTTAAAAGCCTAGAACTCGACCTGAAAGGAGTGTGCGGCCGCACACCTTCATGTGGCCGTACACACCTTATTTTGGTGCTTTAAGGCCCTAAACTCATGTAGTATTCTAGCACATGATCACAGACACTTAGGGGATGCAAGATATGACCATGAAACCTCGTTTTGGACCATTTTTGCTAGGAGTGTGCGACCGCACACATCATGGCCGCACACACTTGGCCGCACACACCAAGTGTGACCACACACACACTTTAAAGGGTCCAAAATAGCAACAAACTCCTAATCCGGCTAAGCAATGGCCAAAACACCCTCTTAGGATCATCATAAAGCCTTGGGAAATCAATTTGGACACACTTCTATGGGAGTGTACGGCCGCACACAGGCCTGGCCGCACACCTTGGCCGTACACCTGGCCGCACACTCATAAAAGTCGAGTTTGGTGGCCTTACACTCAAATCTAAAGCCCTACACTCATTTAGGGACTTCAAGGGGTGTTTGCAACACTTAATCCTAAGTGTTTTCATGTCCCTAAGGCGTGTCCATATGCCTCTTACTGGTTATACACCTAAGTGTATTCATATATGTGTTATTACATGTAAAATAGGATTCGTTTGTGCTCAAGACTCCAATTGACACCCGCCGATCCTATATCGATCTTAGAATCCAAACCACTCACTGCAGGTGAGTTCATACCCCTTAATCAACCTTTGAAATGGTTTTAAATGCCTTTATGGGGGGCAATACAAGTTGAAACATTCTAGTCATGGTTTTAATCACATGTGATTAATGGCTAGAACAAACAGAAAGATTTACTATTACTTTCAAGATTGCTATCAAACTTATGGATTTCAAGCACTTCAAAACCTTTTACTAAACTATTTTAGAAGCTAAAACTGTTTTCAAACTCTTTTAAACTTACATTATTCTCAAACTCATATCTATACTAATATATTTATATAAGTAAGATTTGAAGGACTTAGGACTGATAGCTCACCTTATTTCCTGTTCCTTGTTTGGTTGTGAACTTAGGGTATCCTGTTATTTGTCCGAATGTCGTTGAAACCTTAGTTATATATCGTATATATATGTATGGATATAAAAGCTTTCACTTCAGTTCAGTACCTTTGAGTAGCAGAGCATACAACCAACATTACTATTTAACTATAATAGGTATAGTTAAGGGTTTACTACTTACTACTACTATTTCAATGACACATACCAGAGTCAGTACAGTTATGAGTCATTTCACACTATACCACTATACAAGAGAACACACTATACACTATACAAGAGAATATACTATATACTAGTACAGAGAAAACATCACTACACTATGACATACTACACAAACATTTAAATACTATAATTAGAATGTGACATACTACTTCTCGATACGACACTTCATTGTGGTATCACCTTGTAACCAGAGTCTTCTGGAGGGAGAGCGGGCATTGTGTGTATAGATCTATACGGGACAGACACTCCCACACCCCGACTGCTAGCTACAGTCCCAGCCGATAAGGCCAAGGGGTGACAAAATGTCACCATACTACATATGACACCGGAGTGTCATCAGTTATTCAGCCGTCGATCATCATGGTTACATACGAGTTCACATTCAAACCTTTAATTAACCAATTAAGAATTAAAGGCCAAACAGACTCTCCGAGGCGTATTGTTCATTTAATACCACCTGGAGTCTGCATTTCATTTCTCTAGACTTTGCGAGGCGTATTGTTCATTTAATACCACCTGGAGTCTGCATTTCATTTCTCTAGACTTTGCGAGGCGTATCGTTGATTTGATACCACCTGGAGTCTACATCTTTATTACTTTAGACTCCTCGAGGTGTACTGTACGTTTAGTACTACCTGGAGTCCGTGTTACATTACTCTATAACCAGCAGTGTAACTGCTGAGGTAAAACAATATTTTCCCATTACAATTACCGGTGACCTTGTCACATACGCATTAAAGTAAACTATATTTTCAAAATGATAGTTTCACTGGGGAAAACTCTTACTCTACAGGAGAACAAAACATACAAATAGTCGGGTATTGGTAGAAGACTACATTTCAGTAGAAAATATAGGATTTTCTAAAGAGTTCAACAAATTACAAACATTACAAATAGTTACGAACATTTACACTACGTTGTTACAAATATTTTCATACAAGCAATGACACTAAATACTTATGAACTCACCAGCGTTATGCTGATAAACTCTTTCAAAATAACTTGTATTCTCAGGTCATCAGTAGGCAGGTACATATGAAGCTTTTGAGAAGATGGAGCACACAAGACTCATCTTTATTTTGATTATACACTTTTGGTGTCTTACATACTACAGAACACGTTTGTATTAAAATTATTCTATTGATGCAATGTATGTTGTTGCTTGTTTACTATTATGCTTTGTTATGATACTGCACATGACGTCCTCCATCCCAGAACGTTTCCACCGTTCCGGTTTTGGGGTGTGACAGATTGGTATCAGAGCATGGTTTATAGTGAATCAAGTATATCAACCCATAAAAGATATACAAACTATAAACACATCAGGATTAAAACACTCTGACCAAGAATATATACTTTTAAATAATAAAATATTTAACTAAGTATATATACATCTATTCATACCAGGGTGAGTATCATACTAGAACATAACAAAAGTATTACAATTGTTGAACAACGCAATTAGGCTTAGAGACATATAGTCAAATCTAGGGGATATACGCATCAATGTTATTGTTCTGTACTGTAAGATTCCACAGTTCTTGCTCCATTTTCTGGATCTCTCCTCTTGGACAGTACTCAGCCATTAACATCTCCTTCAGCTCCTCCCATGGCATAACATTTTTCACTGGGAGTGTCATGGCCTCCACATGTCCATTCCACCAAGAAAGTGCCTGATCAGTAAAAGTGCAAGCCACAAATTTTACTTTGCACTCCTCAGGGCATTCGTAGATTTCAAAAACCGACTCCACTTTCTCTATCCACCTCTTAACAGCTATCACACCTCCGGTCCCGTTGAAGGTCTGAGGCTTAGTATTTGTGAAATCTTTGTAAGTGCAGACTTTTGTAGATCCCTGGTTCATCCCGTGGTTCGAGCTTCCAGTCCCCTTCCTGTTACCTCCACCGTTGTTTCCGTTGTGTATGTGTGCCAGTGCTGCAGTAACAGCAGCAGATACTGCTGCTTGAAACGCAACCGAGTTCATCTCTGGTGGAGCCGATGGTGGTGGTGCATCTGCGTTGTTATTGTTTCTACGTGGGTTCCTTTGAGGCATCTTCTGTTATAGAATGGAAAGATGTTGAGTATCCTTTGCATTCTAGTTTTTAAGGTTTCTTAATTACAGAACAGTGTCGGTGTTTTGGTTGTGTGTAAGGGTGTGAGTGCATATATTAACATGAAACATAAATAGTAGAACACATAGCAGATAACAATGTCACGAGAAAACATATTTAGCCGTTTTCATTAATGATAATCTTTTTAATACATGAAAATTTGCCTTTATAAGGCATACAATACATGATATAAATCCTGACAGCGTAACGACTGCATGAGTAGTGTAATCACTTAATCATGTAGTCAATAGTACATTGAGTAATACATAAAGGAAAACCATAATAGTAGTAGGGGGTAAGTGATAACTGATCCTATCAGCGACTGGGAAAGTCTGGCAAAGAAATCACATGCCAAAGTATTGTGCCACACAATTAGTCATCTCACTCATCTCCCTATTAACTGCGTCCCTCTCATATTCTGCTAGTTCTGCTCGACCTTCTGTTTTCCAGATTTGTTGCTTGAGAGCGGCAACCTCCTCTTCCAATTGACGCACATGGTCAGCTAAATTCCCTGGGGGTGCAAGATGGTTCTACATCACCTCTGAGGCGGGAGGCTCGCTGGGGACCGTATTAGTGTCCCCATCTCCCTCCACATCTTCGTCGGATTCCCCAAACTCATACTCGGTCTCCATGTACTCCTCAGGACCGTCCCAGGGTTCTGCCTCCTGACCCATAACGGGTTCTCCGTCAATCAGCCCTTTGGCCACCAGAGCTTGATAATAAAGGATTCCTTGTTGGACTTCTTCCATGACGACTGAGCAAGAATCGGAGGGGTGAGAGGTGTGTGAAGTGTGTATAGCATTTTCAAATGCTCCTATAGCATTTAAAATTTTGTTTAGGTTTGGTTCCATAAACTATTTGGATAACTAGATGGTAAGTTTTTGATTCATTGACCATCATGATTACTCCCAAACACATGTTGGTCGTATTTTGAATGAATGTAGTTGATCAGGCAACATTCACCCCCAATACGACTACATAACTGTCCGGGTTTAATAACGATGTTCAAATCCTCCAAAGACTTTTACTGTTCTTGTTGTGTTATTAATCTAAAATGCACACATAAGTATGTATTTTAATTATTATGTTCAGAGTAGTTTAGTCCCATTGTATTTATAGTTGCATATCATGTATGATTAGATATGCTAGTTCACTATAAACAATGCTCTGATACCAACCTGTCACACCCTCGAACCGGACGGGGGAATCGTCCGAGGGCTCGTGTGACTATCAATTGTATATCATCACAATGAATATAAATGAAACGTAACAAACACCATCATCATACATTCAAAATTACAACCATCATTTCTTACATCGAGTAGTGGGTTATAAATTACATGCCAACACAAAAAGTATATACTAGCAAAACAAGTACAAAAAGTTGTCAAATTCTTGAAGTCCACCTGTTTAACGATTTCCTGAGAATACAAGTTAATTTGAAAAGGTCAACATATATAATGTTGGTGAGTTCATAAGCATGTTTAAGTAAACAGTTTTGTATAGTTTTGTGACACCAGAAAATCCTATATTTTCTAAAAAAAATGAGTTGTGAAGATTGTGTTCGATCTTGTATTAATGCATGTGTGTTAAGGTATAAAAACTACATTCCCGAAAATTCTATATTTTCTGATTTAAGTAGAAGATATTGATTAGTTAAATGTTTTCCCCAGAAAATCCGATATTTTCTGACTATAAAGAATGAAGCAGTCTTAATCGCCAAAGACTGTGTTACATTGATGCAGTATTCCGTAAATTTATAATGGAGTTATTCTCTAAGTGAGTCGCTATAACCATACATAATAATGACAAATTCACCTGTCGTGATGTTTAATAAACGCCGAAGAATCATAAGATAAAAGTTTGTCACCCTAGACTGGCCTAGTCTAACTGTAGCGAACAGCTCAGGTGTGGGGTGTCACCCCCGTATAGATCTATACACAAACTCCCGCTCTCCCTCCAGGAGACTCTGGCTATAACTACAGGCTACGATCGTACACTCGATAGGTGTCAACCGAAAAATCTCACTAGAGTCTTTACCAAAATTTATGCGAATATGGAATTACACTATTAAACATAATTAATAAACTTTTGGAATCATTGACATGTAAATGGACATCAAGGGTCCAAATGACATGTAATGTAAATTCCAGGCCCAATAGACATGTAAAAGGACACTAAGGACCACTAAACACGCAAAAGGACACTAAGGCCCACTAAGCATGTAAAAGGACACTAAAGCCCACTAAACATGTATATTCTATTTCAGGCCCAAAAGTGAATGAGTATTTCAAGACCCAATATACTTGTAAAGGGAGGCCCACTAAACTTGTATATTTTGTCCAGGTCCAATACGAAAGTAATTACTGTGTTTAACCCGTTTTCTTATTGTTATGTTCGTTTTATATCAAGTATTTGCCAAATTGTGTTAGAAGGACCACTTTTGTAAAAATGACACTCTTGGCCCAATAAGTCAAAAATTTACAATTAAGGCCCAATCTTAGTAAAACTAACACTTTAGTCTCCATTATGTTCAAAACTTGCTTTTATGACTAGTTTTTGGTAAAAATAATATTTTTAACCCATTTTTGTCAAAAATATCATTTTTGGCTTGATTGTTGTGAAAATACACATTTTTCTGGTTTTGGGCTTATCGGACCTAGTTTTTGGAAAATTTGTAGAAAAATCATTGTAAGTCGAAATTTAGATCCGTAGATTCTGGAAGTTTGGAAATTTTGTCTGCTTTGTTCACAAATTTTCTAATAATTTTTAATGGCTTCTAAAAAGTGTGAAATTGCTCACCTTCACAGGCTGGTCCGAAATTATTTCAAATCTGATAGGCAGTTTTGTAAAATTCGCCAAAATTGTAGAAAAATCGTATGAAAACGTGAGAGTAGTCATTTTAAAGGTATAAACCTGAACTTTTTTCATGTAAAACAGTTTTAAAAAATATTATCATTTAGGTGGTCAAAACAGTTCGAGATTGGACCAAAACGTTTCTGTGAAGGGCTGATTTTTGAGTTTAGTTTATAGATCTTGGAACACAACACTCATTTTTACTATTTTAAGTGTATAAATCCCAGATCTACTAGTTTACATGTATTATATGTGATAACACATACTTTTATCAAGATTTTTATTAATATCCAAGTGGTAAACTTCATATTCTTAACATATTTTTGGATTTATGAGGTAAGCAACACATAATCACCAAATAAATCATGTAAAACACACATAGTCATGCATATACACATAGATCTACACAAGACAACTTTTATTCTCCCCCAAAACAAAGTAAAAACCGAACATAGGGGGTATGAACTCACCTTGGGGTGATGGATCGATTTTGATGAAGAAGTGGAAGAAGATTTTTGATCCTAACAAGCTTTCTTGAGTAGATCTTGAACTTAGATGATTCTAAGAACATGATCCACAAAATATGGGTGTAAGAGGAGATTTTTGAAGAGATCAAGAAGTTAAATCATAGATCTAAGCAAAAACTTACCAAAGATGGTGATATTGATGAAGAATCCTCTTGAAAGCACCCACAAAGCTCGAAAATTTTAGAGTAAGATGAGGAAGTTTCTTGAGAGTGTTTGGAAGTGTTTGATTTGAGAAATGGAGGTGGTATGGTGGGGGCTTGGCCAAGATTAATAAGAGAAGAGAGAGAGAGTTTTTGTGAGGTGATGTTGCATGGAAATCCACCATGCAACAATGATGTGTCAAATGCACAAATTTCCTTATTTTTTCCTTTTTTTTGTAATTAGGCTAGTGGATAATGGGTAATGGGCCGAAAATTTGGGCTTAAGAGAGATGATGATGAATTTATTTGGCCCATCATTAGTCTTGTTCGAATATACGAAGTTTAATAATATTTTTTTCAGCCCATTGGGCTCTTAAGGAGATTCACGGCCCAATATGGTAAAAAGGAATGGGTTTATGGCCTATTAAGGTAAACTAATCCATTTTAGGCTCATTATGGCCCAAAATGTTAAGTTTTATGAATGTGGGTTCATTTAGAGCCCATATAAGGGTTCTAAGCCCGTTTTAGTCGAATTGAATGCTTATTGGTTCGTTAGGCCCAATAAGAAAATCCTGGTCCATAAAGAACTTGAACCGGGGTTTGTAAGGTTTTCAGCCCTTAGTTGAGCATATGAGATGTATTTGGATGAGCATAGAGTATGATATTCGCTTAGAGTACCAGTTATTATACTAGTTGAATGATTATATGAGAGTGAAATTTCCTAGCAAAAATGCTAGTTGTGACAATGGAAAATCTAGTAATACCTCATGGCAGTCTTAAATCACTACTTACCTTCAAAAGTACGACTGAATGTGGAGGATTTGAATAAATTAATATTCTGGAAGGCAGTTAAACATGCAAATGGAGCATAGTAGTAAACTAATCGAATAACTGCACTTTAACATATATATTGCGATCTCCACATAATAATCTCCACCTCAGATAAAATATATATTGTATAAGTTCCTAAATTATAACAAACTAAAATAAATACACTAAAACCAATTAATTTTCAAATCTAATGCATTTCGAACTAGTATAATAATCATGTTTAGTCTATGACTGTGGCTTAATGAATGGATCGACAAGATTATCTTCCAATATAATTCTACTGATTATGATGTCTTTGCTTTTAGAAATTTTTCACATGCAAATGTACTTTCTAAGTACATGACTCATGAGCTTGTGTGATCTGGGATCTTAAGTCAAGACGAATACACCCTTATGGTCACAAAACATATCAATAGGAACATCAATTATTGTAATAACATTGAGATACAATATGTATCTATTAAGCTACATAGCCTCCTTTGCAACATCACAATTCATAATATACTCAACATTTTTCGAGTCTATTATGGTATCTTTCTTGGCACTCATCCAAGTCACTAATCCATCATTTATTAAGAGCATGAATCCCAAATGCGAACTTGAACTATTTATATCATTTTATAAGCGAGCATCATCATAACCCTTTACGACGAGCTCTTCCATAAACCAAGAACATATCCTTCGGCCTACTTAGATACTTATGAATGTTCCTGGCATCAACTCAATGATGTTCACCGAGATTATCCTGATAACGATTTTCATTCTTAAAGCATATGAAACAGCATTCTTAGTACATATCCTGGCCTACATGATCGATCCTATGGCCTAAGCATATGGAACTCGACTCGTATTTTCTAATTCATCACTAAAACTAGGACACTGAGCTCTTCTTAATGTCACACCATGTTGCGTAGACACGGACCCTTTCTTAGAGTCTTGCATCTTTAATTTATTCAAGACTTTACCTATATATATACTCTTCCTTAATCTAATTATTATCCTTGATCTATCTCTATAGATCTTTATATTGAATATGTATGTTGCTTCTCCCAAGTTTTTCGAAGAGAAACAATTACTAATCCAAAATTTCACACTTTGCAAAGTTAAGACATCATTTCCTATGATTAATATGTCATCCACATACAACACAAGGAAAACAACAACACTCCCAATAGTTGTGACATATACACATGGCTCATCTTTGCTTCTCGATAAACCAAACTCTTTGGCTTTCTCATTAAAGCAAAGATTCTAAATGCAAGATGCGAGATGCTTGTTTAAGTCCATAAATGGAATGTCTAGGTAAGGAAAGAGGTTTTTACATCCATTTGTCATATTTCATAGTCATCAAATGTTGCTATGAAAAATAATATGATAATACATTTTATCATTTCCACTGGTGAGAAGGTTTCCTCATAATCAATTCCTTGAGTTTAAGTATAACCATTTGCAACTAGTTGTGCTTTAAATGTGTGTATATTCTTATCCATGTCTGTCTTATTCTTAAAAACCCATTTAAACCTAACTGGTTTAAGGACACGTGTATGATCAACTTGTTGGATTTGGTGTCTAAGCCCATAACTATAATTGGGATGTACTTGACCCGATTGTAGCATGGTCCTTTTGGGTTACCTTCATCAGTGCAATTTGATAGGATGGACTTTTGAGAATAAGGTTATTTGTGATTTATTAATATATTATAAGTATAATATATTAATTGAGAAATCCTATTATTTAATTAGTATTGATCAAGAATTAATTTGGAATTAATTTTGTGATCAAAAGAGACTATTTAAATATATGAGGATTGATTATGTGAATCAATGATTCTTATAGTGTGGGCCAATGATCCATGGTTATTTAGGATGGGCTAAACCAATGTGATAGTCCATGGAGGTTTAACCCATAGAGCCTAAGTAATATGAAAGGTCATTAGGGTTTGCAAAGATGTATCCCTAGCACTATAAAATGAACCTCTCATAACCAAAATCGGTTACACCATCATTCTTAGAGTCTGATATTGATTTTTTGCTAAGTAACTTATTCTCTCAATCCTCCTCTTGCATTTGGTGTTTGTGACACATTAGAGGCATCACATTTGAGGTGCTAAGCTTTCAAAGGCCAAGAACTACACCCTATATCAAGAGGTATTCATCTAAACTAGTTTTTATGTTATATACCTTCTATTGTATGCTAGTTAGGATGTATGCTTTGGAAAAATTGAAAATGCATGTATAATTAGAGAAAACATAGATGCAAAGCATCTAGGGTTGCATGTGCACTTAGGAAGTGTTATAGTGCTCAAAACCCAACAGTGGTATCAGAGACTAGGGTTGTTTTCTATTATATTTGATGCTTGCTATTTTTCAAAGTTGGAAAAATCGACAATTATGGACTTTGACTGTTGAACTCGCCGAGTCCATAGATGAACTCGACGAGTTTATTAGCTGGCTCGACGAGTTGCACTGTCTGATGGCAAAATTTTGAGTTTCTTGGCCTGGATTGGATTGGAATAACTACTACAAAATGTTTTACATCATTAAATCTATTTTTTATGATATGGTAGTGATTATGCTCATCCAATCACAAGATAATTGTCAAAGTTTTAAGATAATTGTTGATTTATATCATAAACAAAGTTGCTTGCAAATTGTTGACTTGGTATTATCTTGTTTATGAGTTTAGTTAGATCAATCTTGAATTATATGATAATTTTAGTTGTTGGAAATTGATCTAAATGATTTTTAATGACCTCCATAACTTGTCCTCAAGTTATGGAAAATAAAAAGTCTTATCTTTAAAAATGCATTAAACTCATAAGTTATGGAAACCAAGAGTTTTGACAAGTTTCAAAACTTGCCCTCAAGTTTTGGAATTTGTAAAGTCTCATTAATGAAACTTTAATTTCAAACCCTAGAGTTTTAAAAGTTAAAATTCTACACTTATACTTTATAATATTATAAGTTTAATAATAATAATAACAATAATATATATATATATATATATATATATATATATATATATATATATATATATATATATATAAAATACATACATATATATATATATATATATATATATATATATATATATATATGTATGTATGTATATATATATATATGTATAAGACAAGTCAGTCTTACCGTTAGTAGGTCTCATTCACGAAGCCAGTCTATAAGGGGGTATAAGGTTACTGCCTATAAAATGTTGGTTTAATGGGTGTCCATTCTCACCCACCGCTTCCTTGACTGGTGGAGGGTCGTTAGCTGAACGGGTAGGATAGGATATTAATTCTCATTAAAATTAAAGTGATAATTATAAAGTAACTAAACTTTTATTAAATTCCCAATCTTAGTTACTTTAGGAAAAATGTGAAAATGGTGCTAATCCATGAAATTACATTTTGCACCTTGTTAAGTCGTTATTGGAGTGTGTGTGGTTAACCGGTACACTAATCTGGTATTGACAATGTGTGGCAAAGGGTAGCTTGATGTTAATCATAGATCAATGGAGCGTGTGTGGTTAGCCGGCACATTGATTAGGTGATTTGTAACATTGGGTGTACCAAGCTAATGTGCATGGTTATTCACACCTTGTTTGTGATCCTCGGCATCCCATTCACAAACTTGAATGGCACAATCGAGATTTAAACATGCCATTGAAAAGTTCAATGAATCTCAAAGGATCTAGGAATTTCAACCCAATTAAAACTTAATAATCTATTTCGCTTTTCATGGTGGAAATTGGTAAATCGTCATTTACCTACCTCCAAATATTTTACAATTGGATTACGACATCCCTATTCGCAATTGTAGAATATTGTGTTGGGTCCTAGCCTTAATATTTCATTTGGGTGTTATATTAAGGATTCTCATCTAATCTAAACTTTGTTCTTCTTCTTTTTCAGATGTCTATCCCAAACAATGCTTCAAACCCAATCCCTTCAGGCTCTTTTTATCTCATGAACCTATGTGGGAGGGTCATTTTTGATGGTTCGAACTTCAATGATTGGATTCGAAACATCAGAATGGCTATTCGCTATGAGGACAAAGAATATGTCTTAGATAAAGAGCTTAACGAGATTGATGTAAACACTGCTACTCCTGAACAGATCGTTGAACACACTACTCATGAAAGGGATGTGACAAAGGTGTTGTGTCTAATGATTGCTACAATGAACGCTGAGCTACAAAAGTCCTATGAGGACTACTATCCTTTTTGAAATGTATCAAGATTTGATGGAAAGATACCATCAAAGTGATCGGCAGGAAAGGTATGAGATCATTGCCTCCATGATCACAACCAAAATGAAGATGGAAAGTCCATCACGGCCCACTTGCAGAAGATGCAGAGATATGTGGACCGCTTGCTAAAATTGAATGTCAATTTTGATGAAGAGTTGGCCATAGATATTATTCTACATTCTTTACCTTCTTGTTATGATCAGTTTCGTATGACCTATCATATGAACAAGGAGGAGGTCACTCTTAGCAAGCTTCAAGGCCTTCTAAGAACTGCAGAAAACAACTTGAAAGGAAAGTCGGTGGTATCTACTCCTACTACTACTTTTGCCCTTGTTCTGGCAATTGGACATGGGAAGGGAAAGAAGAGGAAGGCTCCCTCCAAGATCTGCAAGGGAAAGTATCTTGATGGATCCTCTTCCAAATGGACCAAATCTGGTTCTACTAATCCCTTTACCTCTCCAAAGGATGCAGAGTGCTTCCATTGCCATGAAAAATAGCACTGGAAACAAAGCTGCCCCAAATACTTGCAGGATATTAAGGATGGGAAGACAAAGCCCACCTTCACAAGTATTTACACTATTCAATCTAAGAACTCATCACATGCTAATTCTTGGGTCTTGATACAGGTTGTGGATTTCACATTTGTTCTAATTTGCAGGGACTAAAAAGAAGTAGCGATGTGGAGCACAGGAATATAAACTTAATCATGGGAAATAGGAAAGTGTCGCTTGTGACCAAGATTGGAGTTTATTCTTTATTTCTTATTAATGGTTTAAATTTAGATTTGAATAATTGTTGTTACTCGGCAGATATGGCGAGAAACATTATTTCCTTTCATAGTTTGTATAAACAAGGTTTTACCTTTTCTTCTAATAATGAAATTGCTGGTATTAAAGCTTATTATAATGGTGTATTTTATTTTGAAGAATTACCTTGTAATGGTATATATGAAACTGTGATGGCTGTAGATAACCTAGGAAATAATGTGTTGAATATTGATTCGTCCAATGTTTTGGACAAGGCATTCTTATGGCATTGTCGTCTTGGACATGTCAACAAGAAGCGCATAGGGCAACTCCAAAAGGCTGGAGTCTTGGAGTCATTTGACTTGAAGTCGGATGACACTTGCGAATCTTGTTTACTTAGAAAGATGACCAAGTCACCCTTCACCGGTACTTGTGAAAGGGGTGAAAGTTTGTTCGATCTCATACACACTGATGTGTGTGAACCATTTAGAACTGCCACAAGGGATGCTAACCGCTTCTATGTGACTTTTACTGATGATTACAGTGGATATGGCTATATCTACTTAATCAAGCATAAGTCAGAAACCTTTGAAAAGTTCAAAGAGTTTAAGCAGGAAGTGGATAATCAATTGGGCAGGAAGATAAAGATGCTACGATCCGATCATGGAGGAGAGTATCTTAGTATCGAGTTCCTAGACTATCTTAAGGAATGCAGTATTGTTTCGCAGTTGACGCCGCCTAGGACACCACAGCTTAGTGGTGTGGCTGAGAGGCACAACTGAACCTTGATAGACATGGTTTGTTCCATGATGATTCGAGCTTCGTTACCTATCTCATTCTGGGGGTATGCCTTAGAGACTGCCACCCATATCCTTAATCTAGTCCCTACTAATAAGGTTGCCAAAACACCTCACGAGATATGGACAGCAAAAGTTCCCACGTTGGATCACATCAAAGTTTGGGGTTGCAAGGCTTTTGTGAGAAAAGAAAACTCACGACAAGCTCGAACCTCGAAGTGAGCGATGTTTTTTCATCGGCTACCCGTAGAAGTCCTTTGGGTATCTCTTCTATAGACCGAGTGACAATGTTGTCTTCGTTGTGAGGAGAGGAGTTTTCCTAGAGAGAGAGAGAGAGAGAGAGAGAGAACTTGTATGCCAAGAGGATAGTGGGAGGAAAATTGACCTTGAAGAGCTTCAAGAGTTAACTCATGAAGGAACCTCAAACACTAGCACTCAACCCGAGGAGGAAACTCTGGTTAAACCAATTGACGAGTCCATACCTCTAAGGCGTTCCAGTAAAGTTAATGTTCAACCTGTGTTATATGGTTTTCATATCACATTTGAGGGTGAAACATTTATCAGTGATAGCACACTGATAAATCTGGATGAACCTAACAACTACAAGGAAGCCATGGCAGGCCCTGAGTCTGCAAAATGGAAAGAGGCTATGGACAGCAAGATTTAGTCCATGTATGACAATCAAGTTTGGCACTTGGTTGACAATGTATCGGGTCGTAAGACAGTCTGGTGCAAATGGATCTTCAAGAATAAGACCGACATGGATGGGAAAGTACACACATATAAGGCGCGACTGGTTGCGAAGGGCTTTACTCAAACTCAGGGAGTTGACTATAATGAGACCTTCTCACCAGTAGTGAAAATTAAATCTATAAGGGTTATGCTAGCCATAGCGGCATTTCATTACTATGAAATATGGCAAATGGATGTCAAAACGCTTTCCTTAATTGAAAGTTGGTTGAAGATGTTTACATGAGTCAGCCAGAGGGTTTTTTCAATGCAAAGTACCCAAATAGAGTGTGTAAGCTTGAGAAATCCATATATGGATTGAAACAAGCATCTCGTAGATGGAATCTTTGTTTTGATGAGAAAGTCAAAGAGTTCGGATTTTCAAGAAGCGAGGATGAGTCCTGTGTATCTGTCAAAGCTAGTGGGAGTATAGTTAGCTTTCTGGTGTTGTATGTGGATGCCATACTGCTCAAAGGAAACGGCATCCAAACATTGCAGGATGTTAAGTCCTGGCTTGGGAAGTGTTTCGCTATGAAGGACCTTGGGGAAGATTCTTACATCCTGGCGATAAGGATGTTGAGAAATAGGAGTAAAAGGCTAATTGGACTTAGTCAGAGTACCTACTTGGAAAAGGTGTTGAAGCGTTTCAGCATGGAGAACTCCAAGTGTAACACTTGTTCCAGGTATTATTTGATTTAGTTAATTTCAGGGTTTTTGGTGCATGGACTCGGCGAGTTGGGAGTCTAACTCGTCGAGTTGGGGCATTTAATCATGGACACGGATCAGGACCAACTCGGAGAGTCGGAAGGCCCGACTCGGCGATTTGGAGCTATAAAGAGAAAACCCTAATTTCGGGGTTTGCCCCTTATTTAAAGAACATATCCTGCCTCTTGTGGCCTCCCTTAGTACCTTTTTACCCAAAGAAGAGAGTTTACGGCCTTGAACCCCACTTGAGTGAGAGAAATAGCCTTTGAGAGCAATCTTGGAGTAATTATGAAGGGATTTGGAGGTTGAAGAGGAAGGAGATAGGAGAGGAACAGTAGATCCAACATCTACTTCATATTGGCCACCATTCTAAGGTAAAAAGTCATGACCTTGACCTCTAGTAGTTTAGATCTCATTTCTTGGAAGTGAATGACCATTATTGGGAAAAATGGAGTCAAGCTTGAATATGGACTTATGGTCCCAGATCTGGACCTCTTTAGGTCCCCAATGACATAAAGTTGCTCCCTGTATGCAGTTCAGCCTCTTTCCATGCACAAGAACCTTGTATGAAGACTAATTTTGGTGTTATGGCCTTGTGAGGCCTTGCATGCAGGTAAAGTTTGCAACTTTACGTGACATATATACTAGGGAAGCCTAGATCTAAAGTTTGGGACTCTAGATTCCATTGGAAAAGGCCGAAAACGATAAGGACTAAAGGAACTCGCGGAGTCCTTTAATCGACTCGATGAGTCGACCAAGGAGTTTACGGCTAAAGAGTTGATGGACAGGGGTTTGCGGTTGAGAGTTTGAATCCACGAACATTAAGGAACTCGACGAGTCACTCAAGTGACTCGGCGAGTTGGCGAGTTAAGCAAGGAACTCGGCGAGTGGCTGGTTATACTCGACGAGTCGAGGTCAACATGGACTGTTGACCTTGACTATGAACTTTGACCTTAACCTTGATTTTGACCAGGGTTGATCTGAGAGTATTTATGGGATGGTGTTAAGTAATCACTTGATGATTATAGGCAGTTGAGAAGGAGCAGCGTGTGGGATATATTTGACTTCAGCTTACCAGTTCAGCCTTTGAGAGGTGAGTCTCCTTACCATACTAATGGGTCAAAGGCACCAAGGCTGGCCCATTTTATGATGTATCGTATCCTAGCTGAGATTGTATTATGTGACATGTTAGTTGACATGAGATAGGAAGTATGCTATTGATATTGTTGGATTAATGTCTAAGTCCATAACTATAATTGGTAAGACTTGACCCGACCCGGCATGGTCCATTTGGGTTGCATGGCATCATGCATTTGGATAGACTATAATGAGAGAAATAACACTTAAGGTTGGTTAATATATTATAAGTTCTAATATATTAATAAGGTTATTTAATTAGTATTGATCAAGAATTAATTTGGAATTAATTAAGTGATCAAAAGGAGACTAATTAAATATATGGGTTGATTGTGTAAATCATTCATTCTTATATATGTGGGCTTGTGATCCAAGATTCCTTATGTTGGACTAAGTCCATGGGGTGACCCATGGATACTACATGGAGGTTAAAATCCATGGAGCATAAGGAATGGGTAAAGTTATGAGTTACATGGTGTAACCCTAATAGCCACCATATAAAAGAATCCCGTGGCTCAAGAAATCGTGCACTAATGTGTGAGTGTGAGGGCTAGACGATTTCAAGGAGTGTTCAAGTTTCTCTCAAGTTATTCCAAGTGTATTTGGTGTTGTGTGAACCATTTGAGGTGTCACACTTGGGGCACTAGGCACTCAAGCTTCATGAAGACATTCTACATCAAAGAGGTATGTATTCTATCTTGTTATATTTATTATTTTGTATGCTAGATTAGGATAAAACCTTGGATGTTCATAATTGTATGTATAATAGAGAAAACATAGATCCAAGGTATTTAGGGTTGCATGTACACTTAGGAGTGTTAGAATGCTCATAACCCAACAGTGGTATCAGAGCCTAGGCTTGTTTTCTTGTTATACTTGCAAAAGTAGCTGAAAAATCGAGTTGGATGCATATATTCGATTGTTTTGGCTGGAATTGGACTAGGAACATTACCCTAAGATGTTTTTGGACTTATAAACTTGTTTTTGATGTGGTAATGTTCATGCTAATCCAATTTCTAAGATAATTGTCATAATTTCAAGATTTGTATTAGTTTGTATGTTCATGCTAATTTCTTGAAGATTGATGATTTGAATTATCTTGTTCTTATAATGTTCTTAGATTAATAGAAATAGTTGTTTTCAATCCATTTTAATCTAAGAGTTGATTCCAAAGTGTGTTTTTGTAACTTGTCCTCAAGTTATATGAAAAGTCACATTTAAGAATCATAAAACTCATAAAAGTTGGCAAAGGTTACAAAATGAAGAGTCTAGTTCTAATTAAATGGTTTTATGACTCCATAACTTGTCCTCAAGTTATGGAGGTTCAAAAGTCTCTTCATTAAATTAAAAAAAAAAGTGTAACCTTAATTAGTTCCATAAGTTACAATAAAAAAAAGTTATTTTTTTTTATTAATTAGTTTAAAGTCTTCCATAACTTGTCATCAAGTTATGGAACTTGAAGAGTTTTTTTTTTAATTAAAACTATTTTAAACTCATAAGTTATGGAATTAATTAGTTTTGAATAGTTTCAAAACTTGCCCTCAAGTTTTGGAATTTGAAAAGTTTTCACTTATGAATACTTTAATTCCAAGTTAGCCCTTAGAATTTTAAAAGTTAAAATTCAACCCTTATACTTTATAATATTATAAGTTAATAATATTTATATATATGTATAAGAGTAAAGTCAGTCTTACCGTTAGTAGGCCTCATTCACGAAGCCGGTCTATAAGGGGGTATAAGGTTACTGCCTATAAAATGGCAGTTTAATGGGTGTCCACTCTCACCCACCGCTTCCTTGACTGGTGGAGGGTCGTTAGCCGAACGGGTAGGACAAGGACTATAATTCTCCTTTCATTAAAAGTATTAATGATAAATACTAAGTAACTAAACTCTTATTAATACCCAATCTTAGTTACTTAGGAAAATGTGAATTTGGTGCTAACCCATGAAATTACACTTTGCACTTTGCTTAAGTCGTTAGTGGAGCGTGTGTGGTTAACCGGCACACTAACCTGGACTTAACAAGGTAGGCAAAGGGTAACTTAATATTTATCATAGTATCGGTGGAGCGTGTGTGGTTAACCGGCACACTGATTAAGGGGTAAATATTAAGGGTACCAAGTATATTTGCATGGTTATTCACACCTTGTTTTGTGATCATCGGCACCCCAGTCACAAAACCTGAAGGGCACACTCGAGATTAAAATATGCCTTTGAACAGTTCAATGAATCTCAAAGATCTAGGACTTTCAAATCCAATTAAAACCTAATAAATTATTTCGTTTTTCATGGTGGAAATTGGTGAATCGTCATTCACCTACCTTCAAATATTTTATAGCTTGGATTACGGCATCCCTCTTCTAAGTTATAAAATAGTTTGTTGGGTCCTAGCCTTAATATTTCATATTGGGTGTCATATTAAGGACTTTAAATCAACTATCTTGAATATCTCCCAAAAAGATGTCTGGTCTAGACATTTATGATCTTCCCAAATCTCTTGAAACAAGCTTTCCTAAATGAAGATGATGTCCCATGGATATCATACTTCTTGCACCTCCTCCAATTATTCTCCCTAACCCACAAGTTCCTAAAAAGTTTAAGGTCACTCAAGCCCTATTGGCAAGGCAAGGTCTACGTGTGATCACATCTTGGAGATGTAGTCACATATTGACAAGCCGGGAGAGTTGGGTGTCAAAATCTTGAGAAAGTTGGTGGCTCAACTACTTTCTAAGTCACATAGTGAGTTCTTTTGGGAATCCTATGAAACAGACTAAGACAAGACCCTTAATGATCTTATCTATTTGCTAAGATCAACTTCCTAAAACGCTATGGACATTGACAATGATGACATTGGATATCCAGTAAAGCTCTCTCTTCCCAATGGAAAGGGATCGGTCATAGTCAACCTGGTTGACCAAATGGTAAAGAGAAAGGCTAAGTCTGAGATAGTCCCATTACCAAAGGGTCCATATGTTTATTTTGCCAAAGGAAGGGGCGTTGATTGCAAAGCTGCCAAATTTACCTAAGGATGTTAAAGTCAATAAGTTTGACTCTACATCAGGTAGAGCCCATTATCTAACTCTGTTAAGTTCTACTCTGAGATCCTCATTACATGATGTGAATGGCTCACATGTTGATGTTTTAAGAATCAAAGAATAGAGAGAAATCTTAAAGGAAGTATATGCTGATTCTGATCGCGAAGATGGATTTCAATCGCATGGTTCGGTGATCAGAATTTTGGGCTATTACTTAAGAGTTATGATATTTATATTGCTTAGGAATAGATAACAACAAGGTTTTCATATGGATTGTAAGGATAAGTTTTTCCGCAAAGTTTTAAAATAAAAGAAAAAGGTTTTGATTTTATTTATTTTAAGTATCCTTACAATGGAATTTGTGAAAAGTTGTTGCTTATAAGATTCCATTGATAGCAATATTGGAAAAATGGATTTGATTCTGTCGGTTGTGGTAGTGTCTAATATTACCAAATAAGGAAAGATTCTCATCACCCAAGGTTTAATTGGACCGAAACTTGGAATCATGCAAGTTGTATAGTATGATGAATGAGAACTTTCAGCTTGGAAAATTAAGACTGATTCCTTATGTGAATAAGGAAAGGACTAAGGGATCGAGTACACATTCTTATGCACTGGTCAAGTCCACCACAAAAGATCAAGAAGACTATTCGTCATGATTTACTTAAGTTCAGTAAATATGGTTATACTTATAAGTTTAAGTATAAGTCTGTAGCATTGGAGAAGTTTCAATGTGAGACAGAACGAATAAGAAGAATCAAAGTATGGCAGAAAGATAAAAGTTTCTCAAATCTAAAAAGATGGGAGAGTACTTTAGTATCATGTTTATGATCATCTTAATGATTAAGATACCATATCACACTTGGTCCTCTAAAGTCATCTTAGTGCATTCTTATGACTAAGAAGAGGAGTCATGAATTGTTGAAATGGTTAAATCAAAAAGATGAGTCATACTTCGTTCCAAAACAATTCTTAGAGTCATACTCCAAGATTGTAACTTGAGTGACATATCTTAAAGAGGGTTTGTTAACACTAGTCAAATGTAAGAGTAAAAGGTTATCTACTCTTGTACATTTGAAATTGGTAAGTTGTGATGTTTTGGATAAAACAGAGACCAACTTAGGCCAATTGTGTAAAGTGTTAGTCTTGATAAAGAATCCGCACTATCTCTTGAATATTTGACAAGGGAGTCTTATATGTCAAGAGGACAGTGGGAGTCTTAAAGCTCTTGAAAGTTTCAAGACTTAATCAAGAATAAAACCTAAAGTCCTTCACTAGCACACGACTTGAGGTTTATAACCTATCGTGTTGAAATTTTTGTGCCTATTCAAGTTGGCTTTGCATAGGAGTTCTGAGAGTTCTCAATTGGTTGCACGACTACTTGGAAGCAATGGCAGGCACCTGAGCTGCCAAATGGCAAGAATTTAAGATTGCACAAGTTTAATCAATATGAGTTTGGATTTGTCACTAACCTTGTCTTGTGATTATGGTTTTGACAAATTCACATGGATAAGAACACATACACTATTAAATCTAAGTGTCATAAGGTTTCTCTCCGATTCATGAAAATGATGGTGAGGAAACACTTTCACTAAGTAGATTTTAGCTAGATAGCAATTGTGATATTTGCATTCTCAAAGTCGTTAGTGGAGCGTGTGTGGTTTACCGGCACACTAACATGGACTTGTGAGAAGTGGCAAAGGTCTAAACAATTGAGACTATGATTACGGCATCCCTTTTCATAGTTCTAAAATTGTTTAGACACACATGTGAGCTATCTAAGAGAGGTGTATGATTTTGATAAAGTTTTATCAAAACAATCTCGTATCAGAAATCTGAACTTTGGTAAGAAAGTCAATAAAGTATTGATTTCTAGAAGTCCAGCTGATTTCTGAGTACATGTCAAAGCTAGTGGGAGCATAAGTGTTATGCTAATAATCATCATGTTAGTGGGATCATGATAATTATTGTTAGTGTTGCAAGTTAGCAATGTTAATTATAGAAAACAAAAGTTTCAATTCGTGAGACTGCAGGGATTGAAAAAGTTGTTTTGCTATAATTAAGGGAGAGGATATACTTCATTTCAGTTCTAAAGGCTTAGATTGAGACCTTAATCATCTTTAGTCAAGAATATATATATGAATTTCATGTTGGATTGGTTCAACTTAAGGAAATTCTATATATTGCGTTCTCAAAGTTCGATTATGATTACGGCATCCCTCTTCATAGTCAAATTTTGAAAACATGGCAAATAAAAATATTGTAGCAAAAGACTGGTCTAGAATCATGTCTTTATGTGAGACATCATGAATCGTGTACCATTTGCTTTGGGTACAGGATCGATTGCATGTGCTATAATATTTTTCATTTCTAAATTTTTCCAAATGCCCAGAGGCATTAAGAAGGGAAAAGGTCTAGAATTGGATATGACTAAAATGATTAAGCAATTGTCGAGGACAATCTGAGGTTTACCAAAGATTGGTTGCTCAGGGACAGTTGGAAGTATAGTACTAATTTTGGAAGGACCATATTGACATAATCTGTAAGGAGGCAACTCTTGTTCAGAAGTGATAGTCAAAATGGAATATGGAAATGTTTCAAAGTTAGAAATTATTCAATCTGTGTAAGATTAGGAAACTTAATGAAAGAAGGATGTTTCCAAGGAGCTGATCTCCTTTGGAATGCTCTGTAATGATTGTTGTCAAGTCTTTCTGACTTCGTGCATAATCATTAAGAGGATCAATGCATATAAGTTTAGAATCTAACAGATTTCAGTAAATGGCATGAATTTGGAATTCTTGCATTTGCAGTAAGGATTTGGGACTGTGAAAAGAGGATCATTGGAGTGATGTTCATGTGATCTATTTTACAAAGTAAAGATCATAGACAAACATAGTATGCATACTTGGTGTATGGCATGACTAGTGTTTAGAAAACATAGTGTACATGCTTGGAGCATGGGACAACTATTGTTTTAAATTCAAGTATAAAGTTGATAAAACCGAAACAATGAATAAAGAGTAATCAGTATGGTGATAAATAAAAGTGTTTATTTATATTCATAGGGTTTGATACCATATTTGATTCATTTATTCTTGTGTTTCACTTTGCATGTTTTGACTTCCAGAATAACTAAGTCGCTCTTCCTGAATGATTAAGTTATTCAAACCATCCACAGTCGGTCATATATTGGAAGTAGATATGAATCAACACTGTCATGGGTTGGTTTGTAGAGGTCCAAGTTGGTGGACAAAGTGGTGCTACAACACTCATGAGTGCTCATAAGTTCTGAGTATTGGATTCAACCCGCGCTCATTTGAATCACTTCATGGATTTTATCACGAGTGATCATGAGACGATAATATCTTATATTCTTCAAACCTAGAGATATGAGTTGTTACTATGAGTTGGTTATACATTGATTGCACGAAAACGCATTGGTAACTCGATGTTATAAAACGTGCCTTTGTGTATGATTCAACAAGTAGTAGAACAAGCCATATGAGTCGAAGTTTATCCATTCCTTTTACCTTCGGGATAAAAGCGATATCTGTGGGCCCCTCGATGATTTAAAGATGATACATGTGAGTGCTTGGCTAAGCCAGGACTGATTTGATTTGTTCAATCAGTCAGTCATCATGAATCGGAAATCGGGAAACAACAAATGGACAGAGAGAATGATTGATAATCCATGTCTCAGTCCATATGATATCTAGAATGGAGGAATATATGATCCCTTATCTAATGGACAAGTAATTGACAAAGGTCAGAGTTCATCAACAAGGTCAGAGTTCGACAGAATCTTTTGAGAGCTACGATTGCTGATCGGTTCCTGAAGTCATACGCAATAATAGTTTTAGACTTATCCAAGTGGGAGACTGTTGGATTAATGTCTAAGTCCATAACTATAATTGGTAAGACTTGACCCGACCCGACATGGTCCATTTGGGTTGCATGGCATCATGCATTTGGATAGACTATAATGAGAGAAATAACACTTAAGGTTGGTTAATATATTATAAGTTCTAATATATTAATAAGGTTATTTAATTAGTATTGATCAAGAATTAATTTGGAATTAATTAAGTGATCAAAAGGAGACTAATTAAATATATGGGTTGATTGTGTAAATCATTCATTCTTATATATGTGGGCTTGTGATCCAAGATTCCTTATGTTGGACTAAGTCCATGGGGTGACCCATGGATACTCCATGGAGGTTAAAATCCATGGAGCATAAGGAATGGGTAAAGTTATGAGTTACATGGTGTAACCCTAATAGCCACCATATAAAAGAATCCCATGGCTCAAGAAATCGTGCACTAATGTGTGAGTGTGAGGGCTAGACGATTTCAAGGAGTGTTCAAGTTTCTCTCAAGTTATTCCAAGTGTATTTGGTGTTGTGTGAACCATTTGAGGTGTCACACTTGGGGCACTAGGCACTCAAGCTTCATGAAGACATTCTACATCAAAGAGGTATGTATTCTATCTTGTTATATTTATTATTTTGTATGCTAGATTAGGATAATACCTTGGATGTTCATAATTTTATGTATAATAGAGAAACCATAGATCCAAGGTATTTAGGGTTGCATGTACACTTAGGAGTGTTAGAATGCTCATAACCCAACAGATATATGGGGTATGTTGTATGGAAGACCATGGGAGAGCCCATGACACTTGGATGCAAGACCATGTGGAGAGCCCATGGCTTTCCTATCAAAGACCATGGGAGAGCCCATGGCACTTAGGTGTAAGACCATGTGGAGAGCCCATGGTATCCTGGTGTAAGACCCTGGGGACGAGCCCACGGCATCCTTAGCGGTTGTATGCATGGCTTTTGTGATATGTATAGCTGTTATAGCTAGTATGATGTGTTGTATGTGGTTTGTGTATGGTGTGCTCTGGGATTCGGGCACACTCTCGGGTGTGTCAGAACTCAAACTAAGGAAATGATAAAATTGTTTTCAAAATAAAAGTTAAAACTTTTAAGAAATAAAGAGAAGAGAGTGCAACGCGCGCGATCGGCCGAGCCAAGTAAGTAATTTCCCAATGTGTTAGCCATGTTATACTGATATTTGAGCTTGATAATCGTATGAAACTTGCTATGTGTATGCTTCTAAAACTGTATACAGTTAGGAGCTTATAGCCTTAGAATGATTGATTTGGCCTTATTTCCTATTCCTTGTCTGGTTGTGGTCTTAGGGTAGAATCTTTTATTCGAAAGTCTATTTGATTCTTTTTATGTGTATAATTTGCATGCATAAAAGCACCCTGTTATGATTAGTTTGTTTGATGTGGGTAGAACAAATCTTAGGACAGCCTGGGATTTGGGTTATGCGGTGGTTTGTGGTTTATGATTTATTTTTGGGACGAATTGGAGTTATCAGGTAGAGCCTTGGAAAAGGTACATGTAGGTGTGGAAGGTAGTATCGGGCCCGTACTACTGAAAGCATAGGACCTGTACCCGAACCAATGTTAGATCTGACAACTCTAAGGAGGACCGGTGTGAAAAGATCCCTTATATATACGTCCTAATTATTATGGTATATGACATTTCAGTTTAGCATGGTGATGACACGATTTGGGACAGGGGGATCAGGATCGGGATCTGGATCTGGATCGGGCAGTGGTACTGAGCCTATTGATGAGAGGCTGTGTGAGATCATCGCATCCGAGGTTACGAAGGGCATACTTGACGCTACTCCAGTGATCTTTGGGACCGTTAAGGAGGGGATTATGGAGATTATGGAGGAGAGGCTCAGGTCATTCAGAGCCGAGATTGCTATGGGCCAGATCGGGGCCCGAACTCCCTCGTTCCGGGAGTTTAAGGCGTATGGGGCGCCAGAGTTTTTCGGGGTCAGGGACCCCATTGTTAGTCGATGTTGGGTGGCGGATATTGAGAATGCCCAGCATACGAGTTCCCGTCCTGATGCGGAAAAGGTGGGTTTTGCTTCATGTATGCTACGAGACCGAGTCGAGATTGGTGGGGGGAGGTGACCAGCCAGGTGGGAGCAGTCGGTGTGACTGAGATGACGTGGGCCGAGTTCGTTCGGCGATTTGATGCGGAGTTTGCACCACCTGTTGAGGTGCAACGACTTGTGATGGAGTTTCATGACCTTCAGTAGAACACCGAGACTGTTGCGGAGATCACCGCTAAGTTTCGGGAATGAGATTTGTTGATCCCACAGTATGCTACGAATGAGGATATGAGGCGGACGAGATATCATTCCATGTTGACGGATGATATCCGATAGTTTGTGAGCTTTATAGGGTGCAAAACCCTGAATGAGATGGTGGATAAGGCCCGTGAGTGGGAAATGGAGTTGGACTTCTACACCAAGCGGAAGCCTGAGCAGGCACAGGCGGCGGTAGGTTAGGCTAAAAAGCCTAAGACCTTAGACACTTCCAGCAGGGGCCAATAGGGTCGTGGCCGGTGTGCCAAGTGCGGCAAACCGCACAGTGGGTATTGTCGAACGACAGGCTCGGGATGTTATGCTTGTGGCCAATCGGGCCACGTAATCAGGGAATGCCCCAAGAAGGGATTGATATGTTTTCACTGAAACCAGACCAGCCATAAAAAGGCCGATTGTCCAAAGTTGCAGGGGGGAGGAACAGTGGTGGCACCCGCGCCCGCCACAATGAGGATCACAGATGGCCTCCCTGCTAAGGCGGATGCTCCAGCATTGAGGAGCTGCGCCTTCCAGCTGACTACCGAGAAGGCTTGGTAGAGTCAGATGTCGTGGCTGGTGTGTATTCATTCTCCCCTGCTCTCTATTTACTTGTATTGCTTATATGTGCATTGTGTATATGTATAGGGACCTTTTTGGTCAATGGTATGCCAGCTCATGTTTTGTTTGATTCGGGAGCTACCTGATCATTTGTGTCTTGCGCTTAGCAAGAAGTTTCGGGACGCGCCGGGAACCTTAGATTCCCCGCTTGAGGTAGAGATTGCTGACGACCACACTGTGAGCGATGCGAGGGTGTATCAGGACTGTGTTATGAATGTGCTTGGAGAGAGGTTCGCGTTAATTTGGTTCTGATACCGTTGCGAGGGCTGAAGGTGATTATCGAGATAGATTGGTTGGGGGGCCAATGGGGCCATGATCGATTGTGAGCGTCAGTTAGTTGGGGTTCGAACCCCAAGTGGGGGAGAACTGGTTATACATGGTGAGAGGGCCTCGCAGGGACCGACCCTCTGTTGAACTGCGAGGGTAAGGAGATTCCTACAGTAGGGTGTATGGGTTTCTGGCCTATATCTTAGATACGAGGGTGGAGACCACGACAGATGTGGGAAACGTGCCTGTTGTACAGGAGTTTCAGGACGTTTTTCCCGAAGAGTTACCAGGAGTGCCTCCGGAGAGGCAGGTTGAGTTTCGCATTGATTTGGTGTCGGGTGCCGCTTTGATAGCGAAGGCACCATACCGGCTAGCACCGCCCGAGATGTAGGAGCTATCTACACAGCTTCAGGAGTTGCTAGACCGAGGGTTCATCCGTCCGAGCAATTCCCCGTGGGGAGCTTCGATCTTGTTTGTGAAAAAGAAGGATGGATCGCACAGGATGTGCATTGATTATCGAGAGCTGAACAAACTGATGGTGAAGAACCATTATCCATTTCCGAGGATCGATGATTTGTTTGATCAGCTGCAAGGTGCGTCTTGGTTTTCCAAGATTGATCTTCGGTCGGGATACCATCAGATGAGGATTCGGGATGAGGATATACCGAAGACAGCTTTCAGGAATCGGTATGGGCATTATGAGTTTGTGGTGATGCCATTTGGGCTCACCAATGCCCCAACAGCGTTCATGGATCTCATGAACAGGGTATGTAGACCGATGCTGGATCAATCGGTGATCGTTTTTATTGATGATATCATGGTCTACTCTAAGACTAAGGAGCAACACGAGCAACATTTGAGGGAGGTATTGGAGACCCTAAGGGCGGAGAGGCTATATGACAAGTTCTCCAAGTGTGATTTTTGGCTGTGGGAGGTACAGTTTTTGGGGCATATCATCAACCAGGAAGGTATTTCGGTTGATCCAGCGAAGGTTGAGGCAGTGATGAAGTGGGAAGTACCAAAAAATGCTTCCGAGATCCATAGCTTCTTGGGTTTAGTGATATATTATCGGAGATTTATCCAGGATTTCTCCAAGATTGTTGTGTCCTTGACCCGCTTAACCAAGAAGAATGTGACAGTTCGTTGGAGTACGGATCAGTAGTTGGCTTTTGAGACCCTGAGACGGAGGTTATGCGAGGCTCCGATTCTAGTGCTACCCGAGGGGTTAGATGATTTTGTGTTTTACTGTGACGCATCGATTTCAGGGTTAGATGCGGTACTGATGCAGAGAGGGCATGTAATAGCTTAATTACGCTTCAAGGCATTTGATGTCTCATGAGGCGAATTACCCCACTCACGACCTGGAATTGGGGGCAGTGGTGTTTGCCCTTAAAATTTAGAGGCACTACTTGTACGAGGTGAGGTGTACCATTTATACTGATCACAAGAGTCTGAGGTATGTGATGGATCAGCAGAACCTCAACATGATACAGAGGCGGTGGTTGGATGTACTGAAGGACTACGATTGTGAGATCTTATACCATCACAGGAAGGCCAACGTGGTGGCCGACGCTTTGAGCCGCAGGGCGGCGGGTTCCCCGATTGGGGACGCGTGTTTGAGAATGACTGTCATCTCTCCATTGTTGGATATGATCAAGGAGGCTCAGGTCGAGGGGGTGAAGAAGGAGAATTGGAAAATAGAACGGATTCGCGGGCAGTATCCTTTGTTTGTTAAGGATATTCATGACCTTTTGACGCAGTGTGGCTGGATATGGGTACCGGTGGCTGGGGGAGTGAGGCAGAAAATATTGGAGGAGGCACATAAGTCCAAGTTCTCTATACATCCAGGGGCTAAGAAAATGTATAGAGAATTGAGACTGAATTATTGGTGGCCCTGCATGAAGCGGGAGATCGCCTGGTTTGTGGAGCGGTGTTTGACCTGCAGGAAGGTCAAGGTCGAGCATCAGCGGCCTCATGGTAAGGTTCAACCACTACCCATTCCCATGTGGAAGTGGGAAGAGATCACTATGGACTTCATTACGAAGTTACCTAGGACGACAAGGGGTGTGGACGCCATATGGGTGATCGTAGATAGACTAACAAAGAGCGCCCACTTTATTCCGATCTCTGAGAGCATATCCGGCGAGAAGTTGGCAGATATTTATGTGCGAGAGGTGGTGGCTAGGCATGGGGTGCCAGTGTCGGTAGTCTCGGACAGGGATGTTCGGTTTACATCCCGATTCTGGAAGAAGTTCCACGAGGAACTGGGCGCTCAGATGCATTTTAGCACGGCGTATCACCCCCAGACTGATGGCCAGAGCGAGAGGATGATCCAAACGCTGGAAGACATGCTTTGAGCATGCGTGTTGGATTTTGGAGGGAGTTGAGACACATACCTCCCATTGGCAGAGTTTTCGTACAATAACAGTTATCATGCCGAAATCGATCGAGCTCCATTCGAGATGTTATATGGGCGGAGGTGTAGGACTCCGGTTTTTTGGGACGAGGTCGGGCATCGGGTCATGGGGAGCATTGAGGTAGTGCTCAAGACTACCGGGTTGATTCAGCAGGTGTGCGACCGGCTGCGGGTCGCGCAGATCCCTCAGAATAGTTATGCCGACCGGCGGAGATTGGACCTTGAGTTCCAGGTGAGGGACTTTGTGCTACTAAAGGTGTCGCCATGAAGGGAGTCATCAGGTTTAGGAACAGGGGCAAGCTAGGGCCCCGATATATAGGCCCTTTCAGGATTACGACCCGGGTGGGCAAAGTAGCTTATCGCTTGGAGCTACTGGATGAGCTTAGCCAGATTCACAACACCTTCCATGTGTCACAGCTTCGGAAGTCTGCCCCTGACGATTCCGCAGTCATTTCATTGGGCGATCTTCAGGTGGATGAGAGCCTGAACTATATCAAGAAGCCCGTTGTGATCCTTGATAGGAAGACCAAGGTTCTTCGGAATAAGGAAGTAAGGCTAATATAGGTGCAATTGCATCATCGAAGGGGCTCCTAATGGACTTGGGAGCCGGAAGAGGAAATGCGAGAGCACTATCCGGATTTGTTTAGGTCAGCAGACTTCGAGGATGAAGTCTAGTTCAAGTGGGGGAGACTTGTAACACCTATTCCAGGTATTATTTGATTTAGTTAATTTAAAGGTTTTTGGTGCATGGACTCGGCGAGTTGGGAGTCCAACTCGTCGAGTAGGGGCGTTTAATCATGGACACTGATCGGGACCAACTCGGCGAGTCGGAAGGCCCAACTCGGCGAGTTGGAGCTGTAAAGAGAAAACCCTAATTTCAGGGGTTGTCCCCTATTTAAAGAGCATATCCTGCCTCTTGTGGCCTCCCTTAGCACCTTTTTACCCAAAGAAGAGACTTTATTATCGTGAACCCCTCTTGAGTGAGAGAAATAGCCTTTGAGAGCAATCTTGGAGTAATTGTGAAGGGATTTGGAGCTTGAAGAGGAAGGAGATAGGAGAGGAACAATAGATCCAGCATCTACTTCATATTGGCCACAATTCTAAGGTAAAAAGTCACGACCTTGACCTCTAGTAGTTTAGATCTCATTTCTTGGAAGTGAATGACCATTATTGGGAAAAATGGAGTCAAGCTTGGATCTGGACTTATGGTCCCAGATCTGGACCTCTTTAGGTCCCCAATGGCATAAAGTTGCTCCCTTTATGTAGTTCAGCCTCTTTCCATGCACAAGAACCTTGTATGAAGACTAATTTTGGTGTTATGGCCTTGTGAGGCCTTGCATGCAGGTACCGTTTGCAACTTTACGTGACATCTATACTAGGGAAGGCTAGATCTTAAGTTTGGGACTCTAGATTCCACTGGAAAAGGCCGAAAACGATAAGGACTAAAGGAACTCGTCGAGTCCTTTAATCGACTCGACGAGTCGACCAAGGAGTTTACGGCCAAAGAGTTTACGGCCAAAGAGTTTACGGCCAGGGGTTTGCGGTTGAGAGTTTGAAGCCGCGAACATTAAGGAACTCGACGAGTCACTCAAGTGACTCGGCGAGTTGGTTAGTTAAGCAAGGAACTCGACGAGTGGCTGGTTATACTCGACGAGTCGAGGTCAACATGGACAGTTGACCTTGACTGTGAACTTTGACCTTGACCTTGATTTTGACCAGGGTTGATCTGAGAGTATTTATGCGGATGGTGTTAAGTAATCACTTGATGATTATAGGCAGTTGAGAAGGAGCAGCGTGTGGGATATATTTGACTTCAGCTTACCAGTTCAGCCTTTGAGAGGTGAGTCTCCTCACCATACTAATGGGTCAAAGGCACCAAGGCCGGCCCATTTTATGATGTATCGTATCCTAGCTGAGATTGTATTATGTGACATGTTAGTTGGCATGAGATAGGAAGTATGCTATTGATATATGTGGTATGTTGTATGGAAGACCATGGGAGAGCCAATGACACTTGGATGTAAGACCATGTGGACAGCCCATGGCTTTCCTATCAAAGACCATGGGAGAGCCCATGGCACTTTGGTGTAAGACCATGTGAAGAGCCCATGGCATCCTGGTGTAAGACCCTGGGGAGGAGCCCACGACATTCTTATCGGTTGTATGCATGGCTTTTGTGATATGTATAGCTGTTATAGCTAGTATGATGTGTTGTATGTGGTTTGTGTGCGGTGTGCTCTGGGGAACTCACTAAGCATTAGCTTACAGTTTGTGGATTTGTTTCAGGTACATCTGAGCCCAAGGGCAAGGGCAAGGCATGATGGCGCGGCGTGCACCCTCACTCGGATATTTTATGGGACAATCTGATATTTTGGAAATAAAGTTGTAATTGACATGGTTTGAAAACAATTGTAACTGGTTTTTTGGATGATAAACTGATGGGTTTTGAGCATTCTAACACTCCTATGGTGTACATGCAACCCTAGAAACCTTGGATCTATGTTTTCTCTAATATACATGCAAATTTGATTTTTCCAAGGTTCTCATCCTAACTAGCATATCATGGGGTACTTGTAACATAAAATCTAAATAGGATTACATACCTTTTCTTGTGGTTGATTGCTTGGAGTCTTCAGAGCTTAGCACCAATAATGTGGATGCCTGAAGTGGAATCATAAATCACCAAACCAACTTGGAAAGCTTGAGAGAATAGTATGCACTAGAGAAATCGGCCCACCTTTGTTCTCACACAGACTAGTGCCATTTCATGTGCCAAAGACCTCTTTATATAGTATGGTGGATTAGGGTTACATCCATGTAAACCCTAATACCCATGACCTTTCATTTCCATAGGATCCATGGGTTAAAAACTCCATGGACTATCCATGCAAGCTTAGCCCATCCTAAATGAACATTGGCCCATTCTATATATATATATAAGAGTCCATATTTAATTAACCTCTTTTGATCACATAATTATTTCCAAATTAATTCTTGATCAGTACTAATTAAATAATATGATTTCATATTAATATATTATAACTTATAATATATTAATAAATCATAAATATACTATTCTCAAAAGTATCCATACAAATTGTTTCAGTGAAGTGCAACCCAAATAGACCATGCCGGGTCGGGTCAAGTATATACCAAATATAGTTACGGACTTAGACACCTTATCCAACATAAACATGCATTTTGGAGAATTACAAACAAAAAATTTGTTTTGAAAATTGGGTCGTTACACCAAGAAAGGTGACTTACCTATCCAAGGCAATACCAAACTGAGTAAGACTCAGAGTTCGAGTACAGAGGCTGAGATAGCAGAGATGAGTGGAGTACCATATGCTTCCACAATTGGCTCGATCATGTATGCTATGACTTGTACTCTCCCTGATGTGGCCTTTGATTTGAGCATGGTCAGCAGATATCAAGGGAATCCTGGTAAAGCTCACTGGACTGCGGTTAAGAACATTCTTAAGTACCTCCGGAGGACTAAGGACCGGGTCCTTACCCTCGGTGGGAGTGATGACTTGAGAGTGATAGGGTATAGTGACGCCAGATTTCAGACCGATAGAGATAACTTCCGCTCTCAGCCGGGCTGAGTATTTACCCTAAGTGGAGGAGCGATAACTTGGAAAAGTTCCACGAAGGAGACTGTAGCTGATTCAACGTGCGAATCAGAGTACATAGAAACAAGCGAAGCATCGAAGGAGGCGATATGGTTGAAAAACTTCATCGGAGACCTTGGAGTCATACCTTCCATAAAGGAGCATGTGGAGATTTTCTACGATAATGAAGGGACAGTTGCCTTAACCAAGGAACCGAGAGATCATGGTCGATCAAGGCATATCGACAGAAAGTACCACTTCATAAGACATCAAGTAGAAGAAGGACACCTCGTGGTGAAGAGGATATCATCATAGGACAACCCAGCAGATCCCCGTACGAAGGGACTGAGTAGGGTTAAGCACTTGCAGCATGCAAGGGGCATTGGGCTAACATACGATATTAGTTTTGGTGATTAGATAAATAGAAACTTGTAATAGCTAAATTGTAATTGACATTTGATGATTATATAAAAGGAGTTTTATTTATAAGTAAAGTTACTGTCCTATGTCGATTATTTACTATTGTTTCACTTTGCATGTTTTGACTTCCAGAATAATAAGATTATTCAAAATAACACAGTCGATCATACTTTGGAAGTAGGTAATGAGGCTAGATTGTCATGAGTTGGCTTGTAGATTGTCTAAGGCGTTAGACATAGCAAGAGTTTGCTACACCATTCATGAGTGCTCCTGAAATAAGATTTAAGTATTTGATTCAACCCGCGGTCACCTGAATCACTTCATGGAATTTATCACGAGTGATTGTGAAATGATAATATCATTTAATCTTCAAACTAAGATATATGAGTTGTTGACTACAAGTTGGTTGTGCATTGATGGCATGAAAACACATCAGTAACTTGATGTTATAAAACGTGTCATTGTGCATGATTTGATGAGTAGTTAGTACAAGCATGCAATGTCGAAGTTTATCTGTTCCTTTTATCCTAAGAGGATTAAAAGCGATATCTTGGGCCCCTTGATGATTCTGTTTGACTATGTTTCGGGCCCGGTCAGAACTAAATTGATGTGTTCAGTTATGTTCTATGTCAGACGAATCGTAAATCGGGAAACAAATTGCAGGACAATAAGTATGACTATGTTCCATGTATTTGTCCGCATAGATATCTTGAGAAAACAGAGGAATATATGATCCCTTATCTAAAGGACGCGTCATTGACTGGGTCAGAGTTCCACAATGGCTTTTGAGAGCTACGATTGCTAATCGGATTTTGAAGTTGCATTGGCAGTTATAGTTATAAGACTTATCCAAGTGGGAGACTGTTGGATTTGGTGTCTAAGCCCATAACTATAACTGGGATGTACTTGACCCGATTGTAGCATGGTTCTTTTGGGTTGCCTTCATCAGTGCAATTTGATAGGATGGACTTTTGAGAATAAGATTATTTGTGATTTATTAATATATTATAAGTATAATATATTAATTGAGAAATCATATTATTTAATTAGTATTGATCAAGAATTAATTTGGAATTTATTTTGTGATCAAAATAGACTATTTAAATATATGGGGATTGATTATGTAAATCAATGATTCTTATAGTGTGGGCCAATGATCCATGGTTAATTAGGATGGGCTAAACCAATGTGATAGTCCATAGATAGTCCATGGAGGTTTAACCCATGGAGCCTAAGTAATATGAAAGGTCATTAGGGTTTGCAAAGATGTAACCCTAGCACTATAAAATGAACCTCTCATAACCAAAATCGATGTAACAACCCGAAATTTCTATCTTGTACAGTCTTTCAAATTCAATCACAGTCAGACTCGTTTCTGGTATCTTTTAGCATTGTTCAGGGTTTGTTTGAGTGTTCTAAGCCTACTACATTCAAGGTTTGGGTTTAGGGATGAGTTAACTTAAGTTCATCATTTTGCATTCAGGCCAAACACTCCATTTAGAGGAGTGTACGACCGTACACATGTGCACGACCGTACACATGAGTGTATGACCGTACACATGGGTGTACGGTCGTACACCCAAGGTGGCCGTGAAACCAAACATATATATATATATATATATATATATATATATATATATATATATATATATATATATATATATATATATATATATATAAGTTTTCCCTTCATTCTTTCTCACTTTCTCACACTTTCACCTCAAGAAATCCGACTCTCTCTCAACTATCATCAAGTTTTACACCTTAATCTTCAAAGATGTAAATATTCCTTCCATTGAGTTGTTGATACATGGTTGTATCTAGTGAAGATCCATGTTTTCATCCATGAAATCTTCTCTTTTGGTTAGATCTTCAAATCTTCTTCACTTTCACCAAGAACACCTACTTGTTCTTGAGCCTTGAACTCCTTAGAAGCCTTCAAAAGTGTGAGTATCTCTTCTATTTGATAGTTAGGCTTGAGAAACACTTGATTCTTAGCCTTGAATCGTCATCTAATGCATGAACACCAAGGGTGTATGTCCATACACACTTCATATGGCCGTAAACCCTTGTTTAATGCATGTATTGACCTCAAACTCACCCCATGTTTTAACATAAGATCATGAACACTTAATGGATGCTAGTTAGGGCCATAAACACCCATTTTTGCATGTTTCTTCAATGAGTATACGGACGTACACTCCATGACCGTACGCCCCTTGGTCGTACACTCTCTTGTGTGGCCATCAACCCCTTTTAGTCAATAACATATGATTGTAACACTTAGTTCAAGTGTTTCCTAGTCCCTAAGGTGGTTCCCTATCATAATTAGTTGTTATATACACTAATTATACACACACACACACACACACACATATATATATATATATATATATATATATATATATATATATATATATATATATATATATATATATATATGCCAATTAGGATCCAATTGTGCTCAGGACTTCATTTGGCATACCAAATATCCGATATCATATCTTCAATCAAATCTCCAACATAAGGTGAGTTCATACCCCCATATTTTCAAGCTTTTTAAAAATGTTTTTAGGGGGGAATACAAGTAAAACACAAGATTGCTTGTGTTTAAAAACATAATTTATTTATTATGTATTTTTATCGTTTAATTGTATTTGAACTTGAAACTTGTTAAAACAGGGAAATCAACTTATAAACTATTATAGGTATAGTTTGTGGATCGTAGGAACTATTTTACAAAAATCTAGGTTAAAACATGAAAATGAACTTATAAACTATAACAAGTATAGTTTATGAAACAAAAGGAATTCTTTTTACAAAAAGTGCTTGTTAATTATAAAAAGGGTTTTCGTTGTATTACTTGTAAAGTCGTTAATCAAATTGTGAGCCTCGTCTCTGAGTACTTACCTAAGTACCAAGAGAAGTCCAGCCTTATGAACCAGAGTCTCTTGTAGGGAGAGCGTGAGTTTGTGTATAGATCTATACGGGATTGACAATCCTGCACCCTGTTTAACCGGTAGGTTAACGGGTGACAAACGTCATTTTTCGATATTGACAATCATTCAAGTCATATCAAGGTATCCGTCATATCAGTATGGTTATAAGACCTCACAAAGAGAAAATAACGATATATTTACGTAATAATATACTTTCGCATCAATGGTCTCAAGGAATACTAACTATATGATTTCTCAGTATATACAATAAGGTTAGTAATATACTTTCGCATCATTCTTAGAGTTTGATATTGATTTTGTGCTAACTAACTTATTCTCTCAAGCTTTCTCTTGCATTTGGTGTTTGTGACACATTAGAGGCATCACATTTGAGGTGCTAAGCTTTCAAAGGCCAAGAACTACACCCTACATCAAGAGGTATTCATCTAAACTAGTTTTTATGTTTTATACCTTCTATTGTATGCTAGTTATGATGTATGCTTTGGAAAAATTGAAAATGCATGTATAATTAGAGAAAACATAGATGCAAAGCATCTAGGGTTGCATGTGCACTTAGGAAGTGTTATAGTGCTCAAAACCCAACACAACTAAGTTCTAAACTTGGTTATCATACACATATTTTATCTTGATTTCCATAGCCTTTTTTTCATTTGGCAGCATTAGGGCATGCCATAGCTTTATGATAGATGGTAGTCTCTTCATGAACTACTAATGACTCATCACCCATAGCAACATGTAACCCATAAAATTTAGGTGCATGATGTATGATCTTCGAATAACTGTGGAGGTTTGTCATATTCCTTAGCAACCCTTTGCTATGACTCAATAGGTATTTCAATATTTGGTTGACAGCTAGTGCCAAGATCATGTTATTTGTTGGTTAACTCTTAAATTTATCTAAGATCCATAGAGATCTTATTGGACTCTTGCATATCATCTTCCTTTCTCTAAATACCACCCTTCGAGCAACAAACATGGTGTATATATGAAGACTTTCTAAAACAAATAACCAAAAGAACTAGTAGGATGTCCAATAAGTTATCATCTCTCTGTTCTGGGTGCTAACTTTTCGAGAGATTCACGATGAGCATAAGCCTCACAAACCCAGACATTCGAAATATACAAGCGACAAAATGTCCTCACTTTATATTTTAGAGTATGTTTCTCAAACCTTCTATGTTGGTAAAAGTTGAAGGATTTTTCTAAGAGTATTTATGGTACAATTTCAAAAACTGTTTGGAAGCATAATCGACTCATCATAAACCATATCAAACAATGATTAGTTTCTCCTCACAACTACACTATTTGTGGTAGAGTATTGGGTGAAGATGGTTGTGAAACGACTTTATAGTTCATTAGAGCTTTGACTAAGACTCTTACTATCCCTATTGGATATAATAATCTTATCCCTTTTCCCATTTGATTCTTCACTTTGTTTTATCAAAGTTCTAAACACCTTGAAAGTTTTAGACTTATGTTTAGTCAAATAAACACATTTATACTTGTTGAACATAAAGAGAAGAACATGAATGATCACAAATATGTTCTCACTAATAAAAGGTTCCCACTAAGATAACAGTCACACAAAGCTAGGCATATAGCTTTATTTGGGTTTAACCCTAATAGTATACTATATACAATTACAGAAACAAAGATCCCACTATTTTAGGGATATATTCTAATCTATGTAAGGTCTGATCCTAATCACTAAGATTACGGTTCTGATATCTATTCTATAATTACAGAGTGTATCAACCTAATATACAAACGATCACTAAGATCATAAGGAACATGTTGTCGCTACTGAAGTTGTTGATAGCGCTGCTGGACAGTATGTTATCTATTTGACTCATTAGATCATAAGGCGTGACCTTACAATCTCCCCTGTCTGATGATGTCAAAACTAATCTTCAACAAATTCCTCGTCTTTTGCTCCCCTTGAGATTAAGATTTAAAGTTTAAGTTTTTCCTACTTAGCTCCCCATGAGAGTAAGAACTTTCTTGTGTTTTGAAACTATGGCAGTCCAAGATATTGAGTAAATCCAAGATCTTGGGCTTTCCCGTGATGTTAGTATAAGTTCAAGATACAAAATAGTAAGCTGAAAATTCTACCCATAGCAACAAGTAATTCTAAGATGATAATATCTCTTATCCTTAAAGCAGAGATACATCAGGTTTTTTCGTTACAAATCTGTTATGCATTGGTCTGCTCCAACGATATCCGTAACTGGTAGCACTAAATGGCATGTCCATGTATGCCATGGTGAATAGATAAAAACTATGTAGTAAAAGTTATTTGTTCCTTATGCCTTAATAGGAGAAGCAATATATATGGGCCCCTCAATGATTCTGGTACTAACATCTAAAGTAATTGGCTAAGTCCTGATTGAAATTGAAGTGTTCAATTTAGTAGTCTGATGTGGTCATCACATATATTTATCAGAAAAGATAATATTGAACACTAATATTGACATTTATCCATGTCTCATGTTTATACAGATATCTTGTAGAACAAAGGAATATTTGATCACTTATCAAAGGGTTTGTAACACGTTGTTTTTTGATATATTAATATTTTCATATTTTAATTATTTAGTTTCATTACTTTATTTTAATAATGAAAAGGATAATTAAGTAACCTAAAATGAAATAGAAATGGAGAGGAAGGGTTGAAAGAGGCACTTTTAAAACTTAAAACGGTAGACATCTTGGAACTTAAAGACCATTTGTGTCAAAATTGCCAAAATGAAACCCTATTAGGGTTTAAAATGAGAATGACCTCTATTTCATCATTATTTTCGTTCTAGGGGCATCCCCAAACCCTAAAATTACAAACCTTGAAGAGTTGAGGCTAAAGAGAAAATTTCGGAATTCCTATTTTGGAAAACCTTACATTAGTGTTTAGACGATCCTTGTAGATTGAACCGTTGAATCTTCAAGAAATTTGAAGAGTAGGTTCCCAAGAAGTATATTGAAGTTTTGATTATTGGAATTTGAAAGGTCTAGGCTCGAGTTACAGATCGTGGATCATGGAAAAAGTTTTAGGGATGTTGTCAAAATCATTTTAGGTGCAAGGCATGTATGGAGCTTTCAATCTCAACAACCTAGGTATGATTTTTTCCTCGTTTCTGGGGAAAGTCCTATAGGACCTAGGGCTGATGTATTACAGACCTGGAAGATCTTAATCGGATTTGGTACTTAATGGGTTGAGCGCATTGGCAGATATTGTTGCAAAAAGTTTCATAAGTGAGTCTCTTTTATTTCATTAGTTTTGGCGAAAGCTCGAAACGATTCTAACTAAGGTTAAAATGGTTATTTGCATAGACTGGTGTGGAATGAGCTGCATTGATATGCAGTTTTGTAAAATACATTATAAATTGTAGAAAAATCATACGGATTTGTGCATGTAGTCCCTGGAAAGGTATTGAACTGAGCTTCATGAATATGGATTCATAATCTGGTTTGGATGGGTTTCAAGGGGAGAAAACAAGTCTTGAACAGGCTGTTGTTTCAGGTCAAAGTCTAGAAATTTAACCTAGTAGTTTAATTATATGTTTATGGTGAATGGTATCCATTTTTAATCTTGATTGCTATTCTTAGGATTATTGAAGGGTGACTTGGTGTGATTGGGTTTCGGGCTGCAGTTGGAGGTTTATTCTGCTACTTAAGGTGAGTTTATCACTATATATTATGCATTATTTTCTTTAGCTCGTGTGTGCTATATGATGTTTATACAAGTAGAACTAGGTTGGGTTGTATGATAGTCACTTATGTACTAAGGAATACATATAGGACAGTTTGACATATCCGAGCGGGGAATCGAGCGTAACCAATGTGTCCCATGGGCTCGACGAACTGAGAAATGGAGATCTAGCATAGCCAATGGGTCCAGGTTTGGGGGATCGGGCTTAGCCAATGTGTCCCTAGCGCTCAATGTAATAAGCAAGTGAGATCGAGCATTGCCAATGTGTCCCAGTAGGTTTATGTTGTTATTGATTCGTTCTTTGACATGCATACGTGGTTGTGTGGCTGATATTGTTGCTATATGTGTATTAGGGGTAAAGCTTGTATGATATGATATTATGTATGTGTGAAATTCACCAAGCTTTTTGCTTACCCATTTTCCCTTAAAAATCATTGTTTCAGGATCAACATGTATTCAGGATGGCAGGGTGTGACAATACACATTGGCTTGAGCAAATTGTTGGAGTTTTGATATTACATTCATTTATGTTTTCTTGAATTTGGGACTTATAACTATTAATGGCTTTTAAAACTAGATTGATCTTGTGGTATGGTTTTGAACTTTTTTTGAATAAAAGATACAATTTTGTTTATTTATGTTGTTTTAAAAAAGTTCAAATTTATTGCAAATTTTTGGATGTTACAAGGTTGAATCTTGATTTGATCAAAGTTCGACTGTTGCATTGGATAGCACACTCTCTATTGATTATTTGAAAGTATTAGACCTCATATAGTTGATAACTTGTCCAAATGGGAGATTGTTGGAAATAGTGTCCAAAGTTATAATTATTAGTAATATTTCTAGGGGTGTTCATTTGGATGGATCGGTTTAATCTGATCCGATCAAGTAAATCTAAATAGGTATCGATTTTCAAAACATGGATCTGAATAGTCCAAACTAAATTTAAATCCAATTCGATCTAACCAAATTACAATTCGGTTGGATCGGATTTTCAATTCGTTTTTTAAGAGGCGGGACATTTTAAAAATATATAACATAAAGTATTAGCCTAACTCTATAAAAGTAACTAAAAAACGTTTTAGTTATGAATTATAATTTATAAACAACAATTAAGTAAAGTTGATTATAGTTTAATATTTCATTGACAAAAAACTTTTGATAAGAAGTGTATATTAAGGTATTATATTGGATGAAAGTTTCTAATACTTAAACAAATAAATTAGTAATTTTATAAATGATTAAAGATATATATTAAAAATAAATATTAAGTTGTTATTCGATTTTTTTGGACTATTCGGTTCTTATTTTATAAACCAAAATCAATCCGAAATCCAAAATAATAATTCGGTTTAGCTTAAAATCAATCAAAAAATCCGAATATCCGAACCAAAAAGTCCATTCCAAATTGTCCAATTGGACAATTCGGTTATAACCAAATAATGAACAGCCCTAAATATTTCTAATAATAACATGGTCCTTTTGGTTTACAAGCAAGAGCAAAATAAATAACACTGGATTGAGAATAATTATAGGGATCTAGTTTGTTAATTAATTAAGTGTTTAATTAATAAAATGAAACTTGTAGATCTACAAGGGTATAAGTGTAAGAATCTGAAATTCATATAATTACCAAAGATAAAAGATAATTACTTTGTGGGCAAATACTTATCTCTTATGGTTCAAATCATTCCCATATAAATAGAGACCCTTGCAACCAGATTTGAGGTGTTGAAAAATACTGAAAACCCTCTTATATTTGGTGGTGCTCTCGATTCTCGCAAAACCCTAGTTCAGACCATCATGCGTCGCGTAGCTCCTTACACATGCATCGCAGCTGCTCCAGAAACCCTAATAATCTAGGATTGTTTAAATATATATTTTTATTAAGATAAAAAACAACAATAATATTGTTTTATAATATAATAATATAAATAATATTATAAAAAAAAATAAAATCCCAAATAAATTTTCATCAATTTTTTATCTTTGCTTTTAGTCGAAAACCCATAAATTTAATACATTTTTTTTCGTTTCCGTAAAACTAATATCATTAATTATAAAAAAATAATTCGAACAAATATTATATCGAACCTTGACGATGTTTAAAATTTACGTTTTTATTCAAAATTTTAATTATAAATTGTATATAATTAAAATATATTATAAAGTATAGTATAGTTAAAATATTGATGTAAAACATAATTTTAAGTATGGACGTCACTAATAAAAGTAGTTTGTTAAAAAGGTGGTTATTGAAAAATACGGCAGAGGCATTCTTAAGAAATTTGTTTAAACGGTGAACAAACAAATCAATTTGTTTAAACTGTACAAACTCAGTCATCATAACCGGCTACTCCAAGTAAGCTTAGTAAGGTAATATAGTTCTCACTTTGTATACATTTAGTTAGGGTGTGCGCGGTGCGGTTTGGTGCGGTTTAGAGTCAAAACCGCAAACCGCACCGCATGTGCGGTTTGAAATATTTGGAAACCGCAAACCGCACCACGAAGGTTGTAAACCGCGTTATGCGGTGCGGTACGGTTTGATACGGTGCGGACGGTTTTAGGTGCGGTTTGATATCATTGCAAATAGAATATATATATATATATATATATATATATATATATATATATATATATATATATATATATATATATATATATATATATATATATATATATATATATATATATATAAACATTGCGGTGCGGTGCGGTTTGAACCGCGAATTTGTAAATGTAAACCACAAACCGCACCGCATAGTGCGATTTAAAAAAATTACAACCCGCAAACCGCACCGCAAACGTCGAAAACCGCATTATGCGGTGCGGTTTGGTGCGGTGTGGGCGGTTTGTACGGTTTATGCGGTTTGGTGCACATCCATACATTTAGTCCTTAATATTTTTTTGGCACATTTAATCTTTAATATTTTCCTTGTTGCAAAATAAGACCTTGTTGTTTTTGTACACATTCAGTACTTATGATCGATTTTTTAGGTTTTTCTCACAGCATCCTACGTTGGACAATCATTAATGAAATGTTTGGAGCTGTTTTTGTACACATTCAGTACTTATGTTTAAGGACTAAATGTATATAAAGTAAGAAATATATATCATCCTATTAAGTCATTTTTTCAGTAAATGTCTACGATTGAACAAGTCAAAGGGATAAGCATAGACAAAAGAAAAGAAAGAAAAAAAAAAAAAAGCCGACTAAATATATAAAAATCAGAAAATATATAAGCCTTTTAAGTCATAATTTCTGTGTATTTTACTCTAAACTTTAAATGGGTGCCGTCTTCGGGTGCAATGCAATTCATTAGGCTATTGTGTTCTTCACGTGTATCAGGCCAATTGGGTGATTTTGACCAACCGATTGCATAACTATAATAATGATCACATTTAATTTAGATTTCAGAAAATAATCATTTAATTTGAAAAATGGAAAAACGTTACATACTTAGCTTGTCGTTGTGATACACTATAAATATTATATTGATCAAATCATTATCAGTCAATACGAACTTAATTATGTTGTTATAGTTCCATAAGATGACGAAAGGATATTGGTTCAAATTGACAAAATTAATGTATGTAGCCATTGTGTATAAAAATTAAAAAGTAAGCCTATAATATAGTTAGTTTAAAATATATATCCCAAAATATATTATCTGCTTTTGAAGAAAGGTAGACTTAAGGGGTAATTCGCCAGAAATATGTAATTTTAGGGGTAGTTCGCCAGAAAAGTTAAACTATAACTAAAATAAAGTTTAAGGGGTAACTCCCGCTAAGGTCTGCCACTATTCTGAACATTATAAAATATAACTTTATCATATGACGTTCCAAACCTTTGAAATTCATTTGGCTCATGAGACTATATAGAGTAGGTGACTAACTCACCAGTGAGATGACTTGGCAAGGCCAAGTCACTAGAGACTTGACCATGAATACCGTCTCTGCCTTGTGAAGATGTGACTTCTAGTGAAACATTCTACGAAGAACGAAGAGTTATGAGGGGGAGAGAAAGACTACTCTCTCTATCAACACCATTTCCTAAAAAAAGATGACTTGGTTTTTTGGATGATGTGGAATGGTTTGTGTGATGTGGCACACCTTGACGTGTAGACTACTCCTTTTACCATCGTTGTTATACATAAGCTAGTACAATTATTGTTCATTGTTTTTGGCTATCTTTGTTAAAAAGAATGCTTCAATTTGGTGATCTTTGTTTTGATCACAGCAGAACACTAGATTCTTGAAAGGAATTATAGTCGCTTTAGGATAAATCATTTTCACGACCAATTTTGCAAGTTTCAACAATTATGGAGAATCGACATGTGTTATGTTTGTTATGCAACACTTGACAAGTTTTTAGAGTTGTTTTCGATGAAAATGACATTTACGTACACATACAAAACATCGAGAGTACACAATTGTTCCACCTTTTTAGTTGTTTTGAAAAAAATAAATATTTTATTTTATTGACATAAGTATGACTCGTATTTCTAGTTCAATGCATGTCAAATATTGACAATGTTCATGTTCTCTTATATCATATCAAGTGCAAAGAACATGACCCATGTAATTTTTCTTCAAATGTGTTATCTACATTCTAGAATGTTTGAATTCATACAAGACGCAGGACGCGTGAGATTTATTTACGCCATTTTTTGCCTTCAATTATTTAATAATAAAGCAAATCATTGATATTAAATTAGAACATTCAATATAAAGATTGTTGGATTATGTCCCGAATTCCTTGCATGCATGATGGTTTCTGCAAGAAGAAAAAATCTTGTTAAAAGGTTGCAGATGGTTGTTGGCATATTTTTTATAAGGGAACAAATTTGATAAATAGTTTCATAACATGTAGTTTGTTTATGACTTATGTTATAAAGTTATAAGTAAAACCTTTACGGTGTTATTTTTATTATAATATAGATTGATTATTAATAGTGAAGGTTAAACCTCATATAAAGACAGATACATAAAGAACCCTTGGCCTAACCGAAACCCTACCGAGCCATCTTTCCAAAACCCTTTACATTAATCCATTTTCTTATAAACCTAAAAATGTTTCTTAGTTAATATTCTCTCTCTCTCTCTCTCTCTCTCTCTCTCTCTCTCTCTCTCTCTCTCTCTCTCTCTCTCTCTCTCTCTCTCTCTCTCTCTCTCTCTCTCTCTCTCTCTCTCTCTCTCTCTCTCTCGTAAATCTACATGGCCTTAATCAATTTTCATGTACAGCCTCCCTAGTCCAAATCAGTTTCATCCCTTTAATCCTGCTAGCCATTATCACTTTCTCCCTTAAACATGTAAACATATTATAATATATTTCCTTATATGGATTCATGAAGTATCATCTTTCGTTATCACATCATGATACCAGTTTTCCTAATGGGAAGTTAAGATGAGAACTCTATTGGTTCATGATAACAACAACGGTACACTATATTCTTTTAGAGACAAGATACAAACTATTTAGATTGAAGAAGGGCCACAAAGCATTAGCCCAAATCCAACTCTATCTACATAACGTCCACTAAAAAGTGCTTAAATACAAGATTGTTTATTCACGTTGGTCTAAACTTGAGTGCATAAGTATGAAAAAGGACTATACTAGCAAGATGAACTTAAAATAGAATGTGTTCTTACATAAACTTCACGATCGTCAAAATATGCTTAACTACATCTTTAACTTCAAAAAGATAGTTTATTATTTGGATACAATAGAAATTAAGTATGACGAGTAAGATATGGGTTTGATTATGAAATCTTATTCTATATTATGTCTCTTTTACTCTGAAAGAAGTTTATGAAGCTTTGTATTTCAAGGAAAAAGGAAAATATGGTTTATTCTAATTAGACAAGGATTTCTCAAGCGAGTGGATTATTTGTATGAGGTTGATCAAAGGAAAAGGGATCTCAAGACAAGAAAGATTGATCTGAGTCCAATGGAAAAGGCAAGACTTGCATATACTAAAAGAAAGATGGACATGATATATTCAAGTGTTATATATTGTAGAATAAAATGAAGAAAAATGGCTCGAACAAATATGATGATGTATATGCAAATTGTACTTATGACAACAGTTACGAAGGAGAAGTTTTTGTGGTCATTGTTTTTGGGTATTCAACAAAAGAGTTAAGTAACTTCAGACAAAACGATAAATGATTTCGGTAACACACGCATAATAAAAACGATTGAAAAACTACAAAACAAAAATTGTAAAACTGGAACATAATATTTAATATGGTTCGGTCTAATCTGACCTCCATTTGCGGACGCATGAGAGAGAGAGAGAGAGAGAGAGAGAGAGAGAGAGAGAGAGAATGAGGATTTTATTATCACCAAAAAAATTACAATCATACAAGACTAAACTGCACTTGTAACTTGATCACTCACTCTAAGGTATCACTCGTATTTTTGGCTACCAAACAAAAGGCTATGCACAAAAAAGAAACCTCACTATCTATTTTCTATTATGGTGTATCTTGTGTTGTGTATGTTTCTCTATGTTGTTGATGGGTTTTGAGCACTACAACTGTGACATCCCCATTTTCACGGTCAGAAAAAACCGATTTTGTTTATGCTTTATAAAAATCAGAGTACTTCTTTTAATAAAAATCTTGCGGAATTTGTTCCCAGAAAAACATGATAAATACGTTATCAAAGCATTTTCGAATAAATGTATTTTTATTCATTTTAAAACATTTGGGATGTCATCGTCAATACAGAAACATAAGCATAAACAGAACTTACATTCATTTACATTAGTGATCTACATCTCTTTTAAATCTCTCAGTGTAAAGTAACTTCATATCGACACATGTGATACAAATAAACTGAGTGACTCAGGTTGGGAAACCTGGTGAGTACATAGGGTTTTCAACCCACAATAATATAATTATTAGGTTTAATCATCAAACAATTAACCCAATTACCCATCCCCATTATCTTATTTATTCTTAAGGATCTACCCTAAGAATCAGCTATTTCTCGTTCATTCATTCCTAAGGATCATCCTAAGGAATCGACACGAAGTCCATCATCACCGGGGTTTGGGCACTAAGTCTGCATAGTCGCCAGGATTTATACAACATGCACTAAGTCCGCATAGTCGCCAGTGTTTTAGGCACTAAGTCTGCATAGTCGCCAGGGTGTATACAACAGGCACTAAGTCCACATAGTCGTCAGGGTTTTGGCACCAAGTCTGCATGATCGCCAAGGTTTAGGCACCAAGTCTGCATGATCGCCAGGGTTTAGAGTACACCGGGTGAACACATCGTTCACAACACCTACAGGTTGCGAGCATGCTAGTGTTCCACTGGACTGTCTAGAATTGTCCGTGGTTGTCATCCATACTCTGCTAGATGACGGGGCCATCATTTGGGAAAGACTTCTCACATCGTCCACCTCTCACACTCACCTCGTGGTCTATAACACCTCTCAACTCATCATCCAACTCTTATTCCATCTATTACATCTACCCATGTTTTACCTAACATATTATCGTAGATATATATATATATATATATATATATATATATATATATACAGTTTAAATCATTTAAAACATGTATAAAATCGTTTATCCAGCATAGACAGCAAGTACTCAGATAATATGCACACATAGCACGTAGTTTATATAAAATACTTCATATCTATGTGTAAGATGAAAGTAACTATGCACTCACTTGAAAAGGTGGTGATTCCGAACTCAGACAGCGCTTCGCTTCTTAAAAAAATAATTTCCTTCGACGAAACCTAGTATTATTACCACTAGAGTTTAGTCTATTATTCGCCGAGACTAATTAATAGTCTGGCTATTATTACTATTATATAAGCGTTAAACAATGCTTATATAACCCATAATAATAGTCCAAGTACTTATTATAAGTTCCTAATAACATTACTATAATTAAATAAAAGCTATATTAAAAATACCGTAGGCGTAGCTCACTTACAGTGGGTTTTATAGAAAACCGGGCTTTGCTTGGAGCAGCGTTCCCGAGCCGAAAAGCTCTTCTTCTCGGAGCCGTCGAGCACTCCTGCGCTTCCTCCTCGTGCTAGGGAGGTTCCCTAGGCTTTTCGGGGGGTTTCGGGGCTAGAGAGAGGTTCTAGAGAGAGAGAGAGTAAAGAGAAGAAAGAATGGGAAATGTGTGAAGAAAATGAGGGTGGGAGAGGTTCTATTTATAGGGTGAAAATGGCTGAACTTGGTGCCACATGTCACCATCTAGTGGCAAGACTTGGGGAGAAAGCAATGGCCAAGATTATGCCACATCACCCATTTTCGCACAGCACACTTCCGACTTCTAAAATCCGTAATTTTCACATACGACCTTCGTTTTTGACGTTCTTTATATCCACGCGTAGGTAAAAATAAGATCTACAACTTTCATTTTGACACCGTCGGCTAATTCTCGACCGATCTTAAATTTAACAGTACGAGGAGATTATACTGTTAAATGTCCGCGTAAAATTCATAGCTTCTACATACGGACTCTGTTTTCGTCTGTCTTTTTACCGTTGAGTTCCTATTAATGAGATCTTCAATTCTCATTTAGGTCGCGTAAGCCAAAAACCGCTCGATCTAAAATTCGAGTTTCGGGCTGTGCACTGCTATGCCAAATCTTAGAAAATTCATAACTTCCTCATACGAAATCAGATTTGGGCGTTCTTTTTTTGTATGTTCTCGGTTTAACGTATACTACAACTTTTGTTTAGATTTCTAAGGCTAAAAAGTCCTCCATCGTAAATTCACTATTTACGTCTCCCGGTGTCGTGCCGGTTTTGCCATAAAACTTCGACGTACCATAACTTCTTCGTTATAACTCGGATTTCAACATTCTTTATATGTACGGAACCCTTGAGACGTATTCTACAACTTGTTTAAGATTATTTATTCTAAATAATATTTTGTCAAAAAGTCGTTTTCGACCCCTATTATCTCTAAATTGACTAGCCCGGATCTACGGGCATTACAATTATCTCCCTCTTAGGATGATTACGTCCCGGAATCATCAACGAAACAGGGATCACATGATGACTCCATACGTTATCTCTTCATCCTAAGTAATAACCGTAACTTTGATGTTTCTTCGAACGAATATCTAACTCTAAGACTTCCTGATTGCAGGCGGTGCTCGATCTTGCACTTGTTCCCTATCTCACGTTAGACTCCAAATTATGACCTTCAAGTCACAATCTCGATCCTTACTGGAGACTGCTTCTTTTTCTTAACAAACCTAAGATAAGTTATTTTATTACTAAAATGTAACGATGTGTCATATTCCAATGACCTATCATCGTATGATGCAATGCTTAGACTCAGGTCTCTTAGAGTCTTCCAGAACAGACTATACTTTCCTTCATGTTCTAATCTCATCTTAAAAGGTAGCATTTCTAGCTACAAGCAACTTTTCGCGATACCTCTACTGATCGCTTTTTATTTCAATCTTCCGTTTTAAGTCAGATGCTACATCGAACTTGATTCTCTAAACCACATAACATACTCAACGTAGTTGGACTCAATTTGATATTACCACTAGGGTCGGAATAACAATCATCTTCTTAGTCATTACCGAAACGATGGTAACGGCATACTTGAATAAAACGAAATCGATTACTAGCTCCTTGGTAACCTTGTGACTTTCTTTGATCCAAGTGTGAGTCCTATGCTTCCTGTAGTATAGGCTTCTACTACCATTCACACCTACTCATACTCGTCCCAAGTATTGTCTCGCAGCTTTCCAAGTTACTATCACAAAACAATTTTAACACATAAAAATGTGTCCAAACAATGATAAAATTTCCCATAGACTCTACTATGACTTCTTCCATGCGTATCTTCAATCATCAATTCTGCTTCAACTCGGTTGGTGATGGAAATGTCAGACGATGGGATAACTTCATGGATTATACAAAAAATCTTTCTTTCTGCTAATCGAAAGTGTACTTCTCCCGTACTAGACGTATTATTTCTTAGACGCTTTCTAAAGGCAAGATATCACTCTTACGATATCTTCTGATAGGTACCACTCAGTATCGTAAGCCTTCTCATTTCCTCCATTTACTCAATTCACTACGAGTCTTCACCATGATGTTTTGCACACCAAAGCAGTCGTTTGGTGTATCGAGACGAGAATATAGATAGAGGAAGGTTTATACGCGTATTCCTCCTTATTACTTCAAAAAATTATATGCCAGTTCTAATATCGTAATTAAACGTTTAGAAATCTGAACACATAAAATTTCCAGATCCGGTCGGCAACAGACCATAGATCCGATCAAACGATAGCATAAAGCATCACAAATTATTAAGCACATAAAAGCAATTTAGACATCTTCCCTAAATGAGCTAGTGCCCGTGTCTATTCAGGTGTACTTCCTAAAATATATTAGACACATTCCTCATGATCATCGCTTAACATTCTAAGTTTAAGTATAGAAATAAATCCTTATTCCTAGTTCGCTTAAACTAATGCTCTGATACCAACTGTGACATCCCCATTTTCACGGCCAGAAAAGACCGATTTTGTTTATGCTTTATAAAAATCAGAGTACTCCTTTTAATAAAAATATTGCGGAATTTGTTCCCAGAAAAACATGATAAATACGTTATCAAAGCATTTCCAAAGAAATGTATTTTTATTCATTTTAAAACATTTGGGATGTCATCGTCAATACAGAAACATAAGCATAAACAGAACTTACATTCATTTACACTAGTGATCTACATCTCTTTTAAATCTCTCAGTGTAAAGTAACTTCATATCGACACCTATGATGCAAATAAACTGAGTGGGTCAGGTTGGGAAACCTGGTGAGTACATAGGGTTTTCAACCCACAATAATATAATTATTAGGTTTAATCATCAAACAATTAACCCAATTACCCATCCCCATTATCTTATTTATTCTTAAGGATCTACCCTAAGAATCAGCTATTTCTCGTTCATTCATTCCTAAGGATCATCCTACGGAATCGGCACGAAGTCCAACATCACCGGGGTTTAGGCACTAAGTCTGCATAGTCGCCAGGATTTATACAACATGCACTAAGTCCGCATAGTCACCAGTGTTTTAGGCACTAAGTCTGCATAGTCGTCAGGGTTTATACAACATGCACTAAGTCCACATAGTCGCCAGGGTTTTGGCACCAAGTCTGCATGATCGCCAAGGTTTAGGCACCAAGTCTGCATGATCGCCAGGGTTTAGAGTACACCGGGTGAACACATCGTTCACAACGCCTACAGGTTGCGAGCATGCTAGTGTTCCACTGGACTGTCTAGAATAGTCCATGGTTGTCATCCATACTCTGCTAGATGACGGGGCCATCATTTGGGAAAGACTTCTCACATCGTCCACCTCTCACACTCACCTCGTGGTCTATAACACCTCTCAACTCATCATCCAACTCATATTCCATCTATTACATCTACCCATGTTTTACCCAACATATTATCGTAGATATATATATATATATATATATATATATATATATATATATATATATATATATATATATATATACAGTTTAAATCATTTAAAACATGTATAAAATCGTTTATCCAGCATAGACAGCAAGTACTCAGATAATATGCACACATAGCACGTAGTTTATATAAAATACTTCATATCTATGTGTAAGATGAAAGTAACTATGCACTCACTTGAAAAGTTGGTGATTCCGAACTCAGACAGCGCTTCGCTTCTTAAAAAAATAATTTCCTTCGACGAAACCTAGTATTATTACCACTAGAGTTTAGTCTATTATTCGTCGATACGAATTAATAGTCTAGCTATTATTACTATTATATAAGCGTTAAACAATACTTATATAACCCATAATAATAGCCCAAGTACTTATTATAAGTTCCTAATAACGTTACTATAATTAAATAAAAGCTATATTAAAAATAGCGTAGGCGTAGCTCACTTACAGCGGGTTTTATAGAAAACCGGGCTTTGCTTGGAGCAGCGTTCCCGAGCCGAAAAGCTCTTCTTCTCGGAGCCGTCGAGCACTCCGGGGCTTCCGCCTCGTGCTAGGGAGGTTCCCTAGGCTTTTCGGGGGGTTTTGGGGCTAGAGAGAGGTTCTAGAGAGAGAGAGAGTAAAGAGAAGAAAGAATGGGAAATGTGTGAAGAAAATGAGGGTGGGAGAGGTTCTATTTATAGGGTGAAAATGGCTGAACTTGGTGCCACATGTCACCATCTAGTGGCAAGACTTGGGGAGAAAGCAATGGCCAAGATTGTGCCACATCACCCATTTTCGCACAGCACACTTCCGACTTCTAAAATCCGTAATTTTCACATACGACCTTCGTTTTTGACGTTCTTTATATCCACGCGTAGGTAAAAATAAGATCTACAACTTTCATTTTGACTCCGTCGGCTAATTCTCGACCGATCTTAAATTTAACAGTACGAGGAGATTATACTGTTAAATGTCCGCGTAAAATTCATAGCTTCTACATACGGACTCTGTTTTCGTCTGTCTTTTTACCGTTGAGTTCCTATTAATGAGATCTTCAATTCTCATTTAGGTCGCGTAAGCCAAAAACCGCTCGATCTAAAATTCGAGTTTCGGGCTGTGCACTGCTATGCCAAATCTTAGAAAATTCATAACTTCCTCATACGAAATCAGATTTGGGCGTTCTTTTTTTGTATGTTCTCGGTTTAACGTATACTACAACTTTTGTTTAGATTTCTAAGGCTAAAAAGTCCTCCATCGTAAATTCACTATTTACGTCTCCCGGTGTCGTGCTGGTTTTGCCATAAAACTTCGACGTACCATAACTTCTTCGTTATAACTCGGATTTCAACATTCTTTATATGTACGGAACCCTTGAGACGTATTCTACAACTTGTTTAAGATTATTTATTCTAAATAATCTTTTGTCAAAAAGTCGTTTTCGACCCGTATTATCTCTAAATTGACTAGCCCGGATCTACGGGCGTTACAACAACATTCCTATGGTGTACATGCAACCTTAATTCTTTGGATCTAGGTTTTTCTCAAGTTATTCATGCAAACTAATAATCCAAAGTAAGAACTCTATGACTAGCATACACAATTCGAAATTCACATGTAAAATAGGGTTTAGTTATTACCTCACTTGTTATGTAGCAATAACAAGAACCACCTTGACTCTTGAAAGCTTAGTGCCCCAAGTGTTGCACCTCTAATGAAGTCACAAACACCCAATGCATAGGATTGACTGAGGAGAGAGGTGAAATCTCTTAGAAAAGCATGCATAGGCCGAAAATCCCATGATAGAGGGTTTCTTATATAGTTGTGGCTACTAGGGTTTTCAGGTGGAAACCCTAATACCTTGCTTAGGCACCAAGCAGTCCATTGACACCTCCTTAATAGGCATTGGACGAAATCTATAGGGCCTCATATAGGATTTCGTCCATTCCATAATTAAGGAGTCCAATCAGCCCAGTTTTGCAACTATCAATGATTTGCAAAATAGTCCCTCAATTATTAATCAGTTCCTTTAATCCCAAAATTAATATCATATTAATTTCTGATTAATTACTAATTAATAATATATTAATAAAACCAACTTTAGTACCAATTTATTATTCATATAATAAATTCCTACACTCTCTCTCTCTCTCTCCACTTGTCATCCTATCAAGTTGTATAAGTGAAAGCAACCCAAAAGGACCATGCTACATATCAAATCAAGTTCATACCAAAATTAGTTATGGGATTAGATACCTAATCCAACAGTTGTGTGGGTATATATTATGTTGCTACGCTGCAAATATATATACATATTTTGAGCCTACCATAGAAATTAATTTGGAGGAGAAAGTCTTCCTTCACAATTACCTACCATGTAGCCTTTGACAAAAGAAGTAGAAAACGTGAAATTAAGTCTTGTGTATGTATGACTTTGAAGTCACCCACCAACAACAATTTAATGGCTTATATGATTAATGCATATACCGCCATTTTCTTTGACCTTTTACTTCAAGGCTTCATACCTAATAATCTCCCACTTGAAGGCTTGAACAACTTAGTCTTTCTCTGCCATCCAACTATTAAAACATTCCCTAATCATTCTCTATTTCTCTCTCTCTCTCTCTCTCTCTCTCTCTCTCTCTCGCCCTCTCTCTACCATACCCTTTTCTCAAACTTCTGAAAGGTTGGTTGAAGCAATACATAGCCTCAACTTCTCAATGGTAACCACCTTGGCGAACATATATGTTGGATTCTTAGTTCCAAGGATTTTATTTAGATTCGGAGTTCCATCATTAATTAAATCTTGAATGAAATGGTACCTTATATGAATGTGTTTCGCTCTACTGTGAAACACCAGGTTCTTTTCCAAGTACACAATCCTCCTTCTGCATTCCAAGTTCTGACAAGAAGTTCTTCAACCATATAAGCTTTTTTGCTACTTCTGCAATAGCCATACACTATGATTCTATGGTTGAGAGATAAACACTCTTTTGTAACATGGAGATCCAACTAATTGTTGTACCTATAATTATAAACACATAACTTGTTGTGCTCTTTCCTAAATCCGCACATCCACCTAAATCTGGATCGTTGAACCCTTATAAGACACCCCTTTCTTCTAAAATATAGGACAGCCTCATATGTTCCTTTCAATTATCGTAATAATCAGTTTACTCATGAACCTGCTCACAACTCCCACTACATGAGTAATATGTAGTCTAGTGCAAACCATAGCATACATCAAGCTACCAATTGCAGATGTAAATGGAACTTTAACCATATGTTCCTTGTATTCTTTTGTCTTAGGGGATTGCTTCTTTGAGAGTCTCAACTGACTACCCAAAGGTATATGTTTAGCCTTAGCACCTGCCATGCTAAACTTTTCTAAAACTTTCTTGATGTAATTAGCTCGTTAAAGCTTTAGTGTACTAGTAACTTTGTTCCTGGTAATGCTCATGCCAAATATCGGCTTAGCAGTCCCTAAGTCCTTCATCTCAAACTTCCTGGACAACTGCTTCTTAAACTTGTTGATCTCTTACATGAAACACCCAATTTCTAGAATGGATTAGTTTAGGGCATCAAGGAGTCAAAGGAATTGCTTTGGGTAAAACCAAGTGTCACAACGTGACCATAGAGAGGTTATGATGTAACAAGTAATTAAGTGAAAAACACGGATTCATCTGGGCTCGCGACGTGAGACACAAGTGCTCACGACATAAGATGGGCTGCATCCCAAGCCCATGATCTCTACTGCTTCATTCGCATTTAAACCCCATAAACTTCATTTTAGGATTCATTAATAGCCTCCTTCATCCTCAAACATAGAAAAACCCTAAACCTAGCCTCTCCTTGTGATTCTTGAGCTTTTAGTGGTGTTTTGGTGGCTTGAAGAAGAAGAAGATGTCACCTTTGGAGCATAACTTCAACTTGGAAGCTTCATTGCATCTTCTAGCAACATCTCTGGACCATTGTGAGTAACCAAGATTCAAGCTTTATGATTCCTTGTTTCTAGATCTAGGATTTTATGCATGATTATCCATGGTTAGATGAGTTATAATGTTGGTACTCCTTAAAGTTGGCAACTTTATGGGTCCTTAGATTCCCTTGGTTATCATATTTGGTAGATCTAAAGTTTGGGTGATGTTTGAGATCATGCTTGAGGTTTTGACCTCATTTTCTTCATAAATTCCCTAACTTGGGATCAAGTCTTGTATTGGATGTGCAAGTCCTTACAGCATCGATTTTTATGGTTTTGGGGATGTTAGGAAGCCTTATGGAGGAGGTGGATTAGTGGCTTAATGGATTAAGGGATTTTATTCATCAAAATGTCATTCAGATAGTTCTCACGACGTGAGGCTATGCATATCACGTCGTAAGGAACGAAGGATGCGACTATTTTGTCTTTTAGTGGCTCACGACGTGACCAATAGAGTGTCACGTCGTGAGGGGCCGTTGACTGTTGACTTTTTGACCAGTTTGACTTTGGGTCAAACTTGAAAGATTTTGGCTATTGATCAAGATTTTTCCATGTTTTGGTGCTAGAGGGCTCATGGGAGCATGCAGTGTAGAAAGGGAAGCGCATCGCAGTGTTTCTGGGTTTTTCGTTTCAAGTGAGTTTTCCTCAATGTACCTATGGGTCGAAGGCACCAATGTAGGCTCAGTAGTTTTAATTATCATTTAGTAGAGGGACACCCTAGGGATTGTATGTAGTCACGTAGGATAGACTGAGGACTCTTGATCTAGGCTTTCTTGCCTTTTTCTTGTTTAGTTGTGGCTCTAGAGTAGGATCATCTCGTCGGGTGTCTATCTTATCTCTAGGTACATATGGTTATGCATTTCTTGAAGTATTGGTTCTGTTGTTGGGATTTGAGCATTCTAACACTCCTAAGTGTACATGCAACCCTAAATACCTTGGATCTATGTTTTCTCTATTATACATGCAAATATGAATATCCAAGGTATTATACTAACTAGCATACAAAACCTTTGATTCATATGAAATATAACAAGTTAGAATACATACCTCTTTGATGTAGAATGACTTCATGAAGCTTGATTGCCTAGTGCCCCAAGTGTGACACCTCAAATGGTTCACACAACACCAAATACACTTGGAATAACTTGAGAGAACATACACACTTCATGAAAATCGGCTAGCCCTTTTCTTTCACTCTAGTAGCCGATTTTGTCAACAATAAGATGCTTATATAGTTAGTGACAATTAGGGTAAACCCTAATTGTCATGGCTTTCCATTTCCTTGGATCCATGTGTTCAAACATACCATGGAGCATCTTATGGGTTTTAGCCCAACTTGACAATCCATGGAGCATTAGCCCACTATACCAGTATGGATGATTTACACAATCAACCCATATATTTAATTAGTCTTCTTTTGATCACTTAATTAATTCCAAACTAATTCTTGATCAATACTAATTAAATAATCTTATTAATATATTATAACTTATAATATATTAACAAACCTTTAGTGTTATTTCTCTCATTATAGTCTATCCAAATGCATGATGTCATGCAACCCAAATGGACCATGCCGGGTCGGGTCAAGTCTTACCAATTATAGTTATGGACTTAGACATTAATCCAACAGTCTCCCACTTGGATAAGTCTAAAACTATGATTGCGTATGACTTCAAGAACCGACTGGCTATCGTATCTCTCAAAAGCTTCCGTCGAACTCTGACCTTGCCGATGATCTCTAACCTTTGTCAATGACTTGTCCATTAGATAAGTGATCATATATTCCTCCATTCTAGATATCATATGGACTGAGACATGGATTATCAATCATTCTCTCAGTCCATTTGTTGTTTCCCGATTTCCGATTTATGATGACTGACTGATTGAACAAATCAAATCAGTCCTGGCTTGGCCAAGCACTCACATGTGTCATCGCTAAATCATCGAGGGGACCACATATATCGCTTTTATCCCGAAGGTAAAAGGAATGGATAAGCTTCGACTCATATGGCTTGTTCTACTACTTGTTGAATCATACACAAAGACATGTTTTATAACATCGAGTTACCAATGCGTTTTCGTGCAATCAATGTATAACCAACTCATAGTAACAACTCATATCTCTAGGTTTGAAGAATATAAGATATTATCGTCTCATTATCACTCATGATAAAATCCATGAAGTGATTCAAATGAGCGTGGGTTGAATCCAATACTCAAAACTTATGAGCACTCATGAGTGTTGTAGCACCACTTTGTCTAACATCTTAGACCTCTACAAGCCAACCCATGACAGTCTTGATTCATATCTACTTCCAACATATGACCGACTGTGGATGGTTTGAATAACTTAGTCATTCGGGAAGAATGACCTAGTTTATTCTGGAAGTCAAAACATGCAAAGTGAAACACAAGAATAATTGAATCTAATATGGTATCAAAACCTATGAATATAAATAAGACACTTTTATTTATCACCATACTGATTACTCATTATTCATTGTTTCGGTTTTATCAACTTTATACTTGAATTAAAAACACTAGTTGTCCCATGCTCCAAGCAAGTATACTATGTTTTTCAAAACAATAGCTTTGCCACACACCAAGTATGCACTCTATGTTTTTCTATGATCCTTACTTTGTGAATTAAACCAATTGAACATAATTTCAATGATTCTAATTTCACACTTCCAAATCCTTATCGAAAAATGTGAGAATTTCAAATTCCTATCATTTATCGAAATCTGTTTAGATTTTAAACTTATATGCACTGACCCTCCTGTAATGAATATGTACAAAGTCACAACGACTTGTCAACAGTCATTATAAGGTATTCCAATGGAGATCAACTCCATGGAAACTAAGTCTCATATTCAAAGTACATTTCTTTGGACATGCTTCTTGCATTAAGTTTTCTAATCTTACACAGATAACTTCCACCTATGGAGACAACTCCATATTCTCATTTTGACTATCACTTCTGAACAAGAGATGCCTCTTTTCAGAATATGTCAATATGGTCCTTCCAAAATTAGCAGTATACTTCCCCCTGTCCTTGAGCAACCAATCTTTGGTAAACCTTAGATTGTCGTCGACAATTGCTTAATCACTTTAGTCATATCCAAATCTAGACCTTTTCCCTCCTTAATGCCCCAGACTTTTTTAGAAAGGATGAATATTATAGCACATGCAATCGATCCTATATCCGAAGCATATGGCACACGATTCATGATGTCTCACATAAAGACATGATACTAGACTAGCCCTTTTGCTACAATATTTCTATTTGCCAAGTTCTCATAATTCAGATTATGAAAAGGGATGCCGTAATCATAATCAAATTTTAGAACGCAAATAATAGACCCATATATAGAATTTCCTTATGTTGAGTCATTCCAACACAAAATTCATATATATCCTTGACTAAAGATGATTAAAACCTCAATCTAAGCTTTTAGAATTGAAATGAAGTATAATTTCCTCTCCCTTAATTATAGAAAAACAACTCTTCCAACCCTTGCAACTTCACGATTTGAAAGTCTTTTGTTTTCTATAATTAACATTGCTAACCTGCAATACTTATCATAATTATCATGCTCCCACTAACATGATGATTATTAGCATAACACTTATGCTCCCACTAGCTTTGACACGTAGTCAGAAATCAGCTGGACTTCTAGAAGTCAATACTTTACTGACTTTTTACCAAAGTTCAGATTTCTGAGACGAGATTGCCTTGATAAGACTTTATCAAAAACATACACCTTTCCTTAAATAGCATGCATGTGTGTCTAAACAATTTCAGAACTATGAAAAGGGATGTCGTAATCATAGTCTCAATTGTTTAGACCTTTTGCCATCTGCTTCAAATCTACTTGGTGGAAGTGTTTCCTCACCATCATTTTCATGAATCGGAGAGAAACCTTATGACCTTAGATTTTATGGTGTATGTGTTCTTATCCATGTGAATCGTCAAAACCATAGTCACAAGACAAGGATAATGACAAATCCAAACACATATGGACTGAACTCAATCTTAATTTCTTACCACCTGGCAGCTCAAGGGTCTGCCATTGCTTCCAAGTTGTTATGCAACCAACTGAGAACTCTAAGAACTCATATGCAAAGCCAACTTTAACTAGAATGGGCACAGAAATAGAAATATGTCAACACGATAGGTTATAAACCTCACGTCGTGTGCTAGTGTTAAACTATAGGTTTTTTATTCTTGATTAGATCTTGAAATTCTTTTTAGGATCTTTAAGACTCCCACTGTCCTCTTGACATATAAGACTATCTTGCCAAATATTCAAGAGATAGTGCGGATTCTTTATCAAGACAAACACTTCACACAATTTGCCTAAGTTGGTCTTTGTTTTATCCAAAACATCACAACTTACCAATTTCAAATGTACAAGAGTAGGACACTTTTACTCTTACATTTGACAAGTGTTTTAAACCTTTATTTAAGATATGTCACTCAACTTACAGTCTTGGAGTATGACTCTAAGACTTGTTTTGGAACGAAGTATGACTCATCTTCTAGATTTGACCACTTCAACAATTCATAGCTCCTCTTCTTAGCTATCAGAATGCACTTAGAGGATGAATTGTGATAAGGTCTCTTAACCAATAAGATGATCATATAACATGATACTAAAGTACTTTCCCATATTTTCAGATTTGAGAAACTTTTATCCTTCTGCCTAATTTGATTCTTCTCATTCGTTCTGCCATACATCGAAAATTTTCCAATGTATCAGAATTACACTTAAGCCTGTAAGTATAACCATATTTACTAAACTTTAGTAAATCATGACGAATAGTCTTAACGATTATTTGTGGTGGGCTTAATCAGTGCACAAGAATGTGTACTCGATCCCTTAGTCCTTTACTTGACTCACACATCCATGTGAACAAGTAATTAGTCTTAATTTTCCAATGCTTGAAAGTTTTCATTCATCATACTATACAACTTGCATGATTCCAAGTTTCGGTCCAATTGAAACTTGGGTGATGAGAAACTTTCCTTATTTGGTAAATTTAGACACTACCACAAATGAAAGAATCAAGTCCATTTTTTTTTTCAAATATTGCTATCAATGGAATCATATAAACAACCATTTTTCACAAATTCCACTTGTAAGGATATTTAAAATAAATATAAAATTAAAACCTTTTATTTTATTTTAAAACTTTGCGGAAAAAACTTATCCTTACAGTGCAAATGCATATGAAAAACTTGTTGTTATCTATTCCTAAGCAATATATCATAACTCCTAAGTAACAGCTTCAAAAATTCTGATCACCAAACCATGCGATCGAAATCCATCTTCGTGATCAGAATCAGCATGTACTTCCTTTAAGTTTCTTCACTTTTCTTTGATTCTTAAAGCATCAACATGTGACCCAGTCACATCATGTAATGAGAATCTCATAATAGAAACTTAACAGAGTTAGATAGTGGACTTTTACCTGAAGAAGAGTCAAACTTCTTGACTTGATCAACCTTATGATCTTTCAGGTAAATAGGCAGCTTCGCAATCAATGCCCCTTCCTTTGGCAAGATAAACATATGGACTCTTTGGTAATGGGAGTATCTCAGACTTAGCCTTTCTCTTTACCATTCGTTCAACTGGGTTGACTATGGCCAATCCCTTTCCATTGGGAAGAGAATGCTTTTTCTGGGTATCCAATGTTACCATTGTCAATGTCCATTAAAGGTTTTGGGAAGTTGATCTACTAATCAGATTTGCTCTGCCAGTGCTCCAAATCATTGCTGATTAAGCACCCCAAAGCAAATAGATAAGATCATTATGGGTCATGTCATAGTCCTTTACATGGTAGTCCATAAGGAACTTACTATGTGACTTAGAAAGTGATTGAGCATCCAACTTTCTTAAGACTTTGACACCCAACTCTCCTGGCTTGTCAATATGTGACTTCATCTCCAAGATGTGATCACACATAGACCTTGATTGCCATTAGGGCTTGAGTGACCTTGAACTTGTGGATTAGGGAGAATAATTGGAGGAGGTGGAGGAAGTAAAGTTCCAAGAGATTTGGGAAGATCATAGATGTCTGAGCTAGACATCTTTTGGGAGATATTCAAGGTAGTTGATTTAAAGTCCTTAATATAACACCCAATATGAAATATTAAGGCTAGGATCCAACAACCTATTTATAACTGGAAGAGGCATGCCGTAATCCGAGTTATAAAATAATTGAAGGTAGGTAAATGACGATTTACCAATTTCCACAATGAAAAACAAAATAATTTATTAGGTTTTTAATTGGATTTGAAACTCCTAGATCTTTTGAGATTCATTGAAATGTTCAATGGCATGTTTCAATCTCGAGTGTGCCCTTCAGGTTTTGTGACTGGGATGTCGAGGATTACAAAACAAGGTGTGAAGTAACCATGCAAATATACTTGGTACCCTTAATATTTACCCCTCAATCGATGTGCCAGTTAACCACACGAGCTCCACCGATACTATGATAAATATTAAGTTACCCTTTGCATACCTTGTTAAATCCAGGTTAGTGTGCCGGTTAACCACACACGCTCCACTAACGGTTTAAACAAAGTGCAAAGTGTAATTTCATGGATTATGACCTTATTCACATTTTCCTAAGTAACTAAGATTGGGAATTTATAAGTGTTTAGTTACTTAGTATTTAACATTAATACTTTTAATGAAGGGAGAATTATAGTCCTTGTCCTACCCGTTCGGCTAACCACCCTCCACCAGTCAAGGAAGGAGAGTGGACACCCATTAAACTGCCATTTTATAGGCAGTAACCTTATACCCCCCTTATAGACCGGCTTCGTGAATGAGGCCTACTAATGGTAAGACTGACTTCCTCTTATATATATATATATATATATATATATATATATATATATATATATATATATATTAACTTATAATATTATAAAGTATAAGGGTTGAAGTTTAACTTTTAAAATTCTAAGGGCTTAACTTGGAATTAAAGTATTCATGAGAGAAACTTTACAAATTCCAAAACTTGAGGGCAAGTTTTGAAAATATTCAAAACCATTTAATTCCATAACTTATGTGTTTAAAGTAGTTTTAATTAAAACTCTTCAAGTTCCATAACTTGAGGACAAGTTATGGAAGACTTTAAACTATTAAAGAATGTAACTCTTCTTCTTTTGTAACTTATGGAACTAATTAAGGTTACACATTTTTATTATTTAATGAAGTGACTCTTGAACCTCCATAACTTGAGGACAAGTTATGGAGTCATAAAATCATTTAATGAGGACAAGACTCTTCATTTTGTAACATTTGCCAACTTTTATGAGTTTTAAGAAACTTAAATGTGACTTTTCATGTAACTTGAGGACAAGTTACACAAACACATTTTAGAATCCACTCTTAGATTAAAATGGATCAAAGACACATAATCAATCAACCTTTTCTATTAATCTAAGCAACTCATATGAACAAGATAATTGGAATCAAACTTTTTCATGTAATTAGCATAACACTTAAACTAATACAAAACATGAATCTATTGACAATTATCTTTGAAATTGGATTAGTATGAACATTACCACATAAAAAATAAGTTTATAAGTCCAAAAACAGCTTAGGGTAATGTTCCTAGTCCATTTCTAGCCAAAACAGTCGAATATATGCTGTCAGGGGGTCCAACTCGTCGAGTGCATGAACCAGATCGACGAGTTGGATGCATTTTGCCTTGGACTCGTCGAGTCCCTTCATGGACTCGGCGAGTCTGTTGTTCAGACAACAACAAAATTCGATTTTTCAGCCATTTTTGCAAGTATAACAAGAAAACAAGCCTAGGCTCTGATACCACTGTTGGGATTTGAGCATTCTAACACTCCTAAGTGTACATGCAACCCTAAATACCTTGGATCTATGTTTTCTCTATTATACATGCAAATATGAATATCCAAGGTATTATACTAACTAGCATACAAAACCTTTGATTCATATGAAATATAACAAGTTAGAATACATACCTCTTTGATGTAGAATGACTTCATGAAGCTTGATTGCCTAGTGCCCCAAGTGTGACACCTCAAATGGTTCACACAACACCAAATACACTTGGAATAACTTGAGAGAACATACACACTTCATGAAAATCGGCTAGCCCTTTTCTTTCACTCTAGTAGCCGATTTTGTCAACAATAAGATGCTTATATAGTTAGTGACAATTAGGGTAAACCCTAATTGTCATGGTTTTCCATTTCCTTGGATCCATGGGTTCAAACATACCATGGAGCATCTTATGGGTTTTAGCCCAACTTGACAATCCATGGAGCATTAGCCCACTATACAAGTATGGATGATTTACACAATCAACCCATATATTTAATTAGTCTTCTTTTGATCACTTAATTAATTCCAAACTAATTTTTGATCAATACTAATTAAATAATCTTATTAATATATTATAACTTATAATATATTAACAAACCTTTAGTGTTATTTCTCTCATTATAGTCTATCCAAATGCATGATGCCATGCAACCCAAATGGACCATGCCGGGTCGGGTCAAGTCTTACCAATTATAGTTATGGACTTAGACATTAATCCAACATCTGTATCCTTGTGTATAGGATGTTGTTGTACTATAGTGAACTGCTAGATTTATATACATATCCTTGTGTGTTAGGATGCAACAGTAGTGGTATGCTGGCTTGAGTACCAGTAGGTTGGTTGTCGTCTAGTGGAGTGCCCTAGGGGCTGTATGTAGTCATGTAGGATAGCCTGAGAACTCTTGATCTAGGCTTTCTTACATCTTCCTTGTTTGGTTGTGGCTTTCTTACATCTTCCTTGTGAGGGGTTTAGTAGGCGGTAGTGAGTTGTATGATTGGTAATTGCCTGCATTATGTGTCTACTTGATCCTTGATTGTTTATCAACATATGGTGGCAGATGAGGTTGAGGCAGTTCTGATGCTGTTGTAGGCCAAGATACCAGTTGTGGGCCGACTGTATGTCATAGACACGGAGGCTCGAGATGAGCGGTTGGGTTGAGGCGGCATGCCAACAAAACACATGGCATTTCAGTTGGGAGACCGTAGGCTGGGGGTATTCCAGTCCGATGACTGAGGACCCGATATGCATGCTTGTATGTTTGTTGTGTGTGTATTTTTGGGGAACTCACTAAGCTTTATGCTTATCCAACTATTATTCTTTTTCAGGTATCATTAGTTATTGTGGGAAGACGAATGCGTGATTGTACACATTCATTAGCAACAATGAAGTTTCCGCGTTATTATATTACTCTGATTTTCAAAAAATGTAATTTGGAACAAATGTCATTCGGAACAAATAGTTTTCTTAATACGGATTTTTTACTTAATAAAACTGAAAAAAAAATTATTGTGAAAATGAGACGTTACACTACATCTTAGATCCAATGATCAAACATGTCATCAGCATACAATGGCATAATGATGTATGAGGAGTTGAATTTTTTTTAAGATAACAACAATGATCCATCTCACATTTGTTGTACCCACTCATTTGCATGAAACTATCAAACTTTAAATACCATGCCTTAGAGTTCGCTTCAACCCATATAGATTTTTCTTCGGCTTGCACAATGATTCATCTCACATTCGCTGCGCCTACCATCTTCTTTATGAATAACAATAATTCTTTATGAATAACAATAATTGTACATATTGTTTCTTTCTCAAAATTGAGCATTTGAATTTGGCTCCTTCTCGCTTCTGTTATTTATTTTTATTATTATTATTTTTTTAAAACAGACTAATGATTATATATTAGTATTAAATAGTCATAATATATGTTGGGCATCGTGGAACGATAACCCTAAACGATCATCCCTATTGTCTATTGTCTGAATCCAGTCTAATAGTTCTAAATATCAATTAAATCAAAACTTTGTTAATAACAATATACATGTAGCAGCTATCACTATATTGTATAGAATAAAGCACTACGTGTGATGTGATCGATATAACGATAATAAATTAAATCCAATAATTATCCATTTTAAAACTCATGAAATCTCACTTAAAGTATTATATATTTGGCTTCTTGAACAACTATATATATAAACACATCCAAGTGGGGATGATTATAAGTTTATAACGTCCACCTAACTCTCGTATTAGCATCAACTGCATATTCGGATTTTATTATGAGATCTTCATAGAATAATAATTTCGTCATGTGCATAAATCAAACCAAACTAATCATATTTTAAATAAATATTAAATAAATAAGTTCAAAAATAATTTTTTATTAAAAAATAATCAATAATTCCAATGAACAGACGTTCTCAAAATGATTTTTCCTAATAAAAAAAGTATATTTCAAACAAATATTCTGAATTTTTGATTAAATTAGCGGATTTTGGAAAAATACTTTGGAATATAAAAAATAATTCTAATTTTAGAATTTTAGAAAATACTTTGCTTTTTTTACAAAAACATAACAAAAAGTTAAAGAAACATAGTTAAATGAGAAGTATATAACTATATATACATACAAGGATTGGAAATTAGAATAGTGATATTAGACATTTTGTCAAGAACATTTCCGTAATGAGTAAATAAAGTTTTATGAAAAGAATTATGCAAATGAAATATATATATATATATATATATATATATATATATATATATATATATATATATATATGTGTGTGTGTATGCTATTATGCTATGTTATGTGAGATAGTATTAGCAGGAGGGGATTAGTCCCCGATTCGGTCGCTAGGACCAATGGGTAGGTCGGACACCCCAGATATGTCTGACAGCATGATTATGATATGATATTGTATGCTAGCGGTAGGGGGTGAAATAGTCCCTGTAATCGGCTGAGATAGACCGGAGGGTAGGTCAGCACCCCAGAATAGCCTGACATGGGTAGGTCAGCACCCCAGAATGACTTGACATGGGTAGGTCAGCACCCCAGAATGACTTGACATGGGTAGGTCGGGCGCCCCAGAATTGCCCGGCAATATGTATGTTGATTTGTATGTGGTATGATGGGGGAACTCGCTAAACTTTGTGTTTACAGTTTTAGTTTTGGTTTCAGGTACCTCTTCGTCTAAGGGGAAGGAGTTGGCGGTGTAGCAGCGCGTCACACACACACATGATTTCCGCTTAGAGTTTTCTGGGATTGTACTCTGATATTCTATTACTTCAGATGATATGATTTTGAGACATGATACTATGGTTTTATGTATTGACATGATTTTGGCAATGTCTTGACAATTTATTTTATAATCACTTAATTAAAAATGAATTTTTTTGGCCTTGATTTTTGGGATGTTACACGTAAGTACACTATCTATATGCATGACAGACAATCTGATCAGGTCTATCATATACCAAAAGAAAGATTAAATATAATTAAGTTTTTAACAATACAACAACATGTAAAACCAAATATGTAATTATTTATGTACCTCAAACTCATGTATGCAAAAGTCACCATCTTGTAATGTACCGCAGTCCTATATGATAAATGGTTGTATGAGGTAAACTTTTCACCCTAGAATCATTTAACAGTTTCATACTATTAAACTATCAACGATGCAATAACAGGTATACCATAAAGTTAAATAACATTGTATAATAGTTAAATAAGAATGTGCCTCCAACCCCTATAAGGTACCATCATCATGTTTGACACCATTATAATTAGGATGACATGTATGCTACTATAGCTTAGAGTTGAAAAATACGCATCTCATGTAACACCAACTTCCTCCGACATTCTTGAAGCTCTTTTTTCAAATCCATTATTATTTGGTCCTTATCTATGGTTGGTATAGTTTGTGGTGGTGGTGGTTCGGATGCATATGAATATTTGATTAGCATCTTGTCATGAATGCTTTTTGGAGGCTCATAATTAGGTGACCTGCAAGATGATGGTGTAAGAGACAGCAACATTTGAACATGTACGGTAGGTAAAACATCGCGTTCAATCCGTGCAGACCTAAAATCTCTTCTGCTAGTGGCAACTACTTCTCTCTATGTTTATTACCCTCCAATCATAATTATACATCAATTGTTAGCATCATTATACATAGGGTTGAAATAATTTTTTATATAAATAATCATACCACTTCAACATCAAGAAATTTATCACATCACTGCTTCTTTAAACTCCTAAGTTTGGACCATCCAACAACCTGAGGGATCACATTTGGTTGTAGAGTACCAAACAAACTGCTGACTAGAAAACTTTGATGAGAATCCATAACTAAAAGAATCATGTATCAGAATATTAGAAAACAGAAAACGTTAAAGAGATAATAATGTGTTTTACCTTAAAAACGTATAAAAATCCACCTAGATTGTACATCAATTTTTGAGGTTGTGTTTTTTTTTCTTTGACGGGATGAATAAGCTTATAAAGCTTATCGAATATCGTCTTAACTGGGAGTACAATGTTGGAAATTATAGTGGGAAATGCAAGTTAGATAGTTTCACATTATCCCACATTAGTGGAGGAAGAAACATTTAGTGGGTTTATAATGATCTTCTCTTGATAGGACTTCAAAGGCTTTAAGTGGATCAAGAGATGAGCTAAGCCCAACGCATGCCTAGCCTAGCGGATCAACGAAATGGTGTGATTTAGGCGCACTTGGCATTTCACACGGCGCATTGTTCACTGGGATCTGAGGAGCTTTTATTTTTAGCAGGTTTAGAATCAGCCGAGTTTGACCGAATCGATTTCACAAAATTCGCATCGTGATTCTTGTCAGAATATTCTGGAACTCCCAGAAAGCGGCTTGATTGGAGAGCAAGGCGTAGCCCTAGGGTTTCTAGGGGCCAACCATAAAGGGCTTTTTATAGCATTCTAAGGTTCCTGCAACTACAAATACAGCTCTCTAGGAGTCGTATTAACTACCACGAATAAATCTCTCTCTCTCTCTCTCTCTCTCTCTCTCTCTCTCTCTCTCTCTCCGATTTCTTCCATCTTTCTGAGTAAACCCTTTGCGTTTATTCCTCTTCCATAGTTGTTGGAACGAAGAATAAACGACATCTAATCCTGGGTGTTTACGCTGAACCTTATAGTCGTAGAGCGACATAAAAAACATTAAGGACATGAGTCAGATTCGTGCAGGTTTCTACAATCAAGATCAACTGCTAACAGGTCGGTTTTACTTTATTGTTTCACATTTAAATTTGTCCGATAACATGATAGTCTGCTTCAACTCATTTCTTATAATTAGATCTATTCGAGAATGATGAATATGATTTTTGGATGAAACTTGGTAACAATAATAATAATAATTGAACTTATTATTTTGTGACGTCACAATGTTTAATCCTCAATATTATTTGTTAGTTGTTCGCTTTTGTGAATACGTTTTGGATATTTAATCATAAATATTTTCTATCCATTCGTTTGTTTATTAATACTAAATAATTTGTTATTAGTTCATAATACTGATTATTGGATTGTTAAAAATATCAAGTCTGGAAACTCAACATACAATTAATCCTAAATTCTGCTCCCCCACGAATATCTACCACATAAAAAATGCATACATTCTTCCATAAAAATAATTACTAATGATAATTATAAAATAACGGCATGATACTTGTTGAAATCATAATAGCAGAATATCAAACCCAAATACTCCTCTTTCACAAGTTGACGAGCCAACCGACCATTGAAAGCCATCTCCAAAAGATATAATTGACAAACATGGACTGCATCCTCGTCTAATAACTGATGAAGTAATGTTTCAAACACATCAATAACATGTTGCAATTTTAAGGACTCAATCATCTTAACCATAAGAAAGACACATGACCAGAAGGCATAACCGAAATCCGAGGCTGCAAAATGTCCACCAATTCGGAATCTTCACATCGACGGTACCAACAACATCATCGACCATCTATCTTAACCCGTCGATGACTATTCACCCTAAGTTGCAAAAATGTTTTAGAAAACTATAAAGTTCCAATGTTTTTAACCTAACAAAAAACACTATATACCAAATTCAACAAGCTATTAAGTAATATATAACATTTATACACCAATCTATCATTAAGAATATACATTTAAGTAGAAATTGAATTTAAAATTTGCCTATGATATCATGCAAAGTTTCAAAAATAAAAAATATAAATGCTAACCTAATATTATAAAACATAAAAACTGAAAAAGAAAAAAACATTACGTTATATCAGTTTCAAAATTATTTTATAAATTTTTAAAATTGTTCTATACATAGATATAAAGGAAGAAAAAAAATGTCATTGGAACTTGCTTGTATAGGTCAAAAAATCCAAATATAAATCTTTAGACAGGATCTGAGTAAGAACATTTGATGTGGTAGTTATGAAATTAGTTAGAGGTGAACATGATACGTATGGTTGTAAACGAACCGAACAAACACGGACAAGAGTTTTTTCATGTTTGTTCGTTTAAGTTAACCGAACAAATGAATGAAGAGGAACAAATAAACGAACAAGTTTTCTTGTTCATGTTCGTTTGTTTAAAAAATTACATTGTTCACATTCGTTTGTTTATGTTTGAGTACATGCTAAATGAACATAAATGAATGAACATAAACGAACGTAGATAAATAAACATAATTGAACATATATGAACATAAACAAACATATAATATAGTAATGTATTCAAACAAAATCGAACATATATGAACATAAAAGTAACTTAATGAACGAACATAAACAAACAACATAAACGAACATTTACGAACATAATTGAATGACAAGACCGTTGTTCATGTTCGTTCATTTATTAAATAAACGAACTTATCACCAAATTAGTTTTCAGTCCTAATGATACGATATATATATATATATATATATATATATATATATATATATATATATATATATATATATATATATATATATATATATATATATATATATAGGATGATGTTCAATAGAGAACCATAATTAATCAAGAAACCAATCGTGAGCGTCGGAAATCATAACGATCAACGGCCAAGGAAATAGATGTACACTTTTACATTGGACGCACACACACCGGATTATACCAAAAAATCCACCATTTACAAAAAAACTCACCACTTTTTTTCATTTAAAATTTTTTTAGGTCATGTTTTTTATCGAAAAAAAAACGAATATACCGTTGTTCACGATTTTTCGTCCTCTTTCCATAGAGATCCATGATGATATATAAAAAATGGAATTTTTTTTTTTGCAAAAAAACTCACTTCATTTTCTTTGATGAAAAAAGTTAAGGTCTATTTTTTTATAGAACAAAAATTAATAAATATCTCAAAATTCATATTTTTTGTACTTTTTAAACATAGATTCATATTCATGTTTAAAAAAAAAACATATTTCTGCTCAGATTCACATTGTGAACCTGTTCAGATTCATATTCTAAACATGTTCAGATTCACATTGTGAACCTCCTCAGATTCACAATGTGCATAATAATAAGTCAGATTCACAATGTGAATCTGACCTGATCGGAGCTTTTTCACATTGTAAATGTTAAAATTTGAAATATTTACAGTTTAGATTCACAGTGTGAATATATACTGATCGAAGTTTTTTTTTTTTTTGTGAACCTTCTCAGATTCATAGTGTGCATAATAGTAATTCAGTTTCACAATGTGAATCTGAACTGTTCGAGATTTTTCATATTGTGAATGTTAAAAATTAAAACATTTACAGTTTAGATTCACAGTGTAAACCTACACTGTTCGACGTTTTTTTTAATCGGTGTTGATGTTTATTAATAGAATACAAAAAATTAATATTTTTGGTATACAGTAGTTTTTTTTATCAAAATAAACTTAAATATTGAAAAAACTAAGAAAATTAAGTGGGTTTTTTTTTAAAAAAAAAGTTTGATTTTTATATATCATCATGGATCTCTATGGAAAGAGTACGAAAAATCGTGAACAATTGTATATTCGGTTTTTTTTTTCGATAAAAACTTGGCTAAAAAAAATTTAAAATGAAAAAAAAAATGAAGTGGGTTTTGTTATAATCTGGTACATGTGCGTCCATTATAAAAGTTTACAACCCTTCCTTTTGCCGTTGATCTCTTTAAATTCCGACGTTTTGGATTGGTTCCTTGCTTCCTTAATTAATAATGGTTCTTTATTGAACTTTTCCCTATATATATATATATATATATATATATATATATATATATATATATATATATATATATATATATATATATATATATATATATATAGGGCTAGGTTATTTTGTTTCTTACATTTATTGTGTACTAGAATGCAACAATAGAAATTTAGTAAAATTAAATAATTATTTAATTAAATAAATATAGATATTAAATGATTTCCATAATTATATGTATATTAAATGATATCCATAATTATAATTCTTTTTTTTATGGAAACTAATTAAATTCGTCATTAATGTCAGCAATAACAATCTTTTAGAATGAATTCGCATCTAGGTTTTTATATATGAGTTCATATTTTGTTTCAGGACTCACTCACTTAAAATACAATAAAGTTGCATGGAATATGAAGAACGAGAGTGTATTCTACTAGAATACACTCTCATTCTGCTAGAATACACTATCATTCTTCTAGATATGAATTCATTCTGAAAGAATATTATTGTTGACATTAATGACAAATTTAATTAGTTTCCATAAAAATAAGTTATAAGTATGGATAACATTTAATATACATATAATTAATACTAAATTCATATTGGTGCATTCTAGTACACAATAGATGTGAGAAACATTTGAACCTACCTATATATATATATATATATATATATATATATATATATATATATATATATATATATATATATATATGGAGAGAGATATAGAGATTGAGAGAGCTAGGTTCAAATGTGGATTGACATCTGTTGTGCGGACGTATGGACAATGCTATTCTGTGAGAATGACAAATAAAATTTGTTGTTTGATAATGTGAATACATTTAATCTTACATAACTATTGTCATTATCACACATTCTCACTAATTAAATCATCTATAACGTTATTATAGACTTTTTTTTATTATTATTATTCTCATTATATCAGAATTGGTTTATTGAGTTGTATTCTGTAAGAATGAAAATGATGAAAAACGATGCGTGAAAATAAAAATGAATAACAACTAGTGAGAATGCATGAAAATGACGATAGTTGTGTGAGGTTGACGTATTCATATTACTAAACAATATATTCTCTTAGTAATTCACATAGAATAACATGTCTACGCGTCTGCACAATAGTTGTCCATCCATATTATAACATAGCTCTATATAAAGCTAGGTTATATATATATATATATATATATATATATATATATATATATATATTAAATCTTATGCCGTATTAATTATAGTTGGTATAAAAAACTTGCTATCAATACCGTACCAAATATAGTTTGTACTAATGTTTGGTTACCAACCAG